>NC_083227.1:14166399-14872278 GCF_032191835.1 Heteronotia binoei | reverse complement strand
TGAAGCTGAACCCCTCAAAGACGGGAGGTTCTGTGGCTGGGGGGGACTGAGGCTGGAGCTGGAGCGTAGATTGCCTACTCTTGACGGGGCGCTGTTAACACCAGCACCAACAGAGCTTGGGAGTGACCTTGGATGCCTCTCTTTCAATGGAGGCCCAGGTCACACATATTGCTAAAACGGCATTTTCCCATCTGTGCCAAGCCAGGCAACTAGCTCCCCTCCTCCCTCGTTCGGACCTAACAACAGTAATCCATGCGACGGTCACCTCCAGGCTAGACTACTGTAACTCGCTGTACGCTGGCCTACCCTTGACTTCAACCCGGAAACTCCCAACGGGTCCAGAATGCCGCAGTGCAAGTCCTGACAGGAATCCCATGGTCAGCACACATTCCACCTGTGCTGGCTTCCGATTGACTACCGAGTTAGAGTCAAGGTTCTGGTTATGACCTTGAGCGGTCTGGGACTGACGTATCGACAGGACCTCCTCCTCCACTATGTCCCTGGAAGAGCACTACTCTCGACTGGTCGAAATCTACTGGTGATCCCTGGCCCTAAAGAGGTCTGGGGGTCCTCAACGAGGGCCAGGACTTTTTCAGTCCTGGCCCCGACCTGGTAGAACTCTCTGCCGGAAGACACTAGGGCCCTGCGGGATCTTTACAATTCTGCAGGGGTGAGGTGTTCCACCAGGCTTTTGTTTGAGGACAGCGAAGGCTACCAGGCTGGCACCCCTCTTCCCCACCCCCCTCTACTTGGGGGGAACTGCTCCCAATGCCTGGAAAGCAAACTTACAGCACATTATAAAGCAGAGGTGGCCAAACTTGCTTAACATAAGAGCCACACAGAATAAGTGTCAGATGTTTGAGAGCCACAAGACATGAACATCAGATGTTTGAGAGAGGAAGGAAGGAAGGAAGGAAGGAAGGAAGGAAGGAAGGAAGGAAGGAAGGAAGGAAGGAAGGAAGGAAGGAAGGAAGGAAGGAAGGAAGGAAGGAAGGAAGGAAAACATATAGATGGGGAAGGAGGTAGTAAGAAAGTAACTAACTTAAAATGCATTCTCCAAGCCTACGGCTGGCTTGGCTTGAAGAAGTTATTTAAAGAGAGAAATGCCTTCTCTACGCTGGCCAACGGGGTAGTGGGGGCTTTGAGAGCCACACGATATGTGTGGAAGAGCCACATGTGGCTCCCAAGCCACAGTTTGGCCACCCCTGTTATGAAGTATGTTCATTGGGTTGCAATGGTTTTAAATTACTGGTTTTATTGGTTTTATGTCTACCTTTTGTTGTACAATGCCTAGAGCCTGGCATTGGCAGGGATTAGGTGGTATAATAATAATAATAATAATAATAGCTGCTGGGTCCCTTTTGTTTGAAGGGGGGCATGGATGGGTCGGAGGTGGAGCCTGGTGTTTTTCCTGGAATCACAGAGATCAGTTCCCCATTATGGTTGCTAGCTCCAAACTGGGAAATTCCTGGAGATTTGGAGGTAGAGCCTTGGGAGGGAGAGGTCTGGGGGCATTATGTAGAGAGATAAGAAACCAATATCCCTCTTAAGTCCAGGGGATTCCACTGTTGAGAGTTGTAAGAACTTGCCAACCAGCAATTTAACAACTTGCCAACCAGCAATTTCCCTTTCTAGTCTGTATTTGTTTAAGATTATTAAAGTACTTGCGACTAGTATACTTTGTTAAATCAGGTGGTAATTGGTAACAGCAGTGTGGAACTATGTACGCTTGTCAGGAAAACACTGTGCTGAGAACCGTTCATGCAAACTAAGGAGAAATAATGGGCTGTATGAGCTATTGCCTTGGCACGGGGTAAGCATTGATGGCTATACGTTAAGAGTACTTCTGTGCTTTGTTGTATGATTCATATGTTAAGTGGCAATTTTTTTTTATGTTAAAGTTCCAGAGTATAAAGATAAGCGGCCAGTGGAAGGGGTGAACGAAACACAGACTGAACCTAGGATCTGTGTAGCCGCCACACCTGCTGGATTTCGGACTGCTACGCAAGCAAGAAGGGACACATGCACTGGTACTGTCTACGTCTTTCAACAAAAGGAGTATAAAGACAATCAAAGATCTGGCAGTACAGCTTCTTTTTACAAGGCCTGCTGAATTGTAGTAACTCCCTCAGGACAGATCCCAGTAGGCGGCCGTGTTGGTCTGAAGCAATAGAACAAAGCAGTAGAAGACAAGTGCACCTTTAAGACCAGCTAAGTTTGTCTGAGTAAGAGCATACGAAAGCTTACATTCTGAATAAAACTTAGTTGGTCTTAAAGGTGCACCTTGTCTTCTACTGCAGGGATGGCCAATGGTAGCTCTCCAGATGTTTTTTTTTTGCCTACAACTCCCATCAGCCCCAGCCAGCATGGCCAATGGCTGGGGCTGATGGGAGTTGTAGGCAAAAAAACATCTGGAGAGCTACCGTTGGCCACCCCTGTTCTACTGCTTTGTTCCGTCAGGATACTTTCATCAGGGCAAAGCCAGAGCTGAGAAGTCTCTGGCTGTGGTTGAGGTTAAGCAGATGTCTTTAGGGCTGTGGATTTCCAGATGTTTTTTTTCAGGCTAACATAAGGCTCTTCAGGGGACATCATGGGAAAGGAGATCCTGCTGATAATTTGCTCCGGTAAGTCTGGGCACCATCGTCAGCAGGGGCATTAAAGTTCCCCGGACCTATTCGCCTGGGGTTTTTAAACTCCCAGCTCCATACCACCCCCAGCGACCTCAAAAGGTTATTTGCCAACGTGTTAGGCGGTTGGTACTTAGCATTCCCTGTCAGACCTACACAGTCGATGCTGGAAATTTTTGGTACTTCTCTTTTGCCTTTCCCAGAACTGATTAGAAAGTTTTAAAGAATGTGTTGAGTGTACACAGAGGGAAGGGAGTGTGTGAAGCAAACCCCTTTCCTTTCTCCTTTGTCTCAGTAACAGGCAGTGAAGAGATGCTGTTGAGCCGTCAACTTTTCAGAGGAGTGGACGTGGCTGCTGCCCCTCCAGTGCAGGTAGAGATTTGAGCAGGGTCCCCTGTCCTTTCTCAGGGGGGGCTTTTGCTCCTGCAGTTTCTACAAGGTGTCTGGGTGAGAGATCCTCTGAATGCCATTCTCTTTACCCATACCAAGTCTTACACCAACTCCCCTCCCAAACGACTCCCTTCCAACGTACAAACTCCGCCTGGGGTGATCTCTGAGAAGGGAATCTGCTTTTTCTTTCAGTTTCCCTTTTCCTTTGAGGAGGTGTTAGTCTGTTTCACTGAGGCAGAGTGGGCCCTGCTGGATCCAGGACAAAGAGATCTGTACAAGGAAGTTATGCTGGAGAACTACGAGAACGTGGCCTTTCTAGGTAAGGACCTTTCATAGGTGCCCAAGGTGTAAATTGCTGCCATTGCGATGAGGCATAAATCAAAATATCAAATTTATTTATTTTAGCATAGTTATATCCCGCCCTCCCCTAAAGGGGTCAGGCTGGCTAACAACAGTTAAAAACAACATATAAGATTAAAAGACAAAATATACAATAAAAACCATTTTCATACAAATTGAACCACCGAAAGACCAAGATGCACGTCGATGTTTCTGATTGTTGTTTTTCACTACATTCATTGGTATTACTAGATATTATTAGAGCTCTGTAGATGCAGTTACATTGGTTTTGGTTAGACTGCCAATGCTGTGGAATAGTGCGACTCCCCTGAAATGTTAAAGGCCAGTCTAAACAGTTCAGTCTTACAGGCCCCGACTTCTTGTGTTGTTCATGTGTGTGTACTTGCCCAGGGGCAGCTGAGGCCAGTGTTGTGGCCATCCCACAGAAGGTGTCCTGGCTGGAGATCAAGGTGGGGATGAGACCCTCTGAAAGACTCTGGAAGTGGCCAGATCCTCGTTTCTCTGGCCTTTACAACACACCCTCCCCTCTGGATGGCATTACCAACATCTCCTCTGGCTGTGATTGGGAAATATCCCTGTCAGAAACTGAAGCCTGAGTCTCCGTGGATCAATACTCTTTTGTACCAGAGCAGCATCTAGTTCAGTGGGTTGTACTTGTCAGCAACCTCAAAATCCCCCCTCCCTCCTGGTTACACAACTGGATACTGTCAAGAGTCATCTCCTCTGTATTCCTCTTGCCATGTTTTGTGCTATAACCAATTTGCTTGGATGCATTCTTGCTTTGCATGCTTATCTTGGGAATTTATTAGTTAAGCTGCTTCCACCGACTTAAGGGTCAGATGCTGGGGAAGTACAGATTAGACACCTGGACTGTGAAACTAGGGGTGGACTCCAAGGAGGGTGGGAGGGGGTCCCGCCAAAACCTGGTTGCAGCTTTTGCTTTGCTGTGCTTGAAAATGTAACGGTTGGGGCGAGGGGCTAAAAGGAGAGTCCCTGGGCTAAGACGTTAGTCTTAGCAAAGATGGTGTATTGCCTTTTGATGCTTATGGAATAAACTGCTGAATTATTGGACTGTGTTATTCCTTGACTCGAGGTCCTGGCAGATACAGGTTCTCACTATTAATCATTGATGATATTGCGGAGTTTGGCCTTGGAAAAAAAAATAAATAATAATAATAATAATAATAATAATAATAATAATAATAATAATAATAATAATAATAATAATAATAATAATATTTTATTTTTATATCCCGCCCTCCCCGCCAGGCGGGCTCAGGGCGGCTAACAGACATGGGGTCCCATGATTCACATTAAACAATATAACAGGCATGGGAGTCCCATGATTCACATAAAACATAGCAATTTAAACATTAATTACAAATAAGTTATTTAAAATACATAAAACATATAAAATAGGTGCTAAAATAATATAGTCCTGATGTATATGAGATGGCTAAATATCTGTTCGTTCGTTATCAGGTTCTGTCTCAAATACCACAAGATGTCTCAAATGCCAACTGAAAAAGAAATGTTTTGCAAGCCCTGCGGAATTGGTTCAGGTCCCGCAGGGCTCGCACCATCTCTGGAAGGTCATTCCACCAGCGAGGGGCTACCACCGAGAAGGCCTGCTCCCTAGTGGCCTTCAGCCTAACTTCTTTCGCTGCAGGGAGAAAATAACAATTTTCGCTGCAGGGAGACTCAAGTCATGAATACCAGCATAATTAACCAGACCAGGTTAATTATCTTAACCCTTGGTGGAGCTAGGGTACTAATTCTCTTAGCTCAATTCCTTTTTTACTATTTGGTATTGTGGGCTTTGAGCTTTAGCATGGCTCCATCCCTTCAGAAGAATGTCCACACTTGAATTTCTTTCCTCCCCCATATAAGGCTGATCTTTTCTCTCTCTCTTTCTCTGTTTTTCTACAAAACAAGCCAGAAGTATAAGAGAGGCTTTGGTGAAGACAAACAACGATCTCGCATCCAAAGAAAGGCTGGAGAGTTCTTCAAGAGGATCCCAAGAGCATATTTCCTTCCAAAATGAGCTGGCTGAGAGTGAGTACCCTTCAGGTTATGTTAAGGGAACTGGCAAGGAATAGCCATGGAGGATTTCTTATTTGGTTCTAAATAATGTTTGTTTTGTTACAATCATACAGCCCAATTGGTAAGAAGGGAGGGAGGGAGGCCTTCTGGGAGCCTGAAATCGGGAGGCTCAGAAACTCCTCCTGGGGTGAGGTATCCCTAAATACTAGATATTCTTGTCGAAGGTGAGAGGGGTGATTAAAATCAGCAAAGCTAGACAAGGCTGATGTGCCATCAGTCCTTTCCTTCTGCAGTCACATGATTGCCTTTGGATCTTACCAGCCCTCCCAGGTGCCTTTGGATCTTACCAGCCCTCCCAGGTGCTAATGGGATCTCTCTACTTCTTCCAGCAGAGGATGATCAGAGAAATGAGGAGGATGAGGAACTTCATGCGCAAATGCCAAATGGAGTTAAAAAAGAAGACTTGAAAGGAAATGTCAGTAATCAAGACAATACTAAGAGCAAGAAAAGCAGTGCTATGGTTGAGAAGCGCTATGGAAGACAACATAATGTACATTTTCCCAAGTACAGGATAATGAAGGCAAGTAAATCCATTCAGTGGGGAAAGTCCTTCAGAAATAGGTCAGAGCTCCTTGTGCACCAAAGAACACACAGAGATCAAAAAGCTTTTGCATGCTCAGAGTACAGAAAGAGATTGAGTAGCAGTAGCAATCTTCAGTGGCAGCAGAGAACCCACACGGAGTATGGAAAGAGATTCAGTGAGAGTGACCATTTTCAAGGAGCCCACACAGGGGGGAAACTATTTGAAGGCTCAGAGTGTGGAAAGACATTCAGTAGCACTGGCGATCTTCAAGTGCATCAAAGAACCCACACAGGGGAGAAACCTTTTGAACGCTCAGAGTGTGGAAAGAAATTCAGTGAAAGTGACAGTCTTCAACGGCATCAAAGAACCCACACAGGGAAGAAACCTTTTGAATGTTTAGATTGTGAAAAGAGATTCAATAGCAATGGTGATCTTCATATGCATCAGAGAACTCACACAGGGGAGAAACCTTTTGAATGCTCAGAGTGTGGAAAGAGATTCACTGAGAGTGGCCATCTTCAAGAGCATCTAGGAACCCACACATGGCAGAAACCTTTTCAATGTTCAGAGTGTGGAAGGAGATTCAGTAGCAATGGCGATCTTCAAATGCATCAAAGAACCCACACATGGGAGAAACCATTTGAATGCTCAGAGTGTGGAAAGAGATTCAGTATCAGTGGCAATCTTCAAAAGCATCAAAGAACCCACACAGGGGAGAAACCTTTTGAATGCTCAGAGTGTGGAAAGAGATTCACTGAGAGTGGCCATCTTCAGCAGCATCAGAGAACCCACACAGGGGAGAAACCTTTTGAATGCTCTGAATGTGGAAAGAGATTTAGTCAGAGCAGCAATCTTCAACTTCATCAGAGAACCCACACAGGGGAGAAACCTTTTGAATGCTTAGAGTGTGGAAAGAGATTCAGTAGCACTGGCAATCTTCAAAAGCATCAAATAACCCACACAGGGGAGAAACCTTTTGAATGCTCAGAGTGTGGAAAGAGATTCAGTAGCAATCGCAGTCTTCAGCGGCATCAGAGAACCCACACAGGGGAGAAACCTTTTGAATGCTCAGAATGTGGAAAGAGATTCACTATGAGTGGCCATCTTCAACAGCATCAGAGAACCCACACAGGTGAGAAACCTTTTGAATGCTCTGAATGTGGAAAGAGATTTAGTCAGAGTGGCAATCTTCAACTACATCAGAGAACCCACACAGGGGAAAAACCTTTTGAATGCTCAGAGTGTGGAAAGAGATTCAGTAGCAATGACAATCTTCATAAGCATCAAAGAACCCACACAGGGGAGAAACCTTTTGCATGCTCAGAGTGTGGAAAGAGATTCACTGAGAGTGGCCATCTTAAGCGGCATCAGAGAACCCACACAGGGAAGAAACCTTTTGAATGTTCAGAGTGTGGAAAGAGATTCAGTAGCAATGGTGAACTTCAAATGCATGTAAGAACTCACACAGGGAAGAAACCTTTTGAATGCTTAGACTGCAGGAAAAGAAGTTAAATATCAGGAAGGAAACACACTAAGTAACCTGACTCATTTTGAAACAAGAATACTGAAAACAATAGCCCAGGCTAGGACACATTAACAAGTTTCTGTTACAATTTGATTCAGAAACAAAACAAGTCAAGACATGTATATTGAAATGGTCACAAAACTTTGGAAAAGAGATTCCATTTCAACAATGGAAAAAACTATGTACTAAGGACATAAAATTCAGAGCAATCCAAAAACTCAAAGAAAACTGGTACAAAATGTTCTTTCAATGGTACATGATGCCCAAAGACATTGAGAAGAAAGACATAAACTACAAAGGAGTTTGTTGGAAGTGTAATTAGATAGATGATACTGTTGGAGCAAGAATCTACATAAACCCAGTCTGACAGCTACAGTATGACAGCTGGTGATCTAGCTGCCAGGCTAGGTCACAGTGACCTGATCAGCAGACCGGCTTGAGCCGGCAGAAGCCAAGTGATGCAATCTGCTGAGTCAGCACGGCCAGGATTGGCTGCTTGGACTATATATGATCTGTGTGTGCATCACACAGGTCTCTCCCTGTGAGATGGTGGTTAGGCGAAGCACTTTGTCCGTGGAGGTGATATTGTATAGACTGCACAAGAGAGCACTTGTTGTGTATATATGTTAATACACCTTTTGGCACTAGTTGCACGTGTCTGCCTGATTTTCTTTCCTGAAGCCCTGTGTCGGGCAAGTCATCTCCCTCACTCTGCTACTCCCGCTCCGACAGGGTTATGGGCCCAGCACGCTTCCGCTGCGCGGAGGAGAGAGTTGAGAGTTGAGCTGACTGTGAGTTTGGAAAGAGCCGGAGGCGAGGAACGCCGGTGAAGGACACAGAAGCACCACCGTTCTCTGTTTGAGAGCCAGAGGGACGTCGGCAGCCAGCTGTGAGGAGGAGTCGGCACGATGGCTCAGCAACAGCTTGGAGTAGCCGTTGAGAAGCTCACCTCAGCCAACTACGCGGTGTGGAGCCTGAGAATGCAACACTACCTCAAGCGTGAAGGGCAATGGCTGTTCGTGAGTAACCCCCCTGCTGACTTATCTCCTGCCGAGACTGTGTTATCGGATAAGGCACTGGCCAACATAGTGCTGTCTATAGGAGATGACCAGCTGGTTTATGTGCGAGGGAAGGACACTCCCAAGGCTGCCTGGGACGCGTTGAGTGCGGTGCATGTTAGCACCACTGCTGGTTCCCTCATGGCCTTGACAAGGAGGATGTTCCGCACCGTTATGCCGGCTGGAGGGTGTGTGAAAGATCACATCAAACGGCTAACGGACTGTTTCGTTGAGCTGGAGGCAAGAGGCAAGACTGTAGCTCCAGACGACAGAGTGTACATTTTGCTGTCGTCGTTGCCACCTGAGTACACTCCCCTGATAACTTCTCTGGAGACGGTGGACGTAGCGACCCTGACCATGGAATACGTCTGTGCCCACCTGCTTAACTTCCAAGAGAGAATTGCGGCCGTGAGCTGTCCGGGGGTGTCGGCCGGGCAGCGTGCTGTTATCGGTGTGTCCGGGAAGACAGCCAAGAATGAGCCAGCTTTTGCTGCTGGCAGGCGTCCGAAGGTGGAGGAAGTGGAGCCGACTGCGTTTGCAGTCCGTCGCTGCTATGGATGCGGGTCGTCGCAGCACCTGCTCCGAGCTTGCCCTGAGAGGGAGAAGAGGCGGGGGCGTGTGCGGCGAGAGCGGAGGACCGCCAGCCCGTGTGAGGAAGCAACCCGGCTGGTCACGTCTGCAGTAGAGAGCACAGGGTCTGCTTGGATTTTAGACTCCGGGGCAACGAGCCATCTCTGCTGCGAGAAGGAGTTGTTGAAAAACATTGACAGTCCTGAGCATAAGTATGTGAGATTGGCTGATGGGACCACTGCCAATTCTGTTTGCTCAGGCAATGTGGAATTTCCTGCACTGAAATGTATGTTGCAAAATGTGTTGTATGTACCCTCACTGCAGTCTAACCTGTTGAGTGTTAGCACACTGTTTGACCAGGGATACCAGGTGAGATTTGAGAAAACCTGCTGCAAAATCCTGGGAGGTGGGGGAAAGTTGCTTGTGACAGGAAAGAGGGAAGGTAAACTGTATGTGGTCCAGAGTGATTGTGCCCAGGTGGCTCAGGTGTCGAATGAGCCTGTGCACAATAATTGTATACATTTGCTCCATAGGAGACTTGGGCACTGCGGATTTAGGGCGTTAAAGAAAACCCTGGAGCTTGTGCCTAGTTTGAAAGTAAATCCTTGCAAATGTTACTTGGATTGCCAGGTCTGCAAGAAGACCAAAAGCAAAGCGTGTGCTGTTGCTAAAGAAAGCTCAAGGGAAAGCACACGAGCCCTGGAACTAGTCCATTTAGACGTTATTGGCCCATTGCCAAAGAGTCTGTCGGGGAGGAGATACTGCTTGGTGGCCACCGACGACCACACGAGGTATGCGTGGGTTTTCACCATGGTGCATAAGTCTGAGGTGTATAAGACATTCACCAAGTGGGTCAAAACAGTGGAGAGACAATTAGGGGTTAATCTCCTAGCTGTACAAACCGACAGAGGGGGGGAATTCTTATCTAACCAGATGAAACGTTGGCTGGAGAACAAGGGCATTGCCCACCGTCTGACGAACCCGGCAACGCCCCGAGAAAATGGGCATGGGGCTGTATTGCAGAATGTGATGTATTGCATGTTAGAGGATGCACAACTGCCAATGACCTATTGGGCAGAAACCATACATGCAGCTGTTTTTTTGCAAAATAGGGTTTGGTGTAATACTGTGAAAAATGTGCCTTACAGGTTACTGTTGAACAAGACCCCAGATTTGAGTTCTTTAAAAGTCTTTGGGTCACGGGCTCGGGTTGGCATCCACTCCACGAGTAGCGGGGAGGGGGATGTCCGGGCAGAGAGCCTAATTTTTCTGGGCTACAAGCCAAGGGCCAGGTGTTATCGTTTCTGCAATAGCAAAAGCAAGATAACACTTAGTAAGAGTGCCCAGTTCAATGAAGAAAGCAGCTGGCCAAGGTTGCACTCCTTGCAGAAACAATTTGTCCTGCTGCCAAGTAGCGATAACGATGTTGGAGCGCAGCCCAGAACTCCAGCCCAGGAGGTGGCACCCAGTGGGGCTGGAGAAGGTGAGCCGAATGCTGGCACAGAGCCCGACGAGCAGAGTCAGGAGGCAGAGCCTCAAATGCAGGAACTGGAGGTAAAGTGTGAGAGTCAGGAGGTTCAACACCCAATTACAGGGGCAGAGCAACCAGCCCAGGAGGTGGGAACAGAGCAACCCGAAGAAGACAAAGCTGGTCCAAGCACAGGGCCACGGGTGTCTGCCAGGTCCACCAAAGGCCAACGTCCCGCTAGGTACAAGTGTCCCTATGTCACTCTGACTGTCAATCCAGACCCACCCGGATTTGAGGAAATGTTAAAAGCAAAGGCTAAGAAATGGAAAGCCTGGGTGGCAGAGTGCGAGGCAAGGGAGAAGGAGGCTGAAGCCAAGCGTCTGAAAGAGCTGGCTGAACAGGAACACGATGATGTGTTTTACAATCATGATGAGTTCCTGAACGAATTCCGGAAAGGGTTCCGAGCTACGTAAATATGAACTGTAATGTTGCTGGTGGACATGTATGTAAACTGTGTAAAGTGTTTTGGTGCACTGGGTTTAAATAGATTAGGAGGTGTGTTGGAGCAAGAATCTACATAAACCCAGTCTGACAGCTACAGTATGACAGCTG
This sequence comes from Heteronotia binoei, assembly GCF_032191835.1. Lineage (NCBI taxonomy): Eukaryota > Metazoa > Chordata > Lepidosauria > Squamata > Gekkonidae > Heteronotia > Heteronotia binoei. The sequence continues at coordinate 14,861,042 of NC_083227.1, read as the reverse complement.
GTGATCTAGCTGCCAGGCTAGGTCACAGTGACCTGATCAGCAGACCGGCTTGAGCCGGCAGAAGCCAAGTGATGCAATCTGCTGAGTCAGCACGGCCAGGATTGGCTGCTTGGACTATATATGATCTGTGTGTGCATCACACAGGTCTCTCCCTGTGAGATGGTGGTTAGGCGAAGCACTTTGTCCGTGGAGGTGATATTGTATAGACTGCACAAGAGAGCACTTGTTGTGTATATATGTTAATACACCTTTTGGCACTAGTTGCACGTGTCTGCCTGATTTTCTTTCCTGAAGCCCTGTGTCGGGCAAGTCATCTCCCTCACTCTGCTACTCCCGCTCCGACAGATACCTTTTGCCATGTGTCGTAACCCTGCCAGAAAAAAAATAGTGGGCAGAAATAAATGAAGATTTTTTTTTTAATTTTTAAAATCACCAGAGACAAGCCTATTAGGAATTCTACAAATGAGTGTGGATAAAACAGCACATGAACTGCTCAGGTATGTTACCCACAGTAAGAGTAATACTTTCAGCTAAGTAGAAAACTGTCTGTTGTCTCACTGGAGAACTGGATCGATAAGATACAAGAATACACAGCTATGGCCAAAAAAAGACTGACAGTTGGTCCCCTACCTTAGCCCCCCATGATTTAGCCATAGTGATTCATGCAACAGTCACCTCCAGATTAGCCTATTGTAACTCTCTCTACATGAGGCTACCATTGACTCTGCTCCAGAAACTCCAGCGGGTGCAGAACGCAGCAGCCCAGTTATTAGCATTGAGGCCTATATGGGCACCGATGCATCTGGTGCTGTGTGAACTGCACTGGCTTCCCATCAAGTACTGGATTTGTTTCAAGGTGTTGGTCCTTACCTTTAAGGCCCTTTATGGCCTGGGGCTTTCATATCTTTGGGACCATCTCTCCCCATACGAGTCCCCCTGGGCTCTGAGATCGTCCACACAACATCTTCTCATGATCCCTGGTCCTTACCTGGTGGAATGAGCTTCAGCTGGAGATCTGGGCCCTGCGGGACTTATCTAAGTTTTGCCAGGCCTGCAAGACAAAGCTCTTCTGCCAGACTTTTAATTGATCCAGCGGGCAACCTCTGAAATCTTCGATTCGTCCAGCACCTCACTATCTAGGTGCTTAAAGGTAAAGGTAGTCTCCTGTGCAAGCACCAGTCAATTCCAACTCCGGGGTGACGTTGCGTTCACAACGTTTTCATGGCAGACTGTTTTACGGGGTGGTTTGCCATTGCCTTCCCCAATCATCTACACTTTCCCCCCAGCAAGCTGGGGACTCATTTTACCAACCTTGGAAGGCTGAGTCAACCTCGAGCCGGCTACCTTAACCCAGCTTCCGCTGGGCTTGAACTCAGGTCGTGAGCAGAGTTTAGGACTGTAGTACTGCAGCTTTATCACTCTGCACCACAGGGCTCTATCTAGGTGCTTAAGCTATGTCAATTATCTGAATTATGGTCCTAAACTGTGCCAATTGTCTGAATTGTGGTCCTTTTGATTTAATTTATGTATTATATTTTTGAGATTGCTTGATTTTGATATTGTTGTTGTAACGTTTTTAATGTTGTAAGCCGCCCTGAGCCCGCTTGCAGGATAGGGCGGGGTAGAAATCACAAATTAAATTTTAAAAAAATGAAACTGGCCATGATATAAATCAAATAAGGTTTTTTGCTGTACAGAAATTGGACAAGTCTAAAATTCAGATATGGAAATTTGCAAAAAAATTTACTTCAAATGGAAGCAAGATGGATATATCGCTTACAAATAGTACAGCCCAATGGTCTTAATGACCTGCCTTGTTTTATATAAGAATGGAGTGCAACTGTGTTTCTGTAAAATTTCTTTGTAACATATGTGTAATATATTTGAATGTGGAATTGATGTAAGATACCTTTAGGAAGTTGATTAGTAACACCTGTAACTTCTTATATAAGGAATTGGTGTAATTATATGGTATTGAGCCAGTGCCTGTTGGAAATTCGATTAAGTGGTCTTAGTTGACATCAAAAAGAAAAATTGAGCAGGTATGTGTTATATCTTTTGTATCTTTGTATATTTTGTAGTTTCTTTGTTTACTAAGTGTTACCCTTTACACCACGGGTGGCCAACAGTAGCTCTCCAGATTTTTTTTGCCTGCAACTCCCATCAGCCCCAGCCATTGGCCATGCTGGCTGGGGCTGATGGGAGTTGTAGGCAAAAAACATCTGGAGAGCTACCGTTGGCCACCCCTGCTTTACACAATAGATTGGCTCTTCGAGGAAGCATTGTGTGCGAAACGTGATCCAAGTTGACGGGCATGTAAAGGGAACATCACCTTTGGAGCCAGGATTTGTAAGGAATTTGGATATCACACAGGATTGAATAAGAAGGGAGAAGGACTGGGCATTCTCTGGACATGGATATACTGTGGATCCTTTCCTTTTGTGAAACTTTTATATATTGTGTATTTGGTATCATTTGAAATTAATATAGACTTTAAGAATTATTTTGTATGTATTTTGATGGTGGTGCTTGCAGGATAGGCCGGGGTTGAAATCACAAACTAAATTAAAAAAAATAAAATCAACAAATTATATTAACCAAAAATCAAAAGGCAAGTTCGAAAACAACTGGAAAGTTTTTTTTTCTCATAATTATAACTTATTCTTGTAGTCAAACTTTTTGTGGTAAAATACTGAAATATAACTGATTAAAGCTTATTTCTGTGCTGACTGTAATTAAACGTGTAGCTTGGTAGCTCAGTGTACGATAATAATGCATGATAGATATGAACATATGAAGCTGCCTTACACTGAATCAGACCCTTGGTCCATCAAAGTCAGTATTGTCTACTGGCAGCGGCTCTCCAGGGTCTCAAGGTGAGGTTATTCACACCTGTTTGCCTGGACCTTTTTTTAGTGGAGATGCCGGGGATTGAACCTGGGACCTTCTGCTTACCAAGCAGATGCTCTACCACTGAGCCACCATCCCTCTAGATATGCTAGATTCAACATAAAATTGTATTAATTCTAGTTCTGACTATTTTTTAAAAAATATATAACAAATGCTAGCATGAAAACTTTATAATGGCCCTGATGAGGTTACCTATATCACATTCCATTCATATAGAACCAGGCGGGCAGTTGTGTTGGTCTGAAGCTGATGAACAAAGCAGGAATCAAGTTGCACCTTTAAGACCAACCAAGTTTTATTCAGAACGTAAGATTTCGTGTGCTCTCTAAGCACACTTCCTCAGACAAGGGGATCAGGTATTGTGGCTGGAATACATGCTGTTTGTTGATTAAGAGGGCAAACTAACTGATCACATGGTCACATAAAACAGTGTGGCTTGACCATTTGGTCTGGATAGCCATAAAAGGTAATAAAATTCCATGCCAAATGGTGTTTCTGCAAATCTAGGTAAATCACAAAAGGACATGTATTTTCTAGTTGTAGTCCACCCAATCTACTTATCAACATCAATCTATACATTATAAGCATCATTCTAGTCTGCCATTAGAAAACAAGAATACATAAAATTATAATGGTTAAGTATATGTAATGAGATAAATAGCCAATATCCCTTATTTGAATATGTCAATATAAAACATTATTCTGATACACTATTATAAAAGAGAAATGCATTGGAATACTGTGAATGTATAGCTATACTCACTGAGAGTGGGTTTAGCATATGTAAAGAGATAAAAAAATATATATCCCTGTTCCATTTATGTCTCTTACTCTCTTTATAATGGCCCTAATGAAGTTATTTATATCACATTCTATTTATGCCTCTTATTCTCTTTTATGTAAATTGATTGAGTGAGGTGGTTGTGGACTGTAACATACATACACACATTTTCTCATGAAATACTCTCATGTTATTTATTTCATTCGATTTATATCCCGCCCTACCCCACCGAAGCGGGCTCAGGGCGGCTCACAACACAATGCTAATAGATTATAATGCTAATCTATCATGTCATGGGTTGGCTAAACTATTTTTCTTAGATATTTGTACATTTAATAATATTGTGAGGAAAACCCCCTTACAGAACATCGTAGTCACCAGCCTGGTTGCCAGAGTGCCTGGAGAAGTAACTCACACACGTCTGACCAGAGAGTCTGGGTTTGCCTAACCAGGCATGGAAGGGACTTGTACAGTACTAGCAGCCATAATGCTACTATAGCACTTGAAACCAGTGAAAGAGTGCTAACCAGGAGAACAGATGGTTTCCCGTCGCTCCGTGTGACGTCCATCTTGGCTGTGGAGCGGGAGAAGTCACGCTACCAGGAACTGTCCAGGTGAACGGTTTTCAGCACTGACAATGGAATCCACCGTGGGAGGCTAACACCACACGCAGCTATCTTCCTACCATGCCAGACTCCATTCCAGCAAAGCGAATGGCTCACGTACTCGCCAGATGTCACCTTTACGTACAGTAATCAAGCTTATCCCGGGCGTGGACAACTGTCCAACCGCCACAGTCTTTGTCCGACGGAACTCTAGACAAAGACATGCTAATGGAAGATTAAAGAGGAGAAAGACCATCTACACCCTGAGCCAAGTGTCTTTGTGTAGACTGGGTGTTACCTTAGGCAGCAATTTGGCCATCTATTGTCACCATTGCAGTTAAGTTCAACCACTCCCATGTACCTCAACCCCAGTAGTTTCACCCTTTCTTTTCCTTGACAGCTACCCTGGAGCATCCCACCTTGGCCCATTGTTACCTGGAGGTCCAATCAGGTAACTAGAGCCAATACCTCATTGGCCAGGAGCAGGCAGCCAATTAGGTGTCCCCTCCAAACCAGCCATTAGCTACCGCACAAGTCCAGCCCTTATGGTCACTGGAGCCTCCCCTTTTTCTGAGGTCATGCACCAGCTGACCACTTTCCTCCTCCCTCGTACCTCCCATCCCCTGAGGGCTCAAGATAGTCCTTATAACCTGTGGCCTAGCTACCCACAGGTGTGCTTCTAGCAGTATCCCAATTCCACTGTCTAGATCCATCCCCAATTCTAAGGCCAAGTTTCGGGTCCCCTCTCCCTCGTCCTCGCTCATCATTGGAGCCTTCCTTGAAGACTACGATCGGTAACTATCACCCTGTTTGTTTACCCATGTATTTCTCTATGTCTCTCTAATTTTCTTAGGACTGTATGTATGATTTTATGAGTATTTTATCTTGTGTGTGAGATCTATATTTTCTAGAATAAATTCAAATTGCTTTTACTTAATTAGTGTCCCTGGCATATTTGAGCAATAGTTTCTGGACGTGGAACCTGTATACATATCCTTTTTAAAGTCAAGTGCCACCTGTCAATTCCCCAACCTCGGTTTTGAGGGCATTTCGGCTTACAATATCTTCAGTATTCATATTAGTAACACTGCCCATATTGTATGCACTTATTTAATATATAATTCTGCCCTTTTCCACATTGCCCCTTCTGTAGCTCTATTGAAAATTCAAAATAAAAATTTAGTATACAAAGATTATGAGAGCTAAGGGTCCACACATGATATATAGAGCCCATCTGAACATTATTGTTCTCTAGTCCCACATTTTGCAGGGAGGGGAGGATGGGCACTGGGCAGAGGTTATACATTGATGAGGAAAAGGCATTCTGTGGATGCTCTGAGGCACATGTACCTCAACCCCAGTAGTTTCACCCTTTCTTTTCCTTGACAGCTACCCTGGAGCATCCCACCTTGGCCCATTGTTACCTGGAGGTCCAATCAGGTAACTAGAGCCAATACCTCAATACCTCTAGTTTTCCGGCAACTTCACACAGAGAAGTTGCCGGAAAACCACATGCTGGTAATAATTAAAACCAAACACTGGACTTCCTCATGAAGCAGATTATCTTCTGGAAACAGAAGAGAACCTCAAACAAAATAGCTCCATTTTCCTGCCTGATCTTTTCATATCCCACAGATTACAATGAAGAGGGCCAAAGGAAGAAGGACACAAAGGGCCCAGGGAATTAATTGATTATCATGTGTGTGTAGTATAGCCAGGAGATCCTAAGACTGTGGCAGCCAGAAGTTCTAGGAAAAGGTGATTGGGACCAATTAGATGAGAATGAGTTTGGTCTGGAAGGTGCTAACAGCCTCCTCTTCAGCCCCCTGGAAACTTCCTCCGCTACATTCCTCCCCAGAGAACCCTGACATCAATATCTTGCAACTTTCCCTCATATCTCCATGAGAAAAAAGTCATTCTTCTAAGAGGAAACTGGGAATACAGAGGGGGCAAAGTATGTATCTGAGGGGCCATTGACCTCACACACCCCTGTAAATATTAGCCTGGACCCACAACAGGTAACCCACTAATCACGAGGAAGGGCAGAATAAAAATACTCTAAATAAATAAGGGCCCTTTCACACATGCTGAATACTGAATTTTCAAGGCACTTTAATTATTGTTTCCACTTGATCATTTGTGAACAATCAATACAAAGTGCATTGCAAGTGGATTAAAATGTTTTTGGGGAGGTATTTCAATCATTTTATAAGATAATTTTATTACATATGCTTTAAATTGTTGAGCTCTGGGAGAGAGTGGGAAAGGAATGCTGCTGCAGGGGAGAGTTGGCTTTCTAAACAGCTGGGGGAAGTTGCTAAGAGTCTGAGTTTGTGAAGTTGCTGGGGAACTGCTGTTTGTTTGTTTGTTTTGAGTGGGCTGTAGGTGAGCCAAGCCTCTCTTCCTTCTATTGGCTGAGGCTCCCTCCCTCCTGGTTCCCTGGGAAAGGAAGGAAAGAGCCAGTTTCCTTTGCCCACTTCCCTGGATTCCATGGGAGAGATACAAAGAAAGCACCTTTAAGACAAATAAGTGCTAATGTTTTAAGATTGTTTTAAGTTTTTTTTTTAAATCTCAAATTGTGTTTGTCTGTGTGCTTTTCAAAGTTTATATCTCTGCTGCTTGGCATTACATTTTATGATACACATGGCTCAGCCCAATTAGTTCTCATTTATGTCAGATTTGGTCCTCATAACGAATGCTTTCAACACCCCTGATCTAGACCGACTGAGAAAGTATCCTCTTAGTAGTACAGTACTAAACAGGGGTCATTTTGTAGAAAAAGAGGTTCATAGGAAAGGAAAGGTCCCCTGTGCAAGCACCAGGCGTTTCCGACTCTGGCGTGACGTTACTTTCACGTTTTCATGGCAGACTTTTTACAGGGTGGTTTGCCATTGCCTTCCCCAGTTTTTTACACTGGGTACTCATTTGACCAATCTCGGAAGGATGGAAGGCTGAGTCAACCTTGGGCCGGCTACCTGAATCCAGCTTCCGCTGGAATCGAACTCAGGACTTGGGCAGAGAGTTCAGATCACAGTACTGCAGTACTGTTGCTTTACCACTTTGCACCACGGGGCCGCTGACTCAAATTCATAACTCATTTGCATATGCCACACCCCTGACATCACTGGAAGGTGTACTAAATTATATCAGCTCAGCATCTACCTTAAAATGCTTCTTGAATTTTAATTGTCATAATAAAACCTGATTCTCATCATACTTTTCAGATTCCTTTCTCCTATGTGGTCACCATGGCATGATGACGATTTCCATCTGTCTGCTTTATATGTTTTGGTTATTTTCCCATTTTTTTCTGGGGGGAAATATTAGAAAGTTTATCAAATATTAAGAGTTCAGCAAAATTCTCACAGCGGGTTTGTACAATGGAGCCCAGAAGCATTGTTTTCTTGGGGGGGGGGGGGATTAAGAAAGAAAGAGCACAATAAAATTTAGAAGTTCCAGAGCTTCACTGCTGTGAGCTTCTGTCCAAAATGAGGCCTGGAACTAAACAAATAACAAAGTAATTGGCTATAAACTCTGAAAAATGTAACTCCCTTGCAATCTAGCTCATGGGTAAGAGATTTAGAGAAATAGCCCAGAGAGATAAACTGCACTAAGCAAAGTCTTCAGAGGAAATTTTCTCATACAAGAGAAAGAGAAAAATTAGGAAAGGGGTGGTTGGATTCAAAAAGTGTTGGGAAAGGGGCAAAACAAAATACAGGGAAGATTCGCACAACTCACAGCACAAAGACTTGCAAATCAAAAGCAATCAGGTAAGAGCCCCGTGGCGCAGAATGGTAAAGCTGCAGTACTGCAGTCTGAGCTCTCTGCACACGACCTGAGTTTGATCCCGGCGGAAGCTGGGTTCAGGTAGCGGGCTCAAGGCTGACTCAGCCTTCCATTCTTCCGAGGTTGGTAAAACGAGTCCCCAGCTTGCTGGGGAGAAAGTGTAGATGACTGGGGAAGGCCATGGCAAACCACCCCGTAAAAAGTCTGCTGTGAAAACGTGATGCGACGTCACCCCAGAGTCGGAAACGACTTGTGCTTGCACAGGGGACTACCTTTACTTTTTTTTTTAAGTACACCTTACCAAGGCTATATCAGGTTCCTCATACCATGTGCAGATTACCAAGACTATTACCACACTAAGAGGGTGGTGTGGAATTGTTTTCTGTGGCCCCAGAAGGTAAGACCAGAAGCAATGCGTTGAAATTAAATCAAATGAGTTTCCAGCTCAACATTAGGAAGAACTTCCTGACCGTTAGAGCGGTTCCTCAGTGGAACAGGTTTCCTCCTTGGGAGGTGGTGGGTTCTCCTTCCTTGGAGGTTTTTCAACAGAGGCTAGATGGCTATCTGACAGCAATGAGGATCCTGTGAATGTAGGGGAAGGGGTTTGTGAGTTTCCTGCATTGTGTAGGGGGTTGGACTAGATGACCCTGGAGGTCTCTTCCAACTCTAGGATTCTATGAAATTGGGTTCTCCTTCCTTGGAGGTTTTTCAACAGAGGCTAGACAGCCATCTGACAGCAATGAAGATCCTGTGAATTTAGGGGGATGTCACAGAATCATAGAATTGGAAGGGACCTCTAGGGTCATCTTGTCCAACCCCCTGCACAATGCAGGAAACTCACAAACCCCTTCCCCTACATTCACAGGAAGGAGTGGAAAATCCAACCTCCTGCGGGCCCCCACTGTGGATTTCCATTGAAGGCAATGGAAAATCCCAGATGTCCAGTTATTTTATATCAATGGAATCTGATCTAGAGCTTGTGCCGTGGTGTCAGCCCGGAAGGTCCCTCGCTCTGAATGCTTCCCCCTTCCCCGCCAGCAAACGCGTGCATCCAGGCCATCCCCAAAGCCTCCCCTTCGGCTAAAGCAGACCACAGCCACGACACCCCCCCCCCCCCGTTTCCCTCCAGATGCTGAAGCTTCTGTCGCTCCCTCCCAATGGCTGGGCTGACACCACGGCACAAGTCCTTTGGCAATGGTTGCCCATCTCTAGGGTCTTCAGTAGAGCCCCTGCCAAGAGCGTAAGCCGAGAGATCCCCAAAGGCAAGGAAGCGCCAGCAAAAGGGAGCAGACAAAACCCACCCCCTCCCCAGTTAGGCTGGGCATCCCTTGGCCCTTCCAGCAAAGGTGGCAGAATCCAGAATCTCTTTCCACCCCCCTCCCCTCCCAGCTCCCTTCCATGGGGGAGGCTGGTTGGCAGAGCTCCTGCAACGACGACGCACGTCAGGGAAAGGAACAGGCCCGTAGCCAGGATTTTAAAAGATGGGGGGCATATTAAAAAGTCAGGGGGCACTTAACAGCTTCCCTCCCTTGGCCACCATGGCTCTGACCCAGGGCACCCGACTCAGTGACCTTCCCTTCTGCCCCCTCCCGACCACTGCAACCACCTGGGGGCTAGCAGAGGTGAAAGCTGGGAGCTGGGGGCTATCCCCTCCCTCCCCAGTGATTTAAATTACATGGGAGAGGTACCCAGTGGTAGCCACCGCCCCTCCACACCATTTAAAGGTCTGGGGAGACTGTTCCTAGGTACCTCTCCCATGAAATTTAAATCATGGGGAGAAGGAGGGGGAGCCCCCAGTCTCTCAGCTTTTATACCCATGGTGGGGGCAGGGGATCCCGTGGTTTGGAGGCCCTCCCCCTGCTTCAGGGTCGTCATAAAGCAGGAGGAGGGGAGGGAAATGTCTTCTGGGAACTCTATTTTTCCCTATGGAGATTTATTCCCATAGAATTGATCCGCGGGTATCTGCGGCTCTGGGAGTGCTGTTATTTGGGGTAGAGGCACCAAATTTTCAATATAGCATCTAGTGCCTCTCCCAAAAATGCCCCCCACGTTTCAAAAAGATTGGACCAGGAGGTCCAATTCTATGAGCCCCAAAAGAAGGTGCCCCTATCCTTCATTATTTCCTATGGAAGGAAGGAATTGAAAAGGTGTCCCGTCCCTTTAAATGTGATGGCCAGAACTCCCTTTGGAGTTCAATTATGCTTGTCACAGCCTTGATCTTGGCTCCACCCCTAATGTCTCCTGGCTCCACCTCCAAAGTCTCCTGGCTCCACCCCCAAAGTCCCCAGATATTTCTTGAATTGGACTTGGCAACCCTAGGTGGGGAGGGGGGAAGGTCAGGGGCACCTGAGACGGGGCACCCAACAGGAAGTCAGGGGGCAGTGCCCCCACAGTCCCCGCTGTAGCTTACAGGCCTGGAAAGGACCCCCAGCTCTAGATTGGAGTGCAGGGGTGCAACACGTGTAGGGAAGAGCGAGGCCATTCGACGCGTGATTGACGGGGGCGGGGCTTCCATAGAAAAGGGAGTTGGGGGGGGGGCTCGGCCATTGGGAGGGAGTGACAGAAGCTTGCAGCGTCTGGAGGGGAACGAGGGGGTCGTGGCGGTGGTCTGCTTTAGCCGAAGGGGAGGCTTTGGGGACGGCCTGAACGCGCGCGTTTGCTGGCGGGGAAGGGGGAACCATTCAGAGCGAGGGACCTTCCGGGCTGACACCCCCCCCCACACACACACACCCGCCGTCTCTGCAGATTTCGCGTTTGCAGAAGCGGATTCTCGGTGCAAAGCCCAGGAGGTAAAAATGCAAGAGGGGCGGGACGGGGAGGACTCCTGGGGGCGGCCGGAGGGGCTTGGCCGAAGGAAGAGGACCCGAACTAGGGTTGCCAAGTCCAGTTCAAGAAATAGCTGGGGACTTTGGGGGTGGAGCCAGGTGACACACGGGGTGGGATCCAGGTGGTGACAAGCATAGTTGAACGCCAAAGGGAGTTCTGGCCGTCACATTGAAAGGGACCGCACACCTTTTAAAAATGCCTTCCCTCCATTGGAAATAATGAAGGATAGGGACACCTTCTTTGGGGGCTCATAGAACTGGACCCCCTGGTCCAATCTTTTTGAAACTTGGAGAGGCTTTCGAGGATAGGTGGTGGATGCTATGCTGCAAATTTGGTGCCTCTACCTCAAAGAACAGCCCCCCCCTCCAGGGCCCCAGATACCCGCGGATCAATTATCTGTTATGCACTATGGCAGGGGTGGCCAACGGTAGCTCTCCAGATGTTTTTTGCCTACAACTCTCATCAGCCCCAGCCACTGGCCATGCTGGCTGGGGCTCATGGGAGTTGGAGGCAAAAAACAACTGGAGAGCTACCATTGGCCACCCCTGCACTATGGGAATCAGTCTCCATAGGGAATAAGTGCCCAGCAGCCATTTCCCTCCCCCACTCCCCAACTTTCTGATCACCCTGAAGAGAGGAGAGGACCTCCAAACTGGGGGATCCCCTGCCCTCACCTGGGGATTGGCAACCCTAACCCAGACTGACCAGGGCTCATTGCAGTGGGATGGAGGGGGGAATTCCGGGAGAGGCAGCCACTGGATCCCTTTTCTTCAGAGGCGGGCGTGGATGGGTCAGAGGTGGAGCCTGGTGTTTTTCCTGGAATCACAGGGGGTCTCACAGAAAAAGAGATCAGTTCCCCATGATGGTTGCCAGCTCCAAACTGGGAAATTCCTGGAGATTTGGGGGTAGAGCTTGGGAGGGAGAGATTGGGGGGCATATGTAGAGAGATAAGAAACCAATATCCCTCTTAAGTCCTGGGGATTCCATTGCTCTGAGCAGAGCTCTTTTTCTAGGAGCTCTTTTCAGGAGTTCCTCTGCAAATTAGGCTATGCCCCCCTGAGGTAGCCAATCCTCCAAGAGCTCACAGGGCTCTTAGTACAGGGCCTACTGTAAGCTCCAGGAGGATTGGCTACATCGGGGGGGCGTGGCCTAATATGCAGAGGAGCTCCTGCTAGAAAAAGAGCCCTGGTTCTGAGTGTTGTAACAACTTGCCAACCAGCAATTTTCCTTTCTAGTCTGTTCCTGAAGTTCCTTTTTATAATACTTTGAGGTCACTCACTGAATGTCTCTGATATATTCCTTTTAGAAAGTGTCCAGAAGTGACAACCAGTTCAGTGGAACGTACTAAAAGGAATGACAGAGTTGCCCATGGAAAACAGTGGTAGAGAGGCTGGAAACCCAGTTGGAAATAATGGGAGACAGGAATGCCAATTGACTGTAAAAGGTAAAGGCAGTCCCCTGTGCAAGCACCAGTCATTTCTGACTCTGGAGTGACATCGCATCATGGCAGACTTTTTACGTGGTGGTTTGCCATTGCCTTCCCCCCAGCAAGCTGGGTACTCGTTTTACCGACCTTGGAAAGATGGAAGGCTGAGTCAACCTGGAGCTGGCTACCTGACCCCAGGTTCCGCAGGGATCGAGCTCAGGTCGTGAGCAGAAAGCTCAGACTGCAGTACTGCAGCTTTAACACTGGGCCATGGAGCTCCTTACGCCAATTGACTTACATGGACTCTATTCAACAACAACGGCAATCTTTATTGGCGTAATGCACAAAGAAGTATACAGGACGAAAGAGGTACTTAATGCGGTTAACACAAATCACACCTTTTTGAAGCCAGGCATAAAAAAAAGTTGCCACCATTTCAATAGCTACAGCATTTTTCGAGGAAAGAAGAAAAAGGGATTTATAGTTATCAGATTGGCCTGTTAAATCCACTAACTACCGATCTAAATACCGAACACGAATGTCAGAGTAATAATTCTACAGGGACTCTATTGCTATGCATTCCAGCACAAGATGAGTTACAAAGAACATGTGGGATGGATTTTTTCATTAAACTCTCTGGGCCCAGATAGACTACTGGAATGACAGGCCCCAGAGTGGAATGACAGGCCCTGGAGGTAGGAGATATAGGAGGAAGCAATCCTGTCATTCTTTTTAGTACATCTCCAGTCCAGCATGTGGTTCTCTGGCTGTTAGCAGCAGGAGGAGGGGAGGATCATGTTATGGTTATTTTTGAGAGCTGCTGGCCTGTTTCTGGTCCCAATTTAAAGGGCTGGATTTTATCTTTAAGTCTTAAAGGAATGCCTGATTCCCTTCTGAAGCTCAACCATTGAGCCCGAAAGATTCTACAAACCCTAATGATGTTACCAGCCGTGAAAACCTGAAAAGTTTATATATTACTTTATATATTGAAGCGGCCCCGTGGCGCAGAGTGGTAAAGCAGCAGTACTGCAGTACTGTGATCTGAACTCTCTGCTCACGACCTGAGTTCGATCCCGGCGGAAGCTGGTTTCAGGTAGCCGGCCCGAGGTTGACTCAGCCTTCCATCCTTCCGAGGTCGGTAAAATGAGTCCCCAGCTTGCTGGGGGGAAAGTGTAGATGACTGGGGAAGGCAATGGCAAACCACCCCGTTGAAAACGTTGTGAAAGCAACGTCACCCCAGAGTCGGAAATGACTGGTGCTTGCACAGGGGACCTTTCCTTTCCTTGGTATATGTGTACATTATGTACATGTGTACATAATTTTTTTAATTGACATGTGTACATAATGTTTTTTATATACAAGTTTGTACCTTAGATTATTTAGTAATTTTGGTCACAGGGTATTCTCAATAGTTGACGTCTCTTTGTGTGACTGCTCTCTGCGTTTGGAACCCCATCCAAAGCTGCCTGCACACCAGTCTGTTCAGAATGGGGGTGGCCAAACTGTGACTCAGGAGCCACATGTGGCTCTTTCACATATATTGTGTGGCTCTCAAAGCTGGCTTGTAGAAAGCATTTCTTTCCTTATATCACTTCTCCCAGCCAAGCCAGCCAGTGGCTTGAAGAAGGCATTTAAAGTTGAAGTTGCTTTTTTTCATTTCTCCTTCCCTCCTCCATCTTCCTTCGTTCCTTCCTTCCTTCCTCCCTCCCTCCTTCCTTCCTCCCTCCCTCCTCCCTCCCTTCTTCCCTCCCTCCTTCCTCCCTCCTTCCTCCCTCCTTCCTCCCTCCCTCCTCTCTTCCTCCCTCCTTCCTTCTTCCCTCCCTCCTTCCCTCCTTCCTCCCTCCTTCCTTCCTTCCTCCTTCCCTCCTCCCTCCCTCCTTCCTAACTTCTTTCCTCCTTCCTTCCTTCCTCCCCCCCTCCCTCCTTCCCTCTCTCCCTTCTTTCCTTCCTTGCAGCTCTGAAACATCTGACATTCATGTCTTGTGGCTCTCAGACATCTGACATTTATTCTATGTGGCTGTTAGGTTAAGAAAGTTTGACTGACCCCGATTTAGAAGGCAAAGGGCAACTGAGATGATTATAGGGGTTTGAAGCATCTTTCCTGTGAGAGAAGGCTGAAGAGTCTGGGATTTTTCACTTTAGAAAAGAGAGAACGGGGTGGGGGGATGCAACAGAGGTTAGTGGGTGGTGAAAGTAGATGGAAAGAACTCTTCCCTCTCTCCCACAACCTTGTGATGTAGTCCAGGCTGAGCACATGTGACTGGCCCAAGATCTCCTAGCAAGCTTCCATGGCAAACTGGGGATTCGAATCTGGGTCACACAGACACTAGTACGACCCCCCCAAGGCACCATCTCTCTGTACCATTGCAAAGAATAAAATGTGAAAATAATTATACTAATGTATTGTTACAGCAAAAACGCATTCAGAAGTTTTGAGACAGCCGGAGGTCCTGGCTAAGGACACCATGACCTCAGATGGACATCGCCACCGCTTCCGGCTGTTCCACTACCATGAGGCTGAAGGGCCCCGAGAGGTTTGCAGCCGGCTCTATGGACTTTGCAACCAGTGGCTGAAGCCGGAGAGGCACACCAAGAAGCAGATCCTGGACCTGGTGATCCTGGAGCAGTTCCTGACTCTCCTGCCCCAGGAAATGCAGTGCTGGGTCAGAGGATGCGAGCCGGAAACCAGTTCCCAGGCGGTGGCCCTGGCCGAAGGTTTCCTCCTGAGTCAGGCAGAGGAGAAGAGGCATGCAGAACAGGTGAGGGGACTTCCTCCAATATGTCTGATTCAAGCAATGATACCGGGATTTATCCTAATGTTTCCCTGCAAGGTATTTGTCCAAGTGTTCATCATCCAAGTAGGAGATTTAATGGCCTCTTTCAGCAACCTCTTCTACTAAAGAATTTCTGATCCCTCCAGATAGCTCACCAGGTCTGCTGATGGATGGGTGCAGAGTCTGGGAGTGGGGCAGGATTCATTCCTTGGTCTCTTTTCCATTCCATCTCTTACCATGAAATGTTGACTGTGCGGTGACATGATAGAGGTTTACAAGACTATGCATGGGATGGAGAAAGTAGAGAAAGAAGTACTTTTCTCCCTTTCTCACAATACGAGAACTCATGGCCATTCGATGAAATTGCTGAGCAGTCAGGTTAAAATGGATAAAAGGAAGTACTTCTTCACCCAAAGGATGATTAACATGCGGAATTCACTGCCACAGGAGATGGTGGCAGCTACAAGCATAGTCAGCTTTAAGAGGGGATTGGATAAAAATATGGAGCAGAGGTCCATCAGTGGCTATTAGCCACAGTGTATATATGTGTGTGTGTGTGTTTGTATGTATATGTATATACACACACATATTGGCCACTGTGTGACACAGAGTGTTGGACTGGATGGGCCATTGGCCTGATCCAACAGGCCTTCTCTTATGTGACACAGAGTGTTGGACTGGATGGGCCACTGGCCTGATCCAACAGGCCTTCTCTTATGTTCTTATGTGACACAGAGTGTTGGACAGGATGGGCCATTGGCCTGATCCAACATGGCTTCTCTTATGTTCTTGTGTGACACAGAGTGTTGGACAGGAAGGGCCATTGGCCTGATCCAACAGGGCTTCTCTTATGTTCTTGTGTGACACAGAGTGTTGGACAGGGTGGGCCATTGGCCTGATCCAACATGGCTTCTCTTATGTTCTTGTGTGACACAGAGTGTTGGACTGGATGGGCCATTGGCCTGATCCAACATGGCTTCTCTTATGTGACACAGAGTGTTGGACCGGATGGGCCATTGGCCTGATCCAACAGGACTTCTCTTATGTTCTCCTGTGACACAAAGTGTTGGACTGGATGGGCCATGGGCCTGATCCAACAGGCCTTATGTTCTTATGTGACACAGAGTGTTGGACTGGATGGTCCATTGGCCTGATCCAACATGGCTTCTCTTATGTTCTTATGTTCTTACCCCTCTCCCTTGCTGCTATTTCAGATACGGGAATCATCTGTAAATATGGAAGGTACAATTCCTGATGTGGAAAGCGCTTCCTTGGAGCAAGGTCAGAGAGCGCAGGCTGTGGAGCATGCCCACGATGACCTCTCCTGTGGTAAGGGTTTATCATGCCTGGATACAGTTTGGGCAGCCATGAATGTGATGGGTAGAGAGTTCAGGTCAGGGAAAAAATATTTCTATACACATCAGAGTTAATTTGCAGCACTCAGTGTCCACTAACAGCAATGTCTCTAATAGGAGATTAGACAGATTCCTGGAGTGCAATTCCTCCCATTAATTAAAACATCTATTTATTATTTATTCATCAGATTTCTATGCTGCCTTCCCCCACTAGTGGACTCAAGGCATGTTACGATAGACCAGGGGTAGCCTTTCTGTGGCTCAGGAGCCAGATGTGGCTGTTTCACACATATTGTGTGGCTTTCGAAGCCCCCCCCCATCCGGCTTAGAGAAGGCATTGCTTTCTTTAAATCACTTAGAATCATAGAGTTGGAAGGGACCTCTAGGGTCATCTAGTCCAACCCCTGCACAATGCAGGAAACTCACAAACACCTCCCCCTAAATTCACAGGATCTTCATTGCTGTCAGATGGCCATCTAGCCTCTGTTTAAAAACCTCCAAGGAAGGAGAGCCCACCACCTCCCGAGGAAGCCTGTTCGAACCACTCTAACGGTCAGGAGGTTCTTTCTAGTGTTGAGTCGGAAATTCTTTTGATTTAATTTTAACCCACTGGTTCTGGTCCTACATTCCGGGGCCATAGAAAACAATTCCACACCATCCTCTAGATGACAGCCCTTCAAGAACTTGAAGATGGTGATCATATCACCTCTCAGCCGCCTCCTCTCCAGGCTAAAGATCCGCAGCTCCTTCAACCTTTCCTCATAGGACTTGGTCTCCAGACCCCTCACCATCTTTGTTGCCCTCCTCTGGACCCATTCCAGCTTGTCTATATCCTTCTTAAAATGTGGTGCCCAAAACTGAACACAATACTCCAGGTGAGGTCTTACCAGAGCAGAGTGAAGCGATACCATCTCATCACATGATCTGTATACTATACTTCTGTTGATACAGCCCAAAATTGCATTTGCCTTTTTAGCCACCGCATCACACTGTTGACTCATGTTCAGCATTTGATCCACTAAGACCCCTAGATCCTTTTCGCACATACTACTGCTAAGACAAGTCTTCCCAATCCTATAACTATGCATGGGATTTTTCCTAACCAAGCCAGCCAGAGCTTGGAGAATGCATTTAAAGTTCCTTCCTTCCTTCCTTCCTTCCTTCCTTCCTTCCTTCCTTCCTTCCTTCCTTCCTTCCTTCCTTCCTTCCTTCCTTCCTTCCTTCCTTCCTTCCTTCCTTCCTTCCTTCTCTCAAACATATGACAATCATGTCTTACCACTTTCAAACATATGATTTTTATTCTATGTGGCTTTTAGGTTAAGCAAGTTTGGCCACCCCTGTGATAGACCAATAAAACAAGTGAAAACAATTTCAATGTAATTCCACTTAAAAACTAAAAAACAGGCCAATAAATACAAGATGGGGAACTGGTAATTCAATAAAGCCCTGGGTGTATGTTGTAAACAGGGCTTGGATTGAGCAGGAGTGCGCCAGAGCCCTGCTTCTCAACCTCCGGCAGCCCCCCCCCCCCCCGTCTCTCCTAGGCGCTGCCTAGGAGAGCCCACGAAGAGAAGCCTTCAGCCAGGAGTCTGCATGCAGTGGGAGAGACCTCCCTGCTCCATGGAAATCCTGACCCTTCCTCCCTCCCTCTTTTCCTCCTTCCTTCTTTCCCTCCCTCCTTCCTTCCCTCCCATCCTTCCTTCTTTCCTTCCTTCCTTTCCTTCCTTCTTCCCCTCCCTCCCTTCCTCCTTCTTTCCCTTCCTCCTTCCGTCCCTCTTTTCCTCCCTCCTTCCTTCCTTCCTTCCCTCCCTCCTTCCTCCCTCCCTTCTTCCCCTCCTTCCTTCCTCCTTCCCTTCTTTCCTTCCTTCC
Source organism: Heteronotia binoei (assembly GCF_032191835.1). Classification (NCBI taxonomy): domain Eukaryota; kingdom Metazoa; phylum Chordata; class Lepidosauria; order Squamata; family Gekkonidae; genus Heteronotia; species Heteronotia binoei. Next base: position 14,842,710 of record NC_083227.1, on the reverse strand, counting down.
CTCCCTCCACTCCCTCCTTTCTCCTTTCCCTCCCTCCCTCCCTCCCTTCTTTCCTTCCCTCTCTACCTCCCTCCTTTCCCTTCCTCCCTCCTTCTTTCCTAGGGGAACAGCTCCATTTTACAGTCCCTGCGGAATTGTACTAAGACTGTGGGGCTCTGATCTAGCTTGGGAGTTTTTTCCACCAGGCCGAAGCAAGAGCTGAGAAAACTGTGCTTGAGGCGAAGTGTCAGGTCTAGAAACTACCTTCAATAATAACGACTCTCCGTGGGATCAGGATAAGCGTTTATTACAAGACAGTATTAGTGACACAGTTCGAGCCAGTGTCAGAACTGGGGTACAGCTGCAGGTGCGTTAGATATATACGTTCATTGTAACCGTTACAGGCGCACCTTTTGTGTTAGGCGCGAGATTAATTCAAAAGCAGAGGCGAATACAAAATGCTACAGATTGTTTCTCACACTACAAAGTCACGCTGCATATGAAACCACCACAAGATAACATGCTGGAGTAACCTGGAAGACCAGGCTGGGAAGGCGTAAACTGGCCTCTCTCACGGGGTGCTTAACATTTGGTTTTCACTAGACAAAGTAAGCATATAAGCATAGAGAATAATAACAGCAAGGGATCTTGATACTAAGCAGATGTCTTTTGGGCCAGGAATTTCCAGATTTTTTTTCAGAATAACGTAAGCTCTTCAGGAAACATATTGGGAAAGGCGGTCCTGCCGATAAGTTGGTCCGGCAAGTCTAGGCAGCATTGTAAGCATAGACGTTAAAGTCCTCTAGAACTTTTAGCCTAAGTTATTTTAACTCCCAGGCTGATTCCACTTCCAGCAGGCTCAAAAGGTTATCTGTCGGTGTGTTAGGTGGCTGGTACGCTGCATCCCCTGTCAGACCTACACGATAAATGCTGGAAATTTTGGTGCTTCTCTTTTGCCTTTCCCAGAACTGATTAAAGCAGGGGTGTCAAACTCATTTGTTATGAGGGCCGGATCTGACATAAATGAGACCTTGCTGGGCCGGGCCATGTGTATCGTAAAATGTAATGCCAGGTAGCGGAGATAAAAACTTTATAAAGGACACAGACCAACAAAGATTTTTTAAAAAACTTAAAATAAAACATGCTTAAAACATTAGCACTTGTTGGTCTTAAAGGGGCTTTCTTTGTATCTCTCCTGTGCAATCCAGGCTCTCTCAGCTACACAGCAGAGCTACTGAGCCTCTCTTCCTTCTATTGGCAGCGGCTCCTCCCCATCCTGGTCCCCTGGAGAAAGAGGGAAAGAGACAGAGCTTCCTTTGAAGCAAGCTATTCCTCCCCCCTTCCTCCCCAAGTGAGGAGCCTCAGCCAATGGAGAAAACAGAGGCTTCGCTCTGTAGCTCCTGTGCGATTGAGCAAGCTGTGATGCAGAAGGAAGCAAGAGAAAGAGAATTCACTGCCACAGGAGGTGGTGGCGGCCACAAGTATAGCCACCTTCAAGAGGGGTTTAGATAAAAATATGGAGCACAGGTCCATCAGTGGCTATTAGCCACAGTGTGTGTGTGTATATATAAAATTTTTTGCCACTGTGTGACCAGAATGTTGGACTGGATGGGCCGTTGGCCTGATCCAACATGGCTTCTCTTATGTTCTTATGGGAGAAGGAAGCAGATGACAGCCAGTTGCTCGGGGGCTTGATAAGAGCCCTCTGGGGGCCTGATTCAGCCCTAAGGCCGCATGTTTGACACCCCTGGAATGTGTTGAGGCTTTACAATCCTGGGAAGGGAGTGTGTGAAGCAGGCAACAAGCAACCAAACACTCTTCCTTCCTCTGTTGTCTCAGGAACAGGCAGTGAAGAGACGCTGTTGAGCCGTCATCTTTTCAGAGGTGTGGAAGCAGCTGCTGCCCCTCCAGTCCAGGTAGGGGATTTGAGCAGGGTCCCCCCTTTTTTCTCGGGGGGGGGGGGAGGGAGGCTTTTGTTATTGCAGTTTCTACAAGGTGTCCAGGTGAGAGATCCCCTGAACGCCATTCCCTTTACCCATCCCAAGCCCTCGCAGACAACTCCCCTCCAGTGTGCAATCTCTGCCTGTCTTGGCGTGATCTCTGATGAGGGAATCTGCTTTTTCTTCCAGTGTCCCTTTTCCTTTGAGGAGGTGTCCGTCTCTTTCACCGAGGCTGAGTGGGCCCTGCTGGATCCAGGGCAAAGAGCTCTCCACAGGGAAGTCATGCTGGAGAACTATGGGAATGTGGCCTTTCTGGGTAAGGATCTTTCAGAGGTGTAAATCGTTGCCATTGTGTTGAGGCACGAATCAAAATATTGAATAGCAAGACACCATCTGAGGCCTGCCTTGCTACCTCGGAAGGGACTGTGGCTCACCGGCAGAGCATCTGCTGGGCATGCAGAAGGTCCCAGGTTCAAACCCTGGCAGCATCTCCAGTGAAAAGGATCAGGTAGGAGGTGATGTGAAAGACCCTGCCTTAGACCCTGGATAGCTGCCGCCAGACTGAGGAGACAAGACTGCCTCCGGTGGACCAAGCAGAAGGCAGCTTCACGAGTTGTACATGTGTGTGTACTAAGAACATAAGAGAAGCCATGTTAGATCAGGCCAATGGCCCATCCAGTCCAACACTGTGTCACACAGTGGCAAATTTATATATATATATATACACACACACACATACACACACACACACACACACACACACTGTGGCTAATAGCCACTGATGGACCTCTGCTCCATATTTTTATCTAAACCCCTCTTGAAGGTGGCTATGCTTGTGGCCACCACCACCTCCTGTGGCAGTGAATTTCACGTGTTAATCACCCTTTGGGTGAAGAAGTACTTCCTTTTATCCATTTTAACCGGTCTGCTCAGCAATTTCATTGAATGCCCACAAGTTCTTGTATTGTGAGAAAGGGAGAAAAGTACTTCTTTCTCTACTTTCTCCATCCCATGCATTATCTTGTAAACCTATCATGTCACCCCTTGCCTAGGGGGAGTTGAGGCCAACGTTGCGGCCATGCCAGAGATGGCATCCTGGCCTGAGGCCAATGTGGGGATAAGACCCTCCGAAAGACTCTGGAAGTGACCAAGATCCCTGTTTCTCTGGCCTTTACAATACTCCCTTCCCCCTGGATGGGATTACCAACATCTGCCTCTGATCTGGAAATGATCCTGTCAAAAACTGAAACCTGGGACTCCTTGGATCAATACTCTTTGTACCTGAGCAGCACCCAGTTGTTAGCAGCCTCCTAATCCCTCTTCCCTCCTGGTTACACAACTAGATACAGGTTCTCACGAATAACCAGACTGCATGCTTGACTCCCTTGCCGTAGGCCCTTGAGAGCCGCTGCTAGGCTGAGTAGACAACACTGGCTCCAGCGGACTAATTAGAGTGCAGCTTCTTGTGTTGATCTTTTACGGAATGGTATGTAAATTAGCACAGGTTTAATGAATGTTTTTATTGATTTTGTTGTGTACGTTGTGAGCTGCCCTGAGCACGCTTGTCAGGGAGAGCAGGATATAAATTGAATAAACTAAACTACTGGTTACACAACTGGATACAGGTTCTCGTGATTAACCGATGACCACGCCGTAAAATATGACTTTGAAAAAAATAACAACATTCGCTGCAGGGAGACTCAAATTGTGAACACCCGTGTATTCAACCAGGCCACTTAGTAATCTTTGAACCCTTGATGGAACTAGGGCACTATGCCTCACAGTGTCAGCTCTGGGACTATGCTCAATTAAAGAAGGCTTCCGGTGTGATCAGAAAGCTGGCTTTATTGCAATAAATGACTGTGTCAGAACTGGCTCACCTGTGGGGTGACCAGTCTTCTATACCTTATCTAGGGCCGTTACGCAGCCCGCCAAAATTACACTGCAAAAAGCCCACACGTATTAATGCAAATGGTTTCACAAAGATTTCAGGTTTTCACGGCTGGTAACATCATTAGGGTTTTGGTGGATGGAAATGCCTTCTTCCTTTCTGTTAAAGTTGTGCTGGTGTTTGTAAGTAGAACACAGCACTTGAGCCCAAAAGATTCTACAAACCCTAGGGTTTGTAGAATCTTTCGGGCTCAAGTGCTGTGTTCTACTTACAAACACCAGCACAACTTTAACAGAAAGGAAGAAGGCATTTCCATCCACCAATCTTGGTATCCAGATCTGCAAAACACCCTACTGACTATAAATTGCAGAAATTCACAGAACAACCAGCACATTCAACAGAACAATCAGCACAGTCAACAACCATCTGCCTTTTCTTCACACCCCTTCCAACCCTCCAAGCAATTAACACAGAACAATGGTCACATTCAACAGCCAGTTTCCTTATCACTACCCTTCCAGGAAGCCCCACCAAATAATGGGCACAGCCACAAACCTATTGCCCTTTCACCACACCCCCTCCAGCCTAGAAATAGCAGCTCTCCAGCAGCCCTGGCCTCACTCAATGCACAGCAGCCAAGAAGGTCAGAGCACCTGCTCCGGCTGCAACGCCACTGAGGATGTTCTCCGTAGTCGAGAACGAAACATCTGGAAGAAAAACTTTCACCAGTAGAACACGGCACTTGAGCCCGAAAGATTCTACAAACCCTAACAAATGGTTTCCTACCAACACCTTTCACACCAGACAGCTGAGCTGTCTCTGCAAAGAGATAGAACAGCCTTGAAAATCCAAGATTTGATCCCTTCTACAGAGTATAAACGAATACTTATGAGCAGGGCTTTTTTCTTCTTTTTGAGCAGGAACGCACAGGAACGCAGTTCCGGCTGGCTTGGTTTCAGGGGGTGTGGCCTAATATGTAAATTAATCCCTGGGCTTTTTCTACAAAAAGCCGTATGTGAAACAATAGGGTGTGGCCTAATATGCAAATGAGTTCCTGCTGGGCTTTTTCTACCAAAAAGGCCCTGAGCATGTGTTATGTGTGATCACAGCCACTGTTCTCCAACACCAGCCTGCCCATGGCCGGGGTTCACCCCACTACTGTAGGTCTGAAGGGAGTTGGGGGGGCAGGGCGGGCAGTTCCGGGGACAAGCGGGTAGTGGCCACATGCTGAGCCTCACGCTCCTCCGCCAGAGATGGAGAGGGGAAGAGGAGGGGGGGAATGCGTCTTATATTTCTCAATTGACCTATATATATATATATATATATATTAAAAATATTCCTTTAAAATTATCTCATGTGGTTGATTTTATGTACGAAGCATTTTAAAAGACATCATTAACTATTTATCTTTATTTGGTGAATTTATATCCTGCCCTTTCCCAAACGGGCTCAGGGCAGGTTACAACCGAGTAAAACCAGTCAAATACAATAAAACCAGGGCTTTTTTTTTGAGCAGGAATGCACAGGAACGCAATTCCGGCTGGCTCGGTGTCAGGGGTATGGGCTAATATGCAAATAAGGTCTTGCTGGGCTTTTTCTGCAAAAAGCCTATTCAGGGATGGCCAACGGTAGCGCTCCAGATGTTTTTTTGCCTACAACTCCCATCAGCCCCAGCCAGCATGGCCAATGGCTGGGGCTGATGGAAGCTGTAGGCAAAAAAAAACATCAGGAGAGCTACCGCTGGCCACCCCTGCCCTATGTGAAACTATGGTGATGGCAGGGGGTATGGCCTAATATGAAAATGAGTCCCTGCTGGGCTTTTTCTACAAAAAAGGCCCTGCTTATGAGTCCTACAAAAGTGAAGGGTGAAGCACAAATGAAGCAGGCAATGGCGCACCCTCCCACATCCCTAACGAATCCAACATACAGAAATAGCAGAATGGCAAGGACGCTAGACACGCAGTCAGGATTATGGGCGTCGATCTTAAACATGGTTCCATGCCTCCGGAAGAATTTTTACGCTGGAATTTCTTTCCTTCCCCATATAAGACTGATCTTTTTCTTTCTGTCTCTCTCTGCAAAGAAACCAGAGCCACAATGAAGACTTTGGTGGAGACAAACAACAACCTCACGTCCAAAGAAAGGCTGGAGAGTTCTTCAAGAGAATCCCAAGAGCATATTTCCTTCCCAAATGAGCCGGCTGAGAGTGAGTACCCTTCAGGTTACGTCGAGGGAACAGGCCAGGAATAGCCATGGAGGATTTCTTATTTGGTTCTCAGTAATGTTTGGTTTGGTACAATCGGGGCTCATTTTGTAGACAAAGAGGTGCCATAGTTCATTAGCACAGCTCGTTTGCATAACTCATTTGCATATGCCACACACCACTGATAATACCGGAAGATGTACTAAATTATATCAGTTCATCATCTGCCTTAAAATCCTTAAAATAACTGTCGTAATAAATCCTTACTCCCATCATCCTTTTTAATTTGCTTTCTCCTATGTGGCCACACTGGAATGATGATATTCATCTGACTGCTTTTACGTGTTTTGCTTATTTTCCCATTTTTGTGGGGGTGAAATGTTAGAAAGTTCCTCAGATCTTAGAATTCAGCAAAATTCTCACGGGGGGGGGGGGGGGGGTTGAACAATGGAGCCCAGAAGCAAGCATTTGGCGGGGGCGTGAGAGGTAAGTAACAAAGAGCACAATACAATCCAGAGCTTCAGGAGTTCTACTCCTGTGACCTCCTGGGTACAATCATACAACCCACTTGGTAGGAAGGGAGGGAGGGAGAGAGTCCTTCCGGGAGCCTGAAATCTGGAGGCTCAGAAACTTCTTCTGGAGTGAGGTATCCCTAAATACAGGGCTTTTTTTGAGCATGAATGCACAAGAACGCAATTCTAGCTGGCTTGGCATCAGGAGGTGCGGCCTAATATGCAAATGTGTTCATGCTGGGCTGTTTTCTTTTAAAAGCCCTGTGCGAAACAATGGTGATGTCAGGGGGTGTGGCCTGATATGCAAATGAGTTCCTGCTGGGATTTTTCTACAAAAAAAGACCTGCTTAAATACAAGATATTCTGGGGGAAGGCGAGAGGGGCAGTTAAAATCAGCAAAGCTGGACAAGGCCGATGTGCTATCAGTCCTTTCCTACTGCAATCACATGAATGGCTTTGGATCTTACCAGCCCTCCCAGGTGCTAATCGGATCTATTTATTCCAGCAGATGACGATCAGAGAAATGAGAAGGGTGACAGACTTCATGAGCAAATGCCAGATCAAGTTAAAAAAGACTTGAAAGAAAATGTCACTAATCAAGGCGGACCTAAGAGAAAGAAAAGCAGCACTATGGTTGAAAAGTGCTACGGAAGACAGCATAACGTACATTTTCAAAAGCACGTCATAATGAAGTCAAGAAAATCTATTCAGTGGGGACAGTACAGAAATAGATCAGAGTTCCTTGTGCACCAAAGAACACACAGAGGTGCAACACTTTTTGCATGCTCAGGGTGCGGAAAGAGATTCAGTAGCAGTAGGGATCTTCAGTGGCGCCAGAAAACCCATACAGAGTGTGGAAAGAGATTCAGTGAGAGTAGATATTTTCAAAGAACCCACATAAGGGGGAAACCGTTTGAAGGATCAGAGTGTGGAAAGGCATTCAGTAGCAGTGGTAGTCTTCAAGTGCATCAAAGGACCCACACAGCAGAGAAACCTTTTGAATGCTCCAAATGTGCAAATAGATTTAGTCATACCAGCCATCTTCAAGTACATCAAGGAACCCACACACGGGAGAAACCTTTTGAATATTCAGAGTGCGGAAAGAGATTCAGTAGCAATGGCGATCTTCAAATGCATCAAAGAACCCACACATGGGAGAAACCTTTGAAATGCTCAGAGTGTGGAAAGAGATTCAGTAGCAACAGCAATCTTAAGAAGCATCAAAGAACCCACACAGGGGAGAAACCTTTTGAATGCTCAGAGTGTGGAAAGAGATTCACTGAGAATGGCCATCTTCAGCGGCATCAGAGAACCCACACAGGGGAGAAACCTTTTGAATGCTCTGAGTGTGGAAAGAGATATAGTCAAAGTGGACATCTTCAGGTGCATCAGAGAACCCACACAGGGGAGAAACCTTTTGAATGCTCAGAGTGTGGAAAGAGATTCACTGAGGGTGGCGATCTTCGGTGTCATCAGAGAACCCACACAGGGGAGAAACCTTTTGAATGCTCAGAGTGTGGAAAGAGATTCAGTCAGAGTGGCCAGCTTAAAGTTCATCAGAGAACTCACACAGGGGACAAACCTTTTGAATGCTCAGAGTGTGGAAAGAGATTCAGTAGCAATGTCAATCTTCAAATGCATCAAAGAATCCACACAGGGGAGAAACATTTTGACTGCTCAGAGTGTGGAAAGATATTCAGTTGCAATGGCAATCTTCAAATGCATCAAAGAACCCACACAGGGGTGAAACCTTTTGAATGCTCCAAGTGTGGAAAGAGATTTAGTCAGAACAGCTATCTTCAAGTACATCAGAGAATCCACACAGGGGAGAAACCTTTTGAATGCTTAGAATGTGGAAAGAGATTTAGTCAGAGTGGCCATCTTCAAAAGCATCAAAGAACCCACACTGGGGAGAAACCTTTTGAATGCTCAGAGTGTGGAAACAGATTTAATCAGAGCAGCCATCTTCAACTTCATCAGAGAACTCACACAGGGGAAAAACCATTTGCATGCTCAGAGTGTGGAAAGAGATTCAGTAATAATGGCAATCTTCAACTGCATCAAAGAACCCACACAGGGGAGAAACCTTTTGAATGCTCAGAGTGTGGAAAGAGATTCAGTAGGAGTAGCAGTCAGCGACGGCATCAGAGAACTCACACAGGAGATAAACATTTTGAATGTTCAGAGTGTGGAAAGAGATTCAGTCAGAGCAGAAGTCTTCTAAAGCATCAAAGAACCCACACTGGTGAGAAGCCTTTTGAATGCTCCGAATATGGGAAGAGATTTAGTCAGAGCAGCCATCTTCAAGTGCATCAAAGAACCAACACAGGGGAGAAACCTTTTGAATGCTCAAAGTGTGTATAGAGATTCAGTAGCAGTGGCAATCTTCAAATGGATCTAAGAACCCACACCTTTTGAATGATCTGAATGTGGAAAGAGATTTAATCAAAGTGGCCATCTTCAAGTTCATCAAAGAACCCACACAAGGGAGAAACCTTTTGAATGCTCAGAGTGCAGGGAAAGAAGTTAAATATCAGGAAGGAAACACACTGAGGAACCTGACTCAGTTTGAAACAATAATATTGAATGCAATAGCCTAGGCTCGGACACATTCACAATGCTCAGATAGTGGAAAGCGATTCAGTCAGAGAAGAAGTCTTCTAAAGTATCAAAGAACCCACACGAAGGAGAGGCCTTTAGAATGCTCCATATTTGGGAAGATATTTACTCATAGGAGCCATGTTCAAGTACATCAATGAACCCACACAGGGGAGAAACGTTTTGAATGCTCAGAGCGTGGAAAGAGATTCAGTCAGAGCGGAAGTCTTCTAAAGCATCAAAGAATCTACACAGGGGAGAAACCTTTTGAATGCTCTGAATGTCGGAAGAGATTTGCTCAGAGCAGCCATCTTCAAGTGCATCAAAGAGCCGACACGAGAATATTTTTGAATGTTCAAAGTTTGGGAAAAGATTCAGTTGTAGTAGCCATCTTCAGATGGATCAGAGATCCTACACAGGGGAGAAACCTTTTGAATTATCTGAATGTGGAAAGAAATTTAGTCAAAGTGGCCATCTTCAAGTACATCAGAAAACCCACACAAGGGAGAAACCTTTTGAATGCTCAGAGTGTGGAAAGAGATTTAGTCAAAGTGGCCATCTTCAAGTACATCAGAAAACGCACACGGGGAGAAACCTTTTGAATGCTCAGAGTGTGGGAAAAGAAGTTAAACATCAGGTAGGAAGCACACTGAGGAACCTGACCCAGTTTGAAACAATAATACTGAACACAATAGCCTAGGCTCAGACACATTCACAATGCTCTGATAGTGTAAAGAGATTCAATAAGAGTGGAAGTCTTCTAAAGCATCAAAGAACCCACATGGGGGAGAAACCTTTTTAATGCTCTGAATGTCGGAAGAGATTTGCTCAGAGCAGCCATCTTCAAGTGCAGCAAAAAACCCACACAGGAGAGAAACCTTTTGAATGTTCAGAGTGTTGGAAAAGAAGTTAAACATCAGGAACGAAACGCACTGAGGAACCTGACTCAGTTTGAAACAATAATATTGAACACAATAGCCTAGGCTAGGATACATTCATAAGCTCCTATTACAGTATGATTCAGAAGCAGAACAAGTGAAGACATGTATGGTGATTTGGTTGCAGAACGTCGGTGAAGAGATTCGATTTCAACAATGGGAGAAACTATGGACAAAGGACATCAAATTCACAGCAAGCCAAGAACAGAAAGAAAACTGGTGTTCTTTTGTTGGTACATTATGCCCAAAGACATTGGGAAGATGGACAAAAACTGCAAGGGACTGTGCTGGAAATGAAATTAGATAGATGGTACCTTTTACCATGCTTGGTAGTCCAGCAAAAAAAATACTTGCCAGAAATACGTATAGAAAATCTTTAAAATCTTTTAAATTGCTGGGGACAATGCTATTAGGAATGTTACCGAGTGTGGATAAAAAATGCATGAATTGCTCTAATACATGTTAACCGCAGCAAGAGTAATACTTGCAGCTAAGTGGAAATCTGTGTTGTTGCCCATCTCTGGAGAACTGGATTGATAAGATGCAAGAATATGCAGCTATAGCAAAATTGACAAATTATGCTAACCAAAAATTTAAAAGTTTTTAATGATAATTATAACTTATCCTTGTAAAACTTTTTGTGGTAAAATACGGTATAACTGATTAAAGCTTATTTCTGTGCTGACTGTAATTAAATGTGCAGTTTGTTATATGATAATATTGCATGATAGATTTAACATACAATTGTATAGGTTCTAGTGTATTTTTAAAAAATATATATAACAAATGCTAGCATGAAAACTTTATGATGGCCCTAATGAGGTTACTTATATTGTATGTCTCATATTCTAACATTTTATGTTAATTGAGTGAGCTGGTTGTTGACTGTAACAATAAATCTGAACTTTGAACTTAGTGAAGGAAATATCATATTCCACAGTAGATCAAATTGACAAGATAGGTTGACAATATTGATATATTACGTTATACATATCTTCGAGATAGAAAGTGAGAGAGAACGTTTCTCATGAAATACTCTCATGTTATTATGCTAATATGTCATGTCATGTCATGGGTTGGCTAAACTATTCTTCCTACATATTTGTACTTTGAATAAAAAAATACCTTCAATATTCGTATTAGCAACACTGCCCATATATTGCTGTCACTCCCCACCTGGTCTGGGAGCCCCGCTAGGCTTCCCAATCCCCAGGTCCCAGCGAGGGATCTCCTGGTTTTACAGGCTTCCCCCCGCCCTCAGCCAGCTGGCCAGCGGGAAGCTCCGCCCCCACAGCCACCATGCAGCTCTAGATCTTGGGCCGGTCCCTTTCTTCCTACATATGTCTTCCTCTGGTTTAAACTTGTAAGATTATGGATACAATCATCCCTTTGTCATTTACTGAGTTTTTACCCATCGCCTTTAAAGTTGAGCAGGAAGTACTTCATGGGAAGGGTCAGCAACATAGTCCTTCGGCTTGTTTTGCTTTCGTTTCAGAGCAACTAAGAGTGTGTGGGGGTGTGAGAGAGAGAGAGAGAGAGAGAGGGAGGAAGAGAGAGAGCAGCGTAGCCCCTGTTCTTTTCAGATGTTGTTGTGGAGGAACCAGACCCAGTAAGTGTGTATGTGTGTGTGAGAGAGAGGGCCTGTGTGGGTTCTTTGATTAACTTGGATGGCCACTTTGATTAAATCTCTTTCCACATTCGGATCATTCAAATGAGTTCTCCTGTGTGGGTTCTTAGATCCATTTGAAGATTGCCACTGCTACTGAGTCTCTTTACACACTTTGAGCATTCAAAAGGTTTCTCCCATGTGTGGGTTCTCTGATGCGCTTGAAGATGGCTGCTCTGAGTAAATCTCTTCCCTCTCCCCACGCACTCAGAGACGCACGGCTAGAATCGGCCCTACCCTTAGATTTGGCCCGGGCATCAGTGTTCTCCTCCCTCACTTCTGCTGGAAGTGAGAGCGCTGAGAGGCCTGGGTCAACTCTAAGGGTAGGGTTGATTCTAGCTGTGCTCCTCTGAGCACACTGGTGGGGGGGGCAATGGAGCACGTCACCACAGAAAGGGAGAAGGGTGTGGAGGGAGGGGGAAGCAGCATATTGCCTGCCAATCAGCTGATGGGGGGGCAGCAGGTGGCATGCGTCCTAGTGCCAGCCTTGGTAGTGGTTAAGTGCAGACTCTTATCTGGGAGAGCCAGGTTTGATTCCCCACTCCTCCATGTGCAGCTGCTGGAATGGCCTTGAGTCAGCCATGGCTCTCGTAGGAGTTGTCCTTGAAAGAGCAGCTTCTGGGAGAGCTCTTTCAACCCCACCTACCTTACAGGGTGTCTGTTGCCGGGGGTGGGGGGAGAAGGTAGAGGAGATTGTGATCTCTCTGAGATTCAGAGTATAGGACGGGTTTATAAATCCAATATCTTCTTCGATATCTTCTTTTTCGGTTCCATCTGTGCGAAAGAGAACAATAATGTCTTGGTGCTGAGATCTAAATAAAAAACAATCAGATCACAGATTTGAAACAATCTTTTTTTGGGGGGGGGGGGATTCGAAGAATCACATATATCACCCCTTCAGTAGAGCTGAATCAAATGGTATAAACAAAGTAATGTGTGTTTCTATTTTGCCACATAGAAAGGACCCCAGAATCTCTCAAATGTGGGCTGCAAGATACCATCTAACCCAGGGGTCTCAAACATGCAGCCTGGGACCGAATCAGGCCCCCAGAAGGCTCCTATCAGGCCCCTGAGGAACTGCCTGTCATCTGCTTCCTTCTTCCTCTCTCTTGCTTCCTTCTGCATCACAGCTTGCTTTGCAAGGCTTGCTCAATCGCACAGGAGCTACAGACCAAAATCTCCATTTTTCCCATTGGTAATTGATGCAAAAGGTCTGGTTTTGGAATCTTGATCCACAGCTGGGCTTCTCTCACAGAGCAATGTCCTCTTAATGCATCATTTTAAACATAGAGGAGAAAAAATTCTCAAAGAATGGAGCGCCCAGGCCTCAAGTTATTTTAAAATGACCATCCTATGTCTTTTTCCAACTGGCGTGGCGTTCTTTTGCATTAATTACCAGCCAACTGAATGGATATTTTTAGCTCCATGAGTAGCACCATCAGAGACTTTTCCATGTAGCTACGTGGAGAATTTGTAACAGAATTCTGAAGAGCAGTTTTGACTTACGGGAATTATGGACATGGGAGTATGTTTGTATATTTTTGTTGTGCGTAATTTCTGATTGTACTATCGAAAGTTCCTTGCTTACTGGGTATTTTGATATTGTATGACAGGTGTCTGTTTGATATTATTATACATTATTACATGGTAAAGTATTAGTGAAGACTGTAATGTACTATTTACTGGGGCTTTTCTTTCGGTATCACAGCTTGCTTTGCCAGGTTTGCTCAATCGCACAGGAGCTAAAGAGCAAAGCCTCCATTTTCTCCATTGGCTGACCAGCACACAAAGCAGCCTATATACAAAAGCTCACAATGCCCAGCCATTTCCTGTTTTCCCCTGGGTCGAGAGCCAATTTGGTGTAGTGGTTAAGTGTGCGGACTCTTATCTGGGAGAACCGGGTTTGATTACCCACTCCTCCACTTGCATCTGCTGGAATGGCCTTAGTTTAGCCATAGTTATCACAGAGCTTGTCCTTGAAAGGGCAGCTTCTGGGAGAACTCTCTCAGCCCCACCCACCTCACAGGGTGTTTGTTGTGGGGGAGGAAGATAAAGGAAATTGTGAGCCTCTCTGAGACTCTTGAGTGAAGGGCGGAATATAAATCCAATGTCGCTGTCTTCAATGGGTTTTAGGCTTAAAGCATTGACTGTCAGATTACTGTAATGAATGCAATAAATCAAAAGTAGGTTTGCAACTTATGGATACACAGCTATTGTCTCCGGATTTCAATGCAATAATTCAGAGCAAGACATGTCAGTTATCAGAAACTGTTAAATAAGCAAAATGTTCTTTTAAGCATGTTTTAAGTTTTTCAAAAGATCTTTAATTATGTTTGTCTGTGTCCTTTATAAAGTTTACATATCCACACTACGTGGCATTACATTTTATGATACACATGGCCGCATTTATGTCAGATCTGGCCCTCATAACAAATGAGTTTGACACCCCTCACTGACCCACTGAGAAAGTATCCTTTCAGTAAAAAGGTACCGGTAGTCCCCTGTGCAAGCACCAGTCATTTCCAACTCTGGGGTGACGTTGCTTTCACAATGGCAGACTTTTAATGGGGTGGTTTGCCGTTGCCTTCCTGTCAAGCATCGATATTTCTCAATAATCAAGCTTTTGTTCTTCAATCAAAAGTTGCTTTATTGTAAAACTCAATAGCTTGCCCAAGGACGGACTCCTTGGAAGTAATGACGTATATAGCATTGGATAGTAACTTATAGGCACACTTCAAAAGGGTAGGTTACAGATAACTTCAAAAGAATAACATAAAGATGCAAATTGAGTTGAGGGTTCAAAGGCTACTCGCTAGTATCTCTTTTATGACTAAGGAATGTCTGCTAACAAAAACATCTCCCTTTCTCACACATTCTCTGAGAGCCGATAAGACCTGGCTGTGTGAATCTGGGGGAGAGGCACTCCACACCGTTAATACAAGGTTACTCTAAACATCCTGAAGGATCTATTATGCATCCTTTGGTAAAAAGGAGAAAACAGGAGGGGGGAGGGAAACGTAAGAGGGGTGTTCTGCTTTGTATCTAGCTTGTCTGCTTACCACCTTTAGAAATAGCATGCTTGACACTTCCCCAATCATCCACACTTTCCTCCCAGCAAGCTGGGTAACTTTCAGTAGCGCAGTACTAAACAAATAACAAAGGAAACTGGCTAGAAACTCTGAAAAATGTAGCTCCCTTGCAATCTAGTTCACGGGTAAGAGATTTAGAAAATTAACTCAAGAGGCAGATTGTACTAAGCAAAGTCTTCAAAGGAAATTTTATCATAACAGAGAAAGAGAAAAAAATAGGAAAGGGGTGGTTGGATTCAAAAAGTGTTGGGAACAGGGCAAAACAAAATACAGGAAAGAGGTGCACAACTCACAGCGCAGAAAGTTGCAAATAAAAAGCAACAAAGTCGGACTAACTCAGGTGAGTACATTACCAAGGCTATGTCAGATCCTCAGAGCATGTGCAGACTTCCAAGATGTCAGAAGGGGCCTTCGATCTCATGAAAACCCCAACCTCCTACGGACCCCACTGTGGATTTCCACTGAAGGCAATGGAAAATACCAGATGTCCAGGCAGGTATTTATTGTCAATTAAATCTGATCTATTGCAACCACCTACAGTACAAATCCTGTGGCAGACCACCCCCCCCCCCCCACGCCGCTCTTTGCCTTCAGCAGCCCATCTCCGGAGGGTCTTCAGCCAAGGCCCTGCCAAGAGCGCAACCCGAGAGATTCCCAAATGCAAGGAAGCGCCAGCAAAAGGGAGCAAACAGAACTCCCTCCTCAGTTGAGCTGGGCTTTGGTTGTTGGCCATTCCAGCAAAGGATAGATAGAAACAAAGGCGACACAGTACAATATCAAAAAATATATTAAAAAACAGTTGAATATCAAAAAAACAACGCCAAAATCATAGAGTTGGAAGGGACCTCCAGGGTCATCTAGTCCAACCCCCTGCACAATGCAGGAAACCCACAAATACCTACCCCAAATTCACAGGATCTTCATCGCTGTCAGATGGCCATGTAGCCTCTGTTTAAAAACCTCCAAGGAAGGAGAGCCCACCGCCTCCCGAGGAAGCCTGTTCCACTGAGGAACCACTCTAATGGTCAGGAAGTTCTTCCTAATGTTGAGCCGTAAACTCTCTTGATTTAATTTCAACCCACTGGTTCTGGTCCTACCTTCCGGGGCTACAGAAAACAATTCCACACCAGACTCTAGATGACAGCCCTTCAAGTACTTGAAGATGGTGATCCTATCACCTCTCAGCCGCCTCCTCTCCAGGCTAAACATGCCCAGCTCCTTCAACCTTTCCTCATAGGACTTGGTCTCCAGACCCCTCACCATCTTCAAACACTTAGTACAAAGTACAAAATTTATATCTATTATGAGAGTGCATAAGCATCCAAAGCATACAAAAAAATTCGTACGTGAGTCGTAAGATCAATGGCCATCTGTTCACAAAGTCCCATGCAGAATAAATCAATTTCATAGGGTGACTCTGAAGAAATGCACAAGTTTTTCCTTGAGTAATACTACTCCAAAGTAATCCAAAAAACGGATTCCTCCCACTGATGTCAGCTTCCAAAGGAAAATTCACCTTTCACATGATCACCAGCTTGCTGCCACGTTCCGCTGCATTGCAGCTTCTTCATAAGCCAACTCATAAAGTCATCTAGACACATTCTCATACACGCCCATTTTGATTTCCTTAAATGACGGAACATTCATGTACGAATGATCCAAGTAATCAGCTCTGTTGGTCTGAAGTAGTAGAACAAAATAGGAGTCGATTGCACCTTTAAGACCAACTTACATTCTGTATAAAACTAAGTTGGTTTTAAAGGTAGATCCAAATGGGCAGCTGTGTTGGTTTGAAGCAGTTGAACAAAGCAGGAGTCAAGTGGCACCTTTAAGACGAACCAAGTTTTATCCAAAACGTAAGCTTTCGTGTGCTCTCTAAGCACACTTCATCAGACGAGCAGATCAGGTATTTCAACTGCATGTATTTCAGCCCAGAATACCTGATCCGCTCATCTGATGAAGTCTGCTTAGAGAGCACATGGAAGCTTACGTCCTGAATAAAACTTGGTTGGTCTTAAAAGATGCTGCTTGACTCCAGCATTCATCTTAAGGTTGCAATTGACTCCTATTTTATTCATGTATGAATGTTTTTGTCTGCTTTGGATGCTTATGCACTCTCATAATAGATATAAATGTTGTACTTTGCATGAAGTGTTTGGTATTTTTGGCACAGTCCTTTTTTGATATTTATTCCAGCAAAGGAGGCAGAATCCAAAATCTCTTCTCCTCCCCTGCCCCTCCAAGCCAGAGGCTGGTCGGTAGAGCTCCTGCAACGATGACACGCGTCAGGAGAAGGAGGGAAAAGGAAAGATCCCCTGTGCAATCACCAGTCGTTTCCGACTCTGGGGTGACGTTGTTTTCACAGCATTTTCACGGCAGACTTTTTACGGAGTGGTTAGCCATTGTCTTCCCCATAGGGCTGCCAATCCCCAGGTGGAGGCAGGAGATCCCTTGGTTTGGAGGCCCTCCCCCTGTTTCAGGGTCATCAGAAAGCAGGGAAGGGGGAGGAAATGTCTGTTGGGTACCCAATTATTCCCTATGGAGAACAATTCCCACAGGGTATAATGGAGAATTGATCCACGGGTACCCGGGGCTCTACGGGAGTTGTTTTTTAAAGTAGAGCATAGCATCTAGAGACTCTCCTCAACATAATCGCCAAGTTTCAAAAAGATTGGACTGAAGGGTCCAATTCTATGAGCCCCCAAAGAAGGTGCTCCTATCCTTCATTATTCCAGATGGAGGGAAGGCATTTCAAAGGAGTGTGCCGTCCCTTTCAATGTGATGACCAGAACTCCCTTTGGAGTTTAATTGTGCTTGCCACACCCCTACTCCTGGCTCCACCCCCAAAGTCTCCTGGCTCCACCCCCCAAAGTCCCCACATATTTCTTGAGCCGGACTTGGCAGCTCTACTTCCCCAGTCATCTACTCCCCCCCCCCCAGCAAAGCTGGGTACCCATTATAGGGAGGGACAGTGGCTCAGTGGCAGAGCATCTGCTTGGCAAGCAGAAGGTCCCAGGTTCAACCCTTGGCATCTCCAACTAAAAAGGGTCCAGGCAAGTAGGCATGAAAACTTGAGTCTCTGGAGAGCCGCTGGCAGTCTGAGTAGACAATACTGACTTTGATGGACCAAAGCAGGTCTGATTCAGTATAAGGCAGCTTCATATGTTCATATACCGACCTCGGAAGGATGGAAGGCTGACTCAACCTCGAGCCGGCTACCTGAAAACCCAGCTTCCGCCAGGGATCGAACTCAGGTCCTGAGCAGAGTTTAGGACTGCAGTGCTGCAGCTTTAACACTCTGCAGGAGAAGGAACTCCCACCCTAGATTGGAGTGCAAGGGGGAGAACACGTGTAGGAAGAGCGAGGCCATTGGCTTGAACTCCCCGACGCGTGATCGATTGGGCGAGACTTCCATAGAAGGGGGGAGGCTCGTCCATTTGTGCGGGGGGAGCGACAGAATCCTGCAGCGTCCTACAGGGAATTGGGGGCGGTGGCCTGCTTTAGCCTAAGGAAAGGCTTTGGGGACAGCCTTGATGCGCGCGGTCGCTGGCGGGGAAGGGGGAACCATTCCGGGCGAGGGACCTTCCGGGCTGATCGCCTCCCCGCCCCCAGCACCGACTTTGCACATTTTCCATTTGGGTAGAAGCCGGGCTTGGATTCACGGTGCAAAGTCAAGAAGGTAAAAACGCAAGAGGGGAGGGAAAGATTGAGCTAAAGAAGGAGGGGGAGGGAGGTCTTCTTAGAATCATAGATCATAGAATCATAGAGTTGGAAGGGACCTCTAGGGTCATCTAGTCCAACCCCCTTGCACAATGCAGGAAACTCACAAACACCTCACCCCTAAATTCACAGGATCTTCATTGCTGTCAGATGGCCATCTAGCTTCTGTTGAAAAACCTCCAAGGAAGGAGAGCCCACTTTCATAGAATCAGAGTTGGAAAGGACCTCCATGGTCATCTAGTCCAACCCCCTGCACAATGCAGGAAACTCACAAACGCTTCCCCCTAAATTCACAGGATCTTCATTGCTGTCAGATGGCCATCTAGCTTCTGATTACAAACCTCCAAGGAAGGAGAGCCCACTTTCATAGAATCATAGAGTTGGAAGGGACCTCCAGGGTCATCTAGTCCAACCCCCTGCACAATGCAGGAAACTCACAAACACCTCCCCCTAAATTCACAGGATCCTCATTGCTGTCAGATGACCATCTAGCCTCTGTTGAAAAACCTCCAAGGAAGGAGAGCCCACCACCTCCCAAGGAGGAAGCCTGTTCCACTGAGGAACCGCTCTAACGGTCAGGAAGTTCTTCCTAATGTTGAGCTGGAAACGAACAATTCCACTCCATCCTTTATAGGACAGCCCTTCGAGGACTTGAAGATGGTGATCATTGGCCGAATACGGTTGCCAATGCCCAGGTGGGGGCAGGGGATCCCCCGGTTTGGAGGCCCTCCCCCCGCTTCAGGGTCATCAGAAAGCGGGGGTGGGGGAGATGGGGGGAGGGAAATGACTCCTGGACACTCTGTTATTCCCTATGGAGACTGATTCCCATAGGAAATAATGGAGAATTGATCTGCGGGTATCTGGGGCTTGGGCGGGGGGGCTGCTTTTTGAGGTAGAGGCAGCAACATTTCAGTATAGCGTCCAGTGCTTCTCCCAAAAATACCCCCCAAGTTTCAAAAAGATTGGACCAGGGGGTCCAATTCTATGAGCCCCCAAAGAAGGTGCCCCTATCCTTCATTATTTCCTATGGAAGGAAGGCATTTAAAAAGGTGTGCGGTCCCTTGAAATGTGATGGCCGGAACTCCCTTTGGAGTTCAATGATGCTTGCCACACCCTTGCTCCTGGCTCCACCCCCAAAGTCCCCACATATTTCTTGAATGGACCTGGCAACCCTATGGCTGAAGGAAGAGGGGCTCTGAGCTGGGAGATGCAGGGGACTTTGCAATGGGATGCGGTTTGAGGGATTCCGGGGAAAGGCAACTGCTCAGTCCCTTTTGTTGGAAGGTGGGGTGCGGGAGGGTCAGAGCTAGGGTTGCCAAATCGAATTCAGAAATATCTGGGGACTTTGAGGGTGGAGCCAGGAGACTGGACTGGTCTTAGCAGCCTCCTCCCCTGCTCTCCAAAAATCTGGAAGGGGGGGGGACGGCGCCAATTTTGGTGCCACTCGCTCTGGGCCAGTGAGAGAAAAAAACATGCGTGTCTGTATGAAAGTTAGAGGGAGAAAGTGCCTCCGTTTATGTCCGTATGAATGAGAGAGAGAGCCTGCCTGAGCCCCTGCACCCACCAAAGGCCCGGCACTGCAGTCCAGTCATCACCCAGGCATGCTAGGAAGAAGCGGGGTGATGGTGGTTAGCCTAGGTTTTCAATTGGTGAGTGCCTGTGTGAGGAAGCAAGAGCCGAAAAAGAAGGGAAGGGAGGGGGGTGTTCTGTTAGTAAGGAAGATTTGTAGAGCCTGCACGATTTGTAGATCTCATTGCTCAGACGGTGGTTGGTGTGTAAATAAGCACAGAGAGAGGGGAGATCATACTGGAGATCCAGGCACAGAGAGAGGGGAGATCATACCGGAGATCTAGCAAACATTTTCTCGTCACACAAACCTGCCCTGTGCCTTTACTGCAGAACAGAAAGGCATGAGGTGTTCTTGATGAGATTTGGAATGATGCATGAACTGATAAACTGCCTTGCACTCCACCTGTCAGCAGCAACTTCTGCAGAACTTTGCAGTAGAATACTTATTGAGAACTTTTGGGGTTGCTTCGCCTTTAAGAAGAAAAGCCTCTCTTCCAGAACAGGAAGTGTTAGTGGGCGTGTGTGCAGGCAAGGAGTAGGCTCCTGACGCTGTTTTGCTCTGTGACTAAGGTGCTTTCTACAGTGCTTGATTTTAAATGATTTAAGGTGTCGGTTTAGAGTGCTTAAGTTTTCGTTTTATGTGCTTCTCAGCCTGGCTGGGCTAAGCGCAGTCCCAGCCTTGTGTTCTTGTGGAGACTGTTTAATTTTTCATTCAATCTTATCTGATTTATTGCCTCCTCTGCTTTTATTGCCTTTGGCTACCCCATATTCAGCTTAACTTTGGTATATGCTGGCCCGGGTGTCTGGAACATTCTGAAGAAATTTGTCTTAATTTTTAAAACCTTGCTAAAACTTTGAACCCAGTGGCACCTTTAAGACCAACAAAGTTTAATTCAAGGTATATTTTTCATGTGCAAGCATACTTATTCAACTCATTTCCAGATTACAGAAGTCGTTTTCACTTGAGAAAATGGGTGTTAAAACTAACCGAGTTTTATTTGCTAGCATTGTTTAGCTGAGTTAATTATCCTGCTCCCCTTCCCCCCTTAAGATATAGCAGTTTTTTTATCACAACAAACACACCAAACAAACCAATCCTATAACAACTGGGGGGAGGGATTTTCCAGGTAAAGATCAGATAGTTTGACAGGAATTGTATTTTTTTTGTGAAAAGGAAGCAATATAGTTTATTGCATTGTGAATATGTTGGTTCCAGATGACATTTAAACATATTTCTGAGCAATGTTTCCTCTAAGCTGAGTTAGTGTGAGCTAGTTCAGTTTTTAGTCTCCAGCTCACACATTTTTGTCTTAGCTCAGGAAAAATGGCCCCACATGAAACTAATTTATGCAGAAGCTCATCAATGCCAACAGCTCACGAAGTAGAATTTTAGCTCACACTAACTCAGCTTAGAGGGAACATTGCTTCTGAGTCTCAGGTGTTCTAAATGCAGTACTGCAGATATTGCTTTGATATTGTGTTCTTTTCTAATCCCACTAAATGGAAAGATGAATAACTGATACTTGAAAGTATTTCCTGGAATTATGGCATATCTCCAGATTACAAAGTCAATTTCTACTGGAGAAAATGGATGCTTTGGAGGGTGGACTTTGGGAGCATTGTAATCCACTGAGTTCCGTGTCCTCCCCAGGCTCCACCTCCAAGTCTCCAGGAATACCCCAACCTGGAGCTGGCAACCCTACTCCTGCCTCTGGTCAGTGACAGGTCCTGGCAACCCTAGAGCTATTCTATTACATGATGGTAACCAGAGCTGCTTATTAGGATTTTTGGTAGGGGTGATATATGCAAACCTCCACTCCCAATTGCTAGACATAGATGAGGATATAATATGCTCCAGTGTGCATATAAGAATTTTCTCTGGTGTGAATTATCTTAAGCTTCCAAATTGCCAAGTTCCTGAAGCATAAAGAGCTGCAAATTCTTTTTTTGTGGCGAAGGGAATGCAACTGAGAAATGCCTGACCACAGAATCACCAGAGGTATGATAGAGCTACTTAGGCTTGTAATTGTGTTTGACCTGAGAAGACAGCAGTAACTAAGTCTTACTAGGTTGGGAATGGCTTCCAGTGTTTAAGGGGGAAGCCCATATCTGTTTTGAATTAAGTGACATTATTTAGCAAGCTTTCATCCAAATTTGTCAATTAGAATCTTATCATTTGAATTGAGTCTAGCACTAAAGTCTCTCCCCCCCCCCTTTAGAATCAGGTGCGCTGGAGTATCTAATAAAAGGTCTTCAATAAAAAATTCAGATTCACTACAGCACCTTGCTATATCTGATCATTTTTGCTGGGGAGGGATATATACATTTAGTTTTAGAAGAGACCCCATTTTGACGTGTAGGAGGACAGCCATTGCCCATGGGTTTGAATTTTTTAGCTGGACACATTCAATTTAAGTGTTGCAGAGATTAGGATTCCTAAACCCCCATGAAGGGGTTTAGAGGTGGGGTTTGATGCAGTGTGCTGGAAGTGATATAGAGGGGTGAAACTCAGGAAGTGGCATCACTTGGAAGTGATGTCACTTCCTTGCTCCTGGCTCCACCCCCAAAGTCTCCAGGTATTTCCTGAGTCAGACTTGGCAACCCTAACCTCAAGGTCTCTCTCTTGGTCAGTCTCTGCCAGTTCACACCCCATCAACTTGAATTTGTAGCTGGGATTCTTGGCCCCAATGTGCATTACTTTGCACTTGGCCACATTGAACCGCATCTGCCACGTTGACGCCCACTCACCCAGCCTCAACAGATCCCTTTAGAGTGCCTCACAATCCTCTCTGGTTCTCACCACCCTGAACAATTTAGTGTCCTCTGCAAACTTCGCCACTTCACTGCTTACTCCCGACTCCAAATCATTAAGGAACAAGTTAAAGAGCATGGGACCCAGTACTGAGCCCTGCGGCACCCCACTTTGAAAAGCACTCACTGTACCCAAAAGTAAAGTAAAATACTAGTCAGTAGTGGGAACAGAATACAAAATCTCTTCTTCCCACCCACCCTCCCCTCCTTTCCATGCGGGAGGCTGCTCGGTAGAGCTCCTGCAACGATGACGCGCGTCAGGGGAAGGAACCCCGCCCTAGAGTCGAATGCAAGGGGGAGAACACGTGTAGGGAAGAGTGATGCCATCCGCTGCACCCCCCGACACGTGATTGATGGGGGCGAGTCTTCCATAGAAAGAGGGGGGAGCTCGTCCACTAGGGGGAGCAACCGACGCCTGCAGCGTCCTGGAGGGAAACTGGGGGGTCATGGCGAAGAAGAGGCTTTGGGGACGGCCTTGATGCGCGCGTTTGCTGGCGGGGAAGGGGGAACCGTTCAGAGGGAGGGACCTTCCGGGCTGACACCCCCCACCACCACCCGCCGTCTCTGCAGAGTTCCCGTTTGCAGAAGCGGATTCTGGGTGCAAAGTCTAGGAGGTAAACATGCAAGAGGGGAGGGGCGGAGAGGACTCCTGGGGGCGGCCGGAGGGGCTTGGCCGAAGAGGACCCTTGCAATGGGATTGGGGGGGGGGATTCCGGGAAAGGCATCCGCCGGGTCTCTTTCATTTGGAGGGGGGCATGGATGGATCGGAGGCGGAGCCTGGTGTTTTTCCTGGAACCACAGGGGGGGGGGGTCTGCCAGAGACAGAGCTCAGGTACCCGTTAGGTACACACACATATATATACTGTGGCTAATAGCCACTGATGGACCTCTGCTCCATATTTTTATCCAATCCCCTCTTAAAGCTAGCTGTGCTTGTAGCCACCACCACCTCCTGTGGCAGTGAATTCACCCTTTGGGTGAAGAAGGACTTCCTTTTATCCGTTTTAACTGGACTGCTCAGCAAATCAGTTGAATGCCCACGAGTTCTTGGATTGTGAACATATGAAGCTGCCTTATACTGAATCAGACCCTTGGTCCATCAAAGTCAGTATTGTCTTCTCAGACTGGCAGCGGCTCTCCAGGGTCTCAAGCTGAGGTTTTTCACACCTGTTTGCCTGGACCCTTTTTTGGAGATGCTGGGGATTGAACCTGGGACCTTCTGCTTCCCAAGCAGATGCTCTGCCACTGAGCCACCGTCCCTCCCCTAATTAAGAAAGGGAGAAAAGGACTTCTTTCTCTACTTTCTACATCCCATACATAATCTTGTAAACCTCGTATCATGTCCCCCTGCAGTCGATGTTTCTCCAAGCTAAAAAGCCCCAAGCGTTTTAACCTTTCTTCATAGGGAAAGTGTTCCAAACCTTTAATTGTTCTAGTTGCCCTACACCTAGTTTGGTGTAGTGTTTAAGTGTGTGGACTCTTATCTGGGAGATCTGGGTTTGATTCCCCATTCCTCCACTTGGTCCTGCTGGAACAGCCTTGGGTCAGCCATATCTCTGGCAGAGGTCCTTGAAACAGCAGCTGCTGGGAGAGCCCTCTCAGCCCCACCCGCCTCACAGGGCGTCTGTTGTGGGGGGGAGAAGACAGGGGAGATTGTAAGCCGCTCTGAGTCTCTGATTCAGGGAGAAGGGCGGGGTATAAATCTGCAGTCGTCTTCACTTGCAGCTGCTGGAATGGCCTTGGGTCAGCCATAGCTCTCGCAGGAGTTGTCCTTGAAAAGGCAGCAGTTGTGAGAGCTCTCTCAGCCCTACCCACCTCACAGGGCATCTGTTATGGCAGGAGAAGACATAGGATATTGTAAGCCACTCTGAGTCTCTGATTCAGGGAGAAGGGCGGGGTATAAATCTGCAATTCTTCTTCTCCAATTCTGCAGATTTCCTGTTTCCTGGACATGGATTCTCGGTGCAAAGTCAAGGAGGAAAAAACGCAAGAGGGGAGGGAGAGATTGAGTTGAAGAAGGAAGGGGGGGGCGACCAGGGGTGGGCCTTGGCTGAAGGAAGAGGGGCTCTGACAGCCCCGTAGCTAGGGGCCACGGAAGGAGGGGGCCCTTTAAATCATGCAGGAAGCTGGTGACTGCTTCTGCCGCCCCTCCTATGTGATTTGGACCCCACCAATCAGTTGATCTGTTGACCCTTTGAATAGCAAGGGGGGCAGTGGCTGCTCCTGTGTGCCCCTCCCATGTGATTAAAATCATTCCGCAGTCTGGGGGGTGAGGGGCCCTCCAAAACTGTCAGGTGACCAAGCCCCATGGGGGCCCCTGGTTAGCTACGTGCCTGGGCTCCAAGCTGGGAGGGGCAGGGGTCCATGCAATGGGATGTGGTGGGAGGGATTCCGGGGAAAGGCAGCCGCTGGGTCGCTTTTGGTGGTGCTGTGAATGGGTCGGAGAACACCCCAGGGAGAAGCGGGTTCAGGAGCCAGGAGAAGTTCACTCGTGGAGTTGTGGAGCCTGGGAGAAAACAGCAACCCAAAAAAAAGAGGAGAAAATTTTGTGGGGGGGAGGGTGCCCCATGAGGTTGAGTTAAAATGCTCTGGGCTCTTTCGTCTAGGAACCAAGGCCAATGAAGGGATGGCAAAGGTTGATAATATTCCACAGCGTATTGTTGGAACTCTCTGTCTGGGGCAGTGATGCTCTGTATTCTTGGTGTTTGGGGGGGCATAGTGGGAGGGCTTCTAGTATCCCACCGGTGGACCTCCCGATGGCGGCTAGTTTTCTTGGCCACTGTGTGACACAGAGTGTTGGACTGGAGGGGCTATTGGCCTGATCCAACATGGCTTCTCTTGTGTTCTTATGTTCCAAGTGGGAACCTGCAAAGATTTGTGGAAGGCATCGTCTGTTCCCTTCTTACACTCTTTCCTCTTTGCTGGACACCCCCATAGCCTCCCATAGATGGTGTATTACTTGGTGGCTTTGATCAGTCCCACAGAAGGAAAAGAGGCTTGGCTCGGTAGCTCTGCTGTGCAATTGAGACAGCATAGCAAAGCAAGTTCTCCCTCCTCCCCCTTCTTCCCTGAGGAGGAGCCTCGGGCAATGGAGAAAATGGAGGCTTTGCTCTGTAACTTCTGTGCAATTGAGCTGCCCTGGCAGAGCAAGCTGTGACACAGAAGGAAGTGAGAGAGAAGAAAGCAGATTTGCTTGCGGGCCTGATAGGAATCCTCTGGGAGCCTGATCCATCCCTTGGGCCGCACATTTCATGCCTCTGCCTTAGAGTATTTAGTAATTTTGGTCAAAGGTATTCTCTATAGCAGGGGTGGCCAACGGTAGCTCTCCAGATGCTTTTTTTTTTGCCTACAACTCCCATCAGCCCCAGCCATTGGCCATGCTGGCTGGGGCTGATGGGAGTTGTAGGCAAAAAAAAAACATCTGGAGAGCTACCGTTGGCCACCCCTGCTCTACAGTTGACTTTTCTTTGTGTGATTGTTCTCTACATTTGGCGTCCCTTCTGAAGCTGCCTGTACATCAGTGTGTTTAGAAGAAGGGAGAGGGCGACTGTGACGGAAAGCTAGGGGTTAACCAGAAACTGAAGCCGCACAGGGCCTGCGTCAGGTGACCTGAGGGTGGGGGCAAAGTGCTCGGAGCTCTCAGGGAGGGAAAGTCTGGGAATGACAGCAAACTGCTGAGGCAGTCTTTCAGTCTGTTGGTGTCTGACAGAGTTGAAGTCTGTCAGTGTTGGAGCCTGACAGAGACTGAGAGGGTCAGTTCGTGCCTGACCGAGGCTGGGAGGGCAGCTGATCCTGTGAAGGAGCTTGAGACAGTGACGGGAGAGTCTTCCAGAGACTGCAAGCTCCAGAAAACCAGCCAAGAGGGCTGTGTGTGTGTGAGTCAGTCAAGACCTGAACGGTCACAGACACCTATAGACAACTCTGAAGATCTAGTGAGGTGGTTGAGGGAGCGGATGTGGGTCTGAGACACCAGAAGGACTGGTAGTGGTGGCTCCAGCCGAGGGGTGAGACTTGGCACATCATTCCCAAGAGGCCAGACCTTGGCTAGAGGTGGAGAGTGAGTTATAGGGAAACTGTGAACTGAAACCTGAGAGACTCAAGAAAGAAAAAGTTAATGTAAAGCCTGAAACAAGCAACTGAGCAACGTGTTAGCCTGTGTAAATATCTCCCATATCCCCAGTTTAAGACTTTGTGTTATAATAAATCTGTGGTTTGAGTTAAAGTTCTTGAGAGCCTATATTTTTGGGAAAAACTACAAAGCTGCTGTGGTCCCCTACGAAGAGAATTCTATTTCCATCAAATAACAAAGTAAAATACCCCGAAGAGACTGAAATAAAGAGATCCAGTGAGGCCGTGAGTTTGGCCGTGAGGTTGGCATAGTGCCCTATTCCCCCACATTGGAAACAAGCAGCCTGAGTCTTTCTGTATGGAGGTGGACTGTACCGCTTTGCAGGGTTGTTGTCACCCGCCCCAGATTTCTCTGGAGAGCTCCAGACTCGGGGTTTTTTATTTGGAGCAGTCCACATTGATCTCCCTAGATCTGATTCAATCTCATCTAGAATCACAGCTGCTTCTTCTACTGTTTTCAATTTCTTGTCCCTCAGAACCCACCTATACTGAGAGGGGACTTGGTTATAGCGACCAAGAGGATTATAGGGGGTTAGAACATCTTTCCTGGGAGGGAAGGTTGAAGAGTCTGAGATTTTTCAGTTTAGAAGAGAGAGAACTGGGGGGGGGGAGGGGGGAGCGCAATATAGGTTTATCAAATTATGAATGGGTGGTGAAAAGTGGATAGAAAGAACTCTCCCTCTCTCCCACAACCCTGTGAACTAGTCCAGGCTGAGCACAAGATCTTCCAGCAAGCTTCCTTGGCAAAGTGGGGGTTCGAATCTGGGTCACACCGATGCTAGCATGACCCCCCAAGCCACCATAACTCTGTATCATTGCAAAGAATAAAATGTGAAAATATTTACAGTAATGTATTGTTACAGCAAAAATGCAATCAGAAGTTTGAAGAGAGTTGGAGGTCCTGGCTAAGGACACCATGACCTCAGATGGACATTGCCAACGCTTTCAGCTGTTCCGCTACCATGAGGCTGATGGGCCCCGAGAGGTTTGCACCCAACTCCATGGACTTTGCAACCAATGGCTGAAGCCAGAGAGAAACACCAAGAAGCAGATCCTGGACCTGGTGATCCTGGAACAGTTCCTGGCCATCCTGCCCCAGGAAATGCAGTGTTGGGTCAGAGGATGTGGTCCAGAGACCAGTTCCCAGGCGGTGGCCCTGGCCGAAGGTTTCCTCCTGAGCCAGGCAGAGGAAAAGAGGCAGGCTGAACAGGTGAGGGGGCTTCCTCCAATATGTCTCATTCAAGCAATGATACCGGGCCTTATCCTAATGTTTTCTTGCCAGATATTTGTCCAAATGTTAATCATCCCAGTGGGAGATTTAACAGCCTCCTGCAACAGCCTCTTCTACTACTTATCCTTCCAGATAACTCACCAGCTCTGCTGATAAATATGTGCAGAGTCTGGGAGTGGGGCAGGATCCATTCCTTGGTCTCTTTTCCGTTCCACCTCTTGCCCCTCTCCTTTGCTGCTGTTTCAGGTGTGGGGACCCTCTGTGAAGATGGAAGCTGTGATCCCTGAGGTGGGAAGAGCTTCCTTGGAGCAAGTACAGAAGGTGCAAGCTGTGGAGCGTGCCCAAGATGCCCTCTTCTGTGGTAAGGCCTCATTATGCTTGGATGCCTTTGGGGCGCCCTGTGAATGTGATGGGTAGAGAGTTCAGGTCAGGGGAAAAATATTTCTATACACAACACAGTTCATTTTCAACACTCACTGTCCACTGGATGTGATGTGTCTAAAAGGGAGACTACACAGATTCTTGGACTGGGATTCCTCCCACTAATTAAAATATTCATTTATTTATTATTTAGTTGTTAATAGGATTTCTATCTCACCCTCCCTTGCAAGCTGTTTCAGGGTGGGTTACAATTCTGTATATGGGAAAGCCCTGTGGTGAAGTCAGATCCAGGTCTCCCATTGGCTGTGGAGTTCACTCCATCAGGCATTGGCCCATCAACTACCACTCAAGGTCTGTTGTGTTCTATTGACTGAGGATTGAGGCACTGTTTCACAGAGGAGAGAAAGAAAACCTTTCCTCCATTGGCTGAGGGAGGGAGGCGGAGAGAAAGAGCCACAGAAAGCCTTCCTTCAATTGGCTGGGGGCATCCCTTTTATTCTAGGTACAGAGGATGACAGAGAGTATACAGTCCTGTGTTTAAGACTGGGCCACTGGGGAAGCTGCCTTTGCTTTCCCGTCAGTGCTTGTTGCTAGTGATATTTAGCATGACGAAGCAAAGCTGGTGGATTTGAGTTACTTGGAAGGGAGACTTAAGAGGAAAGCTGAATGGGCAGGGTGAGTAGGCAGAGCCACCTGGCTCTTCCTGATGAGTGTGCAAAAGAAAGAGATGCAAGCACCGTCCCTGTTTGTTTGGAGGAAAACGCCACCTCCTAGGCTGCTCTGCTTTCATTTTCCTGTAAGTCTGAAGAAGTTGGTGTAAATACAGCTGATGTTTACATTCATCATCTCCGGCGAGTACATTGCCCCAGTGAGATCACAAAGGCATGTGCTTTTAAACTGTATTTATTTTGGCTGCTTTGCGTGTGTGTGTGTATGTTAACTTTCATTTAATGGAAGTGCAGCCAGTTGCTGTCTGTAAGGAAATGACACTCCCTGAAGGATAAGAATATGACACTCTTCCCAATGCCCTGACACTGACCCACGGCAAATGTCAAACACCCATTGTATTTCTCTTCACAATGGGCCTTATTACTAGTAGACCAATAAAACAAGTGAAAACAATTTCCTTGTGATTGCAGTTAAAACTTAAAAACTAGCCTAATTCATGTATGCTGTAAGCATGCCCCCAAATGGGTCAATGTATCAAGTAGGGAAGCCCAAATCACCACCTGTGGCAAATTGGAATAATGGGCAACATCAGCCATTTAGAGTGGAGGAGGCCAGTGTAATTGGAACCTGCTGCCTCAACCAAAGGTCTGGCAATAGAGGTCCTTTTTACAGGCCCTGCTGAATTGTAGTAAGCCCTGCAGGACGCTTTTACCGGGGCAAGCCAGAGCTGAGAAGTTTCTGGCTCTGGTTGAGGCTAAGCAGATGACTTTAGGGCCATGAATTTCCCGATGTATTTTCAGACTAACATAAGCTCTTCAGGGAACGTATTGGGAGAGGTGATCCTGCCGATAAGTTGGTTCAGCAAGTCTAAGCATCAGCAGCACGGACATTGTCTCCCAGGCCTATTCACCTAGGGCAGGGGTGGCCAACGGTAGCTCTCCAGAGGTTTTTTGCCTGGGAGTTGTAGGCAAAAAAGCGGATGGGAGTTGTAGGCAAAAAACACCTGGAGAGCTACCGTTGGCCACCCCAACTTAGGGTGTTTAAATGCCCAGCCTGATATCACCTCCAGCAGGCTCAAAAGGTTATTTACCAATGCATTAGGCGGTTGGTACTCAGCATTCCCCGTCAGACCTAAACAATCAATGCTGGAAATTTGGTGCAGGAAATGCCCTGAAGGAGACTCTTGTATAAGCACTGCCACCAACACCACCCATTAGTCCAGGCGAAATGTGATGGCGAGAGATCCTGCAACATCATTTCCACCCCCTTCTTTCCCTCCCTCCAGGCCAGCCACAGGTCTCACAGAAGTCTGAAATAGGTCAGCAACTTTTCTAACCCCTTTTCTAAGCCAGTTTGGTGTAGTCATTAAGTGTGTGGACTCATAAGAGCCGGGTTTGATTCCCCACTCCTCCACTTGCAGCTGCTGGAATGGCCTTAGTCCAGCCATAGCTCTTGCAGAGTTGTCCTTGAAAGGGCAGCTTCTGGGAGAGCTCTCTCACCCCCACCCACCTCACAGGGCGTCCGTTGTGGGGGGAAAAGATAAAAGAAATTGTAAGCCGCTCTGAGTCTCTGATTCAGAGAGAAGGGCAGGGTATAAATCTGCAGTCTTCTTTTTCTTCTAATGCTCGGAGGTATCTGGTGCTTCCTCTGCCTCTCCCAGAATTGAGTAAAAAGTGTTAAAGAATGTGCTGAGTGTACACAGGGCAAGGCTTCACAATCCTGGGAAGGGACTGTGTGAAGCAGGGATCAAGAGGAATTGCAGATTTATATCCCACCCTTCTCTCAGAGTGGCTAAAAATCTCCTTTATCTTCTCCCCCCACAACAGACACACCGGTGAGGTAGGTGGGGCTGAGAGAGCTCTCCCAGCAGCTGCCCTTTCAAGGACAACCTCTGCCAAAGCTATGGCTGACCCAAGGCCATTCCAGCAAGTGCAAGTGGTGGAGTGGGGAATCAAACCCGGTTCTCCCAGATGGGAGTCCGTGCACTTAACCACTACACCAAACTGGCTCTCAAGCAAGCAAACACTCTTCCTTCCTCTGTTGTCTCAGGAACAGGCAGTGAAGAGATGCTGTTGAGCCGTCATCTTTTCAGAGGTGTGGAAGCAGCTGCTGCCCCTCCAGCCCAGGTAGGGGATTTGAGCAGGTCCCCACTCCTTTCTCGTGGGGATGGGGGAAGGTCTTGTGCTCTTGCAATTTGTGCAAGGTGTCTGGGTGAGAGATGCTCTGAACGCCATTCCCTTTACCCATACCAAGCCATACACCCTGTACTCTCCCAGACAACTCCTGTCCAGCACGCAATCTCTGCCTGGGGTGATCTCTGATGAGAGAACCTGCTTCTTCTTTCAGTGTCCCTTTCCCTTTGAGGAGGTATCCGTCTCTTTCACTGAGGCAGAGTGGGCCCTGCTGGATCCAGGACAAAGAGATCTGTACAGGGAAGTTATGCTGGAGAACTACGGGAATGTGGCCTTTCTGGGTAAGGATCTTTTCAGAGGTGTAAATTGCTGCCATTGTGGTGAGGCATGAATCAGAATATTCCAGGGGTGGCCAACGGTATCTCTCCAGATTTTTTTTTGCCTACAATTCCCATCAGCCCCGGCCATTGGCCATGCTGGCTGGGGCTGATGGGAGTTGTCGGTAAAAAACATGTGGAGAGCTACCGTTGGCCACTCCTGAGGTAGGAGGTGATGTGAAAGACCCCTCCCTCCTAGTTACACAACTGGATGCAGGTTCTCACAATTATCTGATAACATTTTGGAGTCTGGCCTTGAATAAAAAAATGATATTCGATGCAGGGAGACTCAAATCATGAACACCCCCATGTTGGACCAGGTCATTAATATTCATCTTAACCAGGGGTGTCGAACTCATTTGTTATGAGGGCCAGATCTGACATAAATGAGACCTTGGTAAAACCTGCTCAAAACGTTAGCACTCATCGGTCTTAAAGGTGCTTTCTTTGTATTTCTCCTATGGGATCCAGGAAACTGGGCAAAGGAAGCTCTGGCTCTTTACTTCCTTCCCCAGGGGACCAGGAGGGGGAAGGAAGAGAGGCTTGGCTCAGTAGCTCTGCTGGGCAATTGAGCAAGCCTCGCAAAGCAAGCTGCTGTGCAGAAGGAAGCAAGAGATAGGGAAAAGGAATCAAATGACAATAAGTCGCTCAGGGGCCTGAAAGGAGCCCTCTGGGGGCCTGATTTGTCCCCCAGACTGCATGTTTGACACCCCTGATCTTAACCTTTGATGGAACCAGGGTATTATGCCTCACAGATCCATTCCTTTTATACTAGTCGGGGTTGTGCACTTTGAGCTTGAACATGATTCCATCCCCCCAGAAGAATTTTTACACTTGAAATTTATTTCCTTCCCCATATAAGACTGATGTTCCTTCTTTTTCTTTCTCTCTGCAAAAGAAGCCAGAGACACAAGAAAGACTTTGACGGAGACAAACGACAACCTCACATCGAAAGAAAGGCTGGAGAGTTCTTCAAGCGGATTTCAAGAGCATATTTCCTTCCAAAATAAGCTGGCTGAGAGTGGGTATTCTTCAGGTTACCTCAAGGGAACAGGCAAGGAATAGCCATGGAGGATTTCTTATTTGGTTCTCAGTAATGTTTGGTTTGGTACAATCATACAGCCCACTTGGTAAGAAGGGAGGGAGGGAGGGAGACCTTCGGGGAGCCTCAAATCTGGAGGCTCAGAAATTCCTTCTAGGGTGAGGTATCCTTAAATACTAGATATTCTGGAGCTTTTCTTTTCTTTTTTGGTATTTGTAGCTTCATTTCAATAAGGAAAAAAGTTTTCAATATTTACAATTTTTATTGATAATATTGACATCATAGCATACAAAGAAAAACAAACACTACAAACTTAATAACAATAAACTGGAGTATAAGGGGTTAAGATTGCTTAGTTACGGTATATTCACTGTTAATCTTATTTCATCTTCTAATGTCATGAACCCCCCCCCCCTATTATTTCCATCTTTATCTTTTTTATATATATATTAGTATACTTGATATTTTACTTTGGGTTTTTTTTTAAACTTTTTAAAAAATATTATAATAAATTTAACCAATCATATAAAGGTTGCCACGTTTCTTTACCATGGAAAATTTCTTATCTGGTTCTTAGCAGGGCTTTTTTTCTACAAGAGCCCAGCAGGGACTCATTTGCATACTAGGCCACAACCCCTGATGTCACCACTGTTTCACAGAGGACTTGTAGAAAAAGCCCAGCAGTGATTCATTTGCATATTAGGCCACACCCCCTGCCACCAAGCCAGCTGGAACTGCCTTCCTGTGCATGCCTGATCAAAAAAAGCCCTGGTTCCAACTAATGTTTGTTTTGGTACAATCATACAGCCCACTTGGTAAGAAGGGAGGGAGAGAGGCCTCCTGGGAGCCTGAAATCTGGAGGCTCAGAAACTCCTTCTGCGGTGAGGTATCCCTAAATACTATTCTGGGGGGAGGTGGGAGGGGCAGTCAAAATCAGCAAAGCTGGACAAGGCCAATTGGCCATCAATCCTTTCCTACTGCAGTCATGTAAATGCCTTTGGATTTTAGAGGTTAAGTGCGCGGACTCTTCTCTGGGAGAACCGGGTTTGATTCCCCACTCCTCCGCTTGCATCTGCTAGAATGGCCTTGGGTCAGTCATAGCTCTCGCAGGAGTTGTCCTTGAAAGGGCAGCTGCTGTGAGAGCCCTCTCAGCCCCACCCACCTCACAGGGGGGGGTCTGTGGTGGGGAGAGAAGATAGCCCGCCAGTTTGGTGTAGTGGTTAAGTGCGTGGACTCTTATCTGGGAGAACAGGGTTTGATTCCCTACTCCTCCACTTGCATCTGCTGGAATGGCCTTGGGTCAGCCATAGCTCTGGCAAAAGTTGTTCTTGAAAGGGAAGCTGCTGGGAGAGCCCACTCAGCCCCACCCACCTCATAGGGTGTCTGTTGTGGGGGAGGGAGATAAAGGAGGTTGTGAGCTGCTCTGAGATTCGGAGTGGAGGGTGGGATATAAATCCAATATCTTCTTTACCAGCCCTCCCAGGCGCTAATGGGATCTCTCTTTTTATTCCAGCAGAGAACGATCAGGGAAATGAGGAGGATGAGGAATTTAATGAGCAAATGCCAGATCGAGTTAAAAATGACGACTTGAAAGAAAATGTCAGTAATCAAGGCAGATCTAAGAGAAAGAAAGGTGGCCCTATGGTTGAGAAGCGCGATGGAAGACAGCATAATGTACATTTTCCAAAGCACAGGATAATGAAGGCAATTAAATCTACTCAGAGTGGAAAGTTCTTCAGAAATAGATCAGAGGTCCTTGTGCACCAAAGAACACACAGTGGCGCAAAACCTTTTGCACTCTCAGAGTGCGGAAAGGGCTTCAGTGAGATGGGGAATCTTCAAAAGCAACAGAGAACCCACACAAGGGAGGAGCCTTTTGAATTTTCAGAGTGTGGAAAGAGATTCAGTCACAGTGGCATTCTTCAGCAGAATCTAAGAACCCACACACGGGAAAAATCTTCTGAATGCTCACAGTGTGGAAAGAA
This sequence comes from Heteronotia binoei, assembly GCF_032191835.1. Classification (NCBI taxonomy): domain Eukaryota; kingdom Metazoa; phylum Chordata; class Lepidosauria; order Squamata; family Gekkonidae; genus Heteronotia; species Heteronotia binoei. Next base: position 14,807,849 of record NC_083227.1, on the reverse strand, counting down.
ATTCAGTAGCAGTGGCAATCTCCAAGTGCATCAGAGAACCCACACAGGAGAGAAGCCTTTTGAATGTTCCAGTTGTGGAAAGAGATTTAGCCAGAGCAGCCATCTTCAAGTGCATCAAAGAACCCACACAGGGGAGAAACCTTTTGACTGCTTAGAATGTGGAAAGTCATTCAGTAGCACTGGCAACCTTCAAGTGCATCAGAGAACCCACACAGGGGAGAAACCTTTTGAATGCTCACAGTGTGGAAGGAAATTCAGAAAGAGTGGCCATCTTCAAGTACATCAAAGAACTCACACTGGGGAGAAACCATTTGACTGCTCAGAGTGTGGAAAGACATTCAGTAACAATGGACATCTTCAGCGGCATCAGAGAATCCACACAGGGGAGAAACCTTTTGAATGCTCAGAGTGTGGAAAGAAATTCAGTCAGAGTAGCCATCTTCAAGCACATCAAAGGACCCACACAGTGGGGAAACCTTTTGAATACTTGGAGCGTGGAAAGAAATTCAGTCTCAGCGGCCATGATCAACTTCATCAGAGAACCCACGCAGAAGAGAAACCTTTTGAATGCTCAGAGTGTGGAAAGTCATTCAGTAGCCGTGGCAATCTTCAAGTGCATCAAAGAACCCACTCAGGGGAGAAACCTTTTGAATGCTCAGAGTGTGGAAAGAGATTCACTGAGAGTGGCCATCTTCTGCAGCATCCAAGAACCCACACAAAGGAGAAACCTTTTGAATGCTCCGAATGTGAAAAGACATTCTGTAACAGTGATCATCTTCAGCGGCATCAGAGAAGCCACAAAGGGCAAAAACTTTTTGAATGCTCAGAGTGTGGAAAGAGATTCACTGACCGTGGTCATTTTCAGCTGCATCAAAGAACCCACACAGGGGAGAAACATTTTGAATGCTCTGAATGTGGAAAGAAGTTTATTCAGAGCTGCCACCTTCAAGTGCATCAGAGAACCCACACAGCGAAGAAACCCTTTGAATCCTCTGAGTGTGAAAAGAGATTCACGGAAAGTGGCAATATTCCACTTCAGCGAAGAACCCATACAGGGGAGAAACCTTTTGACTGCTCAGAGTGTGGAAAGGCATTCAGTAGCAGTGGCAGTCTTCGACTGCATCAAAGAACCCACACAGGGGAGAAACCTTTTGAATGCTCAGAGTGTGGAAAGCGGTTTAGTCAAAGTAGCCATCTTCAAGTGCATCAAAGAACCCACACAGGGGAGAAACCTTTTGAATGCTCGGAGTGTGGAAAGAGATTCAGTGAGAGTGGCAATCTTCAACGGCATCAGAGAACCCACACAGGAGAGAAACCTTTTGGATGTTCAGAGTGTGGAAAGAGATTCAGTCTGAGTTACCATCTTCAACTTCATCAGAGAATCCACACTGGAGAAAAACCTTTTGAATGCTCAGAGTGTGGAAAGAGATTCAGTAAGAGTAGCAATCTCAAACTGCATCAAAGAACCCACACAGGGGAGAAACCTTTTGAATGTTCTAGGTGTGGAAAGAGATTCAGTCAGAGTGGCCATCTTCATCTGCATCAGAGAACACATGTGGGTTACACAGGCTCAGACTGTGGAAAGAGATTCTGTTGGGGTAGCATTGTTCAAAGTGATCAAGGAACCCACATAGAGGAGAAACCTTTTGAATACTTGTAGCTTGGAAAGCGATCCTGTCAGTGTGTCACTCTTCTTCTGCATTGGGTAAGCCACACAAGGAGAAACCATGTAACTGCTTAGTCCATGAAAGGAAGCTTTTCTCCTTTTTCAAACCTAAGACAACCACAGAGCATACAATGCATTGAAAGATGTAAACTGTTGCAGAAAGCTTGAATGTACACAGAATCCTTACCCTAACTAGGAAGAAACTTTATAAATGCTTGGACTGTGGAAAGAGCTATAGCAAGGGTGGCTGAACTGTGACTCGGGAGCCACGTGTGGCTCTTTCACATCTATTGCGTGGCTCTTGAAGCCCCTACCATGCTATTAGCCAGCTTGAAGAAGGCATATGAATCTTTAAATCACTTATCCAAGCCGATCTAGACAGCACCTGGGAGAACACATTAAAAGTTAAAGTTCCTTTCTTTCCACCTTCTCCTAATTTGCCTTCCTTCCTTTCAGCTCTCAAAATCTGATGTTCATGTCTTGCGGCTCTCAAACATCTGATGTTTTACTCTGTGTTGCTCTCACATTAAGCAACTTTGGTCACCTTTGAGCTATAGCCATGTTTAAAACTTCATTAGAAAAAGTGCAGAAAAGGGCAACTAGAATGATTAAAGGTTTAGAACACTTTCCCTATGAAGAAAGGTTAAAACGCTTGGGGCTCTTTAGCTTGGATAAACGTCGACTGCGGGGTGACATGATAGAGGTTTACAAGATTATGCATGGGATAGAGAAGGTAGAGAAACAAGTACTTTTCTCCCTTTCTCACAGTACAAGAACTCATGTGCATTCAATTAAGTTGCTGAGCAGTCAGGTTAAAACGGATTAAAAAAAAACGGATAAAAGGAAGTCCTTCTTCACCCAAAGGGTAATTAACATGTGGAATTCACTGCCACAGGAGGTGGTGGCAGCTACAAGCATAGCCAGCTTTAAGAGATTGGATAAAAATATGGAACAGAGGTCCATCAGTGGCTATTAGCCACAGTATATATGTGCGTGTGTGTGTGTGTACACACATACACACATATATTGGCCACTGTATGACACAGAGTGTTGGACTGGATGTGCCATTGGCCTGATCCAACATGGCTTCTCTTATATTCTTATGTGACACAGAGTGTTGGACTGGATGGGCCATTGGCCTGATCCAGCATAGCTTCTCTTATGTTCTTTTTTTTTTTATATAAACAATTTTATTAGTAACATATGGTAGTAGAACTATTTCTACAGCTTATAAAAAAAAGCCTTAAGATGAAAGCATCATTCTACCCCACATCTTACTTTCCTCCCACCCCACCCCCCAATTATTGACCCCCGCCAGTGTTATTTTTTAGAAAACAGATATTAAAGGTACCTTTAACTATCAAGAAAAAACAAAAATTGATTAAGAAAGAGAAAAAAAGAGGAAAAAAAAAACCCTTCAAAAGTTATATTCTTGTCTTAAAGGTCTTAATCTTCAAAAATTGTCCAGTGTCCTTTTATTTTCCACTCTTTTTCTACATATCTTCTGAATTTCTTCCACTCCCGATTAAAGAGTTCTAAATCGTAGTCTCTTAATTTTCTTGTTAGCTTATCCATTTCACTCCATGACATAACTTTTAAAGTCCAGTCCCATTTTTCTGGTATTTTTTCTTGCTTCCACAACTGCGCATACAATGTCCTAGCAGCTGAGAGCAAGTACCATATTAAAGTTCTATCTTCTTTTGGAAAATTCTCCATTTGTAATCCCAGCAAAAATGTCTCTGCTTCTTTTTTAAATTCATATCCTAGGATCCTAGATATCTCTTGTTGAATCATCTGCCAAAACATTTTAGCTCTTTCACAAGTCCACCACATATGGTAGAAAGAGCCTTCATGCTTTTTACATTTCCAACACCTATCTGGCATCTTATTGTTCATCTTTGCTAATTTTTTTGGAGTCATGTACCATCTATACATCATCTTAAAACAGTTCTCTTTAATACTATGACATGTTGCGAGTTTCATAGAGTTTTTCCACAAATGTTCCCAAGATTCCATTTTTATTTCTTTATTTACATTAATTGCCCATTTTATCATTTGAGATTTCACTACTTCATCTTCTGTAGTCCATTGTAAAAGTAATTTGTACACTTTTGAAATTAATTTCTCATTATCTCCAAGCAGAACTCTTTCCATTTCTGTTTGCTCTTTCCTTATTCCTTCAGCTTTGATATCATTCTCCATCAAGCTTTTTATTTGTTGCATTTGAAACCAATCATATTTATAATTCAATTCTTCTGCAGTTTTCATTTCTATTTTCCCACTTTGTATTTTTAGTAGTTGGTTGTATGATAGTTGTTTTTCCTTAACTGTTTTGGCCGTTAACTTTATCACTTCAGCCGGCACTATCCACAGAGGTCTTCTCTCATCGCCATATTTCTTGTACTTTATCCACACATTTAGTAAGTTGCTCCTTATATAATGGTGAGAGAAAAGACCGTCCATCTTCTTTTTCCCATAATACAAGTAGGCATGCCAGCCGAATTTTTTCCCATGGCCTTCTAACACTAGAAGTTTTTTATTTAATAACGTTATCCATTCTTTCAACCATACTAAACAAATTGCTTCATGATACAGTTTCAAATCTGGTAATTGAAACCCACCTCTCTCTTTTGCATCTATCAGGACTTTCATTTTAATTCTAGGTTTCCTCCCGGCCCACACAAATTCCGAGATTTTTCTTCTCCATTTATCAAATTGCTTAGCATCTTTCACAATGGGGATAGTTTGAAACAAATACATAATCTTTGGTAAGATATTCATTTTTACTGCAGCTATTCTGCCCAACAATGACAAATTGAGCTTGTTCCACTTTAGCATATCTTCTTCTATTTTGCGCCAGAGCTTTTCATAGTTGTTCCTAAACAGATCAATATTTTTCATTGTTATCTCTACCCCTAGGTATTTTACCTTAGAGGTAACTTCACAACCCGTTAGTCTTTGTAGTTCTTGTTGTCTATTTTTCTGCATATTCTTACATAAAATTTTTGATTTTTCTTTGTTTATGTAAAGTCCCGCCAACTCCCCAAACTCTTGTATTCTCGTTAGCAACAACGGTGTAGCTTGTAAGGGATTTTCATTTATAAACATTATATCATCCGCAAATGCTCTGTATTTATAGGTATACCCTTTTATTTGTAGTCCTTCTAAATCTTTTTCATCTTGGATCTGCATCAGTAAAATTTCAAGAGTCATTATGAACAACAATGGCGAAAGCGGGCAGCCTTGTCTAGTACCTTTACTAATTTTCATTTCGTCTGTAAGATCTGCATTGATGCACAACCTTGCCCTTTGTTCAAAATATATTGCCTTTATCATTCTTATAAAACTTTCTCCAAGCTCCATTTTTTCCATCACTGCAAACATGAAGTCCCAATTTAAATTGTCAAATGCTTTTTCTGCATCCGCAAAGAATAGTGCTACTTCCTTTTCTGGATGTCTTTCATAGTATTCTACAATATTTACAACAGTTCTAATATTGTCTCTTATTTGTCTTTTGGGGAGAAAACCAGCTTGGTCCTCCTTTATAAAATTTATCAGATATTGCTTAAGTCGTTCCGCCAGAATTCTTGTAAATATTTTATAATCATTGTTCAAAAGTGAAATTGGTCTATAATTTTTCACATTTGTGACGTCTCTTTCTTCTTTAGGTATCAAAGAAATAACAGCTTCCTTCCATGTATTTGGTACCTTCCCTTTAGCTCTTATTACATTCATCAGCTTCTGTAATTTTGGTATTAATTCATCTTTGAAAATTTTAAAATATTTAGCTGTATAACCGTCTGGCCCGGGAGCTTTATCATTCTTCATCACATTAATTGCTGTTTCAATTTCTATTTTTTCGATTGGGTCATTCAAAATTTTTCTCATATTTTCAGTTAAAGGCTCAATTTTTATTTTCTGTAAGTATTCATCTATCTTTTTTCTCTTTACTTCAGCACCTTTAAACAGCTTGGCATAGTACTTAAAAAATTCTCTTTTTATTCCCTCTTGAGTAACTACATCTCTTCCATCTATTACAATTCTACTAATTGTTTTGTTTTCTCTCTTTTTTTTCAGCTGCCACGCCAAGTATTTCCCCGTCTTATTTGCTCTTTCAAACGATTTCTGCTGAAGCCTTTTCAAGTTCCATTCCACTTCTTTGTTTAGTAAATGTCTTAGTTGAGTTTGTAATATTGATATTTCCCTTAGAATCTTCTTTTTCCCTGGTCTTTTCCTCAACGCACCTTCTTTTTTCTTTATTTCATTTTGAATGTCCAATAATTGTTTTTCTTTTTCCCTTTTATCTTTGTTGTTCAATGTAATCAACAACCCTCTCATTACTGCTTTATAAGTATCCCAGACCGTCTGGAAGTCAATATCTTCTTTATCATTCATTTGGAAAAATTCCTTAGTCTCTTTTCCTAGGAAAGTCACTGTTTCTTTGTTCTGTAGCAAATCTTCATTCAGTCTCCATCTTCTCAGTCTTTTGGACAATTTTGTAATCCACATTATTGGGTTATGGTCGGCACCGATTTTAGGCAAAATATCTATCTTCTTTGTTATAAGGCCTAAGTCTCTAGTTCCCCACAGCATGTCAATTCTAGAAAAGGTCTTATGTCTTGCAGAAAAAAAAGTATAGTCCCGCACTTCAGGATTGAACTTTCTCCATATATCTTCCAAATTTTCCTGTTTAACTAACTCAAAGAAAGACTTTGGCAATTTCCCTTCTTTCACACTATTTTTTTTCCCTCCGGATCTATCCAATGAGTTCTCAACTGTTCCATTAAAATCTCCCATTAAGAGTATTTGATCGTAGGTCAACTCATCTAGTTGTTGTATAATGTCTTAAAAAAAACATCTTTTGCACCATTAGGTGCATATAGTCCCAATAACAACATTTTTTTCCCATTTGATGTTATTTCCACTGCTACAAATCTTCCATCTTTATCTTTAAACATCAGTTTTGGCTCCAAGTCCTGTTTAACATAAATGACTACTCCCCTTTTTTTCTGTTTGGCTAATGAAAAAAATTCCCTTCCCAATTGTTTATTCCATAAAAATTTATAATCCTTTTGTTTGATGTGGACTTCTTGCAGACAAATTATGTTACAATTTTGCTTCTTAATCCAATGAAAAGTTGCCCTTCTTTTTTGTGGTGAATTTAGTCCATTAACATTCCAAGACAGTAATTTGTAATCCATCATGGTGCAAATTCTTTATTTTCTTCAAAAAATCTCCTCAACTCTCTAGCATTTGTAATTGTTACTCTCTTCCCCTGAAGTTCAAAGCTCAAACCCTCAGGGATTAACCATCTGTACCTTGTGCCATTGTCTTTCAGTTTTTCTGTCAACTTTTTGTATGTTCTCCTGTCGTTTATCACTTCTTTGGGTAGCTCCTTCATTATTCTCACTCTGCTACCTCTTATTATCAATGACTGTTCAAAGTTTTTCTTAATGATCCTTCCCACCATTTCCTTTGTCATAAATCTTACAACAACATCTCTTGGTAAGTTGTTTTTTTTGGCGTGTAACGAATTGACTCTATACATATGATCATACATATTCTTAGTCTTGTCAGGGTCGTCTTCTAAGAATTCTGCAATTATGTTTATTATATATCCTCTCAGATCATCATTCTCTTCCTCAGGTACTCCTCTCAAGCGTATCTGATTTTCCATTAATTTGCATTCGTGGATCGTCACTTTTTCTTGGACTTTCAGCAAGGTGGTATCATGTACTTTAACTTTCTCCTCCACTTCCTGTACTTTCTTGTCTATTTTCCCAATTTGGCCTTTAAGGTCATCCACTTCTTTTTTAATTACTGTAATAAGTTCTTCCTTCATTTCTTGCATCATTTTATTAACTCCTTTCATAATCCTGGCTTCCATAGCCTCCATTTGGTCCTGCATTTTTTCTAATGAGAGGGCTATTGTTCGGGGCTGCCTGGGCTCTGACATTTAGGCAAGAAGCAGGGAAATAAAATAAAAATACCAAAAATTTCCGTCTCACAATTTACAAATTTGGCTACCAAGTTCAAAAGGTCTAAATTTTCTCTCTTATTTAGTCTTTGTTCTGTTCTTTTCTGAGCTTCCCAAGCCCAGATATATATTTTTAAAGAACTTTTTCCCCTTTAAAAAATGACGAAATTTTTAGTTTCACCAATTTGAAATTTGACAGTCAGGTTCAATAGAGCAGAGCTTGCCCTTTCCAGCAAGCCTATTTTCGCTGGTTTCTGAGCCTCCAAAGCCAAGATATTTATCAAAAAAGCCTTCAAAAATTCCAAGATGGCGGCCGCGATTTTTCCCCTTTAAAAAAATTTTTTTCCCCCTTTTAAAGTCCTCCCAGGAGCCCACCAGTAATGTAGTCAATAGATCTTGTCCTCTTACCCTCTTTCCCGTCGATTCTGTCAATTTTTAAAGTCCCAGTTCTTTTTAAAACAATATTTTAAATCGGACCTCCCAGCAATGGCTGCCGATGTTTCTCTATGATGTAGAGTAGGCTTTTTTCTTTACTGCTTCCTGTCTGTATCAGCTTCAACTCTCATGGAAATCTCACGATACTTGACGCACTTCCTGTCTTGCTCAGAAGGGTTGAAGAACTATTCCAGTAATATTCCAGTGCAACGTGGCTATTTACATTTCAGGAAACCGCAAACTGCAAGTAGACACAACTAAATTTCCTTTTCGAATTTTAGCAGTTTTTAACACTGTCTTTTGTATTAAAACAGTCCCAACTTCTCAACTTCTTTCTTCTAATTGCAAGTTTTATATTTTCCCTTTCTTCCCACCTTTAATATATCCCTTTAGTCTGTAAATAACTCCGGAGTGAAAAGAGAGCTTCTGTACCTTTTTTTCTTCACTTATCCAAGTTCCACTGGTCTTCCAAAACTTTAGTTGTTTAGAATTGTCCCAGAAGGTTAGGATCTTGACGGGCTTATGCCAAATCGATGACTCTGAAAGATCTTGCAGACGATAACTATGCAAACTTCTGAGACCCCTCAAAGCCTCAAAGGAACCCCCTTCAGGGTTCCTTTTCAGCCAAGGTAAATCTCTTCCAAAGTTTTAAGTGCATGTCTTGGTCCTTTCTCTCACTGAGAAAGGTAGGCAGTGGGCTTAGATTGCCCTCCACTACCCCGAACAAGATCTTCAGCTTGCTCCCGATGTGAGAGACAACTCAGCCCGCCATTTTCCTCCCCGGAAGTCTCTTCTCTTCTGTTCTTATGTGACACAAAGTGTTGGACTGGATGGGCCATTGGCCTGATCCAACATGGCTTCTCTTATGTGACACAGAGTTTTGGACTGGATGGGCCATTGGCCTGATCCAGCATAGCTTCTCTTCTGTTCTTATGTGACACAAAGTGTTGGACTGGATGGGCCATTGGCCTGATCCAACACGGCTTCTCTTATGTGACACAGAGTGTTGGACTGGATGGGCCATTGGCCTGATCCAGCATAGCTTCTCTTCTGTTCTTATGTGACACAAAGTGTTGGACTGGATGGGCCATTGGCCTGATCCAACATGGCTTCTCTTATGTGACACAGAGTTTTGGACTGGATGGGCCATTGGCCTGATCCAACGTGGCTTCTTATGTTCTTATGTGACACAGAGTGTTGGACTGGATGGGCCATTGGCCTGATCCAACATGGCTTCTCTTAAGTTTAGAAAGATCCCACAGGCAAGAGAGCAAGGATGGGCCATGGGCTCTGCTAGTCAAAGGAGCAAGTGATCTCTCTGTTGGCATAGAATCCACCCAGAGTAGGAAACTCGTCAATGCTCAGTGTGTGGCAAGAGCCTGAGGCACAGATCTGACTCATGTTCCTCAGAGAATACATGCAAGGGTGAAGCTTTCCTGCAGCTAGTTCTGCTGATGTTCTTCAAGCAATCTGGCATTGGGAGGTTCAGAAGGGCTGAGGACGTAGTTACACAAAGGAGGGCCTTTTTAGTGCTTCCCTTCCTCTGTGAAACCTGCTACTTCCGCCAATCTAACTCCTAACAGTTCCTTTCCCAAATCTTATGAAGAAGTAGACAAGTTAAGGATGACATATCTCCCCAACCTCTCTGCTGCATAGTGCAACCAGCCGGCATCCTTTATTCACATTTTTACCTGATAAGGAGTTCTAGAGAAACATTTCTCAACCCTAATCCCTCCCCATTTCAGCCTGCTGTGAATTTTTTGGGGTCTCACTACTTTGAAGGCCAAAGCATTTTGGCAGTAGGATTAATTTGAATGGAAAGGAGATGCTTCTCTCCCCTAAACCAACAATTCAGTCAGCTCTAAGGGGCCAACCCCTCCCCCCCCCCCCCCCCCCCGCCACAACATCCAGTATTCTGAAAATGAACCGGCATCCGTACTGTTGACAGGTGAACATTTTGGGGCACAAAATGCCCCAGTTTGGTGTAGTGGTGTAGAGCCAGTTTGGTGTAGTGGTTAAGTGTGCGGACTCTTATCTGGGAGAACCGGGTTTGATTCCCCACTCCTCCACTTGCACCTGCTAGCATGGCCTTGGGTCAGCCATAGCTCTGGCAGAGGTTGTCCTTGAAAGGGCAGCTGCTGTGAGAGCCCTCTCCAGCCCCACACACCTCACAGGGTGTCTGTTGTGGGGGAGGAAGGTAAAGGAGATTGTGAGCCGCTCTGAGACTCTTCGGAGTGGAGGGCGGGATATAAATCCAATATCATCTTCTTCTTCTTCTACAAATTCCCCAGTCCCAGTTGGTTTTTCCTTCCCATCCACGTATTCTTTCAGAGAGAATCAGGAGGGAGAATAAGATTTCCTCCTCCTGCTCTGAACACTACCACCACCCCCTTTTCCATGAGCTGTAAATGACCTAGACTAAACCCTAGGTCAAGGCTTATTCCCCACCTCTTCCTCTTTAGAGTCCCCCTTGAATCCCTCCATTGCAATTATGCCTTTGTGGCACAAACTGGGAAAATTCTCTTTCCATTTCCCTTCTTTATTTTGGAGCGATATCTGCATTAGGGTTGGTAACATACCTGAAAAGGGGCGGGGGGCGTTAGACTCCTGTCAGTGTGTGGAAGTGGGTGTCTGAAGAAAGAAATTACATCCCATAATACCTCTGTTAAAGGGTTTTGGGATGATACAATTATGCCCTTTATTTCTGTTAGTTTGGTGTGGTGGTGAAGTGTGCAGACTCTTACCTGGGAGAACCAGGTTTGATTCCCCACTCCTCCACTTGCAGCTGCTGGAATGGCCTTGGGTCAGCCATAGCTCTCACAGAGCTGTCCTTGAAAGGGGAGCTTCTGGGAGAGCTCTCTCAGCTCCACCCACCTCACAGGTTGTCTGTTGTTGTGGGTGGGAGAAGAAGGTAAAGGAGATTGTGAGCCACTCTGAGATTCAGAGTTGAGGGCAGGATATAAATCCAATGTATTATTATTATTTACATTGTAATATATAATGAAATAATTATACAACTCACGGCCCGGTTGCTAACAGGCCACAGACCGGTACCGGGGTTGGGATGCAGGACTGATCAAGATCTATCAACGTGGGATACTCACCTTTGAGAAAAATGGAGAAATTTCCTCATTCACAGGAGGTGGTGGTGGCCACAAGCATAGCCACCTTCAAGAGGGGTTTAGATAAAAATATGGAGCAGAGGTCCATCAGTGGCTATTGGCCACAGTGTGTGTGTATATATAAAAATTTTTGCCACTGTGTGACACAGAGTGTTGGACTGGATGGGCCGTTGGCCTGATCCAACATGGCTTCTCTTTTGTTCTTATGTGACTCAGAGTGTTGGACTGGATGGGCCGTTGGCCTGATCCAACATGGCTTCTCTTATGTTCTTATGTGACACAGAGTGTTGGACTGGAGGGGCCATTGGCCTGATCCAACATGGCTTCTCTTATGTTCTTATGTGATTCAGAGTGTTGGACTGGATGGGCCGTTGGCCTGATCCAACATGGCTTCTCTTATGTTCTTATGTTCCCTTCTAAGGAGGGGTTTTATGTCTCTTTGAGAAAAATGGAGAAGTTTTCTTGTTCCCTTCTAAGGAGGGGTTTTATGTCCCACATGCTAAGAGATAATGTGTAAAAAGTATGAGTTCCGCAAACTTCTGCTGGCTCTTCTACGTGAGAAGGGGAGGAGGAAAGAATTCTGGTGAAGTTTGATGAACACCGTGGAATCTCCTCAGATAACAGTCTGTAGGGACCATTGCCAGTTAAGGAATGAACCTCTTCTGAAGGGGGGAATCCCAGTAAAACCTGCTGCTATTCTTGTTGAACTCGATAGGACATGCTGGAAACAGAGGAGTTGTTCCCAAGACTCCTCTTGTCAAGGCATTGAGTGTTTAGGGCAGGGGTGTCGAAGTCCTTTGTTATGAGGGCTGGATCTGACATAAATGAGACCTTGTCAGGCCAGGCCATGTTGGGCTGGGCCATGTGGGTATCTATTTAAGATTAGGTATCAGAGATATAAACTTTATAAGGGGCACAGAAAAACACAGTTTTAAAAAAAAACCCTTTGAAGTAAAACATTAGCACTTGTTAAGAACATAAGAGAAGCCATGTTGGATCAGGCCAATGGCCCATCCAGTCCAACACTGTGTCACATAAAAACATAAGAGAAGCCATGTTGGATCAGGCCAATGGCCCATCCAGTCCAACACTCTGTGTCACATAAGAACATAAGAGAAGCCATGTTGGATCAGGCCAATGGCCCATCCAGTCCAACACTCTGTGTCACATAAGAACGTAAGAGAAGCCCTGTTGGATCTGGCCAATGGCCCATCCAGTCCAACACTCTGTGTCACATAAAAACATAAGAGAAGCCATGTTGGATCAGGCCAATGGCCCATCCAGTCCAACACTCTGTGTCACAGAAGAACATAAGAGAAGCCCTGTTGGATCAGGCCAATGGCCCATCCAGTCCAACACTCTGTGTCACATAAGAACATAAGAGAAGCCATGTTGGATGAGGTCAATGGCCCATCCAGTCCAACACTCTGTCACATAAGAACATAAGAGAAGCCCTGTTGGATCAGGTCAATGGCCCATCCAGTCCAACACTGTGTCATATAAGAAAATAAGAGAAGCCCTGTTGGATCAGGCCAATGGCCCATCCAGTCCAACACTCTGTGTCACATAAGAACACAAGAGAAGCCCTGTTGGATCAGGCCAGTGGCCCATCCAGTCCAACACTCTGTGTCACACAGTGGCCAATATATGTTTGTGTGTCTCTCTCTCGGCTTGACTTCGCGAATGAAGATTTACGAAAGGTGCAGTAGTCCACGTGTGCTGCAGGCTCGCTGGTGGCTGATAAGACCAATGCGGGACAGGCAGGTCCGGCCACAGTGGCTGCAGGGAAAAGTGGGTTGTGGATGTGGATACCCTTCAGGCCTGCGCAGAGGAATTTTTAGGTGAGGCACAGTGTGCGCAGTACTGGCTCCACCCTTTCACCTTGAGGTCATCTGCCATGGCCCAGTAAGCCGGGACGCCGGCAGCGAGTCCTCCAGGTGGTAGGTGTTACATTAATGAGCTCTGTCTGCCCGGGCTTGATGTTAGAGTTTTCCTTCTCTTAGCTGGCAAGGTTGGTGAGCCCAGCCTGCCCATCCGGTTATACCGCCGGACATTCGATCGCACCATAATGTGGCAAACTCTGTGAAAAACGGGGGGGGGGGGGAGGCAGCGAGAAGGTGTTGCCACGGATGCAGTAATGTAGGAGAGGCCATTGCAGTGACCATCTGCCAGGCATAGCCAGACAGTGACCACGCAGCGTTCACTACACCGGGAAAGGAGAGGCGATGTATTGCGCATACACTTTCCCTGGGGGAGCAGGACACCCAGAGGGAGCCCACCCCCCCATCCCCCAAAGTAGAATTTTTGTGTGTAGTTGGGTCTTAAAAGTGTAGTTGTGTGTAGTTGGGTCTTAAAAGTGCTTTCTCTGTATCTCTCCAGCAGTGTTCCCTCTAAGCTACAGTCTTGTGAGCAAAAATTCTACTTTGTGAGCTACTGGCATTAAAGTTGTGAGCTATTGACATTAAAGTTGTGAGTTAAATTAGTGTCCACTGGGGCCATTTTTCCGGAGCCAAGACAAAAAGGTGTGAGCTGGAGGCTACAAATCTGTGAGCTAGCTCACGCTAACTCAGCTTAGAGGGAACACTGCTTTCCCGTGTGACCCAGGGAACTAGGCAAAGGAAACTTTGGCTCTTCTTTCCCCAGGGGACCAGGAGGGGGAGGAGCCTCAGCCAATAGAAGGAAGAGAGGCTTGGCTCAGTAGTTCTGCTGTGTGACTGAGAGAGCCTGGCAAAGCAAGCTATCTCTCCCCCTGCTTCCTCCCCAGGGAGCAGCCTCAGCCAATGGAGAAAATAGAGACTTTGCTCTGTAGCTGCTGAGCAATTGAGCAAGCCTGTCAAAGCAAGCTGTGATGCAGAAAGAAGCAAGAGAGAGGGAGAAGGAAGCAGATGACAGCCAGTTGCTTGCGGGCCTGATAGGAGCCCTCTGGGGGCCTGATTTGGCCCCCAGGCCACATGTTGAAACCCTTGGTTTAGGGTAACCCATTCGTCTAATATCAGATCTCTATTAAAACCGTAATGAAGTGATCCCAAATAGCCCATCACTTTTGAAGGCATAGGCTGAAACTATTGGCCTGATGTGTAGGAGCTGTAAAGTTCTTAGCCATATTTTATGTGAGACTACTGAGAATGCAGAATTTCATTTGCCTTCTTCAGGCTGCAGTACACTAGATAAAGCCTTGAATTCAATAATGGAATACCCAGTATTGCCTTCAAATTTGTATTTAGACACTTAGCACAGAAACATTTTGAACCTGACTTGATCTCTGAGGCTCCAACTGCTGTACAACGATTGTAAAAGCTGGAGAGTGTCTGTGAATTCAACTGACTTGGAACCCCTGGCATAGATGTTGGGTGGGTGAGGGAACATGTACGAAAGTGTGATGCCATTCGCTGCACTCCCCAACGTGATTGAGGGAAGCCTTCCCTAGAAAGGAGGGGCCAATCGGTGGGGAGGGAGCAACAGGGTTCCCAAGTCCAATTCAAGAAATATCTGGGGACTTTGGGGGTGGAGCCAGGAGCAAGGTTGTGACAAGCATAATTGAACTCCAAAGGGAGTTCTGGCCATCAAGTTAAAAGGGACCGCACACCTTCGAAATGCCTTCCCTCCATTGGGAATAATGAAGGATAGGGGCACCTTCTTTGGGGGCTCATCGAATTGGACCCCCTGGCCGAATCTTTTTGAAACTTGGAGGGTGTTTTGAGGAGAGACAGCAGATGCTATGCTGAAAATTTGGTGCCTCTACCTCAACAAACAGCTCCTCCAGAGCCCCAGATACCAGTTGATCAATTCTCCATTGTACCTTATGGGAATTTGTCTGCATAGGGAATAATGGAGCGCCCACACCCAGCAGACATTTTCCTCCCCCCCCCTCCCGCTTTCTGATGACCCAGATGTGGGGGGAGGGCCTCCAAACTGGAGATCCACCTGGGGATTTGCAAACCAAGAGGGACGAACACTGAAGTTAGAAACAGGAGAGAACCATGTTCTACTAAAGAATAAATTAGTTATGTGAAGTTTCTGAACAATGCTGAAACCTTTTGCAGAATATACTTCTGAAAACTAGATGCAATAAATGCAGGATGCCTCGCTATCTTCAGTGCTCAGCACTACATAGTTTATAATGTACAACAAACATTCCTGCAGTTTACAATATACATTTACATAAAGGCTACTGCCAATTTACAATTCAATGAAAGAGCCCACTCAGAAGACTCCAAAAGGTGCAAAGTCCTGATAGATGGGGGAAAGCCTCTCCAAATCAATAATGATGTTGCCAATAAAGTCAAGGTTACTTTGCAGAAAATTAAGGCAATGTCTTTATGCGTGTAGCTGATATGAAGTGCAGCTTATAACCCGTTCCCTAGGTTTACAAAGCCATGTTTTGGTGTCAGCCTTCATCTGATCATTCGCTTCATATTATCTGAAACCAATGCTCACAGGAGTATAAGTGCAGTTAGTTTCTCCAAACGGCACCCTCCCTCTTATCAGCGCCCATGGCATTTAGACTGTAAAACACAATTTACTAACAATCAGTGGCATCCTATCTGGTCTTCTCACTCTTCCTCCTTAAATATTCAAAGACTAAGTTATAAAATACTATTGAGGTGGTGCATAACACCCAAAAAATTACACCATATATCATCAGAACATCCTCCCTATTGCTGGAAAGGTGGCGGGAAGGAGGTCGACTTCTTACATGGCTGGTAGCACTGTAAATTTGTTAAAAGAATTCTGGATTTCAGTTGTATCACATATCAAAGCTATAACCGGTTACATCATCCCATTTACTCCTGAACAGGGGAGGGTGGTCTGTAATGCTCAGGCAAGGCTGATGCGCATCAGGGGAAGGAATCCCCGTTCTAGATTCGGGTGCAGGGGAGGAACACGTGTACGAAAGAGCAAAGCCAGTGCGGCACTCCCTGACACGTGATTGATGGGGGCGAGATTTCCCTAAGAAGGGGAGGGGGGGCTCAGCCATTGGGAGGGAGCAATAAAACGGGCAGCGTCCTGGAGGGAGGGAGGGAGGGGGTCGTGGCTGTGATCTGCTTTAGGGTAGGAAAAGGAAAGGTCCCCTGTGCAAGCACCAATCGTTTCCGACTCTGGGGTGACGTTGCTTTCACAATGTTTTCACAGCAGTCTTTTGTCGGGGTGGTTTGCCATTGCCTCCCCAAGTCGTCTACGCTTTCCCCCTAGCAAGCCAGGTACTCATTTGACCGACCTCGGAAGGATGGGAGGCTGAGTCAACCTCGAGCCGGCTACCTGAATCCAGCTTCCACCGGAATCGAATTCAGGTCCTGAGCAGAGAGTTCAGACCACAGTACTGCAGTACTGCTGCTTTACCAGGGAGCCGCTTGCTTTAGGGTAAGGAGAGCCTTTTTGGCTGGCTTTTATGTGCGCGTTTGCTGGCGGGGAAGGGGGGGACCATTAAGAGTGAGGGACCTTCCGGGCTGAATCCCTCCACCGGAGCCTCCGCAGCTTTCCCGTTTGCAAAAGCTGGATTCTCGGTGCAAAGGCAAGGAGGTAAACATGCAAAAGGAGAGGGAGGGGGAGAACTGCCGGGGGGCGACCGGAGGGGCTTGGGCCAAAGGAGGGGCAGGGATCCTTGCAATGGGGTGAACTGGAGGGGGGAAGAATTCTGGGAAAGGCATCAGCTGGGTCCCTTTTGTTTGGAGAGGGACACGGATGGGTCGGAGGCAGAGCAAGGATGCGACAAGCATCACTGAACTCCAAAGGGAGTTCTGACCATCACATTGAAAGGGACCGCGCACCTTTTAAATGCCTTCTTTCCATAGGAAATAATGAAGGATAGGGGCACCTTTTCCGTGGCTCATAGAATTGGACCCCCTAGTCCAATCCATTTGAAACTTGGAGGGCATTTTGGAGAGAGGCACTGGATTCTATATTGCAAATTTGGTGCCTCTACCTAAAAAAACAGCCCCCCCCCCAGAGCCGCAGATATCCGTGGATCAATTCTCCATTATTTCCTATGGGAATAAGTCTCCATAGGGAATAATAGAGTTCCCAACAGACATTTCCTTCCCCTCCCCTGCTTTCTGATGACCCTGAAGTAGGGGGGGGGCTTCCAAACCAGGGGATCCCCTGCCCCTACCTGGGGATTGGCAACCCTACACGGGGTCTCTAAGATACAGAGCTCACTTCTCCGTGATGGTTGTTAGCTCCAAACTGGGAAATTCCTGGAGGTTTGGGGGCAGAGCCTTGGGAGGGAGAGGTTGCGGGGATTTATGTAGAGCAGGGGTGCCAAACATACGGCCCGTGGGCCACACCTAGCCAGCCCAGGGCTTTAATCCAGCCCGCGAGGGGCCTCCTCTCCTCCACACCAGACAGTTCTGCAAAGGCAGGAACTCATTCGACCATTCTGGCCAGCCTCCACCTCATTCTGTGGGCTCTTTAAACTGTGCGCTTGTTAGAGTAGAAGAAGATATTGGATTTATATCCCGCCCTCCACTCCGAAGAGTCTCAGAGCAGCCCACAATCTCCTTTCCCTTCCTCCCCCACAACAGACACCCTGTGAGGTGGGTGGGGCTGGAGAGGGCTCTCACAGCAGCTGCCCTTTCAAGGACAGAGGCTCAGAGCGGCCTACAATCTCCTTTCCCTTCCTTCCCCACAACAGACACCCTGTGAGGTGGGTGGGGCTGGAGAGGGCTCTCACAGCAGCTGCCCTTTCAAGGACAGAGGCTCAGAGCGGCCTACAATCTCCTTTCCCTTCCTCCCCCACAACAGACACCCTGTGAGGTGGGTGGGGCTGGAGAGGGCTCTCACAGCAGCTGCCCTTTCAAGGACAGAGGCTCAGAGCGGCCTACAATCTCCTTTCCCTTCCTCCCCCACAACAGACACCCTGTGAGGTGGGTGGGGCTGGAGAGGGCTCTCACAGCAGCTGCCCTTTCAAGGACAGAGGCTCAGAGCGGCCTACAATCTCCTTTCCCTTCCTCCCCCACAACAGACACCCTGTGAGTTGGGTGGGGCTGGAGAGAGCTCTCACAGCAGCTGCCCTTTCAAGGACAACCTCTGCCAGAGCTATGGCTGACCCAAGGCCATTCCAGCAGGTGAAAGTGGAGGAGTGGGGGAATCAAACCCAGTTCTCCCAGATAAGAGTCCGCACACTTAACCACTACACCAAACTGGCTCTCCAGTAACAGCAGCCATCTGGCCTCTTCTCCTCCCCACTAAGCAGGTTTGCAAAGGCAGGAGCTCAGTCAACTGAGCTGGTTCTTCTGGTGCCTCTTTGATCTCAGGTCTCTTCAAGAAGCAGGGGTGGCCAAAAGTAGCTCTCCAGATGTTTTTTGCCTCCAACTCCCATCAGCCCCAGCCAGCATGGCCAATGGCTGAGGCTGATGGGAGTTGTAGGCAAAAAAATCTGGAGAGCTGACGTAGAGCAGCCTCCCTGGCCTCTTCCCCTTCCCACCAATCAAATCTGCAAAGGCAGGAAGGCGCTCAGTCCATGGAGCCTCCGTCATCCTGGCGCCTCTTTGAATCGCTGAGGTAAAGCAGCTGCCTGCTCTTCCCCTCCCCTCCCCATCAAGAAGGGCTGGAAAAGCTGGAACTCAGCCAGCTAGCCCTGCATCCTTCTGATGCCTCTTTGAATGGTGTGCTTGTTGGGATAGAGCAGCCGTCATGATCCCCTCCCCTCCTCACCAAGCAGATTTGCAAAGACGGGAGTTCAATCGACAGAGCTAACTGGCCATGCATCGATCCAAGCAGGCAGCCGGGTTGGTCTGAAGCCGTTGAACAAAGCAGGAGTCAAGTGTCACCTTTAAGACCAACCCGTTTTTATGCAGAACGTGAGCTTTCGTGTGCTCTTAAGCACACTTCATCAGACGAGGAATCCAGCACAGTGAGCAAAGCCATACGTAGCTGAGCAGAGCCATACAGAGCTGATAGGCAGTGGCCCAGAATGCAACATGGGACAGAATGGTCTGAAGCCGTTGAACATAGCAGGAGTCGACACCTTTAAGACCAACCCATTTTTATTCAGAACATCAGCTTTCGTGTGCTCTTAAGCACACTTCATCAGAGGAGAAATCCAGCACAGTGAGCAGAGCCATACATAGCTGAGCAGAGCCACACATAGCTGGTAGGCAGTGGCCCAGAATGCAACAGGGTACAGAATGGTCTGAAGTGGTTGAACATAGCAGGAGTCAAGGAACACCTTTAAGACCAACCCATTTTTATTCAGAGCCTCAGGTGGACATTACCAACGCTTCTGGCTGTTCCGCTACCATGAGGCTGATGGGCCCCGAGTGGTTTGCAGCCAGCTCCGTGGACTTCACAACAAAAAATGCAAGCTAGTGACCAGTTTACTAAGAATTATATAGAAACCAGTCCAAATGTCCAAAACATGTACATTCAAGTCCCAAAGTAGTGTGGTGGCAAGTCAATCGATTAAGTAATTTTTTAAAAAGGGGAAGCAGAGCGCAAGAAGCCTCATACTGAGCTGTAGCTGATGTGAAATTGCTGCTGGAAACCCTCTGCATTCCCTTTTTTAAAAATTATGTGAAGAATCTATATAATTGAATCAATATAATAATATAATATAATATATTTTATTTATATCCCGCCCTCCCCACCGAAGCAGGCTCAGGGCGGCTAACAGCATCGATGCATACAATAAATACAACAAGTTTTAAAATCACATTCATTTAAAACATTCCAATTAAAATTAACAATCCTAGTGCTACTCTATTAGGTGTAAATACTATGGCGGAATCACTTAAGGTGAATTATCAATTGTTCAGTTAGGTGAAGGCCATCCCAAAAAGGAAGGTCTTGCAGGCCTTGCGGAATTGTTCGAGGCTCCGCAAGGCCCGCACTTCTTCCGGGAGCTGGTTCCATAGGTGTGGAGCTGCAATGGAGAAGGCTCGTGTACAGGTGTTCTTTAGTTTTGCCTCCTTCGGCCCGGGGATAGTCATCTGGTTCTTCCCAGCTGACCTCAGTGCTCTCTGGGGTTCATATGGGGAGAGACGGTCCTTCAGGTAGGCAGGTCCTCGACCAATATTGGTCCAGGTCTGATGAAGACTGGAAAGAAACAAGGACTTAATCGATTGGCTTGTCACCACACTACTTTGGGACTTGAATGTACATGTTTTGGACATTTGGACTGGTTTCTATATAATTCATAGTAAATTGGTCACTAGCTTGCATTTTTTGTTATGTTGTCCATTACAGTGACCTCTCTCGGATTGTATTCTATTCAGCTCCATGGACTTTGCAGCCAGTGGCTGAAGCCAGAGAGAAACACCAAGAAGCAGATCCTGGACCTGGTGATCCTGGAGCAGTTCCTGACTCTCCTGCCCCAGGAAATGCAGTGCTGGGTCAGAGGATGTGGGCCGGAGACCAGTTCCCAAGCAGTGGCCCTGGCTGAAGGTTTCCTCCTGAGTCAGGCAGAGGAGAAGAGGCAGGCAAAACAGGTGAGGGGACTTCCTCCGATATGTCCGATTCAAGCAATGATACTGGGCCTTATCCCAATGTTTTCTTGCCAGATATTTGTCCAAATGTTTATCATCCCAATGGGAGATTTAACAACCTCCTGCAGCAACCTCTTCGACTGGAGGATTTCTTATGCTTCCAGATAACTCACCAGGTCTTCTGATAGATGGTGCAGAGTCTGGGAGTGGGGCAGGATCCATTCCTTGGTCTCTTTTCCATTCCACCTCTTACCCCTCTCCTTTGCTGCTGTTTCAGATGTGGGGAGCATCTGTGAAAATGGAAGCTGTGATCCCTGAGGTGGGAAGAGCTTCCTTGGAGCAAGTACAGAAGGTGCAGGCTGTGGAGAGTGCCCAAGATGCCCTCTTCTGTGGTAAGGCCTCATTATGCTTGGATGCCTTTGGGGCGCCCTGTGAATGTGATGGGTAGAGAGTTCAGGTCAGGGAAAAATATTTCTACACAAAACACAGAGTTAATTTTCAACATTCACTGTCCACTGGATGTGATGTGTCTAAAAGGGAGACTACACAGATTCTTGGACTAGGATTCCTCCCACTAACTAAAATATTCATTTATTTATTATTTAGTTGTTAACAGGATTTCTATCTCACCCTCCCCTGCAAGCTATCTCAGGGTGGGTTACAATTCTGTATATGGGAAAGCCCTGTGGTGAAGTCAAATCCAAGGCTTCCATTGGCTGTGGAGTTCACACCATCAAGCATTGGCCCATCAACTACCACTCAAGGTCTGTTGTGTTCCATTGACTGAGGACTGAGGCACTGCTTCACAGAGGAGAGAAAGAAAACCTTTCCTCCATTGGCTGAGGAAGGGAGGAGGAGAGAAAGAAACACAGAAAGCCTTCCTTCAATTGGCTAGGGGCATCCTTTTTATTCTAGGTACAGAGGGTGACAGAGAGTATGGAGTCCTATGTTTAAGACTGGGCCACTGTGGAAGCTGCCTTTACTTTCCTCTCAGTGCTTATTGCTAGAGATATTTAGTGTGACTAAGCAAGGAGGTGGATTTGAGATATTTGGATGGGAGACTAAGAGGAAAGCTGAATGGGCAGGGTGAGTAGGCAGAGCCACCTGGGTCTTCCTGATGAGTGTGCAAAAGGAAGAGAAGCGAGCACCGTCCTTGTTTGTTTGGAAGAAAACTCCACCTCCTAGGTTGCTCTGCTTTCATTTTCCTGTAAGTCTGAAGAAGTTGGTTGAAATACAGCTGATGGTTACATTCATCAACTCCAGTGAGTACATTGCCCCAGTGAGATCACAAAGGTGTGTGCTTTTAAACTGTATTTATTTTGGCTGCTTTGTGAGTGTGTGTGTGTGTGTGTGTGTGTGTGTGTGTGCATGTTAACTTTCATTTAGTGGAAGTGCAGCCAGCTACTGTGTGTAAGAAAACGGCATTCTCTGAAGGATAAGGAAATGACACTGCTCCCAATGCCATGACACTCACCCACAACAAGTTTCTAGCACCCATTGTATTTCTCTTCATAACGGGCCTTATGACTAGTAGACCAATAAAACAATAAGAGCAAACACCCTGCCTTTCTTCGTCTCAGTAACAGGCAGTGAAGAGATGCTGTTGAGCCGTCATCTTTTCAGAGGAGTGGACGTGGCTGCTGCCCCCCCAGTCCAGGTAGAGATTTGAGCAGGATCCCCCATTCTTTCTTGGGGGGCTTTTGCTCCTACAGTTTCTACAAGGTGACAGGGCGAGAAATCCTCTGATTGCCATCCCCTTTACCCGTAGCAAGCCTTACACCATCTACCCTCCCAGACTACTCCCCTCCAGCGTGAAAACTCTGTCTGAGGTGATCTCTGACGAGGGAATCTGCTTTTTCTTCCAGTGTCCCTTTTCCTTTGAGGAGGTGTCCGTCTCTTTCACGGAGGCAGAGTGGGCCCTGCTGGATCCGGGACAAAGAGATCTGTACAGGGAAGTCATGCTGGAGAACTACGGGAATGTGGCCTTTCTAGGTAAGGACCTTTCATCGGTGCCCAAGGTGTAAATTGCTGCCATTGTGATGAGGCATAAATCAAAATATCGAATTTATTTATTTTATCGTATTTATATCCTGCCCTCCCCTAACGGGGTCAGGGCGGCTAACAACAGTTAAAAACAACGTAAGATTAAAAGACAAAAATATAAAATAACAACCATTTTCATACACATTTAACCAGCAAAAGACCAAGATGTATGTCGATGTTTCTGATTGTTGTTTTGCACTACATTCATTAGTATTACTAGATATTATTAGCGCTCTTTAGATACAGTTATATTGGTTTTGGTTAGATTGTCAGTGCTGTGGAATAGCCGCCTCCCCTTAACTGTTAGCGGCCAGTCTAAAGAGTTCAGTCTTACAGGCCCTGGCTTCTTGTGTTGTTCATGTGTGTGTATTTGCCCAGGGGCAACTGAAGCCAGTGTTGTGGCCATCCCAGAGAAGGTGTCCTGGCCGGAGGTCAAGGTGGGGATGAGACCCTCCGAGAGACTCTGGAAGTGGCCAGATCCTCGTTTCTCTGGCCTTTACAACACACCCTCCCCTCTGGATGGCGTTACCAGCATCTGCCTCTGATCTGGGATTGATCCTGTCAAATACTGAAGCCTGGGTCTCCCTGGATCAATACTCTTTGTACCTGAGCAGCACCCAGTTCAGTGGATTGTACTTGTCAGTAACCTCCTAATCCCCCCTCCCTCCTGGTTATACAACTGGATACAGGCTCTCACCATTAACCAATGATGACATTCTGGAGTCTGGCCTTGAAAAAAATAAGAATTTTTGCTGCAGGGAGACTCAAATCATGAACACCCACATGTTGGTCCAGGCCATTTAATAATCATCTTAACCCTTGCTGGAACTAGGGTACTAATCCTCACAGATCAATCCCTTTTTTACTATTTGAGATTGTGGACTTTGAGCATGAAGAAGAAGAAGAAGGCTGCAGATTTATACCCCTCCCTTCTCCCTGAATCAGACTCAGAGCGGCTTACAATCTCCTATGTCTTCTCCCCCCACAACAGACACCCTGTGAGGTGGGTGGGGCTGAGAGGGCTCTCACAGCAGCTCCCTTTCAAGGACAACCTTTGTGAGAGCTATGGCTAACTCAAGGCCATTCCAGCAGGTGCATGTGGAGGAGTGGGGAATCAAACCCGGTTCTCCCAGATAAGAGTCCGCACACTTAACCACTACACCAAACTGGCTCTCCAGAAGAATTTTCACACTTTAATTTCTTTCCTTCCACATATAAGACTGATCTTTTTATCTCTCTCTCTCTCTGTTTTTTTCTACAAAACAAGCCAGAAGTATAAGAGAGACTTTGGTGAAGACAAACAACGATCTTGCATCCAAAGAAAGGCTGGAGAGTTCTTCAAGAGGATCCCAAGAGCATATTTCCTTCCAAAATGAGCTGGCTGAGAGTGTGTACTCTTCAGGTTATGTCAAGGGAAGAGGCAAGGAATAGCCATGGAGGATTTCTCATTTGGTTCTCAGTAATGTTTGGTTTGGTACAACAGGGATCATTTCGTGGAAAAAGGGGTACCAGAAATCATTAGCACAACTCATTTCCATATGCCAAATGTTTGAGGTAATGTTTGGAAAAATCAATTTTTATATCCCAAACAGTTCAATGGATCGTTGGCTCAAAATGAGATTGAGAGCTCTTTAGTATAAAAAGCAAAAGTTTATTTCTACAGGGATGGGGAAACTGGGAGGAAAATAAGAAAGACTATAAGCTACATCTTATCACTAAGAAGGCACATTGCTATGAATGGAGATCCTCTCCTTTTTCTTGACCTCTCTACCGAGACAAAGGAAGTCATCTGACTATCTGACCAATAGTGCAAACAAAACAAACAGTTCTTTCCCAGGCTTTCTCTTCACTGGCAGAAAGCCAAGTTCCTCTTCCTAGGTCAGGCAGACAATAGAGAACAGGTAAATATTTTAACCTTATAATGACTGGAACTTAAATCATTTATTTATTTAGATTTATATCCTGCCCTCCCCACCAACACAGGCTCAGGGCGGCTTACGTATTCATGTATAGCCATGAATTATAAAAATACAATTGAGACATAAAATCATAAACGTATTTTAAAACATCTCATGCGCTCTTGATCTTTAGACGGTAAATGTGTTTAGAGGGTAGGTGTGTTTAATAAAAAGGATGGCTGCCTATTCTGTTTTATATTAAGTTTAGCTATTCTGTTGTTCCAGTTGGATGCTCTATATGAAGACAGATCTTAGGTTCATGCTAGAGGTGGTCCAGTTGTTTCGGAGTCTGTTGTAGCCTGTGATTTAATTAACAAACGCCTGGTGCAGGCCCTGTGGAACTGCGAGCTCTCGCAGGGCCCTAACCTGCACCAGCATGGAGCTACAACAGAAAAGTCCCTGGCTCTGGTCTTCGTGAGCCTGGCCTCTTTGAGGCCAGGGTTTGAGAGCAGATTTTGTGATCCTGACCAAAGTGCTCTCTGGGGAACATGTGGGGAAGAAGAAGATATTGGATTTATATCCCGCCCTCCACTCTGAAGAGTCTCAGAGCGGCTCACAATCTCCTTTCCCTTCCTCCCCCACAACAGACACCCTGTGAGGTGGGTGGGGCTGGAGAGGGCTCTCACAGCAGCTGCCCTTTCAAGGACAACCTCTGCCAGAGCTATGGCTGACCCAAGGCCATGCTAGCAGGTGCAAGTGGAGGAGTGGGGAATCAAACCCGGTTCTCCCAGATAAGAGTCCGCGCACTGAACCACTACACCAAACTGGCTCTCCTGGAAAGGTG
This sequence comes from Heteronotia binoei, assembly GCF_032191835.1. NCBI lineage: Eukaryota > Metazoa > Chordata > Lepidosauria > Squamata > Gekkonidae > Heteronotia > Heteronotia binoei. Next base: position 14,782,442 of record NC_083227.1, on the reverse strand, counting down.
GTCCTGAAAGTATGCAGGCCCCTGTGGCCATATAGGGCTTTAAAGGTAAGAACCAGCACCTTGAAACAAACCCAGTATGCGATGGGAAGCAGTGCAGCTCTTTCAGCACAGGCTGAATGTGCTCCTGTAGAGGGAGGCCCATTAGCAGCCTGGCTGCAGCATTCTGCACTAGTTGAAGCTTCCGGGTTTGTGACAAGGGCAGCCCCATGTAGAGGGCATTACAGTAATCCGGTCTCGAGGTGACCATGGCAAGGATCACTGATGCCGAGTCGTTGCATTCAAGGTAGGGGACGAACTGCCTTATCGGCTGAAGGTTGTAAAAAGCTGAGTTGGCAGTGGCTGTCACCTGGGCCTCTATTGTTAAGGAGGAATCCAGGAATACCCCTAAGCTTTTAACTTTTGGTGCCAACGTAAGCGGTGCTCCATCGAAGGTTGGTAATGAGACCTCCGCTCCCAGACAGCCACAACTTTGATACAGGACCTCTGTCTTCGTTAGATTCAATTTCAGTCAACTCAGCCTGAGCTACCCTGCCACAGCTTGTAATGCCATGGTCAGATCTTCCAGGGAGGAGTTGGAACAGCCACCCATCAACAGATAGAGCTGGGTGTCATCGGCATACTGATGGCATCCTAACCCAAACCTCTGGCCAATCTGGGCAAGGGGTCACATGTAGATGTTGAACAACATCGGGGAGAGAATTGCCCCTTGTGGCACACCACATACAAGTAGGTGCCATCGGGATAGCTCCTCCCCTATCACCACCCTTTGTCCCCGACCCTGTAGAAAGGAGGAGAGCCACTGTAAGGCCAACCCCTGTATTCCAGCACCACTAAGGTGGTGGGTCAGTAACTGACGATTGACAGTGTCGAACTGACGATTGACAGGTCTAAAAGCATCAGTACCACCGAACCACCTCTATCCAGATACTTCTGGAGGTCATCTGTGAGGGCGACCAGAACCGTCTCCATCCCGTGACCCGGATGAAACCCGGATTGAAAAGGGTTGAGCACAGAAGCTTCATCCAGAAAGCCCTGAAGCTGCACTGCTACCGCCCTCTCAATCTTGCCCAGAAAAGGCAAGTTTGACACAGGCAGATAGTTTGCCAATATGGCTGGGTCCAATGACAGTTTCTTGGGCAGACGACTGCCTTCTTAAGAGGCTGCAAATCATTGCGAATTCCAACACCAAACACCCCTGACATCACCAGAAGGTGTACTAAATTATATCAGTTCAGCACCTACTTTAAAATTCTTCTTGAACTAATTGTCATAATAAAACCTTACTCCCATCATACTTTTAAAATTACTTTCTGCTATGTGGCCACAGTAGAACAATGATTTCCATCTATCTGCTTGATATGTTTTGGTTATTTTCCCATATTTTGTAGGGGAAAATATTAGAAAGTTTTGTCAAATCTTAGCGTTCAGCAACATTATCACAGGGGGGATTGAACAATGGAGCCCAGAAGCAAGTATTTGGTGGCCAGGGGAGTAAGGGGTAAGAAAGAGAGAGTACAATAACATGTAGAGCAGGGGTCCTCAAACCAAGGCCCGCGGGCCAGATGCGGCCCGCTGAGGACGTTTATGCGGCCCGCCGGGTTATGGCAAAATCAGACCGGAAGTGACGTTCGACCTAAACTTGCGTTAGCAACGCACACTTCCGGCACTGGGCTGAGGCGGCGGAGACAGAGTGTGAGGTGATACCGAGGTGAGGTGAGTTCCCAGGCCAGGGTGTGTGGTGTGGGGAAGGGAGAGAGATGCAGAAGACGGAGAACTGACGGCCCGCGGCCTTGTACAGTAACGGCAGTCCGGCCCTCCAACAGTCTGAGGGACAGTGAACTGGCCCCCTATTTAAAAAGGTTGAGGACCCCTGATGTAGAGGTTCTGGAGGTCTGTACCTGTGAGTTCCTGGCCAATATGAGACCTGTGTAAATCATACAGCCCACTTGGTAAGAAGGATGGGAGACAGGCCTTCTGGGAGCCTGAAATCTGGAGGCTTAGAAACTCCTTCTGGGTTGATGTATTCTTAAATACTAAATATTCTAAAGGAAGGTGAGAGAGGCAGTTAAAATCAGCAAAGCTAGATAAGGCTGATGGGTCATCAGTCCTTTCCCACTGCAGTCAAATAATTGCCTTTGGATCTTACCAACCCTCCCAGGTGCTAATGGGATCTCTCTATTTATTACAGCAGAGGGCGATCACAGAAATGAGGATGACAATCTTCATGAGCAAATGCCAGCTCGAGTTAAAGAAGAAGACTTGAAAGAAAATGTCAGTAATCAAGGCAGACCTGATGGGAAAAAACGGAGCTCTATGGTTGAGAAGCGCAATGGAAGACCGCATAATGTACAGTTCCCCAAACACAGGATAATGAAGGCAAGTAAATCTATTCAGTGTGGAAAGTCCTTCAGAAGTAGACCAGAGCTGCTTGTGCGCCAAAGAAGACAAAGAAGTGCAAAACCATTTCAATGCTCAGAGTACAGAAAGAGATTGTGTAGCAGCAGCAATCTTCAGCAGCACCAGAGAGCTCACACAGAATGCGGAAAGAGATTCAGTGAGAGTGGCTATTTTCAAAGAACCCACATAGCGGGGAAACTGTTTGAAGGCTCAGAGTGTGGAAAGACATTCAGTAGCAATAGCAATCCTCAAGCGCATAAAAGAACCCACATAGGGGAGAAACCTTTTGAATGTTCAGAGTGTGGAAAAAGATTCAGTAGCAATGGTGAACTTCAAATGCATCAAAGAACCCACACAGGGGAGAAACCTTTTGAATGTTCAGAGTGTAGAAAGAAATTCAGTCAGAGCAGCCATCTTCAACTTCATCAGAGAACTCACACAGGGGAGAAACCTTTTGAATGCTCGGAGTGTGGAAAGAGATTTAGTCAGAACTGCAATCTTCAACTTCATCAGAGAACTCACACAGGGGAGAAACCTTTTGAATGTTCAGAGTGTGGAAAGAGATTCAGCAGCAATGGCGAACTTCAGGTGCATCAAAGAACTCACACAGGGGAGAAACCTTTTGAATGTTCAGAGTGTGGAAAGAGATTCAGTCAGAGCAGCCATCTTCAAGTTCATCAGAGAACTCACACAGGGGAGAAACCTTTTGAATGCTCAGAGTGTGGAAAGAGATTCAGTCAGAGCAGCCATCTTCAACTTCATCAGAGAACTCACACGGGGGAGAAACCTTTTGAATGCTCAGAGTGTGGAAAGAGATTCAGTGAGAGTGGCCGTCTTCAACGGCATCAAGTAACTCACACAGGGGAGAAACCTTTTGAATGTTCAGAGTGTGGAAAGAGATTCAGTCAGAGTGGCCATCTTCAGCAGCATCTAAGAACCCACACAGGGGAGAAACTTTTTGAATGTTCAGAATGTGGAAAGATATTTAGTAGCAATGGCAATCTTCAAAAGCATCAAAGAATCCACACAGGGGAGAAGCCTTTTGAATGCTCAGAGTGTGGGAAGGGATTCAGACGCATTGGCGATCTTCAGCAGCATAAGAGAACCCACACAGGGGAGAAGCCTTTTGAATGTTCTGAGTGTGGAAAGAGATTCAGTAGCAATAGCGAATGTCAGATGCATCAAAGAACCCACACAGGGGAGAAACCTTTTGAATGCTTAGAATGTGGAAAGAGATTCACTATGAGTGGCCATCTTCAGCGGCATCAGAGAACCCACACAGGAGAGAAACCTTTTGAATGCTCAGAATGTGGAAAGAGATTCAGTACCAGTGGCAATCTTAAGCGGCATCAGAGAGCCCACACAAGGGAGATCTTTTAAGTGCTCAGAGTGTGGAAAGGCCTTCAGTAGCAGTGGCAGTCTTCATTGGCATCAAAGAACCCACACAGGGGAAACCTTTTGAATGTTCAGAGTGTGGAAAGAGATTCAGTCAGAGCAGCCATCTTCAAGTTCATCAGAGAACTCACACAGGGGAGAAACCTTTTGAATGCTCAGAGTGTGGAAAGAGATTCAGTCAGAGCAGCCATCTTCAACTTCATCAGAGAACTCACACGGGGGAGAAACCTTTTGAATGCTCAGAGTGTGGAAAGAGATTCAGTGAGAGTGGCCGTCTTCAACGGCATCAAGTAACTCACACAGGGGAGAAACCTTTTGAATGTTCAGAGTGTGGAAAGAGATTCAGTCAGAGTGGCCATCTTCAGCAGCATCTAAGAACCCACACAGGGGAGAAACTTTTTGAATGTTCAGAATGTGGAAAGATATTTAGTAGCAATGGCAATCTTCAAAAGCATCAAAGAATCCACACAGGGGAGAAGCCTTTTGAATGCTCAGAGTGTGGGAAGGGATTCAGACGCATTGGCGATCTTCAGCAGCATAAGAGAACCCACACAGGGGAGAAGCCTTTTGAATGTTCTGAGTGTGGAAAGAGATTCAGTAGCAATAGCGAATGTCAGATGCATCAAAGAACCCACACAGGGGAGAAACCTTTTGAATGCTTAGAATGTGGAAAGAGATTCACTATGAGTGGCCATCTTCAGCGGCATCAGAGAACCCACACAGGAGAGAAACCTTTTGAATGCTCAGAATGTGGAAAGAGATTCAGTACCAGTGGCAATCTTAAGCGGCATCAGAGAGCCCACACAAGGGAGATCTTTTAAGTGCTCAGAGTGTGGAAAGGCCTTCAGTAGCAGTGGCAGTCTTCATTGGCATCAAAGAACCCACACAGGGGAAACCTTTTGAATGTTCAGAGTGTGGAAAGAGATTCAGTCAGAGCAGCCATCTTTAGCTTCATCAGAGAACACACACAGGAGAGAAACCTTTTGAATGCTGAGTGTGAAAAGTGATTAAGTCAGAGTAGCAATCTTTAGCTTCATCAGAGAACTCACACAGGGGAGAAACTTTTTGAATGCTCAGAGTGTGGAAAGACATTCAGAAACAGCCATCTTCAGCAGCATCAGAGAACCCACACAGAGGAGTAACCTTGTGAATGCTCTGAGTGTGGAAAGAGATTTAGTCAAAGGGGCTATCTTCAAGTGCAGGGAAGAAACCTTTTGAATGCTGAGAGTGCGGAAAAAGAAGTTAAACATCATAAAGGAAACACACTAAGGAACCTGAGTCAATTTGAAACAATAATATTGAAAACAATAGCCCAGGCTAGGACACATTTACAAGTTCCTATTACGGTATGATTCAGAAACAAAACAAGTCAAGACATGTATGTTGAAATAGTCACAAAACTTTGGAAGAGAGATTCCATTTCAACAATGAGAAAATCTATGGACAAAGGACATAAAATTCACAGCAAGGCAAGATCTTAAAGAAAACTGATACAAAATGTTCTTTCAATGGTACATTATGCCCAAAGAAGTTGAAAAGAGTACCCTTCCAACCTTCCCAGCAATTAACACAGAACAATGGTCACATTCAACAGCCAGTTTCCTTATCACTACCCTTCCAGGAAGCCCCACCAAACAATGGGCACATCCACAAAACAATTGCCCTTTCATCACACCCCCTCCAGCCTACAAATAGCAGCTTTCCAGCAGCCCTGGCCCCACTCAATGCACAGCAGCCAAGAAGGTCTGAGCGCCTGTTCCGGCTGCAACGCCACTGAGGATGTTCTCCGCAGCTGAGAACGAAACGTCTGGAAGGAAAACTTTCTTCAGTAGAACACGGCACTTGATCCCGAAAGATTCTACAAACCCTAATGACCTTAACATACATACACATTTTTTTGTATGAAATATTCTCATGTCATTATGTTAATATGTCATGTCATGGGTTGGCTAAACTATTCTTACATATTTGTACACTGAATGAGAAATATCTTCAGTATTCGTATTAGCAGCACTGCCCATATATTGTGTACTTGGAGTCTGTCACATCTCTCCCCCCTCCCCCACAAGAAGTTTACTCAGACATCACAGGAATGTGCTAGAAGGAGAACTTATGAAGCTGCCTTGTACTGAACTAGACCATGGTTTCCTCAAGGTCAATGTTGCCTGCTCAGGCTCACAACAAAAGCTTTGTGGACTCTCAAGCCTTTCCCATCATCTGAGAAGCCTTTCCCATCATCTCCTGCTCTAACTGAAGATGGTGGGGGTTGAATTCAGCACCTTCTGCATGTTGAGCAGATGTTCCACCACTGAAAAGGTGAGTTTTGAGGAGAAAACTGAAAGGGGTGGGGGAGGGAAGCTAAGCTTTCTTTGGTCATTGTATAAACGAGGCAAAAGGAGCTGGAGGAATGAATGGGTGGGACCATTTCTGCGATTGAGGCATTTGTGGACCATCAAAAGGCTTTGGGTGAAGAAACAACAACTACAAACCCCAAAATAAAAACATTAAAACAAAGGAGAAGTGACTCCTGGAGATGCTTTGTCCTCACCTAAGGAAGGGGATTCAAAGCTGGCGTCTTACGCAAGAAGGGAACGAGTAGATGGACAGGAAGACTAACAGGGAGTCAGTCAGTGACTGAAAAGCACAACACACATAGAAAGAAAAGGGTTTGTGGGGGATATGGAACTATCAGTCTTCTGCCTCATTAACAAGACCTAGTTATGAGATGGTAACCACTTTGAAACACTCCTCCAGCTACATGAACATCTGTGCTTACAGGAGGTCGCGGTCCAGCTGCACAGCTCAGAAACTGGATCTGCAAAGAGAATGGTTGTATGTGCCCAAACAACCATAGAAGATGCTAGGAACTTCCGGTTTCGGCATAGCAACCAGCAGTCGCATTCCTGATCGCTCTTGTGGGGGACGGGCTGACTGTACAACATCAGTGGCTATTAGCCACAGTGTGTGTGTATATATAAAATTTTTTGCCACTGTGTGACACAGAGTGTTGGACTGGATGGGCCGTTGGCCTGATCCAACATGGCTTCTCTTATGTTCTTAATTTATGGTCGGGGGATAGAAAGGCGGTGAACTGAATGTGGCGACAGAGAAGAGAAGTTTAGAACTGATAATGGCAACAGCAGAAACAGATTAAAGGTTCAGCATTCAGTGTACTTGGCTGGCAGGTGGATTGCGGTTTGTGGATGGACCTATAGCTGATTATTCTTATAAATACAAACTTTCTATTCAATTAATTTTGACTGCAGGATTTTTGGGGCTGTAAAAATAATCTATGTGACTGCTGCTTTTGTGCTACATGGACGGTGTTCTGGAAGGGACAGAATAGCTGAAATCAAAACACTAAATGAACTGGCTGGCGGGATTTACTACAGAGCGAGCGGACGGAAAGTAGAAGAGCAACCGGAAGAGGAAGAGAGAGGACTTAATGAAAACATTTTGGACTTTAAATGAAAGGAAGAGATAACACATTACAGTGGCAGTAACTGGAAGCAGGAGGGAGAGAAAGGAGTTAAGGGTGTGAGTGTGAGGCAGATTGTGAGGAGGGTGTCATTTGGATTTGTATGGATGAGCGATAGGATTAGTATGGTGTGGTGAGGTTGTTGGCGGGAGGGTGGTTTTGTGTGAGTGGAAAGCGAAGTGATTAGGTGTGGTTGGTTGCTTAATAAATGTATCTGTGAAGTGGAAAAATTACAGACGGGGATACAGTGAATTGGTGGAACTAGATTTATGATAGCTAAGACTGTAAACTGTAGAAGGAACAAGGCGGGAAGAAGGAAGAAAGAACAAAGTTGGTAGATTCAAAGTGGCTGATAGCAAGACGTGTTTATTTCTGAAATTAGTAAGGAGTAATTATATGAATTGTTTATTAGATAGATAGATAGATAGATAGATAGATAGATAGATAGATAGATAGATAGATAGATAGATAGATAGATAATTTTATTTATATCCCGCCCTCCCCGCCGGAGCAGGCTCAGGGCGGCTAACAACATCATTCAGTTATACAAAAACAAAGTTACATTTAACATTAAAATTCTGATAAGTTTAAAATTAATTAATTAATTAAGTGATAAAAGTGCTAATGCTATTTGTTCTTTTATGATGGTGGTAATCATTAGCAATTACTTTCTTCATCAGCGAAAGCCAGTCGGAAGAAGAAGGTCTTGCAGGCCCTGCGGAACTGTTCAAGGTCCCGCAGGGCCCGCATTTCCTCTGGAAGTTGGTTCCATAGGTTCGGGGCTACAGAGGAGAAGGCCCGATTGCGGGTGCATTGCAGCTTCACCTCTCTTGGTCCGGGGGTGGTCAACAAGTTTTTTCCAGCTGACCTCAGTGCTCTCTGGGGTTCATATGGGGAAAGACGGTCCCTAAGGTAGACAGGTCCTCGACCATATAGGGCTTTAAAGGTAATGACCAGCACTTTGTAACGAACCCGGTATATAACTGGCAGCCAGTGCAGCTCGTGCAGTCCAGGCTGTATGTGCTCCCATTTAGGGAGCCCCAGCAACAGTCTGGCCGCTGCGTTCTGCACTAGCTGCAGCTTCCGGGTTCGGTACAGAGGCAGCCCTATGTAGAGGGCATTACAGTAATCCAGTCTCGAGGTGACCATTGCGTGAAGTACCGTTGCCAGATCTTGGCGCTCTAGGAAGGGAGCCAGCTGCCTTGCCTGCCTCAGGTGGAAAAAGGCTGACTTGGCAGTGGCTGCAATCTGGGCCTCCATTGATAATGAAGGCTCCAGTAGAACTCCCAGACTCCTAACCCAGAGCGCCGCTTTCAGTGGCGCCCCGTCGAAGACCGGAAGAGGTATTTCCCCTTCCCGGGCGCCCCGACCCAGGCAAAGGACTTCTGTCTTCGCTGGATTCAGTTTCAGCCCGCTCCCCCTCAACCACGTTGCCATATCCTGCAAGGCCCGGTCTAAATTCTCAGGGACGCAGTCAGGCCGGCCGTCCATCAGCAGATAGAGTTGGGTGTCATCTGCATATTGATGGCACCCAAGTCCATATCTCCTGGCAATCTGGGCAAGAGGGCGCATATAGATATTGAATAACATTGGTGAGAGAACTGCCCCCTGAGGCACTCCACAATCCAGTGTGCGCCTCCGGGACCGCTCGCCACCAATTGCCACCCTTTGTCCCCAATCCTCGAGGAAGGAGGAGAGCCATTGTAAGGCAGACCCCCTCACCCCTATATCGGCGAGGCGGCGGGTCAGTAGCCGATGGTCGACCGTGTCGAACGCGGCCGACAGATCTAACAACATCAGCACCGCCACACCGCCCCGATCCAGGTGCCGTTGGAGATCATCTACCAGGGCGACCAGTACTGTCTCCGTCCCATAACCCGGGCGAAAGCCGGACTGGCAAGGGTCTAGGATGGAAGCGTCATCCAGAAATGGATTGTTTCAATGGATTATTCAATGGATTGTTTATTCAATGGATTAACTAATTAATTTGAATTTGGTTATGTATGACAAATTAATGAACTAATGTCGATGAATTGATGGCAAAGGGGTTTATAGGAAATTTGTGTTAAGGTAAGGAAGGGAAGGTGAAAAATTTGTTTTGGTAATGATGTTAACGACTGGCTATAAGGACATAAGGGGAAGAGGATAAGAGAATAACACACATACACACACATAAAGGATAAGAAACAGGTTATTGGTCTGTAAGTTAAAATATAATATCTAAAATAATGAGTATGTTAGACAAGTCAGTAGTACCATTAGGCCTCCCCAAATCAACGGGGCCCTCAATATCTCAGGATGTCATTAAAGAATTACAAAACAATATGCAAACTTATATTAGGACAGTATTGAACCAGGTACAGGCGAATCTATTAGAGCAGATGGGTGGGTTGAACTCAAAATTGGATGACATAAAGGAACAAATAATAGGAACTAAAAAAAGAAATTCTGGGCTTAACTCAGTCTGTAAAATTCCTTGTTCCTAAAGTGAAGGTTATTAATCAAAAAATGGAGATAGATGAGATAAGAGATAGAAGAAGAAAGGTTGGTTAGACTTGAGTTGGAACAGGTAGTCTACAAACTGGGACCTCATGAGGTGCTAGAACAAAAACAAGAAAATGCATTACAAACATCAAGGGAAGCACTGGCAGTAATTACAGAAATAGAGCCCTTGGATATAGAGAAAGAAATAGATGATGCTCATAGGGTCAGTTCAGCCTATATTAGAAAACACTCGTCTCAGCGGGAAGTTCACAGTACCTCTAATAGAAGAATATACAAGACGTTAAGCTGGAAAGTTCTAATAGATCAACCATCAAAAATTACTGAACAACGGATAAAGGTTTTAAGAGAGACTCCATGGCTGGTCAGAAACAGAAGGCTAAAATTAATTTTAACCAATACAAATGATCTCAGTCCTCCAAAAAAGGGGGGGCGGAGAGAGACTCTCTGGCAAATCTTTTGAGAATAGAACAGACTTCATCTGAAGCATGGAATGGGTTACAGCTCTATGATTTGGAAATGTAACTAAGTAATGGTATGTGGATTATTTTGGAGAGAGATTCTCTGCCAAATATATTGTGAATAGAATTAATATGAAGCACGGAAAGGTCACCGCTTTATGATTGGATATGATTAAATATATGGATTACTTTAGAGAATGATGCCGGTTAAGAGGTTGGTAAGGTAGCATGTAGTGTGAAGTGGGGTTAAAATAACTGTGGAAAAGATACATGGTTGTTGTACATTATTGTTTTGTCTTATATGGAAGCTGCATTCTCCATCCTAATTTATTTTGTTTCTGTTTGTTTATTTGTTTACTTTTGTATTTGATTTTTGGAGAAAATAAAAAAACTATTATAGAAAATAAAAGAAGATGCTGATAGATGTAATCCATTCTTCTGCACAGGAGCCTCTACCTATAGAAGAAGAAGAAGACATTGGATTTATATCCCACCCTCCACTCCAAATTTCAGAGTCTCAGAGCGGCTCACAATCTCCTTTATCTTCCTCCCCCACAACAGACACCGTGTGAGGTGGGTGGGGCTGGAGAGGGCTCTCACAGCAGCTGCCCTTTCAAAGACAGAGTCTCAGAGCGGCCCACAATCTCCTTTCCCTTCCTCCCCCACAACAGACACCCTGAGGTTGGTGGGGCTGAGAGGACTCTCCCAGTAGCTGCCCTTTCAAGGACAGAGTCTCAGAGCGGCCTACCATCTCCTTTCCCTTCCTCCCCCACAACAGACCCCCTGTGAGGTGGGTGGGGCTGGAGAGGGCTCTCACAGCAGCTGCCCTTTCAAGGACAGAGTCTCAGAGCGGCGCACAATCTCCTTTCCCTTCCTCCCCCACAACAGACACCCTGAGGTTGGTGGGGCTGAGAGGACTCTCCCAGTAGCTGCCCTTTCAAGGACAGAGTCTCAGAGCGGCCTACCATCTCCTTTCCCTTCCTCCCCCACAACAGACACCCTGTGAGGTGGGTGGGGCTGGAGAGGGCTCTCCCAGCAGCTGCCCTTTCAAGGACAGAGTCTCAGAGCGGCCTACCATCTCCTTTCCCTTCCTCCCCCAGAACAGACACCCTGTGAGGTGGGTGGGGCTGGAGAGTGCTCTCACAGCAGCTGCCCGTTCAAGGATAGAGGCTCAGAGCGGCTCACAATCTCCTTTCCGTTCCTCCCCCACAACAGACACCCTGTGAGGTGGGTGGGGCTGGAGAGAGGTTCTCACAGCAGCTGCCCTTTCAAGGACAAACTCTGCCAGAGCTGTGGCTGACCTAGCAGGTGCAAGTGGAGGAGTGGGGAATCAAACCCGGTTCTCCCAGATAAGAGTCCGCGCACGTAACCACTATACCAAACTAGAGATGATTCCACGTGGTGTCATAAACCCTATTAACTGAACAGAACAGACCGTGTTCCCTGCTGTGTCAGCCTGGCTGTTTCTGTTCAGCCTCCTCCCCGCTTGCAGTTTTCCTGACCCACAGCAGCTTTGTCCTGCTGGGGAAATTTGCATGTATGTAGGAGAGCAGCAGTAAGAGCCCCACGGTGCAGAGTGGTAAAGCTGCAGTTCTGACTACCTGAGTTCAATCCTGGCGGAAGCTGGGTTCAGGTAGCCAGTTCGAGGTTGACTCAGCCTTCTATCCTTCTGAGGTCAGTCAAATGAGTACCCAGCTTGCTGGGGGGAAAGTGTAAAAGACTGGGGAAGGCAATGGCAAACCACCCCGTAAAAATGTCGGCCGTGAAAATGTTGTGAAAGCAACATCACCCCAGAGTTGGAAATGACTGGTGCTTGCACAGGGGACTACCTTTACCTGTTTAGGAGAGCAGCACTGAAGTTTCTCCAGTGGCACAAACAACAGCTCCATCTGGGCTGCTTCAGGTCAAGAAAAAAGATAGGGTGGGAAGCCAAACCTTCATCTCCTCTTGTGCCAGTCACAACCTGAATTGGGCCCAGGCATTCCTAGAACGCGGCTCCACCAAAAGTCCTTGGGGAAGGGGGAGCGGCAGTAAGCCTCTACATCCCGGGAGGGTGGGGGGTGGCAGGAGGGAGCAATGCTCTGGGAGGTCTGGCTGTCCTCACCAGAGCTACAGCCCTCTTGGTCTTGGCCCCAACCTGCAGGACCTTACACAGCGCCACAGGGCCTGTAAGGCAGAGATGTTCCGCCATGCTTTCAGCCGAGGACAGCAATTATTTATTATCCAGATGGCACCTCTCTTCTCTCCCTATCCCTCCCTCTCAGAAGCTTTGTAAGTTTCTTTCTCTCCCCCCCCCCCCGCCCCAAGCAGGATACTCTGGTAGTCCAAGATTTAAAGAAAACCTATAAGACATCATCTGTGTTTTTACAACTTTATATAATTTGTGCGTTAGTCATTTCATTTATGTTGTAATTTTAATTCTGTTGTATTTTGGCCAGAACTGGGGTAGGGTGATTAATCAATTATAACAAATAACACTAATAAAATCAGGGGAAGGCCTTGGCCTCTGGCCCTGTGGTTGGCCCTCCAGAGGAACCTGACTGAGACAGGAGGCTGGACTAGATGGACCACCGGTCTGATCCAGCAGGGCTCTTCTGATGTTCTTATGAAGACTTTAGCTAATTTCCTGCTGCTGGCCCTCCAGATAAACTGGTTGGCCATTGTGTGAGACAAAATAAAGGTCTAGGACCACTGGTCTGATCTAGCAGGGCTCTTCTGATGTTCTTATGAAGGCCTCAGCCTCTCTGCCCCATTGTTGGCCCTCCAGTGGAACTGGCTGGACCCTTGTGAAACAGGAGCCTGGACTAGATGGACCCTCACTGTCCTGATCTAGCAAGGCTCTTCTTTCCCACCTACCAGGCTATTGCTTACCTTCTCTGCTTGACAGGTGGCAAGGGGGAATCCCAAACTGGAGCATTTGCCACCACCCAAAGCACACTGATGAGGCTTCTCTACCATGGGGCTCTTCCGGCGTATGGGGAGGTCAGAATGACAAGGATAGGTTTTCCCACACTTCAAGCACTTGTATTTTCTATCTCTTATATGAATCCTCTCATCCACCATCAAGGCCGAAGTCTCTTGAAATGTTTCCCCTCAATAAAAACAAGCACACCGATGGGGCTTCCCCCCCACCATTTGCAGGATCCAGAGGTGGAATTTTAGCAGGATCTCCTTTGCATATCAGGCCACACCCCTGATGTAGCCAATCCTCCCGGAGCTTACAAGACTCTTTTGTAAGTTCTTGGAGGATTGGCTACATCAGGGGTGTGTGGTCTAATATGCAAAGGAACTCCTGCTAGAATTCCACCCCTGGCAGGATCTCTAAAGTCAATGCTCTGACAGAACCTGTGATAAAGCAGGGGTGTCAAACATGCAGTTCAGGGGCCAAATCAGGCCCCTGGAGGGCTCCTATCAGGCCCCCAAGCTGTCATCTGCTTCCTTCTCCCTCTCTCTTGCTTCCTTCTGCATCTCAGCTTGCTTTGCAAGGCTTGCTCAATTGCACGGGAGCAAACAGAGCAAAACCTCGACTTTTTTCATTGGTCGAGGCTCTTCCCCCTCCTGGTCCCCTGGGGAAGGAAGGAAAGAGCCAGAGCTTCCTTTACCATTTCCCTGGATCCCATGGGAGAGATACAAAGAAAGCACCTTTAAGACCAACAAGTGCTAATGTTTTAAGCACGTTTTATATGTTTTGTTTTGTTTTTAAATCTTTAGTAGTATTTGTGTCCTTTCAAAAGTTTATATCTCTGCTACGTAATCTTAAATAGGCACACAGGTGCCCGGCCCGACATGGTCTCATTTAGGTCAGGTCCGGGGCTCATAACAAATGAGTTTGACATCCCTGTATTGTTCTTTAGTCCCACATTTTGGAGGGAGGGCAGGATAGGCACTGGGCAGAGGTATTCACTGCCGATGAAAAGGCATTCTGTGGATGCTCTGAGGCACACATACTTTCACACAGAGAAGCTGCAGGAAAACCACATGCTGGTTTTGATTAAAACCAAACACTGGACTTTCTCCTGAGGCAGATTATCTTCTGCAAACAGAACAGAAAACCCAAAACAAAATAGCTCCATTTCCCTGCCTGATATTTTTACATCCCACAGATTACACCAGGAAGAAGGACACAAAGGGCCCAGGGGACTGATTAATTCATTATCATATGTTTGTAGTATACCCAGGAGATCCTAAGACTGTCTGGCAGTCAGAAGTTCTAGCTCTTTTTGCATTATGCACCACAGATAAAAGGAAGTACTTCTTCTCCCAAAGCGTGATTAGCATGTGGAATTCACTGCCACAGGAGGTGGTGGCAGCTACAAGCACAGCCAGATTCAAGAGGGAATTGGATAAAAATATGGAGCAGAGGTCCATCAGTGGCTATTAGCCAAAGCATATTATTGGAACTGTCTGTGTCAGTGATGCTCTGTATTCTTGGTGCTGGGGCGGGGGCAAATTGGAAGGGCTTTCCCAGTATTGAAGTCAGACTGACTGGCCTGTAATTTCCCGGATCTCCTCTGGAACCCTTTTGAAAGTTGGGGGTGACAATTGCTACCTTCCAGTCCTCAGGAACAGAGTCCTCAGGAACAGACTTTTAATTTCACAGTGGTTTGTTCTTATTATTACTTCAAGAGGGGATTGGATAAAAATATGGAGCAGAGGTCCATCAGTGGCTATTAGCCAGTGTGTGTGTGTGTGTGTGTGTGTGTGTGTGTATTGGCCACTGTGTGATACAGAGTGTTGGACTGGATGGGCCATTGGCCTGATCCAACGTGGCTTCTCTTATGTGACACAGAGTGTTGGGCTGGATGGGCCATTTGCCTGATCCAACATGGCTTCTCTTATGTGACACAGAGTGTTGGACTGGATGGGCCATTGGCCTGATCCAACATGGCTTCTCTTATGTTCTTATGTGACACAGAGTGTTGGACTGGATGGGCCATTGGCCTGATCCAACAGGGCTTCTCTTATATTCTTATGTGACACAGAGTGTTGGACTGGTTAGGCCATTGGCCTGATCCAACATGGCTTCTCTTATGTTCTTACTAATCAGTACACTGTGGTTTTCGGTTTTCGGACCTTGTTCAGTTCCGCAGGGCCTGTAAAACAACCCTCTTCCGGTTAGCTTACACCTAGCTTGAGAATTTTAATGCCACCTGCCAGATCTCTGTATATATTGGAATATTTATTAATTTTTATGGTTTTATCTGTTTTAAAGTTATTTCTTTACATGTTTAAATATTGTTTAATTTATGTTGGATCTAATGCTGGAAGCCGCCCTGAGCCACTTGTGGGAAGGGCGGGATATAAATTCTAAATAAATAAATAAATAAATAAAATATCTCCCCAACAGGTGAAGGGGGCTTGTCCATTGGGGGAGGGGGGAGCAAATGAAGCCTTCAGGTTCCTGCAGGGAAATGGGGAGCTGGTCGCTGTGATCCGCTCCAACCTAAGGAGAGTGTTTTGGGACAGCGCACATCTATCAGAAAGCAGGGGGGGGAGGGAAATGTCTGCTGGGCACTTCATTATTCCCTATGGAGACTTATTCCTATAGGAAATAATGGATAATTGATCCGTGGGTATCTGGGGCTCTGGGGTGGCTGTTGTTTGAGGTAGACGCACCAAATTTCCAGTATAGTATCCAGTGCCTCTCCACAAAATACCCCCCAAGTTTCAAAAGGATTGGACCAGGGGGTCCGATTCTATGAGCCCCAAAAGATGGTGCCCCTCTCCTTCATTATTTCCAGTAGAGGAAAAAGGTGTGCAGTCCCTTGAAATGTGATGGCCAGAACTCCCTTTGGAGTTCAATCATGCTTGTCATGACCTTGCTCCTGGCCCCACCCCCACAATCTCCACGCTCCACTCCCAAAGACCCCAGATATTTCTTGAACTGGACTTAGCTATCCTACGCTCTGTCAATCACCAGGTGGGGACAGGGGATCCCCCAGATTGGAGACCCTCCCCCCACTTTAGGGTCATCAGAAAGCAGGGGAAGGGGAGGGAAATGTCTGCTGGGCACCTTATTATTCCCTGTGGAGACTTATTCCCATAGTAAATAATGAAGAATTGATCCGCGGGTATCTGGGGCTCCGTGGGGGCTGTTTTTTGAGGTAGAGGCATCAAATTTGCAGCATAAAATCCAGTGCCTCTCCCCAAAATACCCCCCCCCCCAAGTTTCAAAAGGATTGGACCACGGGGTCCAATTCTATGAGCTCCAAAAGAAGGTGCCCCTATCCTTCATTATTTCCTATGGAAGGAAGGCATTTAAAAAGTTGTGCAGGCCCTTGAACTGGGACCACCCGGAACTCCCTTTGGAGTTCAATGATGCTTGTCGCACCCTTGCTCCTGGCTCCACCCCCAGTGTCTCCTGGCTCCGCCCATAAAGCCTCCTGGCTCCACCCCACAAAGTCCCTAGATATTTCTTGAAGCGGACTTTGCATGCAGCCTTGGAGGCACGCATCCAGCCCCCCTCATGCATGGGGAGGAGAGATCCAAGAGGGCAGCCGGGTCAGGTCTGAAGCAGTTGAACCAGGGGTAGGGAACAGTGGCTCTCCAGATGTTTTTTGCCTACAACTCCCATCAGCCCCAGCCAGCAAAAAAACATCTGGGGAGCCACTGTTGTCTGTTGAACAAAGCAGGAGTCAAGTGTGGCACCTTTAAGGTGGACCTTTGTTGGGCTTCAAGGTGAGACTTGACTCCTGCTTTGTCCCAATGGAGGGCGGAAGGAGGAGGATCCGGCGGAAAAACGACGCGTGGCCACCGCCTTCTCCGGGCGCGCAGACTCGTGGCTCCCTTCAGCTCTCTGCAAGAAGAAGCCAAGCAGGCGGGGAAGGGGCTTTCCGGGGCGAGACACCTTCCGGGATCAACCACACGCCCCCCCCCCCCCACGCCCTCCAAATCCTCCGCCGGCTCTGCGGATTTCCCGTTTGTGCAGGAGCAGAACTTGGATTCTCGGTGCAAAAGTCGAGGAGGTAGAAATGCAAGAGGGAAGGGAGAGATTGAGTGAAGGGAGGGGGGCTGCTGGGGGTGACGGGAGGGGGTGTCTTGGCTGACTTAAGAGGACCCCCCCCCCAAGCCCTGGATAGGGGGGCGGGGGATAGGGCTCCTTGCAGCGGGAGGGCGGAGGGCGGTGGTGGTGATGGGGTTGCTCTGCGCCTTCCTCGGGGCGGAGAGCTCAGACGCCCTCCCTTTGCCTGTGGATGCGAGCCACTGAAATGGGGTTCCTTGCCGGGATGGAGACTCCCTCTTGGAGAGACCTTCCCGAGAGACCCAGGAGCAGTAGTGCTTAAGGCGCTACTGGACTCTTGCTCTTTTCGAAGACTGTTTTTGTTCACAGTGCGTTAGAATCCTAGAGTTGGAAGGGACCTCCAGGGTCATCTAGTCCAACCCCCTGCACAATGCAGGAAACTCACAAACACCTCCCCTTTAAATTCACAGGATCTTCATTGCTGTCGGATGGCCATCTAGCCTCTGTTTAAAAACCTCCAAGTTAGGAGAGGCCTCTTTCATAGAATCATAGACTTGGAAGGGACCTCCAGGGTCATCTAGTCCAACCTCCTGCACAATGCAGGAAACTCACAAACACCTCCCCCTCAATTCACAGGATCCTCATCGCTGTCAGATGGCCATCTAGCCTCTGTTGAAAAACCTCCGAGGAAGGAGAGCCCACCATCTCCCAAGGAGGAAGCCTGTTCCACTGAGCAATTGCTCTAATGGTCAGGAAGTTCTTCCTAATGTTGAGCCGGAAACTCTTTTGATTTAATTTCAACCCATTGGTTCCGGTCCTACCTTTCGGGGCCACAGAACACAATTCCACATCATCCTCTAAGTGACAGCCCTTCAAGGACTTGAAGATGGTGATCATATCACCTGTCAGCCGCCTCCTCTCCAGGCTAAACGACCCCAGCTCCTTCAGCCTTTCCTCATAGGACTTGGTCTCCAGACCCCTCACCATCTTTGTCACCCTCCTCTGGACCTGTTCCAGCTTGTCTATATCCTTCTTAAAATGTGGTGCCCAAAACTGAACACAATACTCCAGGTGAGGTCTTACCAGAGCAGAGTAAAGCGATACCATCACATCATGTGATCTGGACACTATACTTCTGTTGATACAGCCCCAATTGCATTTGCCTTTTTAGCAACTTTATTAGTTGTTGCCAAAGATTATTAAGAAGAAGAAGAGGTTGGATTTATATCCTGCCCTCTACTCCAGATCTCAGAGCCGCTTACAATCTCCTTGATCTTTCTCCCCCACAACAGACACCCAGTGAGGTGGGAGGGGCTGAGAGACCTCTCCCAGAAGCTGCCCTTTCAAGGACAGCTCTGCGAGAGCTATGGCTGACCCAAGGCCATTCCAGCAGCTGCAGGTGAAGGAGTGGGGAATCAAACCTGGTTCTTCCAGATAAGAGTCGGCGCACTTAACCACTACGCCAAACTGACTAGTAACAGAGTTCAACGTTTTTGGTTTTCTAATGTCAACTTTGAACTGGCTGTCTGAACCCAGCTACCACTGGGATTGATCTCTGGTTATGAGCCGAGCTTGGTACTGCAGCACCACAGCATGGTAAGCTGCAGTCCAAGCTCTGCTCATGGTTTCAGGTAGCCAGCTCAGGTTGACTCAGCCTTCCATCCTACGAAGGTTGGTAAAATGAGTACCCAGCTTGCTGGGGGGGGGGGGGAGTGTAGATGACTGGGGAAGGCAAAGGCAAACCACCCCATAAAAGTCTGCCAAGAAAATGTTGGGCTGTGACGTCACTCCTTGAGTTGGTAAGGACTGGGTGCTTGCACAGGGGACTATCTTTACCTTTAAGTTATTATCTAGACATGTTGAAAGGCATATCTAGTGTGACTGTATATTGCAGGGGTGTCGAACTAATTTTGTTACGAGGGCCAGATCTGACATAAATAAGACCTCGCTGGGCTGCGCTGGGTCGTGTCAGGCCGAGCCATGTACCTATTTAAGATTAGGTAGCAGAGATGTAAACTTTTTTAAAGGATACAAACACAACTAAAGGGTTTGTTTTTTTTTAACTTAAAGCGTGCTTAAAACATTAGCGTTCGTTGGTCTTAAAGGTGCTTTCTTTGTATCTCTCCCATGGGATCCGGGGAACTGGGCAAAGGAAGCTCTGGCTCTTCCTTCCCCAGGGGACCAGGAGAGGGAGGAGTCTCACCCAATGGAGAAAATTGAGGTTTTGCTCTGCAGCTGCTGTGCAATTGAGCAAGCCTTGCAAAGCAAGCTGAGATGCAGAAGGGAGCAAGAGAGAGGGAGAAGGAAGCAGACGAGAGCCATTTGCTCGGTGCCTAAAAGGAGCCCTTGTGTGTTTAACATCCCTGCTATATTGGGTATACCTGCCAAAAATCAAGATATTTATGCTTTAAAATTCCATATATATGCCAAAGAGTACAAATGTATATGCTAGCTTATGAATGTTGCATTTTATAGTGTTCAATCTGTGAGAGAAATGTAGGGTTGATAGGAAAATGAGTGTGTCATATATTTCAATTCCTTTCCCCACCCCAATTTTCATTTATTCTAAAGGGGGGGGGGGTGGAATGGGGGAGGGGACGAGAAAAACTTTTTCAAAAAAAATGTGGCCTCAAAATTTCGTGAAATATGACATCTTTAGTTGAGAAGGAGGCAAGATGTCCTGGTAAAAACTAGCACAGAGGATCAAAGTTCTTCCATCTACTTTTCTCCTTGATAGGCAGTGGGACAGCATTGGTGCCACATTCTGGATCGTGTCCCCTTCAGCATAGAATGGAAACAGCAACTGTGCACCCTACTAAGGTAAGGAAGAAGCAGGAGATACTGGATTTACGGTATATCCCGCCCTGCACTCTGAATCTCAGAGTCTCAGAATAGCACACAATCTCCTTCCCCCACAACAAGCACCCTGTAAGGTGAGTGGGGCTGAGAGAGCTCTCCCAGAAGCTGCTGTTTCAAGGACAACTCTGTGAGAGCTATGGCTGACCCAAGGCCATTCCAGAAGCTTCAAGCGGAGGAGTGGGGAATCAAACCCGGTTCTCCCAGATAAGAGTCTGTACACTTAACCACTACACCAAACTGTAAAGGAAGCTTCGTCTGGGAGAGATTCAGGGGGCAATGTTCTGGAGGGGGTCCTTTGCTGCAAAGCTCTGCTCCAAGGTGATGATAGAGGTTTACAAGATTATGCATGGGATGGAGAAAGTAGAGAAAGAAGTCCTTTTCTCCCTTTCTCGCAATATAAGAACTTGTGGACATTCAATGAAATTGCTGAGCAGTCGGGTTAGAACGGATAAAAGGAAGTCCTTCTTCACCCAGAGGTCATTAAGATGTAGAATTCACTGCCACAGGAGGTGGTGGCGGCTACAAGCATAGACAGCTTCAAGAGGGGATTGGATAAACATCTGGTGCATCAGTGGCTATTAGCCACAGCCTATTGTTGGAACTCTCTGTCTGGGGCAGTGATACTCTGTATTCTTGGTGCTTGGGGGGGGTACAGTGGGAGGGCTTCTAGCCCCACTGGTGGACCTCCTGATGGCACCTGGGTTTTTTGGCCACTGTGTGACACAGAGTGTTGGACTGGATAGACCACTGGCCTGATCCAACAGGGCTTCTCTTATGTTCTTCTGTGACACAGAGTGTTGGGCTGGATGGGCCATTGGCCTGATCCAACATGGCTTCTCTTATGTTGTTTTGTGACACAGAGTGTTGGACTGGATGGGCAATTGGTCTGATCCAGCATGGCTTCTCTTATGTTCTTAAGGTGCCACCTCCTAAGGCTGTGAAATCCTTCTGTCTTCTGGTATGAAGAGACAGTTGCAATGCTTTTCTATTGACCAGTTAGTTACTATTAATTGGCCATCTGCAATCTGGCAGTGTTTACCTATGGTTTCATGCAGGGGTGGGATTCTAGCAGGAGCTCCTTTGCATATTAGGCCTCACTCCCTGATGTAGCCAATCCTCCAAGAGCTTACAAGGCTCTTTTATGTAAGCTCTTGGAGGATTGGCTACATCAGGGGTGTGTGGTCTAATATGCAAAGGAGCTCCTGCTAGAATTCAACCCCTGGCTTTATGTTCCAAGAAGTTGAGAGTATTGTTATCTGAGTAGTAGCCTGCCCTTTTAAGAACACAAGAAGGACCCTGCTGGTTCAGACTCATGGTCCATCTACACCCAGTGGCATACCAAGGGTGAGGCAGGGGGTGACCTCTATGCTGGGTGCACCATGGCCGCCCCTAGACTGTCTGGCACTCTAGGCAGGCAACGCTAAATTCTGCCCCCCCACAATGATAATGTCACCAAGTTGCATGGGGGGGCACCCAGTTTTCCGTACCCACAGTGAAGTGGCTAAGTTTGTGGATGACACTAAATTGTTCAGGGTAGTGAGAACCAGAGAGGATTGTGAGGCACTCCAAAGGGGTCTGTTGAGGCTGGATGAGTGGACGTCAATGTGGCAGATGAGGTTCAATGTGGCCAAGTGCAAAGTAATGCACATTGGGGCCAAGAATCCCAGCTACAAATACAAGTTGATCGGGTGTGAACTGGCAGACACTGACCAAGAGAGAGATCTTGGGGTCGTGGTAAATAACTCACCGAAAATGTCAAGACAGTGTGCGATTGCAATAAAAAAGGCCAACGCCATGCTGGGAATTATTAGAAAGGGAATTGAAAACAAATCAGCCAGTATCATAATGCCCCTGTATAAATCAATGGTGCGGCCTCATTTGGAGTACTGTGTACAATTCTGGTCACTGCACCTCAAAAAAGATATTATAGCATTGGGAAAAGTGCAGAAAAGGATGACTAGAATGATTAAAGGGTTGGAACACTTTCCCTATGAAGAAAGGTTAAAACACTTGGGGCTTTTTAGCTTGGAGAAACGTCGACTGCGGGGTGAAATGATACAGGTTTACAAGATTATGCGTGGGATGGAGAAAGTAGAGGAAAGAAGTACTTTTCTCCGTTTCTCACAATACAAGAACTCGTGGGCATTTAATGAAATTGCTGAGCAGTCGGGTTAGAATGGATAAAAGGAAGTCCTTCTTCACCCAGAGGTCATTAAGATGTGGAATTCACTGCCACAGGAGGTGGTGGCGGCTACAAGCATAGACAGCTTCAAGAGGGGATTGGATAAACATCTGGTGCATCAGTGGCTATTAGCCACAGCCTATTGTTGGAACTCTCTGTCTGGGGCAGTGATACTCTGTATTCTTGGTGCTTGGGGGGGGGCACAGTGGGCGGGCTTCTAGCCCCACTGGTGGACCTCCTGATGGCACCTGGGTTTTTTGGCCACTGTGTGACACAGAGTGTTGGACTGGATGGGCCACTGGCCTGATCGAACATGGCTTCTCTTATGTTCTTATGTGACACAGAGTGTTGGGCTGGATGGGCCACTGGCCTGATCGAACATGGCTTCTCTTATGTTCTTATGTGACACAGAGTGTTGGACTGGATGGGCCACTGGCCTGATCGAACATGGCTTCTCTTATGTGACACAGAGTGTTGGACTGGATGGCCACTGGCCTGATCCAACATGGCTTCTCTTATGTTCTTATGTGACACAGAGTGTTGGACTGGATGGGCCACTGGCCTGATCGAACATGGCTTCTCTTATGTTCTTATGTGACACAGAGTGTTGGACTGGATGGGCCATTGGCCTGATCTGACATGGCTCCTCTTATGTTCTTAAGGCCAGTGCCCTGGACAGTCACCTAGTTTGCCTAGTGGCAGACCAGACCTGGGTGCAACTTGAAGGCCCGAGAACATGCATCTAGCCAAGTCTTTTTTCATTTTATTTTAACATGCAGTTCTGGCTGCAGCCACTAGGGACGCTGGGAAGTCTCAGTATAGCAGAAGGCACTCTCGGATTAACTAAACTTCTCTTTCTGCAAGACTGAAGCAAACGTGCTTAAACAGATGGTGCAAACATGGCCACATGTTGATAACTGCTACAATAATTGCTAGCCTGTAGGTCATTTTCTCCAGGAGCCCAGCCTTCCTTTCCTTGTTACCAGCTCAGCCATATCTTGCAAAACAGCGGTCAGGATGTTGCAGGACGTTAAAACCACCTTTCCTCATTCATTTCTGTCTCCCTTCACCAAAATTTTCCATGTCCCCTTCCCCTTTTATTTTCACTACTTGGATTCAAGCAAACTTACCTCGCAGGGTGGAGAAGGGGAGGGGAAAGGAGATTGTAAACTGCTCTGAGACTCCAAGGGAATGGCGGGGTATAAATTCAATCTCTTCTTATTCTCTTCTGTCTGGTGGGATAGGAAATCAATATCTCTGTTAAGTCCTGGGGTCTCCATGGTTCTGAGTGTTGTAGTAACTTGCAAATCAGCAATTTCCCTTTCTAGTCTGTTCCTTTTTATAATAAAGTTTTTATCAAAAAGTTCCTTTTTATAATAAAGCAGCTACTTTGAGGTCACCCATTGAACGTCTTTGATATGTTCCGTTTAGAAAGTGTCCAGAAATGACAACCAGTCCAGCATGTGGCTCTCTGGCTGTTAGCAGGGGCAAGAGGGGAGGATCGTGCTGCAGTTACCCCCGCAACATATTTGTGTCAAGCATTAGATCTCAAAAATAACCAGTCCTTGAATTATGAAACAAAGTTTGGTTTATTGATAATCCATGTGGCTCAGAAGAGCTAGGTATTCCGATACAGTTCCGATATCAGTTCCGATACAGAGTAACAGCGAAAGGCATACTTAAGACGGCACATCAAAGGTTTCATAAACAATCCTACATTCTCTAAACAAGCTTCTATTCACGTGTGAATTTTCTCACTGTAACTTCCTTATCTCCCTGCGGTCAGCTCTTCCTGGGTTCCAGCCTTGCTGGCATGGGAATTAGTCCCAGGAGGTTTTATCTTCAAAGAGGGCATTCCTGCATTTGTTAGTAAAAGCGAAAGGAGCGGGGGGGGGGGGTTCTACTTTGATGTGCCCAAGCTAAATTTATGGTTAGTAACATTTCTATATTCTAGCAACCATGATCAATAAAGAATAGACAATGCTTGACAATTTGTGGGCTGTTTCTGGTCCCAATTTAAAGTGCTGAATTTTATCCTTAAAGCAGAGGTTCAAATTCATTTGTTATGAGGGCTGAATCTTGACATAAATGAGACCTTGTTGGGCCAGACTTTACAAAGGACACAGACAAACATGATTAAAGATTTTTTAAAAACTGAAAATAAAACATGATTAAAACATTAACAATTGTTGGTCTTAAAGGTGCTTTCTTTGTATCTCTCTCCTGCAGTCCAGGAAACTGCGCAAAGGAAGCTCTGGTTCGTTCCTTCCTTCCTCAAGGTACCAGGAGAGGGAGGCGCCTCAGCCAGTAGAATTAAAAGAGGCTTGGCTAAGTAGCTCTGCTGTGCGATTGAGACAGCCCGGCAAAGCAAGCTATCCCCCCCCAAGTGAGGAGCCTCAGCCAATGGAGAAAATAGAGGCTTTGCTCTGTAGCTCCTGTGCGACTGAGCAAGCCTGGCAAAGCAAGCTGAGAGGGAGAAGGAAGAGACAACCTCTTGGGTCTTGATTTGGCTCCTAGCCACATGTTTGACAGCCCTACCTTAAAAGGAATTCCCGATTCCCTTCGGAACCAGTCTGCACATCAGTCTGTTTAGAAGGAGGCAGAGGGCAACCAAGATGATTATAGGGGGAGCATCTTTCCTGTAAGGGGAAGTTGAAGAGTCTGGGATTTTTCAGTTTAGCAAGGAGACGACTGAGGGGGGCGGGCGGGATGCAATAGAGGTTTATCACATTATGCATGAGGTGGTGAAAGTAGATAGAAAGAACCAGGGATGGAATTCTAGCAGGAGCTAGAATCCTCCAAGAGCTTACAAAAAAGAGCCTTGTAAGCTCTTGGAGGACTGGCTATATCAGTGGTGTGTGGCCTAATATGCAAAGGATCTGCTGCTAGAATTCCACCCCTCTCTCCCACAGCCCCGTGAGGTAGGCCACGCTGAGCCCATGTGCCTGGCCCAAGATCACCTAGCAAGCTTCCATTGCAGAGTCAGGATTCCAATCTGGGCTGCACAGATTTTAGTATGACCCTCCAACCGCCATCTTTCTGTAATATCGCAATGGATAAAATGAGAAAAATCTGTGTCATTACAGGAACATATTGTTACAGCAAAGATGCATTAAGAAGACGTTTTAAGAGAGGATGCCACCATTTCCAGAGGGCCCCACCATACAAATGGCACTTTGAAGGGAAAATGAAATGAGATGGAAGGGCAAGACCCAGAAGGACCTGGAACAAGGAAGAGAGCAAGGAAAGCCCACCATGCTGTACAAGCTGGGAGTGCTGTTGCATTCTGGGAAAGAGCTGTGCCAGAGACCCTGGCTAAGGACACCGTGACCTCAGATGTATGTCGTCAATACTTCCGGCGCTTCCGCTACCCTGAGGCCAAGGGGCCTCGAGAAGTTTGCAGCCGGCTCCATGGACTTTGCAGCCAGTGGCTGCAGCCAGAGAGGAACTCCAAGAAGCAGATCCTGGACCTGGTGATCCTGGAGCAGTTCCTGATTCTCCTGCCTCAGGAAATGCAGTGCTGGGTCAGAGGATGTGAGCCGGAGACCAGTTCCCAGGCGGTGGCCCTGGCTGAAGGTTTCCTCCTGAGTCAGGCAGAGGAGAAGAGGCAGGCAGACCAGGTAAGGGGATTTCCTCCTGGTATGTCCAACTCAAGCAACAATAACGGGACTCATGCTAACGCTTTCCTGCCAGATATTTGTCCAATGTTAGTAATCCAAATAGGAGATTTCATGGCCTCCTTCAGCAGCCTCTTCTGCTAGAGAATTTCTGATGCCTCCAGGTAACTCACCAGGTCTGCTGATGGAAGGGTACGGTGTCTGAGAGAGAAGCTGGATCTGTTCCTTGGTTTCTTTTCCATTTCATCTCTTACCCCTCTCCGTCACTGCTGTTTCAGGTGTGGGGACCAACTGTGAAGACGGAAGCGACAATCCCTGAGGCGGAAAGGGCTCCCTTGGAGCAAGGGCAGAGGGCGCAGGCCGTGGAGCATGCCCAAGATGCCCTCTCCTTTGGTAAGGACTCTTCATGCCTGAATGCAACTCCGAGGTATACTAACGCAGCAGTTCCTCAACCTTTTTGGCACCAGGGACCAGTTTTGTGGAAGACAGTTTTTCCACAGACTGGGGTGGGTAGGGGTGATGGTTTTGGGATGATACAATTGTGCACTATTTTGGTGTGATGGGGAAGTGTGTAGACTCTTCTCTGGGGGAACTGGGTTTGATTCCCCGCTCCTCCACTCGCAGCTGCTGGAATGGCCTTGGGTCAGCCGTAGCTCTCGCAGTGACGCAAGGGAGAGGTGCAGACACAAGATCCAATCAAAAAACAAATTCCGTGCGAGATTACTAATCAATTCAAAAACGTAATACATATTCAAGCACAATCAGTAACAATTCATAAATAATTACATAGTATACCAATAAATACAGACAAAGTTTATATTTATGATGGCATAAATGCTATCAAACGAAGTGCTAGAGTAAGTGCAAAAGTCCATTCATAAATTGTTCCAAATGGAGCAGACGTTCCAAACAGCCCTCTACGTGGATAGCAGCATATTCTACACGTTTCAATGTGATGACATCTTCATCCAGGAGGAAAGGTTTGTACAGTCAACAGGCTCTCAATAAGATGTTCTTTACAGGGCACCTAGCACCAAGTCTCAAGATTGGAGAAAATTCTCTCCACAAGAGCGGGCAGGCGCGAGGGGGGGAAGTTGCAAAGGGAAGGGGTGGGCGACGGTGGGCCAGCGGAGGAGGCGCTGAATGGAGGGGCCCTACAGGAAGAAGGGGGAGTTAATACAGGAGCCGTGCCCCCCTTCCCCCCTGTGGCTATGGGCCTTCCCTTGAGTCTCCAGGTGAGCTGAAGTCAAGTCTGAGCTGAATGTAACGGTGTCGTGTCCTGCAACATCATTTCCACCCCCTTCTTTCCCTCCCTCCAGGCCAGACACAGGTCTCACAGGTGTCTGAAATATCTTATTATAGGAACGAGAGAAGTCACTCTAGAGGTAATTAACAACACAACCAGAAGGTTATAGTGACAAATAACTAATGATTTATAGCGACAAGCAATAAAGAGACATAAGTCCCTAATCAAGTCCCAAAGGAAAATAACTCGTATATTCAAAAGTCCAAAGGAAAAGAATTCATATATTCAAAAGCCCAGATGAGGACGTCTTCGTTACGTTGTGAAAACTCCTTCAGTGAATGGTCTCCTTCAGTGGCCGCTTAGAGCCATCTTTGAGCATTTGCCACAAGTATAAGACTAAAGAGGAGACTATGGGTCCCTGTTCACGTTGTTTGAGTAATTCTTATTCATTATTTCTTTAAGTATGCGCTGCTAATATTGGTGGAATATCCCCTGTTGAAAAAGATTGGGAAACAGGTGGGGCAGAAGTCGACGACCTGTCCAGGGAATTCCAAGTTGGTGGAGTGCCAAGTTTGAAGGATACAATCTTCTCAAAGATTTCAGGTTTTCACGGCTGGCATCATCATTAGGGTTTGTAGAATCTTTCGGGCTCAAGTGCCGTGTTCTACGGCACTTGAGCCCGAAAGATTCTACAAACCCTAATGATACAATCTTCATTGAAGGCGTTTTCACAACGTAAAGAAGACGTCCTCATCTGGACTTTTGAATATATGAATTATTTTCCTTTGGGACTTTTGAATATATTAATTATTTTCCTTTGGGACTTAATTAGGGACTTATGTCTCTTTATTGCTTGTTGCTATAAATCATTAGTTATTTGTCACTATAACCTTTTGGTTGTTCTGGAGAGCTACTGGCCCAGCTGGAAGTATGTACCACTGAGTCGTGAATATTATAGAGTCTTTAAGGCTTCAGAGATAAGAAAAATTTAAATAAATATTTTTGAAGCTGACATAAGATTTAGAGAACATCCGAGTAAAGGCTTAAGTTATTCATCTGTGCATCTCTTGACAAAGATACTAATCGAAATGGGAAATATAACGATCGAAATTCCGTTGAGAATATATTTTACGCACAGTTGGAGAATATATTTATATCACCTTTGAGTGTTGTACAAGTCTTTACATATTCCTTGGAAGCCTGGAACTGTAATGGAACTTGGTGGTTTGGTTTATGTGATTCTAGATATTGTTTTAATTGGCAACAGTGTGTGTATTACAACATTTTGAATTTTTCTCGTAAGTAATACTAGTGTTTTGTGTATATGCTGGAGATATTAGTACATTGTTTTCGTTATACAAGGGAGATATCTGGTGTGTTCTGGTTGAAATACCTTGGCAGCATTTATAACCCCTGAGGCTCATAGGTATCTGATGCTTCTCTTCTGCCTCTCCCAGAATTGAGTAAAAAGTGTTAAAGAACGTGTGGGGTGTACACTGGACAAGGTTTCGTGACCCCTAGAAGGGAGTGCATGAAGCAGGGAACCAGCAAGCAAAACACCCTTCCTCTGTTGTCTCTGTAACAGGCAGTGAAGAGATGCTGTTGAGCCGCCATCTTTTCAGAGGTGTGGAAGCAGCTGCTGCCCCTCCAGTCCAGGTAGGGGACTTGAGCAGGGTCCCGCCCCCCCGCTCCTTTCTCAGGAGGGCTTTTGCTCCTGCAGTTTCTACAAAGTGAGAGATCCTCTGAATCCCATTATCTTTACCCATCCCAAGCCTTACACCCTGTACCCTCCCAGACGACTCCCTTCCAGCGTGTGATGAGGGAATCTGCTTTTTCTTTCAGTATCCTTTTTCCTTTGAGGAGGTGTCCGTCTCTTTCACTGAGGCAGAGTGGGCCCTGCTGGATCCAGGACAAAGAGATCTGTACTGGGAAGTCATGCTGGAGAACTATGGGAATGTGGCCTTTCTGGGTAAGGATCTTTCAGAGATGCCCAAAGTACAAATTGCTGCCATTGCGATGAGGCAGAAATCAAAATATTAACTAGCAAGACAACATTTTGAGGCCTGTCCCGCTACATGGGAAGGGAATGTGAGTCACTGGCAGAGCATCTTACTGGAGGTTCCTTGTATTTAGTCTTGCTCAATTTTTGATTTTGCTTTGTTTTGTAAATTTGAAGGTTTATTTTATGTATTGCTTTTGAAATTGTAATAAACTTTTTAAAAATTAAAAAAAAGAAAGAAGGTCCCAGGTTCAAACCCTGGCAGCATCTCCAGTGAAAAGGATCAGGTGATGGGAAAGACCATGGAGATCCTCTGCCAGGCTGAGCAGACAATACTGACTTCTTTGGTTGTTGTAGATTTTCCGGGCTGTGTGGCCGTGGTCTTGGCATTGTGAGACTTGACGTTTCACCAGCAACTGTGACTGGCATCTTCAGAGGTGTAACCCAGAAAACTGGAGTTCTCTCTGGGTCAAATTGAGAAGAAGTTGGTAGGCAGGTAATTTATATCTACTCGGGCAGGTGGGGTAGGGCTGAGTCATTATCTTGTGGGAGCTTCCTGGGCTGTGACATTCTAATGGAGGAGCTTGCCTGAGGGGGTTCTTATGGATTGGCTATTGAAATTCTAATCTTATCTGTAGAGCTGTTCTAAGCTGTAGGGCATTTTGTGTTTTTCAGGACAGGCAGTCATGCCCTATTCATTTTTAAACTTCCTTCTTTCCTGTTGAAATTGTGTTTATGTCTATGAATTTCAATGGCTTCTCTGTGTAATCTCTGTGTAATTGGAGGTGTTGTCCAGCATTACTGTATCTTGGAATGAGATACTGTGTCCTGTTTGAGTTAGGCTACGTTCAGCCACTGCTGATTTTTCAGGTTGGCCAAGTCTGCAGTATCTTTCATGTTCTTTTATTCTTGTCTGGATGCTACATTGTGTGGTCCTGATGTAAACTTGTCCACAACTGCAGGGTATGCAGTATACTCGTGCAGAAGTGAGGGGGTCATAGCATCTGATGTATTTTTCTGTTGGGTCTGAACACTTGTTTGTAGGTTATGTTTCTTCTTAAGTTTTCCCATCCGATCAGTGATTCCTTTGATATATGGCAAAAAGACCTTTTTTTTGTGGGAGAATGTTTTTCTTCAGTCGTTTGTTTAATCCTTGGTTTAATTGTTCTTCTGACTTCATTCTTAGAGTAGCCATTTGCTTGAAGTGCGTGGTTTAGATTTAGTTCAGGGGTGTCAAACTCATTTGTTACGAGGGCCGGTTCTGACATAAATGAGACCTTGTTGGGCCAGGCCATGTCAGGTTGGGCCGAGCCATGTCGGGCCGGGCCATGTGTGTATCTATTTAAGACTAGGAGGGATATAAACTTTATAAAGGGCACCAAAAACAATTAAATATATATATTTAAAAAAACTTAAAACATGCTTAAAATGTTAGCATTCATTTTAAGGTGCTTTTCTTTGTATTTCTCCCATGGGATCCAGGGAACTGGGCAAAGGAAGCTCTGGCTGTTTCCTTCCTTCCCCAGGGGACTGGTGGAGGGGAGCCTCAGTCAATAGAAGGAAGACAGGCTTGACACAGTAGCTCTGCTGTGTGATTGAGCAAGCCTTGCAAAGCAAGCTGTTATGCAGAAGGAAGCAAGAGAGAGGGAGAAGGAAGCAAAAGACAGCCAGTTGCTTGGGGGCCTGATAGGAGCCCTCCAGGGGCCTGATTCAGCCCCCAGAACGCATGTTTGACACCCCTAATTTAGTTCATCATTGAGAAAATGTGGTTCACATATCCACCTTGCATGGTCTACTAATGTTTTGATTATGCCTTTTTTTGTCAAGGGTGGTGATTGGAGTTTTTGTGTAAACAACGATCTGTTTGAGTTGGTTTTCTGTAGACCTTGTGACCTAGTTGAAGGTTAGCTTTGTATATGACCATGATATCTAGAAATGGGAGTTTACCCTCTATTTCTTTTTCCATGGTGAATTGCATATTCGAGTGGATATTATTGAGGTGTTCTAAAAACTCCCATCAATTCTACCTCACCATGGCTCCAAATAACAAAGGTATAATCTACAAACTGAAACCAAACCATAGGTTTATGGGGTGCAGATTTTAAAGCTGTTTTTTCAAAATGCTCCATGTAGAAGTTTGCTATAACTGAGAGGGCTTCCCATGGGGCAGTGATGCTTTGTATTCTTGGTGCTTGTGGGGGGGGGCAAAGTGGAAGGGCTTCTACCCCCACTTGTGAACCTCCTGTTGGCACTTGGGTTTTGTTTTTGTTTTGGCCATTGTGTGACACAGGGTGTTGGACTGGATGGGCCCTTGGCCTGATCCAACATGGCTTCTCTTATGTTCTTATGTGACACAGAGTATTGGACTGGATGGGCCACTGGCCTGATCCAAGATGGCTTCTCTTATGTTCTTATGTGACACAGAGTGTTGGACTGGATGGGCCATTGGCCTGATCCAACAGGGCTTCTCTTATGTTCTTATGTGACACAGAGTGTTGGGCTGGATGGGCCTTTGGCCTGATCCAACTTGGCTCCTCTTATGTGACACAGAGTGTTGGACTGGATGGGCCCTTGGCCTGATCCAACATGGCTTCTCTTATGTTCTTATGGCCACACCCTCCATTTGTTCATAGAATTCATTATCCCACTGGAAGTAACCGGTTATCAAACAGTGGTGGAATAAGGCTACTATGTCCTCCGGAAAAACCTGATTAACACGTGCGAGTGTGTCTTTTACCGAAACCTTGGTAAACAGCGATACCACATCAAAACTGAAGAGTATGTTTTGTGGGTTGAAAGAAAGGTCCTCCCTGGTGTAATATGTCAGAGGTTGTCAGCACCCTCTTAATCCCCACTACTTCCTGGTTAACCGATGACCACATTCTGAAGTTTGGCCTTGAAAAAGTTAAGGATGTTCACTGCAGGAAGACTCAAATCCTGAACACTCACATGTTGGTCCAGGCCACTTAATAATCATGTTAACCCTTGAGGGAACTACAGTGCTTTGCCTCAAAGATCCATTCCTTTTATATTAGTTGGGATTGTGGGCTTTGATCTTGAACATAGTTCCATCCCTCCAGAAGAATCATTATTATACTTGAATTTTTTCCCCTTCCCCCATATAAGACTGATCTTTTTCTCTCTCTTTCTCTGTCTTTCTGCAAAACAAGCCAGAAGTATAAGAGAGATTTTGGTGAAGACAAAGAATGACCTCACATCTGAAGAAAGGCTGGAGAGTTCTTCAAGACGATCCCAAGAGCATATTTCTTTCCAAAATGAGCGGGTGGAAAGTGAGTACCCTTCAGATTGTGTCCAGGGAAAGAGGCAAGAAATAGCCATGGGGGGTTTCTTATTCAGTTCTGAGTAATGTTTGCTTTGGTACAATCATATAGAAGAATTGCAGATTTATACCCTGCCCTTCTCTCTGAATCAGAGTCTCAGAGCGGCTTACAATCACCTTTATCTTCCTCCCCCACAACAGACACCCTGTGATGTGGGTGGGGCTGAGAGGGCTCTCTCAGAAGCTGCCCTTTCAAGGACAACTTCTGCGATAGCTATGGCTGACCCAAGGCCATTCCAGCAGCTGCAACTGGAGAAGTGGGGAATCAAACCCAATTCTCCCAGATAAGAGTCCACGCACTTAACCACTACACCAAACTGACTCTATCACCAAACTAGCCCACATAGTAAGGAGGGAGGATGGTCTTCTGGGGCCTGAAATCTGGAGGCTCAGAAACTGCTCCTGGGCTATGACTCTTGAGGGGGTGAGGTATCCTTAAATACTAGATATTCTGGGGGAAGGGGTAGGGGCAATTAAAATCAGCAAAGCTGGACAAGACCGATGGGCTGTCAATACTTTCCTACTGCAGTCACATAAATGCCTTTTGGATCTTACCAGCTCTACCAGTTGCTAATGGGATCTCTCTATTTATTCCAGCAGAGGATGATCAGAGGAAAGAGGAGAGTGAAGAATCTCTTGAGCAAATGTCACACAGAGTTAAAAACGAAGACTTGAAAGAAAATGAAAAGCAAGGTGGAAGTAAATCCATTCAGTGTGGAAAGTACTTCAGAAATAGACCACAGCTCCTTGTGCACCAAAGAACATACAGAGGCGAGAAACGTTTTGAATGCTCAGAGTGCAGAAAGAGATTCAGTAGCAGCGGCAATCTTCAGCGGCATCAGAGTGCCCACAAAGGGGAGAAACCGTTTGAATGCTCAGACTGTGGAAAGAGATTCAATGAGAGTGGCCATTTTCAAGTCCATCAAAGAACCCACACAGGAGAGAAACCTTTTGACTGCTCAGAGTGTGGGAAAAAATTCAGTAGCAGTGGCAATCTTCAGCTGCATCAAAGAACCCACACAGGGGAGAAACCCTTTGAATGCTCAGAATGTGGAAAGAAATTCAGTGGGAGTGGCCATCTTCAGCGACATCAAAGAACCCACACAGGGGAGAAACCTTTTGAATGCTCAGAATGTGGAAAGAGATTCACTGAGAGTGGCCATCTTCAATATCATCAAAGAACACACACAGGGGAAAAACCTTTTGAATGCTCAGTGTGTGGAAAGAAATTCAGAAGTAGTGGCAGTCTTCAACTGCATCAAAGAACTCACACGGGGGAGAAACCTTTTGAATGCTTAGAGTGTGGAAAAAAATTCAGTACTAGTGGTAATCTTCAACTGCATCAAAGAACCCATGCTGGGGAGAAACCATTTAAATGCTCAGAGTGTGGAAAGAGATTCAGTGTGAGTGGCCATCTTCAACGGCATCAAAGAATCCACACAGGGGAGAAGCCTTTTCACTGCTCAAAGTGTGGAAAGAGATTCAGTCAGAGTGGCCATCTGCATTATCATCAAAGAACCCACATAAAGGAGAACCCTTTTGAATATGCAGAGTGTGAAAAGAGATTCCATAGGAGTGGCAATCTTCAACAACATCTAAAAACTCACACAGAGGAGAAATCTTTTGAATGCTCAGATTGTGGAAAGAAATTCAGTAGTAGTGGCAATCTTCAACAGCATCAGAGAACCCATACAGGGGAGAAACCATTTGAATGCTCACTGTGTGGAAAGAGATTCCGTAGCAGTGGCAATCTTCAACTGCATCAAAGAACTCACACAGGGGAGAAACCTTTTGAATGCTCAGTTTGTGGAAAGAAATTCAGTCGCAGTGGCAATCTTCAGCTGCATAAAAGAACCCATACAGGGGAAAAACCTTTTGAATGCTCAGAGTGTGAAAAGAAATTCAGTACTAGTAGCAATCTTCAACAGCATCAGAGAACTCACACAGGGGAGAAACCTTTTGAATGCTCAGCATGTAAAAAGAGATTCAGTCAGAGTGGCCATCTTCAGCAGCACCAAAGAACGCACACGGGGGAGAAACCCTCTAAATGCTCAGAGTGTGGAAAGAAATACAGTAACAATAGCAGTCTTCAAAAGCATCAAAGAACTCACACCGGGGAGAAACCTTTTGAATGCTCAAAGTGTGGAAAGAAATCCAGTACTAGTTGCAATCTTCAACAGCATCAGAGAACCCACACAAGGGAGAAACCCTTTGAGTGCTCAGAGTGTGGGAAAAGATTCGGTCAGAGTGGCCATCTTCAGCTGCATCTAAGAACACACACAGGGGTTCCACAGGCTCAGATTCTGTTGCAGTAGCACTTTTCGAAGGCATCAGTGAACCCTCACAGGGGAGAAACCTGTGGAATGCTCAGAGCGTGGAATGAGATTCAGTCTGTGTGGCACTCTTCTGCATTGAGGAAGCCACACAAGGAGAAACCATGCAATACCAAAGACTATGCAATGCATTGGAAGGATGTAAACTAGTGTTAGCCAAATTTGTTTAACTTAAGAGCCACATAGAATGAATGCCAGATATTTGAGAGCCACAAGACATGAATATCAGATGTTTGAGAGCTGCAAGTGGGAGGGAGGAAGGATGGAAGGAAGGAAAATAAATGAAGGAGGGAGGGAGAGGTAGAAAGAAAGCAGCTTTCACTTTAAATGCATTCTCCAAGCTGCCAGCTGGCTTAGTTTGGAGAAGTGATTTAAAGAGACAAATGCCTTCTCCAAGCCAGTGAACAGGGCGGTTGGGGCTTTGAGAGCCACACAATATGTGGGAGGAAGGAAGGATGGAAGGAAGGAAAATAGATGAGGGAGGGAGAGGTAGAAAGAAAGCAGCTTTTACTTTAAATGCATTCTCCAAGCTGCCAGCTGGCTTAGTTTGGAAAAGTGATTTAAAGAGACAAATGCCTTCTCCAAGCCAGTGAACAGGGCGGTTGGGGCTTTTGAGACCCACACAATATGTGTGAAAGTTACAGTTTGGTCTCCCCTGATGTAAACGGTTGTAAAAAACTTGAGTCTACACAGAATCCTTACCCTAACTAGGAAGAAATGTTATAAATGCTATGTGGAAAGAGCTTTAGCCATCTTCAAAACCACAAAAAGATCCCCCAGGGAAGATAGCAAGGATGGACAATAAGCTCTGTTGGTCTATGGATCAGTTGATCTCTCCATTAGCATTGAGGAGTCTACCCAGGGGAGGAACATCTTCGATGCTCAGTCTGTGGCAAGAGCCTGAGATGCAAGTCTGACTTTAATGTTCCTCAGAGAATACATAAAAGGGTGAAACTTCCCTGATTATGTTTCTCAAACACTCCGACGCTGGAGGTTCAGAAAGGCTGAGGATACAGTTAAACAAAGGAAGGCCTTTTTAGTGCTTGCCCTCCTCTGTGAATTTCACTACTTCTGGCAGTCTAACTCCGACACCTTCAAAACTGGCAAAAACAGTTCCTTTCCCAAATCCTGCGAAGGAATAGACCAAGTTAAGGATAACAGATAGCGCCGCTTTGGGGTCAGGAAGCAATTTTTCTCCAGGTCAGTTTTGCCAGAGATCCTTGAAGGGTTTGTGGGTTCCCCCACTCTCCAATCTTCTGCACATGGAGTTACTGGTGGTGTGGCGGAGAGCTCCCCCTATTGGCAGCAGAGGAGAGAACCTGCAATAATGGGTTTAAATTAAGGGCGAGAAGGCACCGGCTGGATATTAGGAAAGACTTTTTTACAGTAAGAGTTGTTCAACAGTGAAATCAGCTACCTAGGAAGGTGGCGAGCTTTCCTCACTGGCAATCTTTAAGCAGCAGCTGAACAAATCCTTCTCAAGGATGCTCTAACTTAGGGGTGTCGAAGTCATTTGTTATGGGGCTGGATCTGACATAAATGAGACCTTGTCAGGCCGGGCCATTTAAGATTAGGTAGCAGAGATATAAACTCTATAAAGAACACAGACAAACATAATTAAAGATTTTCTTTTTTAAAACTTAAAACATGCTTAAAACACTAGCACTCATTGGTCTTAAAGGTGCTTTCTTTGTATCTCACCCATGGGATCCAGGGAATGGAGCAAAGGAAGCTCTGGCTCTTTACTTCCTTCCCCAGGGGACCAGGAGGGGGAGGAGCCTCAGCCAATAGAAGGAAAAGAGGCTTGGCTCAGTAGCTCTGCTGAGCAAAGCAAGCTATTTCTCCTCTCTCCCCAAGGGAGGAGCCGCAGCCAATGAAGAAATAGAGGTTTAGCTCTATAGCTCCTGTGCGATTGAGCAAGCCTGGCAAAGCAAGCTGTGATGCAGAAGGAAACGAGAGAAGGAAACAGATGATAACCAGTTGCTTTGGGGCCTGATAGGAGCCCTCTGGGGGGCCTGATTCGGCCCCCAAACTGGATGTTTGACACCCCTGCTCTAACAGATGGAGAATTGTTTTGAAACATCTTGTATACTTGGGAAGGATGTATCGGCTGTAGAAATTTCTCTGGGACATCCTCTGCTTTCTCTTTGGACTTTAGCAGGTCTTTTGGACGCTGTTATGTGAAGGAGCACAGAGGAATCCCTTGTTGGGTTTGTGCTTACTCTTGAAGAATGTTTCTTAAATTGGGATATTTAGTTTTTACTACATGTATCTGAATTGTGACCACCAATAATATTTCATTCTCCGCATTTACTCTGATTATGTTTCAATAGACAGTTGTCTACTGCTACTTAGTTATTTTTGAGAATTTTTTTTATGGTCTACCCTTGCGTTTTCCATATTTGCCTATCCCACTGGGGCAGGGCATATAAAAACTAACAACAGAACCCATTCAGCAGATACTGGGATGGTTCTTGAGGGCAGTGTGGGTGGGGGAGGACCCAGGTCCTTAACCTTTCTCCACAGGTAAAGTGTCCCATCCCATAATAATTTCAGTTGCCCTTTTTTGCACATTTTTCAATGCTACAATATCTTTTTTGAGGTGCGATGACCGGAACTGTACGCAGTATCCCAAATAAGGCCACCCCATCTGTAACAACCTACACCCGCCTCACGCCGAGGCAGAGCGAGGTATTTTCTTTGCAGTGACAGACAAGGCAACACAACCCAAAGGTAAGCAAAAATATTACTTTATTGAGCTGGCAGGCAGTTTCAGAATAGACTGGTGAAAGAGAAATAACGACGTTATGAAATATAACTAACTAATACTACTTACGTAGTCCCACATTCACCAGCCGATAATAATAATAATTTTTAATTTATATCCCACCCTCCCCGCCGAAGTAGGCTCAGGGCGACTTACATAGCATAAAATACAAACATTACAATAGTACAATAATAAACCCTCCAAATTACAAACAGTTGTGTTCTTCAATTAAATATACAATTACATTAAAATCATCAATCAGACTAAAAATTTAAAACCACAGTTTAAACCACAATTAATTTGGTGCTACGATCTTAATATAACACAGTTATTCATGATGATGGTACAGTAATTTTACATTAAAAAGCCAGCTGGAAGAGGATGGTCTTGCAGGCCCGGTGGAACTGGTTGAGGCTCCGCAAGGCCCGTATCTCTTCTGGTAACTGGTTCCACCAGTGGGGAGCTGTAATCGAGAAGACCCTCTCCCTCGTAACTTTCAATTTCCTTCGGTCCAGGGATGCTCAGCAGATTTTGCGAGCTAGATCTCACTACTCTCTGGGGAACATATGGGGAGAGACGGTCCCGATAAGCAGGGCGGCTATTTGCCAAGAAAGGCACGGCCTGAGTGGTTTTGGGAAACAGTATAAATCCCCTTCAGCTGGCTGCTAACAACCAAAAATGGGCATCCCGGAAGAACCAATCAAGCCAAGCTGCATCTCCGAGTGCAGCTGAGAGGAACCATCGATTAGTAGGAGGTTAAAGCAACTCCTTCCAAGGTCACACATAACCAAACCACTGCTAGAAAATAAAAGTTGGTAAGCAGCCCAGAAAACAAAACCAACATATATATATATATATATAATTTTTTTAAAAAAATCCACAATACC
The DNA here is from genome assembly GCF_032191835.1 of Heteronotia binoei. Taxonomy (NCBI): domain Eukaryota; kingdom Metazoa; phylum Chordata; class Lepidosauria; order Squamata; family Gekkonidae; genus Heteronotia; species Heteronotia binoei. Next base: position 14,744,018 of record NC_083227.1, on the reverse strand, counting down.
CTTTAAAATAAACCTTCATTACACCACCAATTTATACAGGGGCATTAATTGACCAATTAGTTTTCAGTTATCTTCCTAATAATCCACAGCATAGCATTTGCCTTTTTTTTTTAATTAGTATCACACATTGTGTTGACGTTTTCAATGAGTTACCTACAGTGACTCCCAAGATCTCTTTCCTTGTCAGTTACTACCACTTTGGACCCCATCAATGTACAGTATTTATTGTTGGGATTTCCCATTTTTCATTTTTAAAAAATGTTTCTATCCTCTTTCCTCGGGGAGATATAGTAGAAAAGACACATCACCCCAAGGAAAGGGCTGCAGACTCACTTTAAATATATATATATATATATATATATGTGTGTGTGTGTGTGTGTGTGTGTGTGTGAGAGAGAGAGAGAGAGAGAGAGAGAGAGAGAGAGAATTCAGAGAAACTGCTACAGCCTGGGCTTTTCCTGTAGCAGGAACGCCATTGCATATTAGGCCACACACCCCTGATGTAGCCAATCCTCCTGGAGTTTACAGCAGTAAACTGGGAACTGTACTAAGAGCCCTGTAAGCTCTTAGTGGCCTAAGATGCAAAGGAGTTCTGCTACAAAAAAAGCCCTGGCTACAAGTATTGGTGTAATGCATCTTACAGTACATATATAAAAGCCATATGGAATTGGCCTACCCTATGGGTGGGGAAAGAGCCCATTGTATTTTTCTCCACAATGAGCCTTATTCCTATTGTCAGTATAATAATATTCTCATGCTGGTTTAAAAAAAAAATCACAAAAACCCTGGTGCCTGAGGTGGGATGGGAGATTGTGGAAAGGAAACTGGGGAAACTAACCATGAGGAAGCCCCACTGCTCATGTATTTCACCTGAAGATACTCCAACAATGGAAGAAGAAAAGGAAGAAGAGATTGGATTTATACCCCGTCCTTCTCTACTCAAAGGAGTCTCAGAGTGGCTCACAAATCTCCTTTCCTTTCCCCTCCCAACAGAAACCTTGTGAGGTGGGAGGGGCTGAGAGAGCTTTGACAGAAACTGCTCTTGAGCAGAACAGTCCTTGTGGCTGACCCATGGTCACATCAGCAGGTGCTGGTGGAGGAGCGGGGAATCAAACCTGGTTCTCCCAGATAAGAGTCAGTGCACTACACCAAACTGCTTTTCAACCACAAACTCACATCCCTGTGAGGAAAACACTTCTTGAGGGATAAGAAACATTCAAATCTGAATCTTAGTTGGAGGAGCTGTAGGATCTTTGACATGGGTATGATATCTTGGAAGAGGATATCACATCCCTACTGAAAATTTTCCTGAAACTCCACCATCTGGAGAAAGATAAAGAATTAAAATAGTCCCTGGACATTTCAATATCATGATGTGGTCATATCTATCATAATGAATCTGGGGCCTTCAATGAAGCCAAGCTGATGCATAGAGCGGTTCCTCAGTGGAACAGGTTTCTTCAGGAGGTGGTGGGCTCTCCTTCCTTGGAGGTTTTTAAACAGAGGCTAGATGGCCAACTGACAGCAATGAAGATCCTGTGAATTTAGGGGGAGGCATTTGTGAGTTTCCTGCATTGTGCAGGGGGCTGGACTAGATGACCCTGGAGGTCCCTTCCAACTCTATGATTCTATGAAAGAGGGCTCTCCTTCCTTGGAGGTTTTTAAACAGAGGCTAGATGGCCTAACAGCGATGTAAATCTTGTGAATTTAGGGGGAAGTGTTTGTGAGTTTCCTGCATTGTGCAGGGGGTTGGACTAGATGACCCTGGTGATCCCTTCCAACTCTAGGATTCTATGAAATTGGGCTCTCCTTCCTTGGAGGTTTTTAAACAGAGGCTAGATGGCCATCTGACAGCAATGGAGATCCTGTGAATTTAGGGGGAGGTGTTTGTGAGTTTCCTACATTGTGCAGGGGGTTGGACTAGATGACCCTGGAGGCCCCTTCCAACTCTAGGATTCTATGAAAGTGGGCTCTCCTTCCTTGGAGGTTTTTAAACAAAGGCTAGATGGCCATCTGACAGCAATCCTGTGAATTTAGGGGGAGGTATTTGTGAGTTTCCTGCATTGTGCAGGGGGTTGGACTAGATGACCCTGGAGGTCCCTTCCAACTCTAGGATTCTATGAAATTGGGCTCTCCTTCCTTGGAGGTTTTTAAACAGAGGCTAGATGGCCATCTGACAGCAATGAAGATCCTGTGAATTTAGGGGGAGGTATTTGTGAGTTTCCTGCATTGTGCAGGGGGTTGGACTCGATAACCCTGGAGATCCCTTCCAACTCTTTATGATTCTATTAATCTGAAGAAATAAGTTTGTTTCAATAACAACTCTGTAACTCCCACAAGACTAGTATATTGCTGATGTGTAATATTGTGCAACATTGCAAAAGTTCAAACCAATCTACTAAGAATCAGGTTTAGTTTTGGCAATTAGATGCTCCTTGGTATTCAAGTCAGGCCTCAGTATGATAATGTAGCATTTGGGAAGGAAGATGCAGCCCATTAGGCCAGCACTGGAGGCCAAGATGGAGAAGACCTGCACGGCTGCCATGTATTTCCCCTTCGTGCTCAGGTAGGTGGGCACAAACGACACCCAAACGCTGCAGAACACCAACATGCTAAAAGTGATCAGCTTGGCTTCATTGAAGGCCCCAGGCAGCTTCCTGGCCAGGAAAGCCACCATGAAAGAGATGGCAGCCAGGAAGCCCAGGTAGCCTAGAGAACCATAAAACATGGCCAGAGACCCTTCGTTGCACTGCAGTGTGATTTGTCCATGATGGGAGTTCATGTCAGAATCTGGAAATGGAGGGGCGATGCTTAGCCAGATGATGCAGAGAACAGTTTGAACGGTGGAACACACAAGGAGAATAGAGTTTGCCAGACTCTTCCCGAGCCATTTCCCCATCCTGTTTCCTGGTTTGGTAGCCATGAAGGCCACCACCACTGTGATGGTTTTGGCCAGCACAGAAGAGATGGCAACAGAGAAGATGGTGCTGAAGGCGGTTTGTCGGAGGAGGCAGGTCACCTTCCTTGGCTGGCCAATGAATAGAAAAGAGGACAGAAAGGAAAGCAGGAGGGAGACAAGGAGAATGTAGGTGAGGTCCCGGTTGTTGGCTTTCACTATCGGAATCTCAGTGTATTTAATGAAGATTCCTAAAATCATAACTGTGACGATGGACAAGAACAGGACGAAGGAAACAATCACAATCCCCAAAGTCTCCTGAAAAGATAGGAAAGCCGTATGCTTGGGAATGCAGTGAGACTGGTCCACATTAGGATGCTGATCTTTTGGGCACTTGGTACAATGTTTTGCATCTGCAAAGAAGAAGACTGACCTCAGCATTTCATAAGTCTCATTCATATCCACAATAATGAACACCAGGGCTTGAATTCAGCAGGAGCTCACAGAAGCACAGCTCCGGAACCTCCAGCCAGGGTCTGCATGCAGTGGGGAGTTCTCTCCCTGCTGCACACAGATCCTGGGCAATGTTCCCTCTAAGCTGCAGAGTCTTGTGAGCAAAAATTGTACCTTGTGAGCTAATGGCATTAAAATTGTGAGTTACTGGCATTAAAGTTACTGGAGAGCCAGTTTGGTGTAGTGGTTAAGTGTGCGGACTCTTATCTGGGAGAACTGGGTTTGATTCCCCACTCCTGCTAGCATGGCCTTGGGTCAGCCATAGCTCTGGCAGAGGTTGTCCTTGAAAGGGCAGCTGCTGTGAGAGCTCTCTCCAGCCCCACCCACCTCACAGGGTGTCTGTTGTGGGGGAGGAAGGGAAAGGAGATTGTAGGTCGCTCTGAGGCTCTGTCCTTGAAAGGGCAGCTGCTGTTAGAGCCCTCTCCAGCCCCACCCACCTCACAGGGTGTCTGTTGTGGGGGAGGAAGGGAAAGGAGATTGTAGGCCTCTCTGAGCCTCTGTCCTTGAAAGGGCAGCTGCTGTGAGAGCCCTCTCCAGCCCCACCCACCTCACAAGGTGTCTGTTGTGGGGGAGGAAGGGAAAGGCGATTGTAGGCCGCTCTGAGCCTCTGTCCTTGAAAGGGCAGCTGCTGGGAGAGCCCTCTCCAGCCCCACCCACCTCACAGGGTGTCTGTTGTGGGGGAGGAAGGGAAAGGAGATTGTGAGCCGCTTTGAGACTCTTCAGAGTGGAGGGCAGGATATAAATCCAATATCTTCTTATAAATCCAATATCTTCATCTAAAGTTGTGAGCTACTGTATAAATTAGTGTGCTCTGGGGTCCTCCTTCCTGAGCGAAGACAAAAATGTGTGAGCTGGAGGCTAAAAATCTGTGAGCTAGCTCATGCTAACTCAGCTAAGAGGGAACACTGCTCCTGGAGCATATGCAAATGAGATGTGCTACTGAGCTCCCACACCCTTTTTTCTACAAAATGACCCCTAATGAATATTGCTTTCGATTTCACCAGAAAAACATCAGTCCATTACCCAGATAAAAATAAAGTTGAAGGCAAAGTTAATGGGGAAAAGCAGTCTTTTGAAACAAATAATAAACACAGAAGGAGATTTTAAAAGTACCAATTAAGAACAAGTGTAAAAATTAAAAATATAACAGAAATTATAGCCTTCCGTTAGAAGTTGCTTGAGGCATTTCACAAAGTAAGCATAGCTCAGGAAAATAATAAAATTCAAAAATAAAGCTCAGTAAGAAAAATAACAAGAATGATCACGGGTGGAATTCTAGCAGGAGCTCCTTTGCATATTAGGCCACACACCCCTGATGTATCCAATCCTCCAAGAGCTTACAAAAAAGAGCCTTGTAAGCTCTTGGGGGATTGGCTACATCAGGGGGGTGCGGCCTAATATGCAAAGGAGCTCCTGCTAGAATTCCACCCCTGAGAATTATCATTGATAATACAGGCCAATAAAAATTGAAAAAACGTGCAAAAGAATACCATGAAATACGTTACAGCAGACTCAAACGATACTCCTAAAGCAGAAGTAAAGCAGGACATTTAAACAGTTGAAAAGACAGAACCAAGAGCATGCTGAAAATGTAAACTGGCCAATGCACACAGAACATTTTTTTTTTTAGCAGGAATGCAGTTCCGACTGGCTTGCTGTCAGGGGGTGCAGCCTAATATGCAAATGAGTTCCTGCTGGGCTTTTTCTACAAAGAAAGCCCTGAATGCACACAAATATATATATAACTTGACTAAGTTACGGGAGAACAGCTATCAAAGGAAGACTGCCTAGACAGACTTCAGATTCAGCACAAGACTGAATGTTCTGGTGGAAATACAGAGCTAAAGTTAAGTCAAGGAGAAAATCACGACTTAATACATCACACACGGATGTCACTATTCAGTTTGACATACTTGGCGCTCACCTATTATATATCCACACGAATCTAGTGAAGTAATAACTGACTCAAAATCTGCCAACCTGTGTAGCATCATTTGGTCTACCAAGCGACGTCCGCATGTCAGGAGATTGCATGGGATTCTGGGGGAATGATATAATGCAGGGGTGGCCAAACTTGCTTAATGTCAGAGCCACATAGAATAAATGTCAGATGTTTGAGGGAGGGAGGAAGGAAGGAAAATAGATGGGTGGAGAGGGAGGGAGAGGTGGAAAGAAAGCGACTTTATCTTTAAATGTATTCCCCAAACTGCCAGCTGACTTGGCTTGAAGAATGATTTAAAGAGAGAAATACCTTCTCCAAGCTGGCTGATGGGGTGGTGGGGATGTCAAGAGCCACATGACATGTGTGAAAGAGCCACGTGTGGCTCCCAAGCTGCAGTTTGGCCACCCCTGATATAATGCATGCAGTTGGGTCATTCAAGTCTCCAGTGAAACCTGATTTAACCACCAGCACCGACCCTGTGAACTAAGGACTGCACCATTTGGAATTGTGCTAACAACCACGAATGTCACTTTTAGCACCAAAGGCTGGTGGAAACTGAACTCTGCTCCACAGTCTCCACTCTTTACCTAAGAGTTTTGGGCCTTGAAGTTTTTCTTTTTAAAGCTTTTTTAAAAAGGGGTCCAGAGTTACACATTTCAAGAGCAATGGTCAGAAAATACCAAACTGACTCTGCTCTGTTCTCCAAGGGTCACCTTTTTCTCCAAACACCCACCTTCCTGAGAAGAGATGGTTCCTTCCGCGCATGGTGAACAGTCGTAGCAGCAAATGGGCTTTTCTTTTAGGACCACTTTCACCTGTCCAGGAAGGCAGCTTTGGGTACACCTAGATTCAGGCAACATCTATTCATAAAAACAAAGAGCATTATCTGGGGAAATGAGAAGGGATTCATAGGGTAATGAAGAAGAAGACTGCAGGTTTACACCCCGCCCTTCTCTCTGAATCAGACTCAGAGTGGCTTACAAACTCCTATATCTTCCCCCCCCCCCGCCCACAACAGATACGCTTTGAGGTGGGTGGGGCTGAGGGAGCTTTCACAGAAGCTGCCCTTTCAAGGACAGCTCTGTGAGAGCTATGGCTGACCCAAGGCCGTTCCAGCAGGTGCAAGTGAAGGAGTGGGGGATTAAACCTGGTTCTCCAAGATAAGAGTCCACGCACATAACCACTACATCAAACTGGCCTTTGTATGTATTCATATGGTAATTTCTTTATGGTTTGATAATATCTGGAGGTTTTCTGTTATGGGAAAGATTTTGTACCATAATCAATATAGAGGAATTGCTAAGTGTCATTCTGACTTTCCAGCAATTTGGTTGCTCATTAAATTATATGATTTCAACAGATAATGTTCCCATAGATCAATTAGCTGCAATTGTAATCTGATTATTATCTTAGTCACTTATCTTACAATTCTGTACTTGGTTTTGAGTTTACCCATAATGTGTTTATTTGTCGGGATAATGTATTTCATTATATTATTTATAGAACTTTTGCTTTGATTTTTTTCATTCTCTTTCTTTAATTAAACTTTTTGAAACAATTTACAACAAGTGCAGTCAAATATTCACAAAATCTTAAGCCTTTAAATCCCCCCTCCCCCCCAGAAAAAAACCTATAACATCTATACCATTATCCTAGGACCAGATTCAGACTGGTGAAGTTCAAGAGGTAGATACAACAAGACAATATGATCAAAATAAAATTTTTATCATAATCTGATATTTTTCTAAAAACACTGACACTCGTTTACTGTTGCATTTTTGGCTTTATTGTTTATATTTTTGTTTGTTTGATGGATTGTTTTCCTCCTTTCCCCTTCACCTTCCTTTTCTGGAAAGTTCATTAACCCTGTAAGAACATAAGAGAAGCCATGTTGGATCAGGCCAATGGCCCATCCAGTCCAACACCCTGTGTCACACAGTGGCCTACACACACACACACACACACACACACACACACACACACTGTGGCTAATAGCCACTGATGGACCTCTGCTCCATATTTTTATCTAACCCCCTCTTGAACCTGGCTATGCTTGTAGCTGCCGCCACCACCTCCTGTGACAGTGAATTCCACATGTTAATCACCCTGTGCCTTCCATGCAGTGTTCCCTCTAAGCTGCAGAGTCTTGTGAGCAAAAATTCTACTTTGTGAGCTCCTGGCATTAAAGTTGTGAGCTGCTGCATAGATTAGTATGCTCTGGAGCCATCCTTCCTGAGCTAAGACAAAAATGTGGGAGCTGGAGGCTAAAAATCTGTGAGCTAGTTCACGCTAACTCAGCTTAGAGGGAACACTGATTCCATGCACTGTATAAACTGAGCTCTTTTGAACTCGTCCATATATATTCTTTACGTAGGGAGTTGTGGGGTTTTTTTGCAGCTTTTTATTTTGATCAACTTTTGCTTTGATTAATTGTTGCATTTCCCACACTTACAGTTAGCCATCTTGATGGCTTTAAAAACCCCCCGAAAGATTCATGAGATTTGCATTGTTGCTTTGTCTGTAGTACTGTGAGTTTATTATATATTATGGGATCTTGAAACAGCTAAAACGAAATTAATGGATTTCCCCCACCTGCTTATGGTACCCGGGCCACACAATAGCATCCTGATCAATGGTGAACGTTATCTCTCCGGATGCCTGTCTTTCTATACTCCCAACTTTCACGCTCCAGATGGAACCATTGTCTGATGCCACCATGTTTACAATGTCTAAGTTAGCTGCCAGGTCCCCATGCTCGCTCAAATCCACTCCACCTGTGGAAATGTTGGAAAACTGGAAGTGTCGGAGGAAAGGATGAAGCTAGAACCACAGGAAGAACAGCATTTATAAAACAGGAGCCTCTTTAACAAACTCATTCTAGCTACGGTTTTGTCCTTAAGTTTTTCAACTTTGTTTTATTTAGATATCTACAGTATATTTATCCTTTCATCTGTACAGGGGACCAAAACGATTCCTAAGACTGAGCATTCATTCCTCCAGTTCGTTGTTACAACAACTGAGGTAAGTAAGGCGTCGCAGTTTGCAAAGACGCAAGCTTGATTCTTCACTCAAACAATACACCTCAGAAGAGGACACCGGTTTGTCATCTTACCAGGATTCAAGGAAAAAGAGAGAAATGTCATTAAACAGGACTCTTTTTTTTTTTGTAGCAGGAACTCCTTTGCCTATTAGGCCACACCAGGGGTCATTTTGTAAAAAAAGAGGTGCTGGAGCTCATTAGCACAACTCATTTGCATATGCCACACGCCCTTTGACATCACCAGAAGATGTACTAAATGATATCAGCTCAGCATCTACCTTAAAATGCTTCTTGAATTACAATTGTCATAAGAAAACAAGATGTACTAAATGATATCAGCTCAGCATCTACCTTAAAATGCTTCTTGAATCATAATTGTCATAAGAAAACTTTACTCCCATCATACTTTTAAAATACTTTTTAAATGACTTTCTCCTCTTTAGCCACAGTTGGGTTGGGGACCTCTGGTATAAAGTACTCACCATTCTGAGCCAGTTTTGGCACAGACGTGTATAGCTACTGTTTCTATCTATCAATAAAACTAACCTGACAAATCTGGAGGCCTGCTTTAATGTAGGATGTTTTTGCCATCTTCTGAGCATGGAGTAGGGGTCATCATGAGGTGGGGGGGGAGGTATTTGTGGGTTTCCTGTATTGTGCAGAGGATTGGACTAGTTGACCCTGGAGGTCCCTTCCAACTCTGTGATTCTATGATGCTTTGTTCTTAACTCAGAGGAAAAGAATACCTGCCAAGGCTGTATTGGGTCATGTTCCTGCCTGTCTCCACGCACCTTCATCGTCCGCTTAGATCTGGATGAGTATGCAGCATATAAAGCATGGGCCACTGCCTGGATGGAGGTATAAATATTGCTGGCTCTTGGAGGCAGATGTTCTTTCAGGACCTCCCAGGGTCCGGCCTCCAGCCTCTCTTTCTCCCTGTATCTCAGGTGGCCTCTCTCAGACAAAATAGGCTTTGAAAACAAAGGTTCAAATGCTTTTCCCATAAACTCCTCAATGAGAGGGTTCCACTCTGGTGAATGGTGAAACATTAGTCTTTTCTTTGCCTGGGTCCTGAAGGAGAAAGATCCACGAATGATTTGTGTAGTGGGAAATGGGAAACATGTCAAAGTGAACAGAGAGTCCAACAAAACGGTTGTGATCCAAACTTTACCTAAGGAGTCTTTTGTCTGCCTCTCAGCCGTTTGAGCTGCTACTTCAAGAGTTCTTCTGGATGGGCCGTTTCCATAGAAAATAATGACATTGACTTTGCCCTGACTGAGAAATGAAATTATGCGGGAGTGTCTTTCTTCTGACCAAACAGATGACATAACACCAATTTCTGAGATACTCTCTGAGAATGCAACACAAATGCTGTTTTTGAGCATAAAAGTTGTCAAGGTGGCCTTGAACTTTTCCCCGTTGTCACTCTCTGGAGCAAAGAGACCAACCCATGTCCATTGGAAATGCAGAAGTAGTTTGACAATTCCCAGATATTGGGCTTCTTCTGTGGGCACCATTTGGTAGAAAAAAGGGAACTGAACTTTATCCGTAGGAACAGGAGTATTAAAACCATGACTGCCCTAATTGGAGGGGAGGGGAGAGAGAGAGAATGAAATTTTGAATTGTTTCCATTCAGGCACAGCTCCTGAACCTTTCTGAGGGTTCCCCGTCTTCCACCCCACCTTCCTTGTCCATTGAATAGCAGATGCAGATGCATAACAATCCTTGGATGAACTTCACCACCTATTTTTCTACAAAATGATCCCTGATTCCATAGTTAATAAATTGTTGGTCTCTTAGACTTGTTTATTTAGCAGATTCTTCATACATATCACTCCACAAAAAATAAGGAAAAAATATTCTATAGATTTGACAGCAAGATTCATAAAAACAAAAACTTATACAATCAAGGGAAGTATCAACAGAAAATCAAGGTAGGAAAGGTCAATAATACATCTCAAGTTTGATCAGAAAACTGCCCCCATGCAATATTTTGGAATCTACCTCATACCACATTCCATACCTCTACTACTCCCTCCATCCCTAAAATATCTGGGATCTACCAACAATAAAAAAAAACCCCTCCAAATTCACATGCAAACGGGGGGAGGGGGGATGCTCATATACTTTTTTGTGGAGTGATACGTATGTAGAATCTGCTAAATAAATGAGTCTAAAAAACCCAACAATTTGACTTTGAAGCAATACAATAATAAAATTAAAATGAAATTCAATAAAAATAAAATGACATTATTCATTTCTCAAAGCCTTCTCGGCTCTCCTAAAACTTGATCTTGATCTGCAGAAGAAACATTTTGGTGCCCACCAATCTCTTCTTCATAGAGAATGACCCCCAACCCAGTTCATACCTGAGGAATTTTGTAGGTGCTCAACAGGGTTGAAACATCAATGGAGATGTCAGTTTCAGATGCTTCAAGAACAGCCAACAGATGATTCTGTCTGCCACATTTGTAGTTTGGAATGATCTCCTGGGTAGAGGGTAACAGACCTAGCAAAGCGTTATATGTCACCCTGGTATGGTAAAGGTTCTCATAAATGGTATAACCCAGGGTGATATTATTGGGTAAGAGTTTGGGATTCTGGTTGATTTGCTGAATGGCCAATGAGAAGGACAAGAGGTGCCATTTCATCACTGGTTTCCTGGGGGAAAATAATATATTATTGTCTAAGGATGTTATATATGTGGGCCTTACTCATGCCATAGCTGGTATGCATGGAAGCTGTTATAGTGCTTTGAAGAAATAATAATAGTTTTGAGCTGTTTTGGCATTGTGTAAATTTATGACCATACAATATCCCCATTCACTTCCCTCCTTCAGAGGCAAGATTTCCCCTCTGTTTTTCTGTCCCTTTCTGACTGAGCCGCCCTAGATATCTGTTTTCTTCTTTCATGAAAAACTGTGACTGTCTCACCCTGTCAAAGTGTGATATTTTACTGCTTCTTCAGCCCAAGAACTTGAGGAAAGGGCTGTGAGACCCATTTTACTTAAACAACTGAAATGGCATTCGAGGCATCTTGAAATTCCAGATTAACAAAATGTTTTATCTAACATAAAAGAGCAGGTCAGGTGAAATCAGGGGTATAATTTCTGAGGTAACTCAATATGGAACTATGATGTAAATCAGTATATGCACAGACTAGTTCATATATTTCAGGCTATTGAGCGTTTCATCAGCTTTTCACAGTGAATTGGGATCATTAAGATGAGAGGCTTTTGTTCCCGTGTTCCCCAGACATTCCATTACACTTTCTTTGAGAATTCACTGACTCCTTTGGTTTCTAGAAGGCTGGGACACTCTATCCAGTACCCAAACCCCTTCTCTAAACACCCCCTGTACTCTTCTTGAGTTTTATTTGACTCATAAGGTTCCACAGTGCAGTTTCTAACTACATCAGATCTCTCAACTCTCTACATCAGATCTCTCAACTCTTCAGAGGTACCTCCCTGTTTTGACTGGGCAGGGAAAATCCTCTCTCACTAGAAGATCTATCCCCTTTTCTTTGACCTAAACAGGAGCCTTCTCTTAACTACCCACTCCTCTTTTCAACTTTGCCAGTGCTCCATCTGTGTTAAACTGCTCTCAGTCAGGGCTGAATCCAGAATCTGTCAGTACTCTACTCTTCTCAGCTAGGGCTGAAATCAGACTGAAGTTCTCCACAGCATTAAAGCTCTCAAGTCTGTCTTCTGGGCATGAAGCAGGAGACACTGGGGGTGGGTATAGGTGTGTGTGTAAGGGGAGGTATTTGTGAATTTCCTGCATTGTGCAAGAGGTTCACAGTCCCATATCTGTTTATATAACACTTTTAAGCTTTCAAAAGTGTAGTCTGTCATAGACTGCCAGGGAGGCATCCTGAGGTGTCGCTCCCAGCACCACACTTTGGTGCTAACACAATGCTGGAGTATGTTTGGAAATGCAGCATCTTCTTTGCAGGACTACAGCAGCTTCAGTTGCTGCAGTTAGGTTTTTCAGGGCTGCTTAGCTAGTGAAGGAGGGAATGTATATTCCTGTATAGAGGACCCACTCAAAGCATAGGAAAGGAAAGGTCCCCTGTGCAAGCACCAGTCATTTCCGACTCTGGGGTGACGTTGGTTTCACAACGTTTTCACGGTAGACTTTTTACGGGGTGGTTTGCCATTGCCTTCCCCAGTCTTTTACACTTTCCCCCCAGCAAGCTGGGTACTCATTTTACCAACCTCGGAAGGATGGAAGGCTGAGTCAATCTTGGGCTGGCTACCTGAACCCAGCTTCCGCCGGAATTGAACTCAGGTCGTGAGCAGAGAGTTCAGACCACAGTACTGCTGCTTTACCACTCTGCGCCACGGGGCCGCTTTATTTAAAGAATATTAATGTCTTAATTGTTATATTAATAATTAACCCACATACTGGTATTTGGTGTCCTCATCCTGGGGCACTGATATTTAAGATAAATGTACAAAGCAGTAGACAAATGCACCTTTAAGACCAGCTAAGTTTTATTCAGAATGTAAGCTTTCGTATGCTCTTAAGCAGACTTCATCAGAAAAAATGGGAATGGAAGCAGCAATTCTTAATATAAGTGGGCAGTGTAGAATCGTGGGAATGTTTTAAGCAGATTAAAAGAATCACAAATAGGGATTTGTGTTTGTTAGTGTTAGAACAAAGCAGGGCTTTGTATTGTATGCCAATACAAAAAAACATTAACATACTCAAATGGGGGATATTGGCTGTCTTATTGCATATACTAACCCATCCTCCACTATATTTTAATATCTTCCTTTTTTTCTAATGGCAAACTATAATGGATGTTATAACCTCTCGAGAAACCATGCCCTCTATTTAAACTAACAAAGCCATAATGTTACCTAGATTTATGGCACTTCACACCTACAACAGCAGTCTGCTTTTTATCACCCTCCAGTGTTGTTTTAGCCCTGCTTTGCCCTACCACTAACAAACACAGATCCCTATTTGTGATACTTTTAATCTGCTAAAAACATTCCCATGATTTCACATACCAACTCACTGCCCACTTATATTAAGAACTGCTGCTTGCCGTTCCCATTTTGTCTGATGAAGTCTGCTTAAGAGCATACGAAAACTTGCATTCTGAATAAAACTTAGCTGGTCTTAAAGGTGCACCTTGCCTACTGCTTTGTTCTATTGCTTCAGACCATCACGGCTGCCTGCTGGGCTCTATTAAGATAATTGTGAAACTCCACTCAAAAAAATGGTTCTTTCAAGCAGTAACTGGCAGCCTGATTTTAGGCGTGTAAAAAATCCCCGAGGACTGACTGACTTACCACTGCCATCTAGCAAAGGGTGGCACCTTGAAGGTGTGCGAGACGAGAGTAGCAAGTATTGAAGTGACGAGTCCAGCGATGGGGTGGTCTCCTGGTCTGAAGTAATTAACTGGCTCTATTTCATCCATTGCCACAGTCAGTGGGCATTTGGCACTCCACACCTTGCAGGGTTTAAGGGTCAGCAGCAGCAGAAAAAGCAAGATCATTCTAGGTCTGTTTACGTGAGTCCCCTTCCCGGAATTTGGTCTCCAAGATTGACAGGAGAAGCAGCAGTAGAAAAGAATAAGAGGGAAGAAGAAGACTGCAGATTTATACCCTGCCCTTCTCTCTGAATCAGAGACTCAAAGTGGCTTACAATCTCCTAGGGCTTTTTTTGAGCAGGAACACAGTTCCGGCTGGCTTAGTGTCAGGGGGTGTGACCTGATATGCAAAAGTCACAGCTGAGCTTTTTCTGCAAAAAGCCCTGTGCAACAATGGTGACATCAGGGAGTGTGGCCTAATATGCAAATAAGTTCCTGCTGGGCTTTTCCTACAAAAAAAAAGGCCTTGCAATCTCCTATATCTTCTCCCCTCACAACAGACACCCTGTGAGGTGCGAGGGGCTGAGAGAGCTCTCACAGCAAGCTGCCCTTTCAAGGACAGCTCCGCGAGAGCTATGGCTAACCCAAGGCCATTCCAGCAGCTGCAAGAGGAGGAGTGGGGAATCAAACCCAGTTCTCCCAGATAAGAGTCCGCACACTTAACCACTACACCAAACTGGCATGTGAAGACATAACAAAATTTGTGGCAGGATAGAAGCCTTCGTGAGTCACTGCTCTCAAAGCAGAAGTGGAATCAGCTGGCAAGATTAAGGCTGCAATCGCTTGGGGGACATCACTTCAGTTTAATGAGACTGAAAGAGGTTAATCTCAAGCTTCACACTGACACAGACTTCTGCCTGGACACACAACCCATCCCCTGAACTCACTGGAAAGAGTTTTATGTACCAAACTTCTGCGTTCTGTTGCAAGACATATCTTTCTCTTGGTCCTGATGTTTATTGTTTCCAAAGCTGGACTCTGGATAAATCCCCTGAGGTTTAACAAGTTGAAGAATAAAACACCATGATTTGTATAATTACAAAGAAAAGATTCTGTGACACTCTGGTCTCTTTGGGTTTTGCACACAGGTGAAGAGATAGGGAAAACATGTTTGCAAGAATTGCAAGGACTCTGGATAAATCCCCTGAGGTTTAACAAGTTGAAGAATAAAACACCATGATTTGCATAATTACAAGGGAAAGATTCTGTGACACTCTGGTCTCTTTAGGTTTTGCACACAGGTGAAGAGATAGAGAAAACGTGTTTGCAAGAATTCGCCAATGTGGCTCCATAATGCGACTTGGGCCATGGAAGGAGCACAGGAGTTCGACCTAACTTTCACTGACGGACAGCCTTCAGAAGCTCATCCTCTCCCCCAGGTATTTGCATTGCCTCAAGCCAAGCACGCGGTACAGGCATCACTAATTCCGTGGCAAACTTACCAGAAAACACATTGTTCCAGGCAGGGGTGGAATTCTAGCAGGAGCTCCTTTGCATATTAGACCACACACCCCTGATGTAGACAATCCTCCAAGAGCTTACAAAAAAGAGCCTTCTAAGCTCTTGGAGAATTGGCTACATCAGGGTTGTGTGGCCCAGGCCTTGAATTCAGCAGAAGCTCACAGGAGTGCAGCTCCTGAACCTTTCTGAGGGTTCCCCCCCCCCACCTACCTACCTTGTCCACTGAGTAGTAGGTGCAGCTGCATAACAATCCTTGGATGAGCTTTACCACCTATTTTTCTACAAAAATGACTTCTGGTGTGACCTAATGTGCAAAGGAGCTCCTGCTAGAATTCCACCCTTCCAGAATGTTAGTTTACCACAAGGGAACCACATGAATTAAAGCATATTTAAATAATAAGAAGTTTAAAAGAACGTAGTACAAATTTTCAGATTTTTCATATGGAAAAGAAAACAACAAACCCCCCTGGGACTACATAACGCAGCACCAAAGGTAGCTGCAAACAGTTGAAGTTTTCTCAGCTGCAAGGTAGGCACTTACAAATGTCCATAAGGAGTCCATGACAAAGAATTGGGGTTCCAGCATCTAAAGCAAGAAGCTACATAAGAAGTGGAGTGCCTCAAGGATCTGTCCTGGGACCTGTTTTATTCAAGATCTTTATCAATGATTTCAATGAAGGAATAGAGGGAATGCTTATTAAATTTGCAGATGATACTAAATTGGGAGGGGTTGCAAACACAGAAAAAGCCAGAAACAGGATACAGGATGACCTTGACAGGCTGGAAAACTGGGCTAAAATCAATAAAATTAATTTTAACACGGATAAATGTAAAGTTCTGCATTTAGGTAGGAAAAATCCAATGCATGGTTATAGGATGGGGGAGACTTGTCTTAGCAGTAGCATGTGCGAGAAGGATCTAGAGGTCTTAGTGGATCATACGCTGAACATGAGTCAACAGTGTGATGCGGTGGCTTAAAAGACAAATGCAATTTTGGGCTGTATCAACAGAAGTATAGCGTCCAAATCACGTGATGTGATGGTATCGCTTTACTCTGCTCTGGTAAGACCTCACCTGGAGTATTGTGTTCAGTTTTGGGCACCACATTTTAAGAAGGATCTAGACAAGCTGGAATGGGTCCAGAGGAGGACAACAAAGATGGTGAGGGGTCCGGAGACCAAGTCCTATGAGGAAAAGTTGAAGGAACTGGGCATGTGTAGCCTGGAGAGGAGGTGGCTGAGAGGTGATAGGATCACCATCTTCAAGTACTTGAAGAGCTGTCACATAGAGGATGGTGTGGAATTGTTTTCTGTGGCCCCAGAAGGTAGGACGAGAACCAATGGGTTGAAATTAAATCAAAAGAGTTTCCAGCTCAACATTAGGAAGAACTTCCTGACCGTTAGAGTGATTCCTCAGTGGAACAGGCTTCCTTGGCAGGTGATGGGTTTTTCTTCCTTGGAGGTTTTTAAACAGAGGCGAAATGGCCATCTGACAGTAATGAAGATCCTGTGAATTTAGGGGGAAATGTTTGTGAGATTCCTGCATTGTGCAGGGGGTTGGGCTAGATGACCCTGGAGGTCCCTTCCGACTCTATGATTCTATGAAACTAACGGTGATGGCAAGCGTTGTCATCTATATGACTTGCTTTCAACTGTTGATAAAGTTGTAAGATCTTCAGTCCACTGTGGGTGGGCATTTATCTCTCCAGTGTTGTAACACAAGTCTTTAGCAACAGTACGGGCATGGAAGGTCGATCTGCATTGACTACCAGTTAGCCTCCAGGAGAAAGGGAAATAGTTTTGAAAGCATGTAAGCATTCTAAAAGACTGGTAAATGTTTGAAATACAAAACTGATATAATTACTTCCTCCTCAAATGACTGAATGAATGGATAAGCTTGAAGCGTATGTCCAGAGGAGGGCGACGAAGATGGTGAGGGGTCTGGAGACCAAGTCCTATGAGGAAAGGTTGAAGGCGCTGGGGATGTTTAGCCTGGAGAGGAGGCGGCTGAGAGGTGACAGGATCACCATCTTCAAGTACTTGAAGGGCTGTCATCTAGAGGATGGGGTGGAATTGTTTTCTGTGGCCCCAGAAGGTAGGACCAGAACCAATGGGTTGAAATTAAATCAAAAGAGTTTCCAGCTCAACATTAGGAAGAACTTCCTGACCGTTAGAGCGATTCCTCAGTGGAACAGACTTCCTCGGGAGGTGGTGGGCTCTCCTTCCTTGGAGGTTTTTAAACAGAGGCTAGATGGCCGTCTGACAGCAATGAAGATCCTGTGAATTTAGGGGGAGGTGTTTGTGAGTTTCCTGCATTGTGCAGGGGGTTGGACTAGATGACCCTGGAGGTCCCTTCCAACTCTGTGATTCTGTGTCTAAGAGACACATATTGTAAGCTTAAATGGTAGCACTTTGACACAATACTTAGTTCTAAAAAGGGAGTACAGTCTGGAGACCAAGTTCTATGAGGAAAGGCTAAAGAAGCTGGGCATGTTTAGCCTGGAGAGGAGATGACTGAGAGGTAATATAATCACCATCTTCATGAAGGGCTGTCATATAGAGGATGGTGCAGATTGCAGAATTGTTTCCTGTTGCTCCAGAAGGTTGGACTAGAACTAATGAGTTGAACTTAAGCCCAAAGGATATTCAGCGAAATATTAGGAAGAGCTTCCTGACAGAGTAGTTAGATCCAAGAGGGCAGCCGTGTTGGTCTGAAGCTGCTGAACAAAGCAGGAGTCAAGTTGCACCATTAAGACCAGCGAAGTTTTGACAGAGTGGCTCCTTAGAGGAACAGGCTTCCTTGGTTATCAAGTAGGGATGTGCATTCGGCTCGGCCGAGCCATATTTACAGCCGAACCAGTGTTGATTCGGCCGCATACGGAATAGCCTGCAGCCGACTTCCATAAGCGCCCATTACACGGCAGCCGAATAGGCTCGTTCTGTAGTTACGAATAGCTATTCATAAGCAAACAGCTGTCAATTCAAAACAAAAGGCGGCAATTAGCTTCTGGAGCTTCAAAGGAGCTCCTTTGGCACCTTCCCGCCTCTGCCTTAACATCCCTGGGATCAGGGAGGGGGGAGGGGGAAGAGGAGCCCCAACAGCCAATCCAAAGCATGCATTTGTAAAATACATTGGAAATGCATGCTTTGAAGGGCTTTCTAAGGAGTCTTCACTTCCTGGCTGACTCCTCCATGCTGTGTGTAAGAGATTGCTTAAGCTGCTGCAGCTCTCTCACTCAGACTTCCCTGGAAGACAAGGTAAAACACTCTTTGGGTTCTCTTTTTTTATTTATTGTTGGTAAAAGGACTTTTTTTAAAGACTTAGAGTCCCTTTACTTATCCAGATTTGGGTGGTGGT
This sequence comes from Heteronotia binoei, assembly GCF_032191835.1. Lineage (NCBI taxonomy): Eukaryota > Metazoa > Chordata > Lepidosauria > Squamata > Gekkonidae > Heteronotia > Heteronotia binoei. The sequence continues at coordinate 14,725,426 of NC_083227.1, read as the reverse complement.
GGGGTAGCTTATTTGGGGTTTCTGCTTGGGGAGGGGGCCTGGGGTGGGGGGGTTTGCCAATCTGCCCATATCTTAATTTAGTGAGAGGACTTTTAAAAGTGCAGTGTCCTTTTACTTCTCCTGATTTGGGTGGCTTTAATTTCTTGGGGTTAGGGTGAAGGGTTTTTTTTGGGGGGAGGGGGTGGCAAAGTTCCTGTATTGTTAAAAGTTAATTTTTTACTGTTTTAAAAGTATTCAGTGTTTGATTTGTTGCTGCTGTGCTGTGTTGTGCTGCTGCTGTTACTCTTTTCTTTGGGTTATTGGGGCGGGTGCTGTTTGGCCTAATTTCCATTGTTTAAAAGGCCACTTTTGTCCCCCTTTTCTTGTTGGTGAAAAGGCCACTTTTTTTTAACACTTGGCCTTTTGTGATTCTGCTGGTTTTGTTTTGGTTTTTTAAATTGCCTCTGGTTGGTGTGGGGGTTGGTGAGGGTGTGTGTGGGCTGGGTCACTTTCTTGTTTTTATAGAGTAGGTTGTGTGTTCTGTGGCAGGGAAGCTGGCACCTGGGTGAGAGACCCAGAACCAGCGGGCTTTTTGTGGTTTGCCAGCTCTCCCCTTGTTATTTGGGGCAGGGCTGGAGAGCTGGCATCTGTAGATTGTGTGTTCTGTGGCAGGGAAGCTGGCACCTGGGTGAGAGACCCAGAACCAGCAGGCTTTTTGTGGTTGACAAGCTCTCCCCGTGTTATTTGGGGCAGGGCTGGAGAGCTGGCATCTGTAGATTGTGTGTTCTGTGGCAGGGAAGCTGGCACCTGGGTGAGAGACCCAGAACCAGCAGGCTTTTTGTGGTTGACAAGCTCTCCCCTTGTTGTTTGGGGCAGGGCTGGAGAGCTGGCATCTGGGTTTGCTGCAAGCAGGTCTGCAGAGCAGACCTTGAGCAGATTGTGTTTTGTGTGGCAGTGAGGTTGGCAACTGGGTTTATGTTGGTGCCAGGCCTGCAGGCCCAGGGTTCATAGATTAGATAGAGGGATGTAGTGCATTTGGGGCCTATAGAGATTCTCTGGTGTGAGGTTAGGTTTGGCTTTGGGTGCCCCAGGAATTGGACCCCATGGTCCAATTTTTTTGGGACTTGGGGGGGTTGGAGGGGAGAGTCCCCTTCAGGTCTCCTGCAAATTTGGGGGCTCTCCCTCAAACCCCCTCCCCTCCAGGCGGCTTCAATTATATCCTATTTGCCATTGATTTTAATGGCCCATAGGGTATAATGATGGAATAGGGGCACCCTCTTTGGGTGCCCCTGGAATGGGATCCCCTGGCCCAATCTTTTTGGGACTTGGGGGGGTTGGAGGGGAGAGTCCCCTTCAGGTCTCCTGCAAATTTGGGGGCTCTCCCTCAAACCCCCTCCCCTCCAGGCGGCTTCAATTATATCCTATTTGCCATTGATTTTAATGGCCCATAGGGTATAATGATGGAATAGGGGCACCCTCTTTGGGTGCCCCTGGAATGGGATCCCCTGGCCCAATCTTTTTGGGACTTGGGGGGGTTGGAGGGGAGAGTCCCCTTCAGGTCCCCTGCAAATTTGGGGGCTCTCCCTCAACCCCCCCCCTCCAGGCGGCTTCAAATATACCCTATTTGCCATTGATTTCAATGGCCCATAGGGTATAATAGGGCCGTATATTCGGTAATAGCCGTGCATCTACCGTATATGCGGCTATTCCGAATACGGTATTCAGTAGTGCATGGGGAATCCGAAATTTTTTTCCCTGTGCACTTCCGAATCCGTGTAATTCCGAATTTTTTTTTTTGCACATCCCTATTATCAAGTTCAATAGATTAGAGCTTGCTTTTTCCAACAAGCCTAATTTCGCCGTCCTCAGAGCTTCCCAGGCCGAGATATTAATTTTTAAAGTTTTTAAATCCTTCAAAATAGTGGTCGCGACTTTCTGCTTCCCTTTTCTTTTTTTTCCTTTAAGAACTTCTAAAATCCAATATAAACAATACGTCCAATAATATTTATCTCCTTATCATCACCTCAATTATTTCCAACAATTTTTAATGTTCCGAACACTTTAAAAATATTATTTTAATTTTAACCTCCTTGCAATGGCCACCGATGTTCCTCTATGATATTATAGTCCTAGAGTAGGCTTTTTGTCTGCTACTTCCTGCTTTGCTTGCCACCAAATCTCGTTTTCACTGGTAAAGAGATCTCACTATACTTGACGTACTTCCTGTGTTGACTGTATATGCTGCAGGTCTGTGACGATGGTGCTCTTTTTTCAAAACCGCAAGTAGACCAAACAATAAATTCCTTACCACTTTTTAGCACTATCCTTTAAATTTACAAAGTCCGTATTTCACCTCCACATCTCTTCTTCTTCCAAGCTTTCTAGACTTCCATTTCCCACCTTAAATCAAATAAATAAAACCTTCTGAATTTATTCTGTTTAACTGTAAATAGTCCCGGAATGAAAGATAGTAATCAGTACCTTTTCTGCCCATTATCCAGATCCCCACCGGTCTCGTGTAGCTTTAGATGTTTAGTAATGTCCAAAAAGGTTCGGATTCCGTCGAGCTTATGTCAAATAAATGACTCTGAGAACTTCTGCAGATGATGAAGATGCAACTCTTCTCCAGAGACCCCTCAAAGCCTGAAGTGCTATCCACACTCTGAACAATTATAAAACTTCTCTCATGTGGATTCTTTGATGGCAGCTAAGACTTAAACTCCAACTGAACCTCTTTCCACACTCTGAACATTTATATGGTTTCTCCCCATGTGGATTCTTTGATGGGTAGTAAGGTTGCTCTGCTGATTGAAACGCTTTCCACATTTTAAGCATTTATATGGTTTCTCCCCTGTGTGAATTCTGAGATGGTTAGTAATTTGGGACTTTTTTCTAAAGCTCTTTCCACACTCTAAGCATTTATGTGGTTTATTTCCTGTATAGGTATTTGGATGGTTAGTAAAGTTGGACTCCTTAATAAAGCTTGTTCCATACTCTAAGCATTCATATGGTTTTCCCCCTTTGTGGATTCTTAGATGGATAGTAAAGCTGGACTTACGATTGAAGCTCTTTGCACACATCAAACAACTATATGGTTTCTCTCCTGTGTGGGTATTTTGGTGGCTAGTAAGGTAGCCATTCTGAATGAAGCTTTTTCCACACTCTGAGCATTTGTATGGTTTTCCCCCTGTATGGGTTCTTTGATGGATAGTAAGACTGGCCACACTCCAAGCATGTATATGGTTTCTCCCCTGTATGGGTATTTTGATGCTGAGTCAGGTAGGACTTCTTTCTGAAGCTCTTTCCGCACTCTAAGCACTTAAATGGTTTCTCTCCTGTGTGGAGTCTTTTGCCTTCTGTCTTTCCCAGCATCAGGGTCTTCTCCAGTGAGTGCTCCCTTCTCATTTGGTGGCCAAAGAATTTGAGCTTCAGCTTCAGCATCTGACCTTCCAGGGAACAGTCAGGGTTGATTTCCCTTAGGACTGGCTGATTTGATCTTCTTGCAGTCCAAGGGACTCTCAAAATTCTTCTCCAGCACCACAGCTCAAAAGCATCTGTTCTTCTGCACTCAGCCTTCCTTATGGTCCAGCTCTCACAGCCATACATTACTACTGGGAATACCATCGCTTTGACTATACAGACTTACACACACACAAAATACTCACCAACACACACATCCATTCCACTTTAGAAGCCAAAACAACACTAACTCTTGCTTAGAAAAAGAGACTTTTTTTTTTTAAGGAGATAGGGCATGAAATGAAGAAGGAAAAGAACAGACTGGATTTATACCCTGCCCTTCACTCAAGAGTCTCAGAGTGGCTTACAATCTCCTTTCCCTTCCTGTCCCCAGAACAGACACTCTGTGAGGTAGGTGGGGCTAAGAGAACTCTTTCAAGAGCTGCCCTTGAGAGAACAGCTCTTTCACAAACTGAGACGGACCCAAGGTCAGTCAAAGCCCAAGAGACTTCTCTGACTTAACAATGCCTTTCATGTTTGTTCCGTGCCACAACATTTTGAAATAAAATCTTTTAAAAGGACACATTCCTTCAACCCCTTTTTTTTCTGAGACTAAGCCAATCAAAGGATTCTTCCCCTGTGGGATGCACAAAACACTGGCTAGCTCTTGTAACTGGGCCACTGAGAGTGGCATTGTTGCCCTAAATTGACAGTTGTAAGATGTCTCCAAAAGTGACACGTGACAGGAATATGACACAGGAAGGGAGTGGAAATGCTGAAATTATGTTTTAATGTTTCCAAACTGAGATGCTTTGAGCCACAAAGAAAGACTGGGTATAAATGTTATAATAAATAAATGAAAATTACTACCAAGAAAGGCCAGATTCCCAGCATTCTCTGCCATGACTTCCTGGTGGAGATCCCTTTGGGACAGATCCAGCAGAGCCCATTTCTCCTCTGAGAAGCACACAGCCACATCCTTGAAGGTCACCAGACCCTGAAAGAAGAAGGAAATCTTTATTCTTCAAGTAAAATCTGTCAAGTCTAAAGGTCACTGAAGATTTAAGGGCAGAGCATTCTCCTCTAGAATTGAAAATTACCTCAGAGGTGTTCTGTTCCTTCCCAGTAGGGAGTTTATAAAACAGTAAAAGGGATTCCTTCATCTTCCAGGGAGAAATGCAGCAAGCAAGGGCCAAGATCCCTTCCTTACCTGATCTGTCTGCACAGCATCTGTTTCCACTGCATCGTAAAGAGGGGAAGGCCCAGAATAGGCCACCTGTGTCCTTCCACAGCCTGTGAGGGAGACAAGGGTTGCGGGAAGAGATTATCCTATTCATGGCCTGGCCAAGTCAGAGTTCTGCTTTTTTTTTTTTTTCATTTAAGGTCTTAAGAAGCCAAACAAGTCCATACCTTAGATATCACTTTTTCCTTTGTGGATAGATCAAGACGGACAGCTATGTTAGTCGGTCTGTAGCAGCAGAAAAGAGCGGGAGTCCATGAGCACCTTAAAGACTAACAAAATTTGTGGCACGATAGGAAATTTCATGTGTCATTGCCCACTTCTTCAGCTATCCTGTATCTGAAGAAGCAAGTCAGAAATGTTGTTAGTCTTTAAGGTGCTACTGGACTCTTGCTCTTTTTTATTTGTGGGACTTTTTTCTCAGCAAATTCCATTTATCATGTTTACACTGAAATCCCCTCCCTCGGGTACTAGATGGGCTCCCTCAATCTACAACTTCCATTTCCTAGTGAAATGCAGACATCCAATACACAAAAACTGACTCGCTCCCAGCGCCTAGAATCCGAAATCCACTGGCTTTACTAACAGAAGATGAGGTCCTTATTTGTTCCCCAACATAGACGTGGCTCCTTTTTTGAAAATTAGGAAGGGAGTGAACCCCCCCCCCCTCCCCAGGCCCTGGAGAAGAATTCCAAACCTGTGGAGCCACTACCCAAAAGGCCCTGATCCTTGTTGAAGACAATCCAGTGCCAATCCAGGAAGGAGAAAGTCTTAGAGGACGCAGACAATCCAAGAGAATAACTAACAGGTCACGCCACTGGTAAACTTAATTATTAGGCATTTTAGACTTTTCCTCCTCCTACAGAAGCTCACTTCATGCTGCGTCTTGGCTGAAATTCGAAGTACCAGTTTGGGATTATAAAAATTTGCACACATTCTTAAGATGTATGAAAAGCTTGAGGCTAGAATGACTCCAGAGACTGAGATAAAACTGAAATACCCATTAATCCTTCCCCAGCCCACACCTGGGTCACCCAGACTAGCCAAATATCATCAGATCTTGGAAGCTAAGCGAGGTCAGTTCTGGTTAGTTCTTGGATGGGAGACCCCAAGGAAGAAAAAGGTGAAGAGACTGGATTTATAACCCACCTTTCACTCAAAGTCTGAGTGGCTTACAATCCCTTCCTCTCTCCACAGCAGACACCCTGTGAGGGAGGTGGGGCTGAGAGAGCTCTCAGAGAACTGCTCTTGAGAGAACAGCTCTGCTGTAAACTTGTGGCTGACCCAAGGTCACACCAGCAGCTGCACATGGAGAAAGAGTGGGGAATCAAACCCAGTTCTCCAGAGAAGAGTCCACCACTCTTAACCACTACACCAAACTGGGCTCTAGCTCAGGGTCACTACACAGAGACAGGAAATGTAAGGCTGCCAGGTTCTGTTGCTGGCATTGGGCTGGCTGGAGGGATCCTCCCCCGATGTCGCTTGCGCAACGTTGTGCGCTGGCTGCTCTAGGAGCTTCTGGGAAAATTCTATAGGTTTCCCGGACGCTCTAGCAATTTGGGACGGTCACTACACAGAGACAGGAAATGTAAGGCTGCCAGGTTCTGTTGCTGGCATTGGGCTGGCTGGGGGGGATCCTCTTCCAATGTCGCTGGCGCGATGTTGTGCGCTGGCCGCTCTAGTAGCTTTTGGGAAAATTCTATAGGTTTCCCAGATGCTCTAGCAATTTGGGAGAGAAACTCGATGGTACTGGAGGCTGTGGGGGACTTGGCAACCCCAAGGAAATGGCAAACCACCTCTGTTTATCTTTTCCCTTGAAAACCCAACAGGGTCATACTAAGCCACCTGGGTTTTGATGGAACTGAGCAGTTGGGTTAGAACTGATAAAAGGAAGTCCTTCTTCACCCAAAGGGTGATTAACACATGAAATTCACTGCCACAGGAGGTGCTGGCAGTTACAAGCATTGCCAGCTTCAAGAGGGGATTGGATAAACATATGGAGCAGAGATCCATCAGTGGCTATTAGCCACAGGGTATAGATGGAACGTTTTGTCTAGGGCAGTGATGCTCTATGTTCTTGGTGCTTGAGGGGGGCACAGTGGGAGGGATTCTAGTGTCCTGGCCCCACTGATGGACCTCCTGATGCTGTCTGGGTTTTTTGGCCACTGTGTGACATGGAGTGTTGGACTGGATGGGCCACTGGCCTGATCCAATATGGCTTCTCTTATGTTCTTATGAACTCTGCACCACCAAACCTTGTCCAAAGCAGAGGCACCTTGATCAACTTTCTGTGTGATCCCCTGGAAGAGCTGCTCCTGCCTGAGGTCAGTGGGGGGCTTCTCTGCCCCTCTGGACAGCTCCTGAAATGGAACATTAGAACATAAGAGAAGCCATGTGGGATAAGGCCAAGGGCTCATCCAGTCCAACACTCTGTGTTACATAAGAACATAAGAGAAGCCCTGTTGGATCAGGCCAATGGCCCATCCAGTCCAACACTCTGTGTCACATAAGAACAGAAGAGAAGCCATGTTGGATCAGGCCAATGACCCATCCGGTCCAACACTCTGTGTCACATAAGAACAGAAGAGAAGCCATGTTGGATCAGGCCAATGGCCCATCTAGCCCAACACTCTGTGTCACATAAGAGAAGCCATGTTGGATCAGGCCAATGGCCCATCCAGCCCGTGTGTCACATAAGAGAAACCATGTTGGATCAGGCCAATGGCCCATCTAGTCCAACACTCTGTGTCACATAAGAACATAAGAGAAGCCATGTTGGATCAGGCCAATGGCCCATCCGGTCCAACACTCTGTGTCACACAGTGGCCAAAAAACCGAAGTGCCATCAGGAGGTCCACCAGTGGGGCTAGAAGCCCTCCCACTGTGCCCCCCCCCCCAAGTGCCAAGAATACAGAGCATCACTGCCCCAGACAGAACCAATGGAGCAGAGAAAGGGTAAAGGAATAGTTTAGAATAAGACTTCGGGAAGGGAATGATATTTGAAGACAAATTCTTGGGAGAAATGGTGTTGTTCAAGCCAAGGAGAATTTTAGGATCATCTTCCACCATTTCTGCCCCTTGCCCCTCTCTCAGGTTGAAATCCACTCACCTGCCCTTTCTTCTCCTCCTCTGCTTGACTCAAGAGGAAGCCTTCTGCCAGGGCCACCGCCTGGGAACTGGTCTCCGGCCCACATTCCCTCACCCAGCTCTCCATCTCCGGGGGCAGGACAGCCAGGAAGTGCTCTAAGATAACCAGATCCAGCATCTCCTTCTAGCTGCGCCTTTCTGGCTTCAGCCACTGACAGCAAAGATGGTAGAGTTGACTGCAGGTCTCTCTGAGCCCTTCGGCCTCCAGGTAGTGGAAGTGCCTGAATCTCTGGTGCTGGGCATCTGAGCAGGTGGTGTCTTCAGCCAGGATTTGGGGCGCAGATCCTTCCCAGAATCCCCCATTTCCCCTACCCTCTATGGCTTTCGGGGCATCTTTCTGCTTCAAGGTAAGCAGAATTGTCTTCTTTCATTTTCCAGTGAAAGCTCAGACAAAGCTATGTTTTCCTACTTGTTCCTTCCTTCCTAAGAGCAGCCAAATAGTTAGGAAGCCCTGCAAAGCTGACGAGCTGTTCTGTGAGCAAACCGTGGCCTCCTTTCCGAAGCCAAGAAGGAGCGGATGCGTCTGTCTGGCATCAGCACTTCTCTCTGTAGTAAATGAGACAAACACAAAATGGAGACTTCTTTCAGCTGAAACGCACAGCGTGTGTCAAGCTCCGATAGTCCCAATAACAATATCCACAAACCTATTGCCCTTTCACCACACCCCCTCCAGCCAAGAAATAGCAGCTCTCCAGCAGCCCTGGCCTCACTCAATGCACAGCAGCCAAGAAGGTCAGAGCGCCTGCTCCGGCTGCAATGCCACTGAGGATGTTCTCCGCAGCCGAGAACGAAACGTCTGGAAGAAAAACTTTCTCCAGTAGAACACGGTACTTGAGCCCGAAAGATTCTACAAACCCTAATGATGTTACTAGCCGTGAAAACCTGAAATCTTTGATAACAATATCCTTTGTTTATTTCAAATAGATTCATTTATTAAGACCTAGAGACGCTTACAGGACAGGTAACTGAAAGAACTGAAGAACCAAAGCACATACAGAGATATATAATGGGGGTTCACAGCCATTAGCGACCCTGTGGCGCAGAGTGGTAAAGCAACAGCACCGCAGTACTGTGGTCTGAACTCTCTGCTCCCGACCTGAGTTCGATCCCAGAGAAAGCTGGTTCAGGTAGCCGGCCTAAGGTTGACTCAGCCTTCCATCCTTCCGAGGTCGGTAAAATGAGTACCCAGCTTGCTGGGGGGGAAGTGTTAAAGACTGGGGAAGGCAATGGCAAACCACCCGTAAAAAGTCTGCCGTGAAAACGTTGTGAAAGCAACGTCACCCCAGAGTCGGAAATGACTAGTGCTTGCACAGGGGACCTTTCCTTTCCACAGCCGTTACTATTTGGCAGGCACTTCTACCTTAAGGGTCAAATGTTACTATAATAAACAACAAAAGAGGAAGAACTGCATATCAAAGAGATAAGGACGTTTGAAGGTACTAAAGCATTCCTTTTTCACACTCCTGAGACACAACAGCGTTTCATGAGAATTTAAACATCCCCTAGCCAGATGGCCCTGGCTATTAAGTAGTAAATACCACCATTCAGCTTCTAAGGGAAAGATATATGCAGGAGCCTGACAGCGTGAAGCCTTCCCTAGGATGGAGAGTCACAGGGAAGGAACATTAGTGGAGTCCTGCCAGATCAGACCAAAGACCCATGCAGCCTAGCTGCTTTTAAGAACATCAGAAGAGCCCTGCTAGATCAGCCCAGTGGTCCATCTAGTCCAGCTTCCTGTCTCACACAGTGGCCAATCAGTTCCTCTGGAGGGCCAGCAACAGGGCAGAGAGGCCGAGGCCTTCCCATGAAGTTGCCTCCTGGCCCTGGGATTCAGAGACTGAGGCTGTGATCACACACAAAAAATAATGCACTTTTCAACTGAGTTTACTGCGTGAACTGGCAAAATCCAGTTGGAATGTGCATTGAAAGTGCATTATTTACTGTGTGTGATCACAGCCTGTTTTTTTCCTGAAACCTTTTTTGGTTTTTTTTCTCGAAAAATTGAAAAAAAAAGAAAAGAAATTGATTATGGAATGTTTTATTTTAACACGACGAATAAAATATTTTTAAGACAAGGTGTTCAAATATTTTCCAAATCATTTCTAAAAAATATGTATGGCATCAGATGATTCTAATTTCTGTGCACTGAGGACAAGCAAGTCCTAGGTCATGCCCCTTCATTGGAACTTCGTCCTACACTCCCTTCTATATACTTCCCCCCTTTTCAATTCTTTTTTGTGAGAATGAGTTATTTTTATTTAATACTGTGGAGAGGAAATATGAATAACTATTGCTTCTGGATTTTTAAAAATTGTTTTGTGGAGGTTTCCTGTCTGCTTCACATAAGCTAGTAAACAGTTCAGGAGATTGTTACTTCATTTGTTACAATTACAAATAAATATTATTTTAAAAGTAAATTCTGTTTGTAATAATTGTTTGGATATACTATATTTTTAATATGCTAGTTGTGATAATTTCATGCCAAGAAAATTGTCCAAAGTCATATTTTATGTTCCTGAAGTAACAGAATGACTTTCAATCTGGAAAAGAAAAAAGAAAGTGCTAATGTAGTATTTTCCCCCCAATTTTTCCAAAAATTTCCATTTAAAAAAAAAAACGGGAAAAAACGGGGGGGGGGGGTTCCAAGCTTCAGAATTTCCAGAAATTTTACATCTCTACACACAGATATGGACTATTAATGTTGTAGTTTAGAGATTTATGACTTGGATTTATTGTCTGCTATACTGTAATTTGCTTTTGCATTTATTCATTATAACAACTTAGAATTTTCTGTGAGCTTTGCTCTAAGTCTGCTGTTTCTGTTTAAAGTTGCATCATAGTTTTTTTTCAGTATCATTTATTTTCTTTTGTTATTTACCACAGCTTTGTGTCTGTTTACTACAGCCTCCTGGTGGGGCCTGGAGATCTCTCACAACTGATCTCCACCTGGCAGAGATCAGCTCCCCTGGAGAAAATGGCTGCTTGGAAGGGTGGGCTCTATGGGCTTGTACTATGCTGAGGCCCCTCTCCTACCTCCACTCTCAAAGTCTCCAGGTATTTTCCAACCCAGACCTAGCAACTCTGCTTGAGGGGCAGGGTCCAGGATCCGAGCATGGGACCCAACATCCAGGCTGGACTACTGCAACGCTCTCCGCCCGGCCCAGTCTGCAAACCAGGGGAAAGTGCATCCCCTCTGGCATTCTGTTAGGGTTGCCAATCCCCAGGTGGGGGCAGGGGATCCCCTGATTTGGAAGCCCTCCCCCTGCTTCAGGGTTGTCAGAAAGCAGGGGTGGAGGAAGGAAATGTCTATGGAGACTGATTCCCATAGGGTATAATGGAGAATTGATCCATGGGTATCTGGGGCTCTGGAGGGGCTGTCTTTTGAGACAGAGTCACCAAATTTGCAGCATAGCTCTCAGAGCCTCTCCTCAAAATACCCTCTGTCTGCTGGGCACTATGGAGACCGATCCCCACAGGGTATAATGGAGAATTGATCCACGGGTATCTGGGGCTCTGGAGGGGCTGTCTTTTGAGACAGAGTCACCAAATTTGCAGCATAGCATTCAGAGCCTCTCCTCAAAATACCCTCCACGTTGCAAAAGGATCGGACCACCAGAGGGTCCAATTCTATGAGCCCCAAAAGAAAGTGCCCCTAGCCTTCATTATTTCCGGTAGAGGGAAAAGGTGCGGGGGGGGGGGGGTCCCTTGAAATGTGATGGCCAGAAATGCCTTTGGAGTTCAATCATGCTTGTCACACTCTTGCTCCTGGCCTCACCCCCAAAGTCTCCAGGCCTGGTGTCAACATTCACTGCCCGGCTTTCTGCCCCCCCCCCCCCCCCAATACATTTCCAGCTCACCAGATTGAGGAGGGGAACGACGCCTGCTGCAAACACCAAACTACTTGCAAAGATGGGGCGGGGGGGGGGGGACTTCAAGCTCCCTCCCTCCCTGCCTAGGAATGTGTGCACTGGTTCCCTTTCCTCCTTTTTTGGGGGGGGGGGTGTGCGCCCCGCCTTTGCCCGTCTCCCCGATTGCAATAGAGAGAGATGGCCCCTTGCTGGTAGATGCATACTGGGTGCCAGAAACGATCTCTTTTTCTTTTGCGCGCAACCTGGGGTGGGGGGTGGGGGTTGTGGAGGATAGGGTCCCTTTGCCCCCCCCCCCCATCCGGAGGAGGAAGGAAACCGAGTCTGCAGTCCTAGAAAGGCAGCAGGAAGAAGCCGAGGAAGCTTCCAGTCTCACCCCCACCCCAAGCTTGTGAGCTTTGCAGAGCTGCCTAGCCCGCTCTCTGGAGGAATAAAGACCCCTCCCGGCCCAATCTGGTGAGCTGAAAATGCATTTGGCTAAAGGGGGGGTGCAATGCAAGGAGGAGAAGTAGGTCCGGGTTGGAAAATACCTAGAGACTTTGGGGATGGATCTAGGAGAGGGGCTGTTTGGGGAGGGGTGGGGCCTCACCTGGGTACAATGCTATAGTATAGAGCAGGGGTGGCCAAATTTACTTAAGGTAAAGAAGAAGAAGACTGCGGATTTATACCCCGCCCTTCTCTCTGAAAGAGCCCCCTGGCGCAGAGTGTTAAAGTTGCAGTACTGCAGTCCTAAACTCTGCTCAGGACCCGAGTTCGATCCCCGGTGGTAGCTGGGTTTTCAGGTAGCCGGCTCTAGGTTGACTCAGCCTTCCATCCTTCCCAGGTCGGTAAAATGAGAACCCAGCTTGCTGGAAGGAAAGTGTAGATGACTGGGGAAGGCAATGGCAAACCACCCCGTAAACAGTCTGCCGTGAAAACGTTGTGACAGCAACGTCACTCCAGAGTCGGAAACGACTGGTGCTTGCACAGGGGACCTTTCCTTTCCTTCTCTCTGAATCAGAGAGAGCAGCTTGCAATCTCCTATATCTTCTCCACAGACAACAGGCACCCTGTGAGGTGGGTGGGGCTGAGAGGGCTCTCAGAGCAGCTGCCCTTTCAAGGACAACCTCTGCCAGAGCTATGGCTAACTCAAGGCCATTCCAGCAGCCGCAAGTGGAGGAGTGGGGAATCAAACCCAGTTCTCCCAGATAAGAGCCCACACACTTAACCACATAGAATAAAGAGCCACATAGAATAAATGTCAGATGTTTGAGAGTTGCAAGACATGAACAAGGAAGAAGGAAGGAAATAGATGGGGGAAGGGAAGTGGAGGTGGAAAGCAAGCAACTTTAATTTTAAATATATTCACCAGCTGGCTTGGCTTGTAGAAATGACTTAAAGAGAGAAATGCGTTCTCCAAGCCAGCCGACAGGGCAGTGGGGGCTTCAAGAGCCACGCAATATGCGTGAAAGAGTCCCATGCGGCTCCTGAGCCACAGTTTGGTCACCCCTGCTATAGAGTCCACCCTTCAAAACAGCTATTTTCTCCAGGGGAGTTGATCTCTGCCAGCTGGAGATCAGTTGGAAAAGCGGGAGGTCTCCAGTCCCCACCTGGAGGCTGGCAACCCTAGAAGGGACGGGGGAGGGATGGGTGGTGAATGGAGAAGAGGCAGGAAAAAGGGGCACACACACACAAACACACCCGCTTTAATAGTGGGGGGGGGTGCCTTCTTCAGCATTTGAAGTGCGGATTCTTGGACAGGGTGAAAAATTCCCTGAGTTTGCTAAGAGGGTCGCCCCATAAGGAGAGCATTGCAGTAGTCCAGCCTGATTATGGTTCCCCTGGCTGGATCCTGCCCCTCGAGGAATGTGGCTTTGCTTGTAGATCTGTCAAATTGCTTGGTTCTTAAAGAGCTTGACTAAAAGTCATCCTCCCAGCTCATTAAAGAGGGTAGGGTTGCCAAACTCCCCCCCCCCCCCCACACACACTTTGCGGGTTACTGAACATGAGCTACTTCATAAATTAGGAAAAGGAGAAGAAGACGGCATTAGATTTCAGAGTCTCAGAGCAGCTCACAATCTCCTTTATCTTCCTACCTCCCCTACAACAAACACCCTGTGTGGTAGGTGAGGCTGAGAGAGCTCTCTCAGAAGCTGCCCTTTCATATTAATACTTGCTGGGAAAATAGTTTTAGCACAAGTGTGGAAAACTCATAAAACTCCTGCTATTAAAACTTGGTTTTCAAAGGCTTGGGACCTAGTGATTCAAGATAAACTAGCTACTCTGTTACTGCTAATGGAAAATCCTACTATGGCAAACAACTTCATTGAAAAATGGTTTGGTTTTTTTTTCAATTATGTTAATACCAATGGTTCAAAAGATGGTAAATATCTATTAAATATGCAGAGTTTGTATTATTTTAATACTCTATACCAGGGCTTTTTTGTAGAAAAAGCCCAGCATGAACTCATTTGCATATTAAGCCACACCTCTGACACCAAGCCAGCCAGAACTGTGTTCCTGCTCAAAAAAAGCCCGCTGTATACTGCTAATTGATATTCCTTATTGTCAACTTTTCCTATTGTACTATATCAGGGGTGGCCAACAGTAGCTCTCCAGATGTTTTCCGCCTACAACTCCCATCACCCCCAGACATTGGCCATGCTGACTGGCGCTGATGGGAGTTGTAGGCAAAAAAACATCTGGAGAGCTACCGTTGGCCACCCCTGTACTATTGGATTGCTACCTTGTTACTTATGCCAATTGTGTTACTGTATTTTTCCTATTTTGGTTTTAATAAAGATTACTTTGTTTAAAAAAAGAAGCTGCCCTTTCAAGGACAAGCTCTGCGTTCCAGTACCTGCAAGCGGAGGAGTGGGGAATCAAACCCGGTTCTCCCAGATAAGAGTCCACACACTTAACCACTACACCAAACTGGCTCTCTGGTGTGCTCAGGAGTCATCCTTCCTGAGCAGGCTGAGCTAAGACAAAAATGTGTGAGCCAGGGGCTAAAAAACTGAGCTAGCTCACATGAACTCCGCTTAGAGGGAACTCTGCACATACACCATATGCCTCCTGAAATCCCAGCAGCCGGAGGGGATTTCAGACAGGGCTGCCTTCCGGAGGGGGCCGACCCTGTGCTGAAATCCCTAAGCGGAAGACTTTTCAACATGACAAGTTGTGGTTTTCCGATGCTTGCTTTTAAATTGGCTCTCAAAAGTTTCTTGTCAGCTGGATGTTTTCCTTTGGTGTGAGAAGGGCTGTTATGTATTGGACTTTATGCACGGCAGAAAACTTTTGTGCACAACCAGGCAACCGCGGGAGCGCTAGCAACGCGATAATTCCACCTGAGATCTGGATTCCAAGTAGCCAATGAGCGGTCAGGGCACGAAACCTGACTGCCGTGATTTGGTATGGGAAGTTGGGGAGTGGTTCTTTTGCATGTTCATATGCGGAGTCTCGGCCCTGCCATGTTGTTTTAGTATGTAGTTACCAATAAAGCCAGTTCTGTGTGAACTACAAATGTATCGGACCCAGTATTTACCAATGGAGAGGCAGAGCCAATGTTCAAAAAGCACCAAAGGAACAAAAACAAGAAGATATTGGATTTATACCCCACTCTCCACTCTGAATCTCAGACTCTGAGTGGCTCACAATCTCTTTTATTTCCTTCCCCCACAACAGACACCCTGTGAGGTGGGTGGGGTTGAGAGAACCCTCCCAGAAGCTGCCTTATCAAGGACAGAGTCTCAGAGCAGCTCACAATCTCCTTTATCTTCCTCCCCCACAACAGACACCCTGAGAGGACTCTCCCAGCAGCTGCCCTTTCAAGGACAACTCCTGCGAGAGCTATGGCTGACCCAAGGCCATTCCAGCAGCTGCAAGCAGAGGCATGGGGAATCAAACCTGGTTCTCCCAGATGAGTCCGTGCACTTAATCACGACACCAAACTAGCTTTCAAAGAAAGCTGAGTCGTGTCCTATAAAACTGATGGGCAAGGCTGCTTACAGGCTCCAAAAACAGGGTTGCCAGATCCCCCCTGGCCCCAAAAGGGGATGAGGGATGGGGTAACCAGATCCAGGTTGGAAAATTCCTGGAGATTTGGGGGTGGAGCCAGGGGAGAAGAGGGATGTCAGTGGGGCACAATGCCACGGAGTCCACCCTCCAAAGCATCCATTTGCTCCATCATCTCTGTTGTCTGGAGATGGGCTGTCATTCCAGGAGATCCCCAGGGCCCACCTGGAGGCTGGCATCTCTATGCACAACTCTCCCATGATTATCAGAGATGTTTTAAAGATATATATTCATCCCTTTAAAATAGGCCCTATGACCAGGGATATCATAGCTTATTTCATTTATTCCCCCTTTTCTCAGAAGCTCTGCTTGCATTTTCCCTCCTGGCTCCCTTGAAGGGCTGAAATGCTCTCTAAGCAGGGATTGCGTGTGTGTGGGTGGGGTGTCTTCTTCTTAGAATCATAGAGTTGGAAGGGACCTCTAGGGTCATCTAGTCCAACCCCCTGCACAATGCAGGGAACTCACAAACACCACCCCCTAAATTCACAGCTGGAACGAGTCCAGAGGAGGGCGACAAAGATGGTGAGGGGTCTGGAGACCAAGTCCTATGAGGAAAGGTTGAAGGAGCTGGGGAAGTTTAGCCTGGAGAGGAGGCGGCTGAGAGGTGATATGATCACCATCTTCAAGTATTTGAAGGGTTGTCCTATAGAGGATGGTGTGGAATTGTTTTCTGTGGCCCCGGAAGGTAGGACCAGAACCAGTGGGTTGAAATTAAATCAAAAGAGTTTCCGGTTCAACATGAGGAAGAACTTCCTGACTGTTAGAGTGATTCCTCAGTGGAACAGGCTTCCTTGGGAGGTGGTGGGCTCTCCTTCCGTGGAGGTTTTTAAACAGAGGCTAGATGGCCATCTGACAGCAATGAAGATTCTGTGAATTAAGGGGGAAGTGTTTGTGAGTTTCCTGCATTGTGCAGGGGGTTGGGCTAGATGACCCTAGAGGTCCCTTCCAACTTTATGATTCTATGATTCATTGCTGGCAGACAGCCATGTAGCCTCTGTTTAAAAACCTCCAAGGAAGGAGCCTACCACCTTCTGAGGAAGCCTGTTCCACTGAGGAATCGCTCTAACAGTCAGGAAATTCTTCCTAATGTTGAGCCGGAAACTCTTTTGATTTAATTTCAACCCACTGGTTCTGGTCCTACCTTCCGGGGCCACAGAAAACAATTCCACACCATTTTTCTTCTTCTTCTTCGCATTTCTCAGAATTGTGAATGTACCAGCACTTTTTTGTGATGTACCAGGAGACCCAGTTTGGTGTAGCGGTTAAGTGCATGGACTCTTATCTAGGAGAACCAGGTTTGATTCCCCACTCCTCCACTTGCACCTGCTGGAATGGCCTTGGGTCAGCCATAGCTCTGGCAGAGGTTGTCCTTGAAAAGGCAGCTGCTTGTGAGAGCTCTCTTAGCCCCACCCACCTCACAGGGTGCCTGTTGTGGGGGGGAGAAGATATAGGAGACTAAGCGGCCCTGAGTCTGATTCAGAGAGAATGGCAGTGTATAAATCTGCGGTCTTCTTCTTTTAGGAGGAGGTCCCACTTCCTGAGGGTAGGGGGGAACTGGGGGAAAATCTGTGCCTGCCACTTTAGACATGAGTATAGTGCCTCCTTTCCTATTTTCTTTTGCAAAAATGCACGCTTTGTTCTGTTGCTTCAGACCAACACGGCTGCCCACTTGGATCTATGAACACTTAAGAGTTAAAGAGAGAGAGCCGCAGTTCTAGAAAGAAGCATGGGGCGGGCTATATGGGGCAGCCATTTCCTCCTCCGCTCTTTGCAAGAAAGCGCTTCTGGATTTCAGTGGCTTCTGCTTGAAGTGGGGGGGAATCCGGTGAGCTCAAAGCGGGTTTGGAGGGGGGAAATATGGGGCTGGGGGCTGGAATGCAAGACCGAAAGCAGAGAGAAAGGAGAAGGCATGTAGTCAAGGGTGAAAAAGAGCCCCCGCCCTCCCCGTTTCTTCCTTGCTTCCCTCGGGCCCCCCCTCCCCACACCTCCCCCACAGAGAGCTGCTTCTCCTCCTTGTGCAGACCCACGGGTTCCTGCCGCGGACTTGAGCGCAGGATCCGAACCTGGCACCTTTGCTGAGGAAATTCCAAGCGGCTTCCCGTTCTAAAGGCGCATTTAGAGGGGAGGCTCGTTTAGGGAGGGGGTGGGTGGGGTTGAGAGGGAAATTTGCGTTGGGGGAGAAGGAGGGAGCAGATCCAGGACGGGGAGGGGGATGAAGGAAGATTTGGGGCGGAGGGATTGAAGGAGAGGCTGAGAGAGCTGGGAAGAAAGGGGGGGGGTCAAGATACGTGGCACTTGAACGTCAGAAGATCCACAAGACTGCAAGGGGGGGAGGGTTGTTGGGAGGAAATTTTCCTCCTCAACATCAAGGCGGTGCCCCTTCTGTCTTGGGGAAATGGAAGCAGGGGGGGGTCACAGGGGTAAAGTTGCTAAGTCCAATTAAAGAAATATCTGGGGACTTTGGGGGTGGAGCCAGAAGACTTTGGGGGTGGAGCCAGGAGACCTTGGGGGTGGGGCCAAGAGTAAGGTTGTGACAAGCATAATTGAACTCCAAAGGAAGTTCTGGCCATCACGCACCTTTTAAATGCCTTCCCTCCATTGGAAATATTGAAAGATCGGGTACCTTCTTTGGGGCTCATAGAATTGGACCTCTGGTCCAATCCTTGTGAAACACGGAGGGTCTTTTGAGGAGAGGCACTGGATGCTATGCTGCAAATTTGGTACCTCTATCTAAAAAAAACAGCCCTCCCAGAGCCCCAGATACCCATAGATCAATTCTCCATCATACCCTATGGGAATCTGTCTCCTTAGGGAATAATGGGGTGCCCAGCAGTCATTTCCCTTCCCCCCTCCCCTTGCTGGGCATTGGCAACCCTACACAGGGGACTCACTCTGAGTTTGATGCTTTGGGGAGCTCATTTTTTTCCTGCTTCCAAATAACAGCACCCTGAAGCACTGGGGCCCCTGCTGGAGTTTTCCCCTGGCTTTTCTGTGATCTTGCCCCCAAATGGATTTGGGTTGAACATTTGCAAGCAAGGCGTGATAGCTGCCATTTCCATCTCTCCCAGACCCTCCCCAGTGGCACCTTTTTTTCTTTCCCCGGTACGGAGTGTGGGGGTCAGTGTTTGTTTTTTCTTTCTTACTTTGGCAATCGGCTAGGGTATGGGTACAACCAGTGTTCCCTCTAAGCTGAGTGAGCGTGAGCGAGCTCACAGATTTTTAGCCTCCGGCTCACACATTTTTGTCTTGGCTCAGGAAGGATGACCGCAGAGTACAATAATCTATGCAGTAGCTCACCACTTTAATGCCAGCAGCTCACAGAGTAGAGTTTTTGCTCACCAGACTCTGCAGCTTTGAGGGAATATTGCCTGTGAGCAATACTTCCTCTAAACTGTGGAATCTTGTGAGCAAAAATTCTGCTTTGTGAGTTGCTAGCATTAAAGTTGTGAGCCGGGTGTGTGTGTGTGTGTGTGTGGAACAGGCCTCGGACTAGGGGCACCAGAACCGGGCCTGAGTGGAGGAGAGGGGAATCAAGCCTGGTTCTCCCAAATAAGAGTCCACACAGTTGTTGTGAGCCTCCCTTAGCCTGCTTCAGCGGGGAGGGCGGGATATAAATCAAATCAAATCAATAAAATTAACCACTACACCAAAAGAGGGTTGAGTCCCATGCGGTCTTCCCATCTCAGCCCTGTTAGTTGCGTGTTCCTGGAGAGACGGTCAGTCTGGCTTGGAATTGTTGAACGTATGGGCGCACAGAAGTCCAATTTTGTGCGGTTTTGCCTGATAAACAGGGCCTCTGATTGCAAAACCAAACCTCATATCCCGGCTGGAAAAAGAGGAAGGGCCATTTCTTCTGGGCTGTGCTGAAGAGGAGGGATTGGCAAGTAGGGTCTGAAGAGCTCTTGTCTTGAGACTGTGTCTTGCCTTCACTTCCTTCCAAGGGCTAGTGGATTTCTGTGGACTTGTTTATCTTCAAAGTGTCAGTTTTCCCTCAAAAAATTGTGGATGCTGAAATTGTGCTTGTAAATCTTCAACCCAGGACAAGAGGCAGAGGTCCCTCGGTGGCTATTAGCCACAACATATTGTTGGAACACTCTGTCTGGAGCAGTGATGCTCTGTATTCTTGGCGCTTGGGGGGGGCACAGTGGGAGGGGTTCTAGTGTCCTGGCCCCACTGGTGGACCTCCTGATGGTGCCTGGGTTTTGTGGCCACTGCGTGACACAGAGTGTTGGACTGGATTGGCCATTGGCCTGATCCAACATGGCTTCCCTTATGTTTTTATGTTCTTATGTTCTCTTGTGTTCTTATTTTTCCTTCTCCCTAGTCTCCCTGTTTTTTGAGCTAGAGGCACCAAATTTTCAGTATAGCATCTAGTGCCTCTCCCCAAAATACCCCCCAATTTTCAAAATTATTGGACCAGGGGGTCCAATTCTATGAGCCCCAAAAGAAGGTGCCCCTATCCTTCATTATTTCCTATGGAAGAAAGGCATTTAAAAAGGTGTGCTGTCCCTTTAAATGTGATGGCCAGAACTCCCTTGGAGTTCAGTTATGCTTGTCACAGCCTTGCTCCTGGCTCCGCCCCCAAAGTCTCCTGGCTCCACCTCTAAAGTTCCCAGATATTTCTTGAATTGGATTTGGCAACCCCATTATAATTTGATCTATAATCTAATCTACCTAATTATAAGCGCCCCATGGTGCAGAGTGGTAGACTGCAGTACTGCAGTCCTAAACTCTGCTCACGACTTGAGCTTGATCCCGGCGAAATCTGGGTTCAAGTAGCCGGTTCCAGGTTGCCTTCCATCCTTCCGAGGTCGGTAAAATGAGTACCCAGCTTGCTGGGGGAAAAGTGTAGATGACTGGGGAAGAATGGCAAACCACCCCATAAAGAAGTCTGCTGTGAAAATGTTGATGCGATGTCACCCCAGAGTTGGAAACAGGGTTGCACAGGGGACTACTTTTTTTTTGTTTAATTTCCTGCCGCTACATATTTCTTCTTTGTTCTAATCTAGCTAATTACAGTGTGCACGGAACCTCTGCATCCTGAGTTCCTTTCTTGCATCACCCCTTCCACCCTCCGCCTGGGATATAAAGTCTGAGAGAGCTTCATTCTGAACCCAATATGTCGGAGGTGGCCAATGGTAGCTCTCCAGATGTTTTTTGCCTACAACTCCCATCAGCCGCAGCCAGCATGGCCAATGACTGGGGCTGATGGGGAGTTGTAGGCAAAAATAACATCTGGAGAGCTACCGTTGGCTACCCCTGCAATATGTCAAGCCTTGACTCTAAAAGCTTTATGGTGTGGAGAAACGGCATTTTGGCTGGTCTTTCACTGGGAGTTAGCTAGGAGGAGGTCAAACTGGAGGCAGGCTTAGGCCTAGTCTCCTCTTCCCCTCCCCCCTGTCTGGAACCAGCAATTCTGGGGGAGGGGGCTCCTAGAGAGGCAGGAATTCCTGGAGGCCTGTCTCCCAGAATGCTACAAGACGTAAACCAGTTCCTGGGCGGGAACTGAATTTTTATATAGGAGATTTTGGGCAGCAAGCCCTCAGTTGAGTTCAATTAGTCAGTCTGGCAACAGACTCAAGAAGGTGGTATTGTCATTAGGGTTGCCAAGTCCAATTCAAGAAATATCTGGGGACTTTGGGGGTGGAGCCAGGAGACGCTGGGGGTGGAGCCAGGAGCAAGGTTGTGAAACATCATTGAACTCCAAAGGGAGTTCTGGTCATCAGATTTAAAAGGACCGCACACCTTTTAAATGCCTTCCTTTCATACGAAATAATGAAGGAGAGGGGCACCTTCTTTGGGGGCTCATAGAATTGGACCCCCTGGTCCAATCTTTTTGAAACTTGGGGGGTATTTTGGGGAGAGGCACTGGATGCTATGCTGTAAATATGGTGTCTCTACCTCAAAAAACAGGGCCCCCCCCTCGAGCCCCGGGTACTCACAGATCAATTCTTCATTATTTCCTATGGGAATCAGTCTCCATAGGGAATAATAGAGTGCCCAGCAGACATTTCCCTTCCCTCCTCCCGCTTGGAATGCTAGGAGTGGGTTGGGGAATCCCTAGGGTGGAGAGAAGTGGTGGAATAGCTGGTTGCCAACTCTCCAGGGGAGCCCCAAAGATCCTAGGAAGCCTCAAGAAGGGTTCTTAGTAGGTCCAGAGGGAGTTTAGGAGGCTGTCCTGCCTAACCAGAGCCCAGAGAGGGACAGTAATGGCAGCGAATACCCTGAGGCAGCAAAATGGTCAGCATACCGGGAAGGGGTGGGTAGGCCAGGGCCAGCTAGCAGACGCTGGCCTGGTCCACCACACATGGAAAACCTTGTTAGTCTTGAGGTGTTACTGGACTCAAAATCAGGTATTTGTGGAAAGTGTCACGTCATCACACAAGGTATCTCTTTTTTTCAGCAGGAGACATGTGGCAGTCACCAAATGAAGCAGAAGAACATCTGTTGATGGAGAAAGAGCCTACATATTCTGATGTGAAAGTGAAGTTTGAATATTTGGATGCATCGAGGAAGGAGGAGGGAGAACACCCACCTAAAGTATGTCAAGAAGGCTACAAAAATGACTTCATTGCAAGCATGGAAAATGTCTCTGAAGCGTCAGTTATTAATATTCAACAGAGTATGGATAACAGAAGGGAAATGTATAAGTGCCTTGAGGATGTGAAGAATTGCAAGCAGAGAGCACACCTTATTTCTCATGGAAGAATTCACACAGGGGAAAAACCATATATATGCCTGGAGTGTGGGAAAAGCTTCAGTCAGAGTGACCACCTTAACTCCCATCAAAGAATTCACACAGGAGAGAAACCATACAAATGTCTGGAGTGTGGAAAAAGCTTCAGTCGGCGTGACAGTCTTACTTTGCATCAAAGAATCCACACAGGGGAGAAACCATATAAATGCCTGGAATGTGGAAAAGGCTTCAGTCAGCGTTCACACCTTAGTGTCCATCAGAAAATTCACACAGAGGAGAAACCTTATAAATGCCAGGAGTGTGGGAAAAGCTTCAGGCAGAACGCAAAGCTTACATCCCACCGAAGGATACATACAGGGGAGAAACCATATAGATGCCCAGAGTGTGGGAAAAGCTTCAGTCAGAGTTCACACCTTAGTGTCCATGAGAAAATTCACACAAAGGAGAAACCATATAAATGTCTGGACTGTGGGAAATGCTTCAGGGAGAAAGCAACACTTATATCCCACCAAAGTACGCACACTGGGGAAAAACCATATGAATGCCTGGAGTGTGGGAAAAACTTCAGACGGAGTGACAGTCTTACTTTACATCAACGAATTCACACAGGAGAGAAACCATATAAATGCCTGGATTGTGGGAAAAGCTTCTGTGAGAGTGGAAAACTTACGTCTCATCAAAGAACACACACGGGGGAGAAACCATATACATGCCTGGAGTGTGGGAAAAGTTTCAGTCACAGTGGAAGCCTTACTTCCCATCGAAGACTTCACACAGGAGAGAAACCATATAAATGCCTGCAGTGTGGGAAAAGGTTCACTGACTGTTCTAGTCTTACTTACCATGAAAGAATGCACACAGGGGAGAAACCATACAAATGTCTGGAGTGTGAAAAAAGATTCAGTTGCAGTTCACACCTTAGTGTTCATCAGAAAATTCACACAGAGGAAAAACCGTATCAATGTCTGGAGTGTGGGAAAAGCTTCAGTCGGAGTGACCATCTCACTTCCCATCAAAGAATTCACCAGGGGAGAAACAATACAAATGTCTGGAATGTGGGAAAAGCTTCCATCGGAATGACAGTCTTACTTCCCATCGAAGAAGTCACACAGGGAAGAAACCATATAAACACCTGGAGTATGGGAAATCTTCTGTTGGAGTAATCAACTTACTAACCTCCAAAAATTCAGAGGGGAGAAACCATAAAAATTCATGGAGTATTTGAAAAGCTTCAGGAGTAGTACAGAATAGCGATGGGCATGAACCAGGAAAGGAGGTTAATGAAGGTTCACAGGGAAGACAGTCAGCTTGGTATAGTAAAGAACTCTAATCTGGAGATCTTAGTTTGACCCACCACAAGTAGCCAGCTGGGTGACCTTGGATCAGTCACAGTTCTCCCAGAGCAATTCTTGGAGCTCTCTCAACCCCGCCTACCTCACAGGGTGTCTGTTGAGAGGAAGGGAAAGAGATTGTAAGCTGCTCTGAGACTGTGAGTGAAAGATGGGGTATAAACCCAACTCTTTTTTGAACCGTGAACCTTCCTGTTTAACAAACCAATTCATGGTTCATGATGCAGCATAGCTCGCAAAAGCCATCAAGCCACGCAGTGCTCGAGTGAAGTCCAAGCTGCAAGTTCAGATGACCTTGGCACTTGGACTTTACTCGAACAGTCTGCAGAATTCTTGCTGCGTTCAAGGGAAGTGCAAACTTGCAAAAGCCATTTAATAGGTTCCCTTGAAATGGCTTTTGCAGGCCTTGCTGCCGCTGCAGGTGACTTGCGAGTGAAATCATAAGGCATTTAAAAACCTGAGTTCACTCACCAAGTCTTGCTGCCAGGGCGGCACAGCTTGCAGAAGGCATTTAAAGAGACCACCTGTCGTGCAGGAAAGGCTTCTGTAAGAGTGGAAAACTTACTTCCCATCAAAGAATTCACACAGGAGGGAAACCATATAAATGCCTGGAGCAGGGGTGGCCAAACTTGCTTAACATAAGAGCCACATGAAAGGGAGGGAGGGAGGAAGGAAGGGAGGGAGGGAGGGAGGAAGATGGAGGGGGAAGTAGAGAGAAAGCAATTTTAAATGCATTCTCCAAGCCGCCAGCTGGCTTAGCTTGGCGAAGTGATTGAAAGAGACAAATGCCTTCTCCAAGCCAGCTGTCTGAGCGGTGGGGGCTTTGAGAGCCACACAGTATGTGTGAAAGAGCCACATGTGGCTCCCAAGCCACAGTTTGGGCACCCCCTGGGATGTGGAAGAAACTTCTGTGAGAAAAGAGAGCCTGTTTGGTGTAGTGGTTAAGTGTGTGGACTCTTATCTGGGAGAACTGGGTTTGATTCCCCCACTCCTCCATTTGCACCTGCTGGAATGGCCTTGGGTCAGCCATAGTTTTCACAGGAGTTGTCCTTGAAAGGGCAGCTGTTGTAAAAAAGAAGAATTGCAGATTTATACCCCACCCTTCTTCCTGAATCAGAGACTCAGAGCGGCTTACAATCTCCTATGTCTTCTCCCCCCACAACAGACACCCTGTGAGGTGGGTGGGGTTTACAATCTCCTATAACTTCTCCCCCCACAACAGACACCCTGTGAGGTGGATGGGGCTTACAATCTCCTATGTCTTCTCCCCCCACAACAGACAGCCTGTGAGGTGGGTGGGGCTGAGAGGGCTCTCACAGCAGCTGCCCTTTTAAGAACAAGTCCTGCAATAGCTATGGCTAACCCCACCTACCTCACAGGGTGTCTGTTGTGTGTGTGTGTGGGGGGGAAGGTAGAAGAGATTGTGACCTCTCTGAGACTTTGAGATTCAGAGTATAGGGTGGGATATAAATCCAATATTATCAATATCATCAAGTCTGGCCTCAAATATTTCATTGTACAGGCGTAATTGAAGTGACTAGCCATCGCATACCATAAGCATGATCCTTCTATGTAAATCCTGTACCACTGAAGATGTTGTGTAAATGTTTATGCTTCGATTGACTCCCCTCCCGCTAGATTTTCTGATTTTTTTGTAATCCCACTTCTGTTGTGTTGTTTCCTGAATGTCCCATTCCTGTTGATGTAAATTGTCTCACACCGTGTAATCCTCCTTAGGCCCCAATGAAAAAAGAGAACTATAAAAGACATAAAGAACAATGTGCTCAAATCTGACCTTCTCCCAGGTGCTCCGAGACCCCAGAAGATGCTAGTTTCTGCCACTTACTGTCTGGCCTTCTAAATATTATAACAGCAGTGGCGGACTGGCCAGGGTGTCAACATGTGGATGAAGTGTGCCCCCTTAAACATTAGACAATACATTTAAAATGTTAAATGTCCTTTTAGTAGCTTGATAATATAATAGACGCTCCAATATTATTACTGTAATGCAACTAAAATTGACATTGTATTTAGGGTTGCCAGCCTCCAGGTGGGACCGGCAACGGGAGTTAAACAACTACTGTGATGATAAACAAAGTTTATAGTAACCATTTAAAAACCTTCATATATTTTAATGCTCCACATTTTAAATTTCATTGCCAGTCAATTCTAAGAGGTTTTGAATTCAGGATAGGCACAGTACTGGCATGTTTGAAACCATACACTTAAGTGTTTTGACCTAAAATTGCTGCAGAAAGAAGGACCTGCTCGATATTAAAATTAATTATAAAGAAAATAAGAGCAAATGGCCATCTAAAGAACAGCTTGCTGGATATATTCATAGAGGGCTTTAGGCCAGCAAACTGCAGAAGGCTTGAGCATCTGGTTAAATGAATCCGTTTGAACTGGCTCTAGCTCCTGTATGAAAAATGTACACACTTAAGTGTCTTGGAATGATTGAGAGAAAAGACGCGGTAAGAAGAATCAGGAACATTGGTCAGTACTAGTGGCTGTTACACCTGGAAAAAACATAGAAAGGCACTTCTCCCGAGGAAGTCTACTGATGAAATGGGCCTATATCCGGGTGCTCATAGACTTTTTTTTGCAGTGTGGGAATGTTAATATTGGACCTCTATTACAACAATGAAGTGTGCAAAATTTATAATATGAAATATATGAATGGATATTTAAATTGGATTTTTTATTATAACATGAAGTATGTAAAATTTGAAATGTAGAGCATTAAAATATACGAAGGTTTTTAAATGGTTACTATCAACTTTGGTTATCATCACAGTAGTTGTTTAACTTCCATTGCCTGATCCCTTTTTCTTGTTACATAGCCTCCAGGTGGGATCTGGGGATCTCCCGCTTTTACAACTGATCTCCAGCTGGCAGAGTTCAGCATCTCCCTGGAGAAAAGGCAAATCTGTATCGACATTTAGAATCTACTGCATACTGAGAGTAAAATGTACAATATATGCATGCTGTTATTACTAATATATATATATATGTATATATACACACATTTATTTCGCAAAAGTTTTAATTGTATCTTTTTCCCACTTATGTGTTTTTTTGAAAATGTTATTTATTTCTTACAAAAATGAAATGATGGCCTTACTGGTGTGGTGGTTAAGTGCGTGGACTCTTATCTGGGAGAACCGGGTTTGATTCCCCACTCCTCCACTTGCATGTGCTGGAATGGCCTTGGGTCAGCCATTAGCTCTGGCAGAGGTTGTCCTTGAAAGGGCAGCTGCTGTGAGAGCCCTCTCCAACCCCACCCACCTCACAGGGTGTCTGTTGTGGGGGAGGAAGGGAAAGGAGATTGTAGGCCGCTCTGAGCCTCTGTCCTTGAAAGGGCAGCTGTTGTGAGAGCCCTCTCCAGCCCCACCCACCTCACAGGGTGTCTGTTATAGGGGGAGAAGATACTATAGGAGATTGTAAGCCGTTCTGAGTCTCTGATTCAGAGAGAAGGGCGGGGTATAAATCTGCAATTCTTCTTCTAGTTGTGGGCGGGCCTCCTTTGTCTCCTGGCAACCAATGTTTTTAGACCCAGTCCGCCACTGTATGAAAAAACCCAAATGTTGACCCCAAGCAAATGTCAGAGGCCAAAGTCAGAGATCAAAGGCTTTATCGAAAGGCTGAACCTCTGTGCTGACCAACAGATCAATGGGAAAGGGGACACGGGATGAAGCATTGAAGGGCTGCACTGGTAGCTTGATGCTAATAATGCCCATGCCCCATAGGCAAAAATACTGGTGGTTGTGAACCAGCAAAGGCTCCGTGACACTGAGGACTTCAGTGTGTATATATATATTTTGGCCACTGAGTGACACCCGAGTGTTGGACTGGATGGGCCATTGGCCTGATCCAGCATGGCTTCTCTTATGTTCTTATGTGACACAGAGTGTTGGACTGGATGGGCCATTGGCCTGATCCAACATGGCTTCTCTTGTGTTCTTATGTGACACAGAGTGTTGGACTGGATGGGCCATTGGCCTGATCCAGCATGGCTTCTCTTGTGTTCTTATGTGACACAGAGTGTTGGACTGGATGGGCCATTGGCCTGATCCAACATGGCTTCTCTTATGTTCTCAAAGGGGCACTGTGTCTTTGGACATTTTTGCAGACGTGGATTGAATACATACTATACTTGTGAATACTTGAGTAGCCATTGAATGGATATAATAACTGTGGCATTTTGATTATATTCAAGGCTTTTGGGGTAGAAAAAGCCCAGCAGGGACTCATTTGCATATTAGGCCACACCCTCTGATGCCAAGCCAGCTGGAACTGTGTTCCTGTGTGTTCCTGCTAAAAAAAATAAAGCCCTGATTATATTGTAATTTTCTAATCCAATGTATTGTATTGAGTACTAGGTACGCCTAATTGTATTGATGTTGTATGGGTGATGGAAATATAACAAAATACTATAGTACATCTAATTGAATTAAAACACACATTGATTTTGCAGAACTAGTTTTATTATGGTGCTATTACAGTAACTGTAATATTACAGCAACTTCAACTGTAATTCACAGAATCAGTATTGCCCTCAGATGGCCATTTAGCCTCTGTTTAAAAACTTCCAAGGAAGGAGAGCACACCACCTCATGAGGAAGCCTGTTCCACTGAGGAACCGCTCTGTCAGGAAGTTCTTCTTGATATTTAGCCAAAAACTATTGATTTAATCTCAACCCATTGGTTCTGGGCCAACAGAAAACAATTCCGCACCATCCTGTAGATGACAGCCCTTCAAGTCCTTGAAGATGGTGATCCTATCACCTATCAACTGCCTCCTCTCTAGGCTAAACATCCTCAGCTCCTTCAACCTTACCTTATAGGACTTGGTCTCCAGACCTCTCACCATCTTCATCGCCGTCCTCTGGACCCGTTCCAGTTTGTCTACATTCTTCTTAAATTGTGGTGCTCAGAACTGAACACAATAGTCAAGGTGAGGTCTAACCAGAGCAGAGTAAAGCGATACCATCACTTCACACAATCTGGACACTACAAGTTGTTTGAGGCTATTGTCTTTGTTTACTATTATTCTATACTTTCTGTTGAGAGGCCCAGCCTGTTCGTGAATTCTAATGACCTGTATCAGAATGAATTCATTCTTAAATAAAACCGCCCTCTTTGCTAGAGTCCTAAGCCCTGAAGTGAGTTTTTTTCTCTCCCGGGGAAGACTTGGAAGGGGGGAATGTCATTAGAATTGGGAAATCCCCTGAGCAGTGGCTCCATGCCTGCGTGGTGGGATGCACTGCCCACCCTGTCCCAGGAATGACATCCTCTCAGGATCCCCCACCCCCATTGAACCACCCCTTGGCTTAACTCAGCTGAGCAAAGCTATTGCAGCAGAACATGTAGAGAGACCTGGTCCTGTAGAGATGTGAACCTTGGGAGATGAAAAACTTTGTAGGTTAAAGCAGCACCCGGAATTGAACCTGAAACCCAGGGCTTTTTTATAGCAGGAACTTCTTTGCATATTAGGCCACACACCCCTGATACAGCAAATCCTCCTGGAGCTTGCAGTAGGCCCCGTACTAAGACCCCTGTAAGCTCTTGGAGGATTGGCTACATCAGGGGTGTGTGGCCTAATATGCAAAAGAGCTGCTAGAATTCCACCCCTGATTAGGCCACACACCCTGATGTAGCCCATCCTTGTGGAGCTTACAGTAGGCCTTGTACTAAGAGCCCTATAAGCTCTCAGAGGATTGGCTACATCAGGGGTGTGTGGCCTAATATGCAAAGGAGTTCCTGCTACAAAAGAAAGCCCTGCTGAAACCTAATGGGTAGCCACTGGAGCAACTGCAGAATGGGTTTAGTATGCATCCTCTGCCTCAAACCTAGAAGGAACTGAATTGTGGTATTCCTGACCAGCTAGAGTTTTTGACTTTCAGGGCAGACCCATGTGGAGTGTGTTACAGCAGTCCAGCCACAGGGTGGTTATGGCATGGGTCCATGTGACAACTTCAGGAGGTCAAGCTAAGGATTCTGGCCAGGCATATGACTCTGGCATATGACAGAGCAGCGATATTACTGGTTGGAGGGGGTTCTTTCTTTCTCATCTCCCCCCTCCCCACAGGTAGATCTTGTTCCCAGTTGCAGCAGGCAACCTTTGGTCCCCCGGCCAGGAGCAAAAGGTCACAGTCCCAGAACCACTTGTGTTAGCGGCTTACAAGATTCTGCATGACACAGAGAAGGCAGAGAAAGAAGTCCTTTTCTCTTTCTCACAAGACAAGAACTCGTGGGCACTCTATGAAATTGCTGAGCAGTTGGATTAGAACGAATAAAAGGAAGTATTTCTTCACTCAAAGGGTAATTAACACATGGAATTCACTGCTGCAGGGGGTGGCAGCGGCTACAAGCATAGACAAGTTTCAAGAGGGGACTGGATAAACATGGAGCAGAGGTCCATCAGTGGCTATTAGCCACAGCTTATTGTTGCAACTCTCTGTCGGGTATTCTTGGTGCTTGGGGGGCCACAGTGGGAGGGCTTCTGGTGTCCTGGCCCCACTGATGGACCTCCTAGTTTTTTTGGCCACTGTGTGGCACAGAGTGTTGAACTGGATGGGCCATTGGCCTGATCCAGCATGGCTTCTCTTATGTGACACAGGGTGTTGGACTGGATGGGCCATTGGCCTGATCCAACATGGAGAGCCAGTTTGGTGTAGTGGTTAAGTGTGCGGACTCTTATCTGGGAGAGCCGGGTTTGATTCCCCACTCCTCCACTTGCACCTGCTAGCATGGCCTTGGGTCAGCCATAGCTCTGGTAGGAGTTGTCCTTGAAACAGCAGCTGCTGTGAGAGCCCTCTCCAGCCCCACCCACCTCACAGGGTGTCTGTTGTGGGGGAGGAAGGGAAGGGAGATTGTAGGCCGCTCTGAGCCTCTGTCCTTGAAAGGGCAGCTGCTGTGAGAGCCCTCTCCAGCCCCACCCAGCTCACAGGGTGTCTGTTGTGGGGGAGGAAGGGAAAGGAGATTGTGAGCCGCTCTGAGACTCTTCGGAGTGGAGGGGGGGGGATATAAATCCAATATCATCTTCTCGTATGTTCTTATGTGTTTTTGCTTATGCCTGTGACCCAGTGCCAGGCTCAAAACAAACATGCCCAGGGAGAGCTGGCAGGGCTCTCAGTACTGGCTACTCAGCCTCCGGGTGAATCCACACTTGACTTAGAGAGAGAGGTGATTCAGGGGAGGCTGTGGCAGAACTAGAGGGAAGGCAGAAGGAGAGATGCTGCTGTTCTCCAGGAGCCCAGAAATGGTGCCACGGATTGTCATGATGGCAGAAGGCAAATGGTTGTTTGCTGATCCCCTGCCATAGAAATAGGGCATTACAGATCTTACACACCAGCCATGATGGCATCAGAAATGCCAGGAACCACACAGGGCAGTAGACTCCCTGGCAGAATGGATACCTCAGCACCTCTACACTGGCAGAAACTCCAGAAGTGAGCACAGAGAAAGCAGGTTCTGGAAGATTGTGCCAGGCAAGGTATCCGAAGTGGGGAACAGCTAGCAGGTGGTGACCTGGGGTGCAGGGAAAGGTGAGGCCAAAAGCTCCCTCAGGGCTGCGGTGCCCCAGATGGTTTCTTTCCTGAGTTATATTTTCCCTTCATCTCAGGAGTGAATGGAATGGTGAAGCCAAACTCAAACTTGGCGGGGGTGGGATAATGAAAGGGGAATCCTACCTTTTCACTAAAGGAATCAGCAAGGCAGCTGACAGGCTCCAGAGACAAACACCTCATGAGGAGACCGCGACAAGAGATAATACCAAATGGACAGCAGTCAGAAATTACAGGACTGGATAAGCATATGAAGCAGAGGTCCATCCATGGCTATTAACCAAAGCTTATTGTTGGAACTCTCTGTCTGTGGCAGTGATGCTCTATATTCTTGATGTTTGAAGGGGGGCACAGTGGGAGGACTTCTAGTGTCCTGGCCCCGCTACTGGACCTCCTGATGGCACCTGGGTTTTTTTGGCCACTGTGTGACACAGAGTGTTGGACTGGATGGGGCATTGGCCTGATCCAACATGGCTTCTCTTATGTTCTTATGTGACACAGAGTGTTGGACTGGATGGGCCATTGGCCTGATCTAACATGGCTTCTCTTATGTTCTTATGTGACACAGAGTGTTGGGCTGGATGGGCAATTGGCCTGATCCAACATGGCTTCTCTTATGTTCTTTTGTTCTTACACGCAAAATACTTAAATAAAGATTTTCAGACCTATTGTGTGTCCTTTTTATCAAAATGGTGTAAATACAGAAAGTTTCAAAGCATTTCAGACATCGAACATCATATTGGTTAACGACAAGAACAAAACTTGACTCGGATGAAAACTCCTACATGGAAGGTAAAAAAATTTAGACACAGCCTCAGAAAAGGCTAGATGACCCACAGGAGATTAAAAGTTCATTCAGAGGTTCTCTCTTTTTTTACAGATTCCTGTATGGGTTACCATCTGAGTCAAGTTTTGTTCTTGTCATTAACCAATGTGATTCTTAATAATAATAATAATTTTTAATTTATATCCCGCCCTCCCCGCCGAATCTTCCCCCCTCCCCCGGACCACCCTGGCTCATAAAATGCAGACATTACAATAATGCAATAATAAAATACACTAATTACATAACAATTATATTCCTCAATTAAAATGTACTATTACATTAAAACCATCAATTAAAACTACCAAATTTTAAACCAACAAATTAATTCGGTGCTACGATCTTGATGTTACTCATCATGACACAGTTTTACATGACGACGGTAAAATAATTCCAATTAAGAAAAAGCCACCTGGATGAGTTTGGTCTTGCAGGCCCGGCAGAACTGGTTTAGGCTCCGCAAGGCCTGTACCTCTTCTGGTAATTAGTTCATCAGTGGGGAGCTGTAATCGAGAAGGCCCTTTCTCTCATAACTTTCAGTTTGGCCTCCTTCGGCCCAGGGTTTGTCAGATTTTGCAAGTCAGATCTCAGTGCCCTCTGGAGAACATATGGGGAGAGACGGTCTCTAAGGTAGGCAGGTCCTCGGCCGCATAGGGCTTTAAAGGTAATAACCAGCACCTTGTAACGAATCCGGTACACAATTGGCAACCAGTGCAGTTCCCGTAGCCTGGGCTGTATGTGCTCCCACTTAGGAGTCCCAATAACAGTCTGGCTGCCGCGTTCTGCACTAGCTGGGTTCGGCACAAGGGCAGCCCCATGTAGAGGGCATTACAGTAGTCTAACCTCAAGGTGACCGTTGCATGAATCACTGTTGCCAGGTCATCACGCTCCAGGAAGGGAGCCAACAGCCTCACCCGCCTAAGATGAAAAAAGGTGGATTTAGCAGTGGCTGCTATCTGGGCCTCTATTGACAAGGAAGGCTCCAGTAGCACCCTCAGGCTCTTGACCTTGCGCGCCGTTTTCAGATTCTTGGTCGGGGGCCATGTTGAGTTTAAAGCCAGGGTATGTTGCCTAGGTAGGGCTGGCTCTCTGGGAACCCACAGAAGAAGGGGAATCCGTTTCATTAATATTAGAAAAAGCTTTTTTACAGTGAGAGTTGTCCAACAGTGGAGTCAGTTTCCAAGGGAGGTGGTGAGTTCCCCCCACACTGAAAGTCCTTAAATAGCAGTTTTGCTGTTAAGCCGTTTTGGTTTTCAGCTATCTGTAATTTGTTTTATCTTGAGCTTAAGGCCATCGGTCAAAGAAGCTAATAAATAAAAGGAAAGGAAACAGCAGCTGGACAAACACTTGTTGAGGACGCTGTAGCAGTGTCGTCAGCCTCCAGGTGGGGCAGGGTAAAGGTACAAAAACCTCCGCGAGAACCAGCCTCAACAGTAAAGAAATGTAAGTGTAATTTACAAAAATCCTTATAACAAAAACAAACACATCAAAAGCGAAATAAATCGCATTTTAAAGTGACAGAACACTAACCACGCCCGCGCCCGTAGTACTTAAGTCCTTGAACATGAAATTTCTTGAACTGAAGATCCGGGCTGTGGTGGAAAAGGCCGATATTCAAACGGAGTACAATGCTCCAATCTTTTTTTGTGAACAGATGAGTAGAATGATGTAATGCGGCAAGGCATCAGAACGCGACAGAGTTGCGCTATTCTCTCTGTTTCACGTAGCGCTTCAAGTAGCTACACAGCACACTGAAGTCATTCATGGATCAATGCAGGAGGTGGGGCCTGCTTTTACAACTGATCCCCAGCTGTCAGAGATCAGCTCTCCTGGAGAAAATGGCTGCTTTGACGGGTGGACTC
Organism: Heteronotia binoei; assembly: GCF_032191835.1. NCBI lineage: Eukaryota > Metazoa > Chordata > Lepidosauria > Squamata > Gekkonidae > Heteronotia > Heteronotia binoei. The sequence continues at coordinate 14,691,383 of NC_083227.1, read as the reverse complement.
TAGGGCATTGTACCAGGCTGAGGCCCCTCCAGGTACTTTCCAACACAGGCCTGGCAACCCTATGTTGTAGGCCAGGGGTGGCCAACGGTAGCTCTCCAGATGCTTTTTGCCTACAAGACCCATCAGCCCCAGCCATTGGCCATGCTGGCTGGGGCTGATGGGACTTGTAGGCAAAAAACTACCATTGGCCACCCCTGTTGTAGGCTGATCCAGCATTGAGCAGGGGGTTGGACTAGATGGCCTGTGTGGCCCCTTCCAACTCTGGGACTCTATGATTATTTTCTCCATTAAGAGATTAATACACTCTAGTGCAGGGGTGTCGAACTCATGTGTTATGAGGGACGGATCTGACATAAATGAGACCTTGTCAGGCCGGGCCATGTGTGTACCAATTTAAAATTAGGTAGCAGAAATATAAACTTTTTAAAGGACACAGACAAACACAACTAAGGATTAAAACGAACTTAAAATAAAGCATTTGTTGGTCTTAAAGGTGCTTTTTTTGTATCTCTCCCAGGGGATCCAGGGAACTGGGCAAAGGAAACTCTGGCTCTTTTCCCCCCTCCCCAGGGGATTAGGAGGGGGAGGAGCCTCAACCAATGGAGAAAATCAAGGTTTTGCTCTGTGCGATTGAGCAAGCCTTGCATTGCAAGTTGAGATGCAGAAGGAAGCAAGAGAGAGGGAGAAGGAAGTAGACTACTAGACAAGAGCCAGTTGCTCAGGGGCCTGATAGGAACCCTCCGAGGGCCTGATTTGGCACCTGGGCCACATGTTTGACACCCTAGTGTAACCCATGCATTTTGCTGAGTGTCTTCATTTTGGGGTATGGGAGCAGTAAGAGCTGGGGGGGTTTTCCCACAACCACCATTTCTGCTTTTAGGGCAGGCCAGTCTAATTTATGCAGCCATTGAAGTGTAATCAGGAGAGATAAGAAGACTGACATTTTTTGGGACCTCTGGATGCTGCTCGGAAGAATTCAGGAAAGGGCAGGTCTGTTTTCATGCTTGGGGGCTTCCCTGGGACGCTTGACTGAAGATGAGAAGAGATTGGATTTATATCCTGTTATGTATGTGGACTCGAGGGAAGACTTCGGATGTTTCCGCCTGGCTCATTGGAGCCATACGGACTGAGCTTGGGGACTTGGGAACAAAGGGCTGCAGGATTCAAATCCCTGCAGCCCAGGACCAATCACAAGCCCCCACCGGTTTGAATGACCCAATAACGTGCTTGCGCGGGAACCCAGAGGTGTATATAAGTTTGGCCCATGGACCCCAACGACTGTCTGGTAATGTGACCTTATACTATGTCACTCCTATAAAAGAGCTTGTTATCACTTACTCTGAGACTATACCAGGGGTGGCCAACGGTAGCTCTTCAGATGTTTTTTGCCTACAACTCCCATCAGCCCCATCAGTTGTAGGCAAAAAAAAAAAACGTTTTGAGAGCTACCGTTGGCCACTCCTACTGACTATACAATACCTTCACTTGGATTCTCAGAGTGGTTTACAGTCTCCTTTCCCTTCCCCTCCCCACAACAGTCAACCTGTGAGGTAGATGGGGCTGACAGAGTTCGTTCCTTCTTTCCTTCCTTCCATTTATATCCTGCCCTCCTTGTGGGCAGGCTCAGGGCGGCTAAAAAGCCAGACTGGCATCTTGATTGTTGTTCAGTCATATAGTCAATTCTGACTCTTTGAGACCCCATAGACCAAGTCACGCCAGGCCCTCCTGTCTTCCACCATCCTTGATAAGAACATAAGAGAAGCCATTTTAGATCAGGCCAATGGCCCATCCAGTCCAACACTCTGTGTCACACAGTGGCCAAAAAAAGACTCCTCCGAAGTCTGCTCAAATTCGTGTTAGTTACATCAGTAATGCTGTCCAGCCATCTCCTCTTTTGCCATCCCCTTCGTCTTTTGCTTTCTGTCTCTCCCAGCATCAGGATCTTGATACACAGTAACGAAACATTAAAAGACATTAAAAACCCAATTAAAATATTGGGGCTTTATCAAGATAGAACACGAGGTTAAAAAAAGGCTAGGTGGCGTTCCCATCGTTCTCTTCAATTTTCAATGAAAATTGTGAACTGCTCTTCAGAGAACAGCTCTTTCAAGAACCACGACTGACCCAAGGTCACCCAGCAGAAGCATGTGGAAGAGCGGGGAATCAAACCCGGTTCTCCCAGATTAGAATCCCCACACTTAACCACTATAAGAACATAAGAGAAGCCATGTTGGATCAGGCTAACGGCCCATCCAGTCCAACACTGTCACACAGTGGCCAATAATATATATATACACACATACACACACACTGTGGCTAATAGCCACTGATGGACCTCTGCTCCATATTTTTATCTAACCCCCTCTTGAAGCTGGCTATGCCTGTAGCCGCCACCACCTCCTGTGGCAGTGAATTCCATATGTTAATCACCCTTTGGGTGAAGAAGTACCTCCTTTTATCCGTTCTAACCCTACTGCTCAGCAATTTAATCGAATGCCCACGAGTTCTTGTATTGTGAGAAAGGGAGAAAAGTACTTCTTTCTCTACCTTCTCCATCCCACGCATCATCTTGTAAACCTCTCTCATGTCACCCCGCAACCACTATGCCAAACTTGCTGGCCACGGCTGGGAACCAGATACTGGTCTCGACAGACCCTGATCCAGCACGGCTGTACCTGACTTGGAGTCACTCTGGTGGCTTCTTGCAAACACGGTTTCCCCCAGCTGTGCGCAGAATGACAATAAGTCCACCAGGAGTTTGCCTAAGCAACTCTTCCCCTTTATAATAATCAATATCATAGTGATTTTGTCCTCTGCTCCTCCTCAAGAGATTCCAACAGAACCTTCAAAAACAATGACGTTATCACCAGAATCAGGAGCAAAACATGATCAGACCTTCTGGTGCATAAATACCTCCTGTGACTCCAAGCACCCGGGCTGGGATTGGAGGCCAGAACGAATTATGCTGCTGTCTGCTTTGATACAATCCCCTCCAGATCCAAAGCTGTGCCTCTCCGGCTTGGGGCCCTGCTGCCTGTTTCCAGAAAGCACAGTCCAGCTCCTGCTACTTGGCTGGGTCTGTCGTTGAGGGAAGGGTCTGTAGGGGCCCAATCCAGAATGTTGGTGCTGGTTCTAGTGCTGTTACTGCTGTCCCCCAATATGTTCTGCCAGAGGCCGGAGGCAAAATGCCCATTGGGTCTGATCAAGGATAAGAACGATCCACTGAATTATTACAGTCGAGGAGACCTCGTCATTGGTGGGATCATAAATTCACATTATGTTTACCTGAAGCTCATCCCATTTAATGAGCCTCCCTTTACCAAAAAGAATCAGTAAGTAATGCACTTAATCAGCAAGTAAGTTATGCTATTAAGTAAGTAAGTTATGGTTTAGAAAGAACCAGCTGAATATCCCTGGGCCAAGAGAGGCCAGATTGAAGACCACCCGGGATCGGGCCTTCTCTATTGTAGCCCCACTGTTGTGGAACCAACTCCCGGAGGAGGTACGGGCCCTGCGATGTTTAGACCAATTCCGCAGGGCCTGTAAGACCTACCTCTTCAAAATGGCCTTCACCTAATGCTGAGTCAAGAAAGTTTCGCTGGACATATTTTAGTCACTGAATTTTACTAAAGACTTAAGTTATAGCACCACAATGTTAATTTTAATGTAAGTTGTTGATGTTTTAATGCTGATTTTATAATTGTGATTGTACTTATTATGTATGGTTTTATTGTATATTGTATTATTATGTTGTGAGCCGCCCTGAGCCTGCCCTGGTGGGGAGGGCGGGATATAAATAAAAAGTATTATTATTATTATTAGCCGCAGCATATTGTTGGAACTCTCTGTCTGGGGCAAGCGATGTTTTGTCTTCTTGGTGCTTGGGAGGGGCAACAATGGGAGGGCTTCTAGTGTCCTGGCCCCACTGATGAACCTCCTGATGGCACCTGGGGTCTTTTTGGTCACTGTGTGACACAGAGTGTTGGATTGGATGGGTCATCGGCCTGATCCGACATGGATTCTCTTATGTTTTATTTAGAACAGCTCCAGTTCATCCAGGTTTCACAGTCTCTTCTCACTTCTGTTCCAGGTGAAATGACTGCCTGTATTTTTGTTTTCTTTTGGAAAATCTTCTGATGCTGGTGAATTTCATTTGGAGCTACTGAAGGCCCGAATAGGTTTCCTGAAATAAAAGCAAGCCTTGAATTCAGCAGGAGCTCACAAGAGTGCAGCTCCTGAAACTTTCTGAGGGTTCACCCTCCTCCTCCCCACCTTACTTTGTCCATTGAATAGTAGGTGCAGCTGCATAACAATCCCTGGAGTAGGAGAGTGGGCAGCCAGCCAGCCACCAGGGGCTTTACCACACCCCCAGCAGCCCTCATTAACCCCTGGAGAAGCCGGTGCCACCATTCCTCCACTTCTTATGTGATTTTGGACAGCCTGTTCTACAGGAAGGGTGGGCTAAAAATCGAATTAATTTATTAATTAATCAATCAAAATACAGAGCATCACTGCCCCAGACAGAGAGTTCCATCTATACCCTGCGGCTAATAGCCACTGATGGACCTCTGCTCCATATGCTTATCCAATCTCCTCCTGAGGATTATTTCGCAATACTGTTCTTTCAGTGGACCTTTTGAATATTTACTTATTTTTACAATACTCACCATTAGAGGTGGAAAAACACCGCTGAAATAATAAAATCCACAGATTTATTCTATACGGAGGCAAAAAAAACCCCAAACGAAATCCGCAGAGATCTGACCCGATACTTTCAGTGAAAAACATGTTCCTTCTCTTGGCAGTTCTTCAAGTACAGATTACCAGCCCATTGTTGCCTTCCTCCTCACCCTTCGGGAGATCAGACAGAACCCCAGGCTCTTGCCCAACCACACCCTGGGCTACGAAATCTATGATAACTTTTTTGAAGCGAGGATGACTTCCGATGGCTTGTTAGACCTGCTCTCCACAGGAAACCAGAACATTCCAAATTACCGCTGCCGAAATCACAGGAACCTGACGGCTGTTGTTGAAGGAACTGGGCCCAAAATCTCCATCCAGATTGCAAATCTGGTGGGCATCTACAAAATTCCACAGGTAAAGGTTAGCAGAGTTAAATCTGGAAAGCAATTAAACTTACCTCTCCTCTTCCTGCCTGTTGTCGGCCCAGATTGTGTGTGTGGGGGGGGGGGGGCAGACTTTTAAAAACTCAGAATGAGGGTTTTGTTCATTTCAGACCTCCAAAGGAAATCATTTTATTAGATGATGATGATAATATTGGATTTATATCCAATATAGAAAGCATTTGGGCCATCTTCATGGGGTACGGTCCAAGGCACAACATATTTGACTGCAGATTTATACCCCGCCCTTCTCTCTGAATCAGAGACTCAAGAGTGGCTTAACATCTATATTTTCTCCCACCACAACAGACACCCTGTGAGGTGGGTGGGGCTGGAGAGGGCTCTCACAGCAGCTGCCCTTTCAAGGACAGAGGCTCAGAGCGGCCTACAATCTCCTTTTCCTTCCTCCCCCACAACAGACCCCCCCGTGAGGTGGGTGGGGCTGAGAGGGCTCTCACAGCAGCTGCCCTTTCAAGGACAACCTCTGCGAGGGCTATGGCTGACCCAAGGCCATTCCAGCAGGTGCAAGTGGAGGACCAACCTGGTTCTCCCAGATAAGAGTCCACACACTTCACCACTACACCAAACTGGCTCTCTTCCCCACCAGGCCCCATAGAATCATAGAGTTGGAAGGGACCCCCTGCACAATGCAGGAAACTCGCAAATACCTTCAAGAGAACGTAGCATGATTTTGCTTCCTGTTCTTTGTACAAGTACATATGAAGCTGCCTTATACTGAATCAGACCCCCCTCGGTCCATCAAAGTCAGTATTGTCTACTCAGACTGGCAGCGGCTCTCCAGGGTCTCAAGCTGAGGTTTTTCATGCCTACTTTCCTGGACCCTTTTTAGTTGGAGATGCCGGGGATTGAACCTGGGACCTTCTGCTTCCCAAGCAGATGCTCTACCACTGAGCCACCGTCCCTCTCCTGCTCTCCAGGGTCTTAAGCTGAGGTTTTTCATGCCTACTTGCCTGGACCCTTTTTAGTTGGAGACGTTGGGGATTGAACCTGGGACCTCCTGCTTCCCAAGCAGATGTTCTACCACTGAGCCACTGTCCTTCCCTATATGACTTTCCCCTCATTGTTTCTGAAACAGTCCTACCTCTTGACAGGATCCTGACTACATTGGAGGCTTTTAAACAGAGGCTAGATGGCCATCTGACAGCAATGCTGATTTTGTGAACTCAAGCAGATAATGAGGAAGGGTTCCATCAGTGCTTAGTGTTAGGGAATTCTGTTTGAAATTCTATTTCTTTATCTCAAACAGCGCGATGGATCACTGGATCAAATAATCATTGAGAGGCATTTATCACGAAAGCAAAAACATATTTATTACTACAGGGAAAGGGTACTGGGAGATGTAAATAACAAACACTAAAGAATTACATCCTCACACTAGAAGATCATGTGCTTAATGGAAGGCCACTTCCTCCTTCTTCTTGAACTCTCTGCCTGAACAGAGGAAGTCAGTCACCTGACTAACTGACCAAACAAACAAAACAGGTTTTCCTGCTTCTAGATCTTGAATGACAGCAGTCAGTATCTTCTTTCCAGGTCATGGAGACAATAGTGAACCAGGCACAGTGTTAACCCTATAATGACTGGAACGTTAGAACATTGCAAAGGACATACAAAACAGATACATATTTCCAACACTTAGTTCTCATGGCCCGTTCTTACATGCCCAAGGAAATGCTGTTCACTACTTTGGGGCCAGGCAGCAATTTTTGTTCAGGCCAGGGATCCTGAAGTCCACCCCCCCCCCCATCTTCTGGGCATGAAGCAGGGGTCACTGAGGTGTGGGGGAGGGAGGTATTTGTGAATTTCCTGCATTGAGCAGGGGGCTGGACTAGATGACCCTGGAGGTCTCAAGGTGCAATTTTTGGAAATTGTTCTGAGTTCGGGCCAGAGTACTTGGAGTACGGGCCAAAGTCACTGCATGTAAATTCTTCCCTCTATGCTGAGAATAGCTAAAGGGACGTTACTATAGAATCCCATATTAGTGCAAGTAGATGTAGAAGGCATTCTGTGTGTGCATGTGTTTAGTCACTGCTGACTTAGTTATTAAGTGCCATTAAGTCATCAGGAGCTCTAGCAGAGTTGTCCTTGAAAGGGCAGTTTCTGTGAGAGCTCTCTAAGTCCCACCCACCCCCATGTTGTGGGGGAGGAAGGTAAAAGGAGATTGTGACTGTTCTGAGTGAAGGGCAGGATATAAATCCAATATCTTCAATATCAGCTCAGCTTCTTGAATTATCATTGTCATAATAAAACCTTACTCCCATCTTTTTCAATTATGTTCTCCTATGTGGCCACAGTAGCAGGATGAAGATTTCTATCTGTCTGCTTTATAGGTTTTGGTTATTTCCCCATTTTTTGTGCGGAAAAATAATAGAAAGTTTGTCAACTCTTAGAGTTCAGCAAAAATTCTCACAGGCGGTTTGGAGCCCAGAAGCAAGTATTGGGGTGGGGGAGGGTTTGTAAGAAAAAAAGAGCACAATAAAATGTAGAGGTTCCAGAGCTCCGCTCCTGTGAGCTCCTGCTCAAAAAAGGGCTATGGCAGGGGTGGGGAACCTCCGTCCCAAGGGCCATATACGGCCCTTGAGGTCACTTGGTGTGGCCCTCGGGGATTGCTGGGCTGAACCGAGCCATGTGGCAGCCTCCCTGGGGCCTGGCTGACCAGCGAGGATCGTGGGGCCCAGCTGTGCTGGGCAGCAGCCTCCCCAGGGCCAGGCAGGGATCACAGGGCCCAGATGTACTGTGCAGCAGCCTCCCTGGGGCCTAGCTGGCTGGCCAGAATTGCTGCAGGGCCTGGAAAAGTTACTGCCACAGTTCAGTTTGCACTTGATTATCCCAGATGGTATGGCCTAATATGCTAATGAGTGTGTGACCTAATCTGCTAATATTGGGGGATGTGGTCTAATATGGTACTGAGTTCCTGCTGGGCTTTTTCTACAAAAAAGCCCTGGACCTATGCATTTGCCTACAGCGGCGGGCCATGTGTGCGCGCGCACATGTGTGTGCCAGATTAGGCTCTTCCCACATGATTTCAGATAGAAAAACAATTATTTGCATTAATTTTGCTGGCTTGAATCATTCTCCCTCGGCGGAGCACTGTTTTTTTAAAGTTGATAATTTTTGTATGGGCCGCAAATGATGTTATAAATATCCATATGGCTCTTGGCAGAAAAAAAGGTTCCACACTCCTGCCTTATTCCAACAACAGGGACTTCTGCTAATTCCTTCTTGGAAATCGCCTCTGTGCTGCGGAGCTTCATCCTACAGGAACTGGGTTTAGCCTCTTCTTACAGGCCTCCCACCACCAGACAAAAAGTCACTGGGTATATTTTTCCAGGTTTATGTTGGTGAGCAAGCTTGGGTGTGCTTGTATATGGAGAGGTTAAGATATAAAAAGTTCTGCAATAACTAATACTGATTCCTCACTAGCCTTGTCCCAGTCTCACGCACCACTTCTCCATGGGACTTCCATCCAATTTTGCACAAGCTGCCTCGAGGCCACAACTTGCTTTGCTTCTTTCTCGCAGCAAGCAGAAACTGGGTTTCAGAGGATCTTGCTTGCCACGGGAAAGAGGCGCAGCTTTGCAGCAGCTTGTGCAAAATTGGACGGAAGCCCTGCAGAAAACAGGCGCACGAGACCAGGACAAGGCTAGTGGGGAATTGGTCTAAGTCATTTTAAGAGGCTGTTTATGTGATGGAAAACCTGCCATCCATTCTTCCTGACCTCATAAGAACATAAGAGAAGCCATGTTGGATCAGGCCAATGGCCCATCCAGTCCAACAATCTGTGTCACATAAGAGGAGCCATGTTGGATCAGGCCAATGGCCCATCCAGTCCAACACTCTGTATCACACAGTGGCCAATACACACACACACACACACACACACACACACTGTGGCTAATAGCCACTGATGGACTTCTGCTCCATATTTTTATCCAATCCCCTCTTGAAGCTTGTAGCCGCCACAACCTCCCGTGGCAGTGAATTCCACATATTAATCACCCTTTGGGTGAAGAAGTACTTCCTTTTATCTGTTGTAACCCTATTGCTCAGCAATTTCATTGAATGCCCACGAGTTCTTGTATTGTGAGAAAAGGAGAAAAGTACTTCTTTATTTTCTCCATCCCATGCATTATCTTGTAAACCTCTATCATGTCACCCCACAGTCGACGTTTCTCCAAGCTAAAGAGCCTCAAGCGTTTTAACCTTTCTTCATAGGGAAAGTGTTCCAAACCTGTAATCATTCTAGTTGCCCTTTTCTGCACTTTTTCCAATGCTATAATATCCTTTTTGAGGTGCGGTGACCAGAATTGCACACAGTACTCCAAATGAGACCGCACCATCAATTTATACAGGGGCATTATGATACTGGCTGATTTGTTTTCAATTCCCTTCCTAATAATTCCCAGCATGGCATTGGCCTTTTTTATTGCAACCACACACTGTCTTGGCATTATCAGTGAGTTATCTACCATGACTCCAAGATCTCTCTCTTGGTCATTCTCTGCCAGTCCAGGACCTCAGGAGGCCTGGAGCACACCGCAAAGCACACAAAAGCACCAACCACACACCAAAGAATATTTGTTTTCTACAGCCTCCCTTCTCATCTTTCCCTTTCCTTCCCAGGTCAGTTATGGGCTTACTTCCCATGTGTTTCAGGATCCTACTCAGTTCCCTTTTCTCTACCGGATGGGTCCAGACCCAGAAAAACACTACCTGGGGATTGCCCATTTGCTCCTGTATTTCCGATGGACGTGGATCGGTCTGTTGGCTACAGACACTGAAAATGGAGACCAGTTCATGAGAATCTTTCCACCTCTGGTCAACCGTAAGGGCATTTGCGTTGCCTTCTCGTTGAGCATCCCACTAACAACTGCTCTTCCAAAGATGAAAAACTTCCTCCGTTCCTCCGATGTATTCCGCTTGTGGAGAAACGTCTCTGTGTTGATTTTTTATAGAGAGTCAGGCGCTTTCGGTGATATCCTCTCCTTTATCGATAGATCCTTTAGAAGGTGGATATGGCCCTATGCCAGGAAAGTTTGGATCATCGTGGCCTTACAGAGGGTAGAGGTCGGAGAGGCTTTCTTAAATGTCGCAGCTTCCCCTCTGACCCATGGTATTTTTTCACTCACAACCCAAAAAAGCATACGGTCAAAATATATTTCTGTTATGAGGAAGTTTGGGAGGGATGCATTTCAGTGCTTTGATTCCAAGCCTGCATTGACGGTGAAAGAACAAAGAAGGTGCCAAGAAAGAGAAGGCCTGAAGACCCTTTCTCAACGTGAGGTCAAAAAAATCCTTTCTATAGACAATTTCTATACTTCCAGTGCCATCCAAGTGGTGGCACAGGCCTTAAACGCAGCGTACTCCTTGAGATCGAAGTGGATGTTAAATGGGAATCATGTCCACCAGCAGAGGCTACAGCCGTGGCAGGTATTATTATTATTATTAAGTGGCCCCGTGGTGCAGAGTGGTAAAGCAGCAGTACTGCAGTACTGTGGTCTGAACTCTCTGCTCACGACCTGAGTTTGATTCTGGCGAAAGCTGGTTCAGGTAGCCGGCCCAAGGTTGACTCAGCCTTCCATCCTTCCAAGGTCGGTAAAATGAGTACCCAGCTTGCTGGGGGGAAAGTGTAAAAGACTGGGGAAGGCAATAGCAAACCACCCTGTAAAAAGTCTGTTGTGAAAACGTTGTGAAAGCAACATCACCCCAGAACGTAAGAACATAAGAGAAGCCATGTTAGATCAGGCCAATGGCCCATCCAGTCCAACACTCTGTGTCACACAGTGGCAAAAATTTTTATATATAAATAATATATAGTGGACCTGATGGACCTCTGCTCCATATTTTTATCTAAACCCCTCTTGAAGGTGGCTATGCTTGTGGCCGCCACCACCTCCTATGGCAGTGAATTCCACATGTTAATCACCCTTTGGGTGAAGAAATACTTCCTTTTATCCGTTTTAACCTGTCTGCTCAGCAATTTCATCAAATGCCCACGAGTTCTTGTATTGTGAGAAAAGGAGAAAAGTACTTCTTTCTCTACTTTCTCCATCCCATGCATTATCTTTTAAACCTCTATCATGTCACCCCGCAGTCAATGTTTCTCCAAGCTAAAGAGTCCCAAGCGTTTCAACCTTTCTTCATAGGGAAAGTGTTCCAGCCCTATAATCATTCTAGTTGCCCTTTTCTGGACTTTCTCCAATGCTATAATATCCTTTTTGAGGTGCGGCGACCAGAACTGCACACAGTACTCCAAATGAGACCGCACCATCGATTTATACAGGGGCATTATGATACTGGCTGATTTGTTTTCAATTCCCTTCCTAATAATTCCCAGCATGGCGTTGGCCTTTTTTATTGCAAACGCACACTGTCTTGACATTTTCAGTGAGTTATCTTCCACCACCCCAAGATCTCTCTCTTGGTCAGTCTCTGCCAGTTCACACCCCATCAACTTGTATTTGTAGCTGGGATTCTTGGCCCCAATGTGCATTACTTTGCACTTGGCACAATGTGCATTGCTTTGCACAGAGTCGGAAATGACTGGTGCTTGCACAGGGGATCTTTCCTTTCTTCTTATTATTATTATATTTATATTCCACTCATTCCCCCGTTTGGGGGCACAGAGAAGAGCACATCATAAATAGTGATAAAATCCCAATAAAATCACAAGAGCATGACAATAAAACCACATGCATTTTGTAAAGTACAGCAGGATGGTCCAGCAAAGTGACATAACAGAATAGTATGGCAGGAGGGGTCGCAGCATGGCAGGATGTGTACAATTTAAAAAACCCTTTTTTCTGCTTAGCTTTGAGAGGGAAAAGCCTTAACTCCCGGACCACACACTTCCTCCAGTCGTTAATTAGGATGACTCTGTAGCTATAGCAAAATGAACCACGAACCATTCCTGCAAAGACTTATAAATCAGTGGTCTCCTTTTAATTTGTCAGTGTTGCTATTTTGAGTGCAAGTCGATCTCTTCCTTACACACAGCTACAGGGTTTCCGATTTTGTTGCATGCAAGCTCCACCATTGAGATTAGAACTCTACGCTGGCAATCCTGAGATATCTATTATGGTTTCCTGAAGCCTAAATGGCTGTGTCTCCACTGCCCTTCTAGATTCATGCTTTCCTGCGAAACTCGCCCCGTTACAATACTTCCATGGGCGGTGTGCAACTGGACGAGAATGGGGACGCAGCCGTCAGTTTTGATATTGTGAAATGGATGCAGTCTTCAAATATGTCTTTTTATTTAGAAAAAGTGGGGAGAGTGGAGAGACAGGAATCCGCAGACCTGAAGGTAACCATCGATCAGGACAAGCTTCTTTGGCCCAAGCGGTTAAATCAGGTGGGGAAATCTACCGGATTCATTTTACTCCTTTTCCTAAACTCTTAATGATCTTTTAGTTACACTGCATCACTACAGCAAAAAGATGTTGTTTGTTAAACTTACAAACCACCTTTCTAAAAAAAAAAAGACTCAAGGCAATTCCTGGTTCTTTTAAGGGATGTAGGTTTATGTAGAACCTGGAGAGAAAAAGTCCTTTCAAGGGGACTTTTATCCCCCTGAATTTATTTATCAGGGGGCATTATTTACCTCAAGGTCATGAAAAGCTTTGCCTGCCCATTTCCACACATAAAGCACCTTTGAAACAGACAGGATTCCTTTCTTCCTTCCTTCCTTCCTTCCTTCCTTCCTTCCTTCCTTCCTTCCTTCCTTCCTTCCTTCCTTCCTTCCTTCCTTCCTTCCTTCTTCTTTCTTTCTTTTCCTTCCTTCCTTCCTTCCTTCCTTCCTTCTTTCTTTCTTTTTCTCCCTCCCTTCCTTCCTTCCTTCCTTCCTTCCTTCCTTCCTTCCTTCCTGATGCAGGAAAGAATGCACATTTCTTTCTTTCTGTTAACCCTAGAAGGATAATCTAGCTTTAGATTTCCCATGTTGAGTGGGGGTTATTTGGTGAGAGTTTGGTTTGAAAATGTGGTGTATAAATACCATTCCATACTTAAGAGTCTATAAATTGCAGACTAGAAAAATATTTATTGATTTATATACTTATCTCATGTTATCTACCCCTTGTTGTTTACTCACATTAGGCTAAGTGGATTATTACAGGGGCGTTGAATTCATTTGTTATGAGGGCCAGATGTGAAATGAATGAGACCTTGCCATGTGTGTCATAAAATACAGTGGCAGGTAGCAGAGGTAGGGCTTTTTTGTAGCAGGAACTCCTTTGCATATCAAGCCACACACCCCTGATGTAACCAATCCTCCTAGAGCTTACAGTAAGAAGAGACCTATAAGCTCTTGGATGATTGGCTACATCAGGGGTGTGTGGCCTAATATGCAAAAGAATTCCTGGCGCAAAAAAAGCCCCGAGCAGAGATATAAACTTTATGAAGGACACAGACAAACACAAATATTTTTGTAAAAACTTAAAATAAAACATGCTTAAAAATTAGCACTCCTGCAATATTTTGTTTATTTAACAGTTTCTGATAACTGCCACCTCTTGCTCTGAATTATTGCACCAAAATCTGGAGACAATGTCTGCGCTGTAGCAATCTTGCGTATGCTGTTCAGGTTTGTATCTGTAAGTTGCAAACCTACTTTAGATTTATTGACATTCATTACAGAAATCTCATGATCAATAAGAAGGAAGCAGATGACCGTGGGCCTGATATGAGCTCTTTGGGGGCCTAATCTGGCCTTCAGGTGGCATGCTTGACACCATTGGCTGATGATTTCCAGCATTCCCTCTGGATCCCTTTTCAGGGATGTAACATTTTCTGCCCAACTGCCCTTTGGTACAGAGGCTGATTTTAGCAACAAGCCGTGTGCACTAGTCAGAAGTGTACACATCTGACTTCATGAAGAATCTTTGAATATACGCTATTTGTACGTGGATACTTATTAGTGTTCCCTCATTTTAAGAATCAGAGCCTACCAAGTTCTGCTTTTAGGTTTGGAGAATACCCAAGGAGAGAACAAATTGTTTGTGATTACAGTGATGTTTTGTTTAGATTTTAAAAGATAATAAAAGCCTGGTGGTGATCATACAACAGATCAAGCCAAGATAGGCCTACCATATTCCTCTTCTGAACATGGGGGATCTCATTGACATGTCACTCCACAGGGTACATTGCCAGTCCCAGAGGTGGAATTCAAGCAGGAGCACCTTTGCATTTTAGGCCACACACCCCTGATGTAGCCAGTCCTCCAAGAGCTTACAAAAAAGAGCCTTGTAAGTACTTGGAGGATTGGCTGCATCAGAGGTCTGGCCTAATATGCAAAGGAGCTCCTGCTAAAATTTCATCCTTGCCAGTCACACATCAGTGCAGTTTCTCATTAGCCAGAGAGATATGAAGGCCTCAAGACTACAAGCATAGACAGCTTCAAGAGGGGATTGGATAAGCATATGGAGCAGAGGTCCATCAGTGGCTATTAGCCCCACTTGTGGACCTCCTGATAGCGCTTGTGTTTTTATGGCCACTGTGTGACACAGAGTGTTGGACTGGATGGGCCATTGGCCGGATCCAACATGGCTTCTCTTATGTTCTTATGTGACACAGGGTGTTGGACTGGATGGGCCATTGGCCTGATCCAACACAGCTTCTCTTATGTGACAGAGTGTGGGACTGGATGGGCCATTGGCCTGATCCAACATGGCTTCTCTTATGTTCTTATGTGACACAGAGTGTTGGACTGGATGGGCCACTGGCCTGATCCAACAGGGCTTCTCTTATGTTCTTATGTGACACAGAGTGTTGGACTGGATGGGCCACTGGCCTGATCCAACAGGGCTTCTCTTATGTGACAGAGTGTTGGACTGGATGGGCCACTGGCCTGATCCGACAGAGCTTCTCTTATGTTCTTATGTGACACAGAGTGTTGGACTGGATGGGCCACTGGCCTGATCCAACCGAGCTTCTCTTATGTTCTTATGTGACACAGAGTGTTGGACTGGATGGGCCATTGGCCTGATCCAACACGGCTTCTCTTATGTTCTTATGTGACACAAGATTGTTGGACTGGATGGGCCATTGGCCTGATCCAACATGGCTTCTCTTATGTTTCCTTGCTCTTTCAAAGTCTCTATACAACCTAATTGCACACAACAGCCCACGCCTGTCCTTTCCCACAGGCAGGCTGTTTCAGTTTGATGTGGTGGTTAACAGCAGTGGGCTCTAATCTGGAGAACCGGGTTTGATTCCCCGTTCCTCCACATACAGCCAGCTGGGTGACTTTCGGTCAGCCACAGCTCTCTAACATTTTCCCCCACAAAAAATGGGGAAATAACCCAAACATATAAAGCAGACAGATGGAAATCTTCGTCATCCCTCTGTGGCCACATAGCAGAAAGTCATTTTAAAAGTACGGTGGGAGTAAGGTTTTATGATGACAATTAAAATCCAAGAAGCATTTTAAAGGTAGATGCTGAGCTGATATAATTCATTACCTCTTCCAATGAGGTCAGGGGGTGTGTGGCATGTGCAAATGAGTTGTGCTCATGAGTGCCGGCACCTCTTTTTCTACAAAATGACCCTGGTTACAATCATGATATCTGGAGTGGGTTTTATATGTAATGGGTGTGTACAGGATGACTTCCTTTTTGGAAAACCAGCTGCTCATCTGCAGAATGGTACTGACCGCTAACACGAGTTTAGCCTCTTGGCAGAGTCTAAATTCCTTATGGTATTGCTCTCACCTTTGCTGACACACACAACCCCCCTTCTTAGAACAGTGTAAAACTGTTGTGGGGGAAGACGATAAAGGAGATTGTAAGCTGCTCTGAGACTCTGATTCATAAAGAAAGGCGAGGTATATATATATATATTACAAATATACCTCACAGGGAATCTGTTGTGGGGGAAGATAAAGGAGATTATAAGATATATATATCTATACCTTAGGGGTTTTAAATATATATAGTTAATGTTCCCCCCCCTCTGATGCTTCCCCCCCAACTGCTCTTTCACTGAAGAACAGAGTCCCTTCCAATCAGATCTGTTATAAAAAAACCCAAACCCTTTTCCTCTTTGAAATCAAAACTGACTAATTGCAAATATATAATATATATATTTAAAAAACCCAAGTTCTAACAACAACAACAACAACAAATTTTATTTGTATCCCGCCCTCCCCGCCGGAGCAGGCTCAGGGCGGCTAACAACATAGTTCAGGGTTGAATTATACAAATGGATAAAATTACATTAAACATTATAAACATTTAATTAAAATCTGGTTAAGTTTTAAGATTAAATTAATTAATTTTTAAAAGTGCTAATGCTATGTTTACTTTTTCTGATGGCGGTTTCCTTCGCAATTTCCATTTTCATCAGCGAAAGCCAGTCTGAAGAGGTCTTGCAGGCCCTGCGGAACTGTTCTAGGTCCCGCAGGGCCCGCATTTCCTCTGGAAGTTGGTTCCATAGGCTCGGGGCTATAGAGGAGAAGGCCCGGTTACGGGTGCTTTGCAACTTCACCTCTCTCGGTCCGGGGATAGTCAGCAAGTTTTTCCCGGCTGACCTCAGTGCTCTCTGGGGTTCATATGAGGAGAGATAAGAGGCCTGGCACCCAAGACCCAATAACTGTTGGTCACCTGCTGACTCACATCCAGCATCCAAAATCAACATATGGTTCCATCTTCTTACCTACCCTCTCTCCACCCCATTTGTGACTTCTGTCCTCTGATGCTTCCCCCCCCCCCCCGCAACTGCTCTATCAATGAAGAACAGAGTCCCTTCCAATCAGATCTGTTCTAAAAAACCCAAAACCCTTTTCCTCTTTGAAATCAAAACTGACTAATTGCAAATCTGCAGGGTTTTCAAGGTTAGAGAAGTGCAGAGATGGTTTGCTGTTCTCTGTATTTGCCAGTTTGGTGTAGTGGTTAAGTGTGAGGACTCTTATCTGGGAGAACAGGGTTTGATTCCCCACTCCTCCTCTTGCAGCTGCTGGATGGCCTTGGGTCAGCCATAGCTTTTCCAGGGCTTTTTTTAATAGCAGGAACTCCTTTGCATATTAGGCCATGCCCCCCTGATGTAGCAAATCCTCCAAGAGCTTACAGTAGGCCCTGTTAGCTCTTGGAAAATCGGCTACATCTGGTGTGTGTGGCCGAATATGCAAAAGAGCTCCTGCTACAAAAAAGGCTTTTGCAGAGTTGTCCTTGAAAGGGTAGCTGCTGTGAGAGCCCTCTCAGCCCCAACCACCTCACAGGGTATCTGTTGTGGGGGAAGACGATAAAGGAGATTGTAAGCTGCTCTGAGATTCTGATTCATAAAGAAAGGCGAGGTATAAATCTACCGTCTTCTTCACACTGACCCTGAACTTTCTTGGTGGTCTCCCATTCAAGTACTAACCATGGCTGATCCTACTTAGCTTCTGAGATCAGACAAGATTGGACTAAGCTGGGTTATTTAGACTAGCATCAAACACACATGGCCTCTAAACATGTCCTCCGAATCACCAGTGCTAAAAACAGATCTTTGCTCTAAGGCCCTCCTGTCCTTTCATCAAATACAATATTTTTCCTTGAACAAAAATGATAATTTCCCCCTTCTCTCTGTTGCTCCCCTTTCTGGCCAGGCTGTGCCCCTTTCCAGGTGTTCTAAGAGCTGTCCTTCAGGAAACTCCAAGAAGATTCTGGAAGGACAGCAGTTTTGCTGCTATGACTGTCTTCCTTGTCCAGAAGGGATGATCTCCACGCAGGAAGGTGGGTGACATTTAAGAAATACCAGAGGGAGGGAGGGAGGGAGGGAAGGGAGGGAGGGAGGGAGGGAGGGAGGGAGGGAGGGAGGGAGGAAGGAAGGAAGGAAGGAAGGAAGGAAGGAAGGAAGGAAGGAAGGAAGGAAGGAAGGAAGGAAGGCAGGCTGGCTGGCTGGCTGGCTGGCTGGCTTCTGGAGTTCTTGCCCTGATGGTGGATTTTCTGATACTATAAAGAAACACAAAAATTGTCTTGTATTAACAATGGGAGGGCTTCTAGTATCCCGGCCCCACTGATGGATCTCCTGATGGCACCTGATACTGTAAAGAAACAGACTTACAAAAATTGTTTTGCATTAACAGTGGGAAGGCTTCTGGTGTCCTGGCCCCACTGATGGACCTCCTGATGGCACCTGGGTTTTTGGCCACTGTGTGACACAGAGTGTTGGACTGGATGGGCCATTGGCTTGATCCAATAGGGCTTCTCTTATGTTCTTATGTGACACAGAGTGTTGGACTGGATGGGCCATTGGCATGACCCAACATGGCTTCTCTTATGTTCTTAATTTCTCATATACAAAAAAAAAAATCACAAGTATTTCATAATTTAATCCCAATGAGAAAATGTACCCAATTGTCCAAATGGTGCTATATAAGTCAACCCAAAAGTCCTTCAGAGGCTGAAGAAAAATAGATTGAAAACAGTTAAGAATGCTCTCTTGAAGTCAAACTAATGTCTCAGCAAATAATATAGGAATAATTTTCAAATCTGTAATGCTCTCCAACGTAATCACAGTCAACCTTAATGGGCAAGCCATCTATACAAGCTGCATTTCCCAAAGGCCTCTTCAAAAGGTAGAACTGCTTTACCAGTCAACAGCCATAATTCTCTCAATTTAAGATACAGCTTACAATTCTTTTTTAACATAATGATATTCCAAATTCTCAAGGCATTTGCTGTTCTATTTGTTTGGTTGTATCCTATACTGTGTATTCACTTCTTTGGTGGATCTACTGATGGCACCTGGATTTTGACCACTGTGTGACTCAGTGTGTTGGACTGGGTGGGCCATTGGCCTGATCCAACATGGCTTCTTTTATGTTCTCCCCTGAGGAAATGATGTTCAGTGGTCTACTACTCCGAACATGGAGGTATACCTGTCCTTGATATTTGGCCACTGGGTGTGCCATTCTCAAGCATATATTAGAATGCAGAGATTACTGGAGATACAAGGCAGATGTTCCTGATGTTGATGTCATTCTTGTTCTCTCCAGATGCAGACCATTGCAAGAAATGTCCAGAAGATCAGTATCCGAACAGAGACAGAACTCAATGTATCCCCAAGACTGTAATAGTCCTGTCATATGAAGAACCTCTGGGCATCAGCTTAGCTGTCTGTGCTCTGCTCTTTACTTTCACCTCAGCTTTTGTTTTGCTAGTCTTCGTTAAATACACAGATACGCCAATTGTCAAAGCCAACAATCGCAACCTCTCCTACACTCTCCTTCTCTCCCTTTTGCTTTCCTTTCTGTCTTGCTTTCTATTCATTGGCCAGCCAAGGAAGGTGACCTGCCTTCTCCGACAAACGGTCTTCAGCACCATCTTCTCAGTTGCCATTTCTTCTGTGCTGGCCAAAACAATCACTGTGGTGGTGGCCTTCGTGGCCACAAAGCCAGGAAACAGGATGAGGAAATGGCTGGGGAAGAGTCTGACAAACTCTATTGTCATTTCTTGTTCTACTGTTCAAATCGGCCTCTGTCTCATTTGGTTGGGAATTTCCCCATCCTTCCCAGAGCCTGACATGCACTCCCTTCATGGACAGATCATACTGCAGTGCAACGAAGGGTCACTAGCCATGTTTTATGGTTCTCTGGGCTACCTGGGGTTCCTGGCGGCCATTTCCTTCATGGTGGCTTTCCTGGCCAGGAAGCTGCCTGGGGCCTTCAATGAAGCCAAGCTGATCACCTTCAGCATGCTGGTGTTTTGCAGCGTTTGGGTGTCCTTTGTGCCCACCTACCTGAGCACAAAGGGGAAATACACGGTAGCTGTACAAGTCTTCTCCATCTTGGCCTCCAGCGCTGGATTATTGGGCTGCATCTTCATCCCCAAATGCTACATTATCATACTGAGGCCAGATCTGAATAACAAGGATCATCTAATGACAAAAAAGTGAAGGTGGCATCTGATTCTTAGTCCATTCTTTCTAATTCTGTCATGTCCACCATGGCAGTAATCGTATCACGTGTATCATATTGGAGTGAACTGCCTGAGCTACTGTAATAAGGAATGTCTCTGTCTTTCGAAATGTAATGAAGAAGAAGGTGAAGAGATTGGATTTATATCCCGCCCTCCACTCCGAAGTCTCAGAGCGGCTCACAATCTCCTTTTCCTTCCTCCCCCACAACAGACACCCTGTGAGGTGGATGGGGCTTACAATCTCTTATATCTTCTCCCCCCACAACAGACACCCTGTGAGGCAGGTGGTGCTCACAATCTCCTATATCTTCTCCCCACACAACAGACACCCTGTGAGGTGGGTGGGGCTGGAGAGGGCTCTCACAGCAGCTGCCCTTTCAAGGACAACCTCTGCCAGAGCTATGGGTGACCCAAGGCCATGCTAGCAGGTGCAAGTGGGGGAATGGGGAATCAAACCCCGTTCTCCCAGATAAGAATCTGCACACTTAACCACTACACCAAACTGGCTCTCCCTGTTCATTGAATATTCATTGACAGCTCCTATTCATCGAATTACAACTATCAATGAATATCTGGAATGTTGGGTTTCCAGAAGAAAATAAGAAATCAGGATTTTTTTTTTTTTAAGTAAAGAAACTGAAAACACTTCATGTTAATTTTATATCTCAATAGCAACAAAATTCTTGAATTGAAATATTGGATTAGAGAGAGAGGTACTTGGGGTTTTTTAGCCACTGTGTGACAGTGTTGGACTGGATGGGCCATTGGCCTGATCTAACATGGCTTCTCGTATGTTCTTATGTGACACAGAGTGTTGGACTGGATTGGCCATTGGCCTGATCCAACATGGCTTTTCTTATGTTCTTACTTTACACGGAGTGTTGGACTGGATGGGCCACTGGCCTGATCCAACATGGCTTCTCTTATGTTCTTATGTGACACAGAGTGTTGGAATGGATGGGCCATTGGCCTGATCCAACATGGCTTCTCGTATGTTCTTCTGTGACACAGAGTGTTGGACTGGATGGGCCACTGGCCTGATCCAACAGGGCTTCTCTTATGTTCTTATGTGACACAGAGTGTTGGACTGGATGGGCCACTGGCCTGATCCAACAGGGCTTCTCTTATGTTCTTATGTGACACAGAGTGTTGGACTGGATGGGCCACTGGCCTGATCCAACAGGGCTTCTCTTATGTTCTTATGTGACACAGAGTGTTGGACTGGATGGGCCACTGGCCTGATCCAACATGGCTTTTCTTATGTTCTTACTTTACACGGAGTGTTGGACTGGATGGGCCATTGGCCTGATCCAACATGGCTTCTCTTATGTTCTTATGTGACACAGAGTGTTGGACTGGATGGGCCACTGGCCTGATCCAACATGGCTTCTCTTATGTTCTTCTGTGACACAGAGTGTTGGACTGGATGGGCCATTGGCCTGATCCAACAGGGCTTCTCTTATGTTCTTCTGTGACACAGTGTTGGGACTGGATGGGCCACTGGCCTGATCCAACAGGGCTTCTCTTATGTTCTTATGTGACACAGAGTGTTGGACTGGATGGGCCATTGGCCTGATCCAACAGGGCTTCTCTTATGTTCTTATGTGACACAGAGTGTTGGACTGGATGGGCCATTGGCCTGATCCAACAGGGCTTCTCTTATGTTCTTATGTGACACAGAGTGTTGGACTGGATGGGCCATTGGCCTGATCCAACAGGGCTTCTCTTATGTTCTTATGTGACACAGAGTGTTGGACTGGATGGGCCATTGGCCTGATCCAACAGGGCTTTTCTTATGTTCTTAAGTGACACAGAGTGTTGGAATGGATGGGCCATTGGCTTGATCCAACATGGCTTCTCTTATGTTCTTTGTTCTCCTCTCCAATCCTCAGAACAGTTTTTTATGTTCATAGTTTCAGGTGTAGATGAATTAAAAATAAACATATACAGAACACGAGCCTGTTTGGAAAAAATATGGATGTGATTCATAAAAGGCAGGGCAAGAAGGGGGGTTTTGAGGCTTGAGAGATTTCAAAGGGAAGAGGAAAAGGTGTGGTGTTAAGTATAGATTTTGAAAGTGTAACACGCTTCGACTCTTCCGTGAATGACAAGGCATTACCCAGGGCCTTACAGCACACTACACTTGAAATGTAAAGATTGAGACCTTTGCTTCATAGTGCAATTGGAAAGAAGAAAAATAGGGTGTGTTATATTTTGATGCTGGCTCAGCCCAGGGACTTGAGGGAAGAGAAGAAGACTGCAGATTTAGACCCCACCCTTCTCTCTGAATCAGAGTCTCAGAGCGGCTTACAATCTCCTTTATCTTCCCTCCCCACCACAGACACCCTGTGAGGTGGGTGGGGCTGGAGAGGGCTCTCACAGCAGCTGTCTTCCAAGGACAACTCCTGCGAGAGCTATGGTTAACCCATATGAAAATATGAAGCTGCCTTATACTGAATCAGACCCCCTCGGTCCAATCAAAATCAGTGTTGTCTACTCAGACTGGCAGCAGCTCTCCAGGGTCTCAAGCTGAGGTATTCCACGCCTACTTGTCCGGACCCTTTTTAGTTGGAGATGCCAGGGATTGAACCTGGGACCTTCTGCTTACCAAGCAGATGCTCTACCACTGAGCCACCGTCCCTCCCCGAAGGCCATTCAGGAGCTGTAAGTGGAGGAGTGGGGAATCAAACCCAGTTCTCCCAGCTAAGAGTCCGCACACTTAACCACTGCACCAAACCACTACACTAAACCAAAACCACCTGCTTAACTTACACTTTACACTCCCACAAGGGTAGATGAAACATTGAAAAAGCACCTGTCGGCAAACAGCAAGTGGAGATCATGTTTTAAAACGAGTGAGAGAATTCAATGGGGTGTTCAGAAAAATGCACTAACAATGTAAGCACAGAAATCAAAGATATAAATAAAAAAATAAAAACAGGGCTGTTTCTTTACACATGTCATGAAACACTTGGCTAAACAGAAGCGCATGCACAACAGTGGTATCCATCTTCTGATGTCCCCATAAAAGATCTTTCGAATCTTCCAAAGACAACAGCTTTGCATAGAGCCAGTTTAGTGTACAGTTAAGTTTGGTTAAGTGCACGGATTCTTATCTGGAAGAACCAAATTTGATTCCCCACTCCTCCACTTGCACCTGCTGGAATGGCCTTGGGTTAGCCATAGCTATCGCAAAGTTGTCCTTGAAAGGGCAGCTGCTGTAAGAGCTCCCTCAGCCCCACCTACCTCACAGGGTGTCTGTTGTGGGGGAGGAAGGGAAAGGAGATTGTAGGCCGCTCTGAGCCTCTGTCCTTGAAAGGGCAGCTGCTGGGAGAGCCCTCTCCAGCCCCACCCACCTCACAGGGTGTCTGTTGTGGGGGAGGAAGGGAAAGGAGATTGTAGGCCGCTCTGAGCCTCTGTCCTTGAAAGGGCAGCTGCTGGGAGAGCCCTCTCAGCCCCACCCACCTCACAGGGTGTCTGTTGTGGGGGAGGAAGGGAAAGGAGATTGTAGGCCGCTCTGAGCCTCTGTCCTTGAAAGGGCAGCTGCTGTGAGAGCCCTCTCACTTCATAGGGTGTCTGTTGTGAGAGGGAAGGTAAAGGAGATTGTGACTGCTCTGAGACTCTGAGATTCAGAGTATAGGGCAGGATATAAATCCAGTATCACCATCATCTTCTTTGAGGGAGGTCTGATGCTACTGTGTGGTGTGTGTTGTGGGACAGCAGAGACATGTGGCTATCATGTGATGTAATCTCCTGCCTGGCTCCACACCAGGGTGACATCCAGACTACTGAAATGCCCTGTCTAGTGGTCTAGCCTCAAAAGGAACCCAGAGATTGCCGTTGGTGAAGAACATCACAGCTCAGCTATAAACAGAGAACACATATAATGCCCATTCCACAGTCACTCTATTGGTTACCCATCAGTTACCGGGCACATTTTAAGGTAGTGGCTATCATATACAAAGCCCTTCATGGAGAGCCAGTTTGGTGTTGTGGTTAAGTGCGTGGACTCTTATCTGGGAGAACCGGGTTTGATTCCCCACTCCTCCACTTGCACCTGCTGGAATGGCCTTGGGTTAGCCATAGCTCTGGCAGATGTTGTCCTTGAAAGGGCAGCTGCTCACAGGGAGTCTATTGTGGGGAGAGAAGATAGCCCACCAGTTTGGTGTAGTGGTTAAGTGAGTGGACTCTTATCTGGGAGAACTGGGTTTGATTCCCCACTTCTCCACTTGCAGCTGCTGGAATGGCCTTGGGTCAGCCATAGCTCTGGCAAAGGCTGTCCTCAAAAGGGCAGCTGCTGTAAGAGTTCTCACAGGGTGTCTGTTGTGGGGGGTGGGAAGTAAAGGAGATTGTGACCACTCTGAGGCTCTGAGATTCAGAGCATAGGGTGGGATATAAATCCAGTATCATCATCTTCTTCTTGGTCTCTCATGCCGGTGGGACTGCCATCCCCCTATGCTCTGCCATGACAGCTTCTCTCATCTGAGACTGGGGGTGATTCTGGACACCTCCCTGAGTCTGCCTTTTTCCATCTATGGCAGATCAGGCAGCTAGCACCATACCTATCCCCCCAAGACCTGGCTACAGTGACCCATGCAATGGTGACGTCCAGGCTGGACTACTGTACCATCCTGGGGGAGGAAGGAAAGAGCCAGAGCTTCCTTTGCCCAGTTCCCTGGATCCCATGGGAGAAATACAAAGAAAGCACCTTTAAGAACATGAGTGCTAACGTTTTAAGCATGTTTTATCTTTAATTGTGTTTGTCTGTGTTCTTTATAAAGTTTATTTCTCAGCTACCTAATCTTAAATAGGTACAGACATGGCCCAACCCGACATGGCCTATGTAAGATCCGGCCCCATAACAAATGAGTTTGACGCCCCTGTTTTAAGGGGTCAAGGTGGCGAGAGATGTGGGGTTTGCTGTATTATCTTTGGTTTTAGCTGAAAAAGTATTTACACATTATTATAAGCTAACCTGAGCAACAAGAGAGATGGGACACAAATGTTTTAATAAAATCAATCATACATTCTAATAGTGAAGTTGGTCAAAACCGAGTATAGTCAAGTGCGGTGATCAGACCAGTGAAGGAGAAGACAGGTATTTTCATCAACTGAAAAATTCCCCAGGGTTGCAGAAAAATGTGAAACATATTAGGGAAAAAATGGTTTTTCTAAAAAATACCACATGGCAAAAGGAACACCTGTAGCTTTAAGAAATGGAATTGTCTCAGTGGCTGTTGCTAGGCAACCACAGCATTCCATACTGGGTTTCTGGGAGTAAAAGGCAGAGGGAAGGGTCAGGGGTGTTTTGGCTTTTGAGGGAGGGGGCCAGACCTCCCTGGAGCTGTCAGTTACAAATTCCTGCAGATTTGGGGGTTCGGCCTTGGAGAAGGCAGGGCCTGGGGGTGGGGAGAAAGAAAGAAAGAAAGAAAGAAAGAAAGAAAGAAAGAAAGAAAGAAAGAAAGAAAGAAAGAAAGAAAGAAAGAAAGAAAGAAAGAAAGAAAGAAAGAAAGAAAGAAAGAAAGAAAGAAAGAAAGAAAGAAAGAAAAGAAAGAAAGATTTATACCCTGCCATTCTCTCTGAATCAGAGTCTCAGAGCGGCTTACACTCTCCTTTATCTTCTTCCCCCACAACAGACACCCTGTGAGGTAGGTGGGGCTGAGAGAGCTCTCCCAGAAGCTGCCATTTCAAGGAATCAAGACCATTCCAGCAGCTGCAAGTGGAGGAGTAGAGAATCAAATTTGGTTCTCCCAGATAAGAGTCTACACACTTAACCACTGCACCAAACTGGCTCCACTGGACACCACTTATTTATTTACATTATTAATCATTTTCCTTTCTTATTTGGACTCAAGTCAGATTACACAGAGTAACCTGATACCACCGACAAGAGGGAGCATTCAGTAAACAGCAAAATAGGATTAGGGTTGCAGAACCAATCAGAAATCTAAAAACGGAACAAAAGCAAAAGGATACGTCTTCACATGATGCATTAAATTATTCAAAAATTACACAGTCGGATCCTAATTCCAGTAATCTAAACACAGCAGCATAGACCATTTATCCAAATAATTTTGTGCATCATTTAGTATAGTGCAACTCTATTGCATGTATAGAAAAGCTCTCTTGAATCATTGGTTTGCATAGTTTGCAGAAAGCCAGAAGAGCAGGAACCTTTCTGACTTTTCCAGGCAAGCCATTCCTTAACATGGGGGGCCACAACAGAGAAGGCATATGTACAGTTGGTTGTGGATTTTGCCCATTGGCAGATTAGATCCTGCAAATAGATGAGCGTAGCTGTTGTGGATCCTCGCGATCTCACAAATAGAGGGTCCAAGACCATGAAGGGCTTTATATGTAACAGCCAGTACATTAATGCTTTGTTTATAATAGCCAGTACTTTAAAATTGCAGATGTCAAAAAAGTCAGCTTAGCAGATAGACTGAAGAACCAAGTTTCACAGAAGAGGGCAACCACTAAAAAGGCCCTCTTTGAGTAACTCTGTGCCTTTTTGAATTTCCAACACCTGACCATTTGAAGAAGTTTCTCATTAGAACCAGGTATTTCTAGAAAAGATCACCCTCATATGGATTCTCTGAGGAACATGAAAGTCGGATCTGCGCCTCAGGCTCTTGCCATGCACTTAGTACTAAAGACGTTCCTCCCCTGGGTGGCCTCCTCAATGCTAAAGACATGTCAGCTGATCCTTCGACATGCAATGCCCATCATTGCTTTCTTCCCTGTGGGATCTGATCTCAAATATGGCTAAAGCTCTTTCCACATTCCCAGAATTTATAACATTTCTTCCCAAGTAGCATAAGGTTTCTGTGGAGATTCCAGCTTTTTACAACACTTTACATCATTTTAATGCATTGTATAGTCTGCCATCTTTCAGGTGTGAAATAGGAGATAAGCTCTTTTCACAGGCTAAGCAATTACATAGTTTCTCCTTGTGTGAGTTCTTAGGTGCTTCTGAAGATGGCCACTCTGATTGAATCGCCTCCCACACTCTGAGCATTCAAAAGGTTTTTCCCCTGTGTGAGTTCTTATATGCAGCTGAAGATTGGAACGCTGACTAAATCTCTTCCCACACTCTAAGCACTCAAAAGGCTTCTCCCCTGTGTGGGTTCTTTGATGTAGCTTAAGACTGCTACTGTCACTAAATCTCTTCCCACACTCTGAGCATTCAAAAGGTTTCTCCCCTGTGTGGGTTCTTAGATGCTGTTTAAGCTTGTTACTACGACTGAATCTCTTTCCACACTCTAAACACTCAAAAGGTTTCTCCCCTGTGTGGGCCTTAAGATACTGTTGAAGATTGCCACGCTGGCTGAATCTCATTCCATGCTCAGAACCCTCAAGAGGTTTCTCCCCTGTGTGGGTTCTTGTATGCAGTTGAAGATTGAAACTCTGACTGAATCTTTTCCCACACTCTGAGCACTCAAAAGGCTTCTCCCCTGTGTGGGTTCTTAGATGCCGCTGAAGATTGCCACTCTGACTGAAACACTTTCCACACTCTGAGCATTCAAATGGTTTCTCCCCTGTGTGGGTTCTTTGATGCAGTTGAAGATAGCCACTGCTACGGAATTTCTTTTCACACACTGAGCATTCAAAAGGTTTCTCCCCTGTGTGGGTTCTCTGATGGTTTTGAAGTTGGTCTTTCCTGGTGAAGCTCTTTCCACACACTGAATGTTCAAATGGTTTCTCCTCCTTGTGAGTTCTTAGATGCTGCTGAAAATGGTCACTCTGACTGAACCACTTTCTACACTCAGGGCACTCAAAAAGTTTTTCCCCCGTGTGGGTTATTATATGCACCTGAAGAATGGAACTCTGACTGAATCTCTTTCCACAATCTGAGCACTCAAAAGGCTTCTCCCCTGTGTGAGTTCTTAGATGCTGTTGAAGGCTGCTACTGTCAGTGAATCTCTTTCCACACTCTGAACATTCAAAAGGTTTCTCCCTTGTATGGATTCTTAGATGCTGCTTAAGATTGCTGCTCCGATTGAATCTGTTTCCACATACCGAGCATTCAAAAGGTTTCTCTCCTGTGTGGGTTCTTAGATGCTGCTGAAGATTGCCACTTTCAGTGAATCCTTTCCCACACTCTGAGCATTCAAATGGTTTATCCTTTATATGTGTTGTTTGATGCTGTTTAAGAGTGTCAGTCTGACTGAATCTCTTCCCACACTCTGAACACTGAAAAGGTTTCTCCCCAATGTGGGCTGTTAGATGCTGTTGAAGACTGCCAGGCAGACTGAATCTCTTCCCACACTCTGTGCACTCTAAAGGTTTCTTTCCTGTGTGGGTTCTCTGATGGTGTTGAAGTTGGTCTTTCCAGGTGAAGCTCTTTCCACACTCTGAAAAATCAAATGGTTTCTCCCCTGTGTGGGTTCTTAGATGACACTGAAGATTGCTACTCTGACTGAAACACTTTCCACACTCTGTGCATTCAAAAGGTTTCTCCCCTGTGTGGATTCTTAGATGCAGCTTAAGATTGACGCACCGATTGAATCTCTTTCCACATACTAAGCATTCAAAAGGTTTCTCACCTGTGTGGGTTTTCTGATGGTGTTGAAGTTGGTATCTCCAGGTGAAGCTCTTTCCACACTCTGAGCATTCAAATGGCTTTTCCCCGGTGTGAGTTCGTAGATGTTGCTGAAAATGGCCACTCTGACTGAACCACTTTCCACACTCTGTGCATTCAAAAGGTTTCTCCCCTGTGTGGGTTCTTTGATGCTGTTTAAGTTTGCCACTCCCACTGAAGCTCTTTCCGCATTCTGAACATTTGAATGGTTTGTCCCCTGTGTGTCCCCTTTGACGCTGATGAAGAGTGCCAACCTGACTCAATCCCTTTCCACTCTCTGAGTATTCAGAAGATTTCTCCCCTCTGTGGATTCTTTGGTGCACAAGGAGCTCTGACCTGTATTTGAAGTACTTTCCACAATGAAAGCACTTGCGTGCCTTTATTACTCTGTGCTTCCGAAAATGTACATTACCTTTTCTTTCATCAGAGAATGTCATTCTACCCTCTGAGGAGACAGATGGTTTCTCTCCTGAATGAACAGAGTCCGATTTCTCTGTGCAGCTCTTGCCACAGAGTGAAGTGCTATAAGATTTCTCTCCTGTATGTGTTCTTTGATGTCTAATTAGTTCTGCTCCGCAAAGGAAGCTCTTTCTACACTCCAGGCATTGATGGGTTCTCTTTCCACTGTGCATTCCTACATGGACATTATATTGGGTTTGATCTGAGAAGTTCATTCCGCACGCCAAGCACTTGTATGTTTCCTCCACCTTGTGAATTATTTCTTGTACATCTCCTCCTTTGCAAGGAATGGGTTTATCCCTCCTCTCGAACCCGTGGCTTCCTTTTTGCCTCTTACATCTGCCTTGATTTCTGAAGTTTCCTCTCACATCTTCATTCTTGACTACATCTGGCAATAGATGATGCAGTTCCTCATGTTCCTAATTCCTCTGATCATTTCCTGCTGGAATAAAGAGAGCAATTTGGTTAGAACCCACACAAGAAGGTTTGATCTGCCATTCGGTTTACATCCACACTCTAAATATTTCAGTGGCATCTTCCTGTTGTACACTGAAATGTCCAATAACATACACTCTGAAAGCACATTAAGCCTCCTACATCACAGAAGTTGGTTTTGACTCTTTTTATATAGCTCCCCAGTTCTGTGACTTCTTTGATGTGAAGTGCGGGCTATTTTTCTACTGAAGTTCTTTTCATACTGCAAGCAGTTATAAAAGTTCGCTCCTGAGAGAATCTGCATCTGCAAAATCACATTCATTGCCTGATAAAAGGTCATTGCAAAACCCACCCTTTCATTTCCCTTTTTCCTGGAGTGGATTCTCTCATTCGCATGGAGACTTTTGTTCCTTCTTTTTTTTGATTGACTTTTCTTCATGGACTAGGATTTCATGGAAGCCTTGTTCATTTCAGGCCCTTCTGTAGAGCCAGAGGTGGAATTGTAGCAGGAGCTCCTTTGCATATAAGGCCACACCTCCCTGATACAGCCAATCCTCCAAGAGCTTACAAGGTTCTTTCTTGTAATCTCTTGGAGGATTGGCTACATCAGTAGGTGTGGCCTAATATGCAAAGGAGCTCCTGCTACAATTCTACCCCTGTGTAGAGCTATTTTTATATTCTGCTTCTCCTTTATAAGAACATAAGAGAAGCCATGCTGGATCAGACCAATGGTGGCCAAAAAAAACCCAGGTGCCAACAGGAGGTCCACCAGTGAGGCCAGGATGCTTGAAGCCCTCCCATTGTGCCCCCCCTTCCACACCAAGAATACAGAGCATCACTGCCCCAGACAGAGAGTTCCAACAATAAGCTGTGGTTAATAGCCACTGATGGACTTCTCTCTGCTCCATTGCTTATCCAATCTCCTCTTGAAGCTGGCTATGCTTGTAGCTGCTGCCACCTCCTTTGGCGGTGAATTCCATGTGTTAATCACCCTTTGGGTGAAGGACTTCCTTTTATCTGTTCTAACCTGACTGCTCACCAATTTCATTGAATGTCCACGAGTTCTCCTACTGTGAGAAACGGAGAAAAGTACTTCTTTCTCTACCTTCTCTATCCCACACATGATCTTGTAAACCTCTATCATGTCACCCCTCAGGCGACGTTTCTCCAAGCTAAAGAGCCCCAAGCATTTTAACCTTTCTTCATAGGGAGAGTGTTTAATCATTCTAGTTGCCCTTTTCTGCACTTTTTCCCTCCCCTCCTCAGACTCCCCATATGTATTTTAAGGAAAACAGTAGCGAAGAATTTTTCCCTCATTGTTCCCAATTGACTTGCCATGCAGCTATTTTGATTCTCTGGCCCTTGACAATTAAATACAAGAAGTCATCAAGATACCCAGGGCTCACTTTGTAGCTGGAGCTCCTTTGCATATTAGGCCACACACCTCTGATGTAGCCAGTCCCCCTGGAGCTTACAGCAGGCCCTGTACTAAGAGCCCCATAAGCTCTTGGAGGATTGGCTCCATCAGGGGTGTGTGGCCAAATATGCAAAGAAGCTCCTGCTACAAAGTGAGCCCTGAAGATGCCCAATTCTGCAACTGCACTGAGAGTTTCCATCCAGTTCTGAGCAGAGCCAGGAAGAACTGGTTTTCAGACTTCTCAAAATACATGTTTGCTGGAGGGGGAGGGGGGTGAGGAGAGAGGCAAGATTTTAAAAAGTGAACCCCTCAGCTCAAAGCCCCCCTTCCTGTAGTTTTTTGGAAGTCTTCCCAGTTTGCAAGGGAGGGGGCTGCTGCTAGATCTGAAGGCAGTGAAAAGGGTTTTTTTTTTAAGTCTTCCCAGTTTGCAAGGGAGGGGGGGTGCTGCTAGATCTGAGGCAGTGAAAAGGGTTTATGGAACTTTGGCCTTTTCCACATTGGCTGTTCTTAAGCAACATCCACTTTTCCTGGAATAGCCAGTTGTGAGGGAATGGTCGGAGCCTGCTTGGGAGGGCGACCACTTTAAATTTTCCCCCAGTCACCTTCCCTCAGTCCCTCAGGCACACATTCAGAAATCCTGTCAGACTCCCAAAATAATAGGCACCAGCCGGTTTTAAAAGTCAAAAACCACAAAACAGATTTAGTGGATTACAAAAGGTGAGGGGAGAGGGGTCAAAATAATATTGATTAGAAATGTTCACTATAAACAGGCAAATCTGTTGGCAGCAGATGGATAGCAAATAATGAAATATTAAACACAGAGATTTTTATCAGGATGAGGTAAAATCTATATCTGGCAGAAGATCTTTTAAACAGCTAAACAGGCAGGCTTCAGAATTCCACTGAATTCTATGGCAGGTGCTAGGCTGTACCTTCTAGGCGCTAAGAATGCTCTTCAGTTCAGGTCAAATAGCCCTGTTCTCTGGCTACTCCAAATCATGAAAATAACAAGCTGACTCACTCTTCAAACACACATAGAACTCCTGATGCGTGCCAGTTAATTCTCCCTCACAGATACGCCACACTAGCTAACTTCCAGGACTCACACCCAGGGCCAGCCTGTGGGTCCCTGGCGCCCTAGGCAGGCGCCCTTTTGTTGCCGCCGTCCCCATGGCACAGCACCCTCCCTCCCTCCCCCCTTCCTTTCCCATTTGCCCCCCGGCGCCCCAGGCAAGCATTTAGTTTCTTCCTCCCCCCCCTCCACGCTGCTGCCGCTGCCACGGGCACTATCACCCTCTGGCCCACTGCCGCCACCCCCTGCACCCTCCGGCCGGTCGCCGAGCTCTACTTGCTCTCCCTCCCGCGCCGTTCGCCAAAACTAAGGTCTGTTGGCTACTCACAGCCCGCGCCTGCGCGTTTTGACTCAACAAAATGTGCAGGCGTGGGCTGCGAGTTGCTGACAGGCCTTAGTTTGGTGAGCGGCGTGGGAGGGAGATCAAGTAGAGCTCAGTGACCGGCCGGAGGGCGCGGGGGGGTGGCAGCAGCGGGCCGGAGGGGTGGTGACGGGCTAGAGGGGGATAGTGACTGCGGCAGTGGCCACCGCGGCGGCAGCAGCATGGTGGGGGGGAAGGAAGGCAAACTAAGTGCTTGCCTGGGGGGCCCAATTTGCCGCTCCCTGCCTTTCGGCGCCCTAGGCAACCGCCTAGTTTGCCTACCAGCAGGGCCGGCCCTGCTCACACCTCACGTGTCTCCGCCCTAGCTAGTTTCCTAGTCTGAGTCTTGGGGTAACCCTGCTGATTACCAGAATCCAGTCCTCCCTTTTGTATGTTTGTGTGGACTCAGATTATACACAGGGGATTGCCTGGCAAAATCTCCCTCAGCGAGTTTCCTTCACAGAAGGTGCTTGGTGTTTGTCCCCTTCTGCCTTCAAACTCTCTCTTTCAGACAGAGACTACACACAGCTCTTTCTTCCACAAAGAGCTCAGCCTCAACTGTCCAGTTGCTTTCACAACAGACTGGCCTAAGCCCACAGTCTTCACGTCAGACTCCTTCTCTGAAGACTTCTCTCACTTGAAGACTCCCCAGCTAAGACTCCACTCCTGAGGTGTTCTACTGCTAAGCAAGCCTCATTTTGTTACTTTTTCATTGCAAGGGCAACGTTCCAGCCAATCACTGCAAGCCTGTTCCCCAGCATCTCAGGCTAAGTTCCTGAGTCCGTCACACCAGTATTTAAGGGTCTTTCAGCCCCTCAAGAGCCACAGCCGAGCTCAGCCCCAGAAGGAACTTCTGAGACTCCCAGATTTCTGGCCCCAGAAGGCCTCCTTCTCTCCTTTCCCAGTGGGCAATAGAATTCAAACAAACCAAGAATTGCGAAGAAGTGAGGAAGAAATCCTCCTTGCTCATTCCTTTGACGTAATCATAAAGGATACTCACTCACAGCCAGCTCATCTGGGAATGAAATACTCTCTGGAGATCCTCTTGAGAAAATCTCCAACCTTTCTTTGGAGGTGGGCCCTTTCTCTGTCCCCATCACAGTCTCTCTTACATTCCGTGGCGGAGCCAAATCTATAAAAAAGAAAAGAAGAGATTGGATTTATGCTCCACCCTTCGCTAGCCAAAGGAGTCTCAGAGCAGCTTACAATCTCCTTTCCCTTCCCCTCCCCACAACAGACACCCTGTGAGCAGTGTTCCCCCTACGCTGAGTTAACATGAGCTAGCAGACAGATTTTTTAGCCTCCAGCTCACACAATTTTGTCTTAGCTCAGGAAGGATGACACCAGAACTCAATAATTAATGCAGTAGCTCACAACTTTAATGCCAGTAGCTCACAAAGTAGAATTTTCGCTCACAAGATGCTGCAGCTGAGAGGGAAGGTTGCCTGTGAGGTAGGTGGGGCTGAGAGAGCTCCGACAGAAACTGCTCTTGAGCAGAACAGCCTTGCGAGAACTTGTGGCTGACCCAAGGTCACATCAGCAGGTGCATGCGGAGGCATGGGGAATCAAACCTGGTTCTCCCAGATAAGAGTTCGCGCACTTAACTACTACACCAAACAGTCTTCGCTTGAACCAAAAGACAGCCAAGGCTTCTGGTGATCAATATCAAAAAGGTAGCAGAGCAGCTTTTAAACTCATCCCGGGAGGGGGGGGGCAGCCGGCAAAAGATGGGGAACCTCCAAGTTAGGAGAGTCAATCCAAAGGCACAACTGCAGAAACCCGCAGGGTAATCTTGAGAAGAGCGTAACAGAACTTGGGAGGCGGGTAGGATGGAAACTGAAGGCCACCGGATATGACTAAGGGGCCAAGGGAGGCCCGGGTTGCTGAAGAGGGAGACACAGTACAGGTTTCTGTATGCCAGCACTAGAAGTCTCCAAGGCAATATGCAGGAGCTGGAGTGCTTGGCGCTCACTGACACTTTAGATGTGGGAGGTATCTCAGAAAACATGGTGGAACGGAGAAAAGCTATGACATACAGGAATTCCTAGTTACAATCTCCACAGGCAAGAAGAAAGGGAAATGGTTTATGGAGGTGTTGCATTGTACGTTAAGAAGATGATGATACTGGATTTATATCCCGCCCTCCACTCTGAATCTCAGAGCGGCTCACCGTCTCCTTTCCCTTCCTCCCCCACAACAGATACCCTGTGGGGTGGGTGGGGCCGAGAGAGCTCTCCTAGCAGCTGCCTTTTCAAGGACAGCTCTGCAAGAGCTACGACTGACCCAAGGCCATTCCAGCAGGTGCAAGTGGAGGAGTGGGGGGATCAAACCCGGTTCTCCCAGATAAGAGACGGCACACGTAACCACTACACCAAACCGGCTCTCATCTGACGTTCGTGCCTTGCCATCCTCCACTCATCTATCTACGTAATCCCCTTTTAAAGCTGTATATTCCTGTGGCCACTGCCATTATTTCCAGCAGCAAACCCCACACTTTAATCACACTCTGTGCAAAGAACTATTTCCTTTTGTCTGTGCCTAATTTACCGCCCGTCAGCTTCACTGGATTCTCTTGAGCTCAGTATTGTGGGAGACAGAGAAAAAAATTCTCCTTTTGAACGCTCTCCTCCATATGCATCACTCTGCCATCTCTAACATTTCTCCCTTAATGAACTCTTTTCTCAACTGAAAACCTCTAGCCTTTTTTCATCATCATCTCGGTTGCTCTTTACTATACTTTTTCCAGGCCTGCAATGTCCTTTTGGCAGTACGGTGACCAGAAATGTACACCCCATTCCAAATGGAAGCCACGCAGGGGCACTATAATTTCAGACCCTTTATATTCATTCCCTTTCCTAATCATCCCCAAAGACAGAGTTTACTTTTTTCACCTCTGCAACGCACTGGGTTGACACTTCCCTTGAGGTCTCCGCGACAACCCTAAAATCTTTTCTGCTCTCGTTCTCACCACCGAAGCTGGGATTTACTGATTTATTTGCCTCGCTGTGCCTCACCTTCCACTTGCCAACGCTGGACTTCATTTCCCACATTGTCGTCCACTCACTCAATTTGTGGAGATGGACTCGGAGGCTTTCACAGTCCGGCCTGGTTTTCACCATCCTGAATAATTTTGTGTCATTTTTTGCTGTACTCTGCTCTGAGCCCCCAATGGGGGAATGGGCAGAATATAAATAAACTAATAACAATAATAATAAATCTGCAGACTTTGCCACTACACTCCTCATCCCTAGCTTGAGATGGTTGATGAACAAATTAAATACTACCTGCCTCAATCCTGATGCTTGAAGAAGCTCCACTAGTTACTTCCCATTATTGTGAGAACTCTCAATGTCTTCCTACTCTCTGTTTCCTGTCATTTTATCCATAAGCTGGGGTGGAATTCCAGCAGGAGCTCCTTTGTATATTAGGCCACACACCCCTGATGTAGCCAATCCTCCAAGAGCTTACAAGGCTCTTTTTCTGTAAGATTGGCTACATCAGAGGTGTGTGGCCTAATATGCAAAGGAGCTCCTGCTAGAATTCCACCCCTGTTCATAAGTGATCTTTGCCACCCCCCTGCACACTACAGGAAACTCACAAACACCTCCCCCTAAATTCACAGGATCTTCATTGCTGTCAGATGGCCATGTAGCCTCTGTTGAAAAATCTCCAAGGAAGGAGAACCCAATTTCATAGAATCCTAGAGTTGGAAGGGACCTCCAGGGTCATTTAGTCCAACCCCTGCACAATGCAGGAAACACACAAACACCACCCCCTAAATTCACAGGATCCTCATTGCTGTCAGATGGCCATCTAGCCTCTGTTTAAAAGCCAAGGAAGGAGAGCACACTACCCCCTGGGGAAGAGCCGGTGTGCATGAATCACACTTCCTTCTGGCCTGGGGGAGGGCTCCCTACGACCACCACCACGGCTGAGAATTGTTACCTTTATTCATTTACAAAATGGAGATTCCGCCTCTCTGCACCGAGGTGGTGAAAAAGATTAAAACATGCATAAGAAAATTAAAGTTTAAAACTCACCCCTCCTCCGCCCCGCCGGGCACACTAGATCCACGTTCCTCTCGTGCAAGAATGAAACATTTATCCTCCCCTCCCCATGACTTACTTGTGAGTAAGCCGTCCCCAGATCCGGCTGCAAAGCTTCCCTTTGCTGTTGCTGATCTGAAGACCTCCCCGTTTCTGCAGCTTCTCCGCCTCTCCACCTCCTTGCACAGCCTCTCTAACCAACAGCTCTATTGCTTTAACCCTTTCAGTTCTCTAGACCAAGGGGAAATGTTGGCTGTCCCTTCCAGACCCTAGGGTTGCCAAGTCCGACTCAAGAAAGGTCTGGGGGACTTTGGGGGTGGAGCCAGGAGCAAGGTTGTGACAAGCATAATTTGAACTCCAAAAGGAGTTCTGGGCATCACATTTAAAGGGACCGCACACTTTTTAAATGCTTTCCTTCCAGAGGAAATAATGGGGAATAGGGGTACCTTCTTGGGGGCTCATAGAATTGGACCCCCTGGTCCAATCATTTTGAAACTTGGCAGGTGTTTTGAGGAGAGGCACCAGATACTATAATGAAAGTTTGGTGCCTCTGTCTCAAAAAACAGCCCTTCTGGAGCCCCAGATACCCACAGATCAATTCTCCATTGCATCCTATGGGAATCCATCTCCATAGAGTATAATGGAGTGCCCAGCAGCAATTTCCCTGCCCTTACCTGCTTTCTGATGACCTGAAGAGGGGGCTTCCAAACTGGGGGATCCCCTGTCCCCAGCTGGGGATTGGGAACCCTACCAGACCCGAATGATCCAGATGGACTTCAGCCAGGCTGCGCTTAGTAAGCCGGCAGGGGATTCCACTCCCGGATGTGTCTCCCTGCTGTGCGCATGTGGACTAATGTATATATGTATTGGCAGTGCTCGAGAGTCCCTTGGACTGCAAGAAGATCAAATCAGTCAGTCCTAAGGGAAATCAACCCAGACTGTTCCCTGGAAGGTCAGATGCTGAAGCTGAAGCTCAAATGCTTTGGCCACTCAATGAGAAGGGAGCACTCCCTGGAGAAGACCGATTCTAGGAAAGACAGAAGGCAAAAGAAGAAGGGGACGGCAAAAGATGAGATGGCTGGACAGTGTTACTGGTGTAACAAACACAAATTTGAGCAGACTTCGGAGGATGGTGGAAGGCAGAAGGGCCTGGCGTGACTTGGTCCATGGGGTGGCAAAGAGTTGGACTTGACTGTGCGACTGAACAACAACAAAAGCGTTCCTGCCTGGCTCATTGGAGCCTTGAGGACTGAGTTTGGAGATTTAGGAACAATGGGGCCGTAGAATCCAAATCCCTGCTGCCCTGCTCCAGTCAGAGGTCCCCTGATGAAACAAAGGTATCTGTGATGCCATAGTTTCGTCAATTTCAGTACAATCGTACTTTATTAATGAGGCAGAAACAAGACACCTGTAGAAGATATTGGATTTATATCCCGCCCTCCACTCCGAAGACAGAGCGGCTCACAATCTCCTTTCCCTTCCTCCCCCACAACAGACACCCTGTGAGGTGGGTGGGGCTGAGAGAGCTCTGACAGAAGCTGCCCTTTCAAGGACAACTCCTATGAGAACGATGGCTGACCCAAGGCCATTCCAGTAGGTGCAAGTGGAGGAGTGGGGAATCAAACCCGGTTCTCCCAGATAAGAGTCCGCACACTTAACCACTAAACCAAACTGGCTCTCCAAACTGTAAGTGAACGTCTAGGGAAAAGTCTTAAAATCAAAAATTCTTTTCTGAAAAACAAGAACTATCTGCATTTGCAACACGATTGACGCTGGCATTTTATTTGTCCTGCAGAGCCAGGTGAATAGTCTTCAAGCGTCTTAAG
The DNA here is from genome assembly GCF_032191835.1 of Heteronotia binoei. Taxonomy (NCBI): domain Eukaryota; kingdom Metazoa; phylum Chordata; class Lepidosauria; order Squamata; family Gekkonidae; genus Heteronotia; species Heteronotia binoei. The sequence continues at coordinate 14,653,151 of NC_083227.1, read as the reverse complement.
TCGGCAATGGACATGATTAACTGCAAGCGCTTTTGAAAATTTATTCTCTGCACTTTGTACCTTGTATTCACGAATTCTCGATAATATGCAATAATATGTGATGCTGTAGCGTCTAAAAATCAATCAGTTATATTTTTGAAGTAATTTTCGTGATTTATTCGTCATTCTCCACACTTTTTTGAGTTGTAGAAGTCGCTTTGTCCTGTGGAACTCTAGGATTTTCCTACCCACCTGGGGATTGCCAAGGCTGGCACGTGGGAGTAGGCCAAGTAGGCGGCCACCGAGTGGTGCCAACTGGCTTAGGGGTGCCATGAGGCGCCCCCTCTCCTCACCCACCGCGGCCGCTAACTGCCCAACCTCACGTCCTGAGTCTTGAAAAGCCTCTGCGAAGTCGAACGTACCCGCTGAATAGGTGAATAGTCTTCAAGCGTCTTAAGTCGGCAATGGACATGATTAACTGCAAGCGCTTTTGAAAATTTATTCTCTGCACTTTGTACCTTGTATTCACGAATTCTCGATAATATGCAATAATATGTGATGCTGTAGCGTCTAAAAATCAATCAGTTATATTTTTGAAGTAATTTTCGTGATTTATTCGTCATTCTCCACACTTTTTTGAGTTGTAGAAGTCGCTTTGTCCTGTGGAACTCTAGGATTTTCCTACCCACCTGGGGATTGCCAAGGCTGGCACGTGGGAGTAGGCCAAGTAGGCGGCCACCGAGTGGTGCCAACTGGCTTAGGGGTGCCATGAGGCGCCCCCTCTCCTCACCCACCGCGGCCGCTAACTGCCCAACCTCACGTCCTGAGTCTTGAAAAGCCTCTGCGAAGTCGAACGTACCCGCTGCCATCTGGACCTCGCCAAGGCTCGGGAAGTCTCAATGAAGTCGGGGGGGGGGGCGCAAGGACGGGCCAAGCTGCGCATTCTTGAAAGAACGCGTGGCTCAGGCTGCCCCGTGCCCAGCCCTCTCCCGTTTCAGAGGGAGCCAGGAAGAGGTCTTTCTAGCTCCCTTTGAGTGGGAGAGGGCCGAGTACAGGGGTGGTCCAAGCGCTCTCACTTTGCGCCTGGATGATGTCACTTCTCTCTTGGGGGGGGCGGGGTGCCGGTTTCGGCCTAGGGCACTAGAAACCCAAGCGCCAGGCCTGGGGATTGGCAACCGTAACGTAGGCAGACCCTAGTTTCAGTAAGCCAAGCACAGTAGAATGGACCACAGAGTTCTTAACTGTCCAAGTAATTCTGTGTGTCATTTAGCACACTGCAGCTTTATCACACGCACAGAAAAGCTCTTTTGAATCGTTATTTTGTATAGTTCGCAGAAAGCCAGGAGAGTGGGGAACTTCCTGAGGATTCCTTAAGGTGGGGGGCCACAACAGAGAAGGCAAAGGAGCGGGCAGCTTGTTGATTTTGCCCGTTTTACCATGGGGTAATAGCTGCACCTAAATTTGTCTTCTTTTCTTTTCTTTTGTTGAGCCACCTTGAGTCCTTCTGATGGAAGGAAGGTGAGAACTCATAAAAATGAATGGAAATGCCTTCCACGAATCTGCCTATTCCCCGTTCAAATGAGTGGCCATCACTACATCCTGTGGCTCTCAGAAGTCCACTCTGTGTAGTCAGCAGAAGGACTTCCTATTCTCCTGTCCCAGACCTTCTACCCAACAACTTGACTAGGTGCCCCAATTCCATCTGGGCAGGAGACACCCTTACCATTTGGCAGGGCATCCTGGACCCTCTGAATTTCCTCTGACGGAGCTCCTTCTGCCTCAGAGAACCTCGCTTCCCTCTTCACAGGTTTTCCCCACACATGAAACAAAAGCAACGGGCTCAGGTAAGAGAAGGAATGGAAGAGGCTGAGGAGAAGAATCCTGCCACACTCCCAGACTCCTTTACTAGCTGAGCTGCTTCCAACACAGGGGCAAGAATCAGGGTTGAGTTTCCCTGATTTTCTAGAGGTAAAAATATCTGGCAGTGAAGCCTTGGAACAAGGGTGTCAAACTCATTTGCTCTGAGGGCCAGATCTGACATAAATGAGACCTTGCTGAGGCAGGCTGGGCTGGGTTGGTCCATGTGTGTGCCTATTTAAGATTAAGTAGCAGCGATATAAACTTTTTAAAGGACACAGACAAAAATAATTAAAGATTTTTTTAAAACCTTGAAATAAAACATGCTTAAAATATTAGCACTCAATGAGCTTAAAGGTGCTTTCTTTGTATTTCTCTCATAGGATCCAGGGAACTGGGCAAAGGAAGCCCATAGCTCAGGGGCGGCCAACGGTAGCTCTCCAGATGCTTTTGCCTACAACTCCCATCAGCCCCAGCCAGCATGGCCAATGGCTGGGGCTGATGGGAGATATAGGCAAAAAAAAAAAAACATCCGGAGAGCTACCCCTGCCCTAGCTCTTTTCTTTCTTCCCCAAGAGACTGGGGGGGGGGGGGCTGAGCCAATAGAAAGAAGAGAGGCTTGCCTCAGTAACTCTGCTGTTTGACTGAGAGCCGAGCAAAGCGAGCTCTGCCTTCCCCCCTTTCCTCCCCAAGGGAAGAGCCTCAGCCAATGGAGAACATAGAGGTTTTACTCCACAGCTCCTGTGTGACTGAGCAAGCCTTGCAAAGCAAGCTGTGATGCAGAAGGAAGCACGGGAGAGGGAGGAGGAAGCAGCTGACAGCCAGTTGCTCAGGGGGCCTGACAGCAGCCCTCCAGGGGCCTAATTCGGCCCCCGGGCTGCACGTATGACACATCTACCTTAGGATAAAGTTCGTTGTTTGTAGGGATTCAGTTTTAACAGCAGAGAATTTAACTGCGCCACAGAATGTAATGTATTGAAGCTTTGTTATGTTATGATAAGGAAACGTGCTGTTTGTGTGATTTGCGCAGGCCTTATCTGTGGTTACGTTGACCAGACACATATAATTAATTGGCTAATGTTGGTGGAATGATGTGAGGTCATGGTTTCAATAAAAGCTGGACGGACAAAGGCAGGAGGAGTCTTCTGAGAGGAGTCTTCTAAGACTACAGATGCCCTCTCAACCTTTGTGCGCACCCCCTTTCCTATAGTCAGACGTCTCCCGGAATTTTTATTGTCTCCTAAATCTTTCTTTCCACACCTCAATGTCGGAGCGGGTTCTCTTACATTTTGGTGCCCCGTGTGAGGCTCAGAAGAGATAGCATGACAAGATAACCTGATTTATTGATCATCACTCACACCCTGCGCCCGGCGAGGGCCAACGACGTCGAACTTCACCTGGCCAAGGTCCCAACGGGGTGAGTTGGCTTGTCAAGTTAGACCACACATACACTGTAGTGAAGATGGGGTCTACGTTATGTGCTGCTCAGGCTGATTTATTGCTTGAAAATCACTCCACTCCGCCCGAGGAAGGGTTTCAAAGACATTTTATTCATCCGGACAAGGATCCCGCCAGTGGGAGTGATTTGTCAAGTAAAGAGCACACAGACCCTGAAAAAATGGGTTGTTCCTTATCAGCTGGCCAAGCCAGCCTCAGAAAATATTTACACTGCCTTCTTTCCAAAGAAGGACTTGTTGTTAGAAAATCTGATGTTTCTGATTTGGTGAAAGCTATAACAGATATTTGTCTGTGTGTTCCTGAGAGTAAAACTTTAACAATACAAGACTGGCAAAAAATAGGGAATGCTTTTCAGGATCATCCAAAAATCACAGCCAAAGTTCTGTGCACCTGGGGCAAAGTAAAAGCTTGTTTAGAAGGGCTTAAGCCCACCAACATTCTATTTAATCAGCAGACAGAGGTTGAAGCAATGCTTTCTGGAGCCTTACCTCAGATTCTGCTACAATCGCCTTCAGGGTTTTGTGTTACATCTTCTGGCTGTGATGAAATTCATCTACCCCCTAAATCACCAGATGGCTCAGAATCGAATGAGCAGCTACTCAACAGCATTGCTCTTGTTCCAAAAATGCAGAGGCCAGCACAATTAACTACAGATCTCCAAGCTGCTGTGCTGGAGGAGGGGGGTGAAAATATCAGAGGAGGCCCAGATACAGAACATCAAGGCCAAACTGAAGTTGTTTTCCCAGAAGGTGTGGGAGGACAGCTAGCTGTTTGTGGCAGATTTGATACATTCCAGAACACAAGCCAAGGTGCCATAGAATCCTATGCTGAATCTGTTAATGGACTTATGAGGGCAGTGCAGAGGCAGATTGACAGTGCTGGGGCTGGAAAGCAATTGGCTTTTGAAAATGCTAATGAGGATTGCAAGGCAGCTTTGACACCTATCTACAGCAATCCCACCACTGATATTCAATCTATGCTCAAAGTGTGCCAAAATGTGGGGTTTTGCCTCCTGGCAGCTGCAGTTTTAACTGCTCAAGGATCATTAAATCCAGCAGTGTCATTACATGCCCTGCCTATACACTGGAAATATGGATGACATTCTGCTGGCTGAAAGTGGACATTAAGTCATCATGTGGATTTTTTTTTTAGTAACAAGTGTTTCAAGAATATGGCTTATGATTGCACCAGAAAAGATTCACCGTCAAAGTCCTTATATGTATTTAAGGCACAAGCTTTCCACAACTTTATCAATTCCAGTTTTTCCACAAGTACAGCTTTTAAAAGACATTGACATTGATACAATTACAAAGTACACTGGGAAACATTAATTGGGCTAGGCCTTCCTAGCATTTACAACCATGGAACTGTCACGTTTATTTTTAGCACTTGCTGGACATTCATCTCCTGCAGAAAAGATTGAAGTTTACCTTTGAAGAAATTGCTGTCGTGGAATGGATTCATCTACCACATACTTTTTCAAAGAACTTGTACTCAAAGATTATAGCAATCTCTGACTTGTTTTTTAAATCCAGAAGTAATCCAATCCAGTTAACAGGAAAAGATATTAATCTTGTTTATTTTCCCTTTTCACAGGTTGTTGCAGACTACTTCAAAGTTCCAAATAGCTTTTGAGGGTTTTCTGGGAACAATTCTTTGTAACACCCCCCCCAAGATAAATGTTTGTTGTTGTTTTCTAAATGTCTTACTGACTAACTAACTTGTTTTTTTTCCATACCCTTTGCAAAATGTGTTAACTCTTTTTACAGATGGATCTCCAGAGTGTGGGAAGTGAACTTTACTAATTTGCAGTCATCAGCCCAGTGGTCAAAATTGGCTGCTGTAATTTTAGCATTTCAGTTGTTTAAAAATAATGATTTTACTCTTGTAGTAGATACTTAATATGTGTTCAGATTAATGATGCATTTACTTTTGTTTTATTTGGTTTCATCTATTGACAAAGAGTTGTATGAAATGTTTTGTCAGTTCAGTTTTTATTACAGGAAAGAAGAGCTTTCTGTTTTGTCACGCACATTCGTTTCTGCTCTGGTCTACCAGGGATGTTGGTGAAAGAAAATGCACATGCAGATGCAGCTCTTCAGAATAATGTTTTTTCCCTTGTTTGACAATCCTATTCAGTCACATGCTGCATTCCATCAGTCTGCAAAGACCTTGCACAGAATGTTTTTCACCTCGATGTTACAAGCAAGAGACATTGTATCTGTGTGTTTTTCTTATTGTAAGACTTCTGTTAGCTTTTTTTTGATGCAGTGAATTTTCGAAAAGCTCAGGCCAACCAGGTTTGGCAAATTGGATGTGATTCCTGTGTCAGCATTAGCTCCTTTCAACACATTGCATCTCACCATAAACACATTTTTGGGTTTTATCTGGACTATGCCCATGAAAGAAGAAACATCATGTCATGTTATTCAACATTGTATTTGAGCTTTTGCAGTTATGGAGGCTAGGATGTTTAAAAATGGACAATGTGCCTGGCTATGTTTCTATAGCATTTGCAGATTTTTGTCAAGTGTGGGGAACAAAATTAACTCATGCTATTCCTTTCAATTCAACAGGTCAAGCTATTGTGGAGAGAGCTCATTTGATCTTTATATCGCTATTGTATTGCCAGACGGAGGGAAAAGGCATTCCAACAGCAGCTGTTCCCACAGTCATGGCTAAAGTGCTTTATGCATTAAATTTTTGTTTATTTCCCATAACAGGGTCTCATATTCCTGTTGAGCTTTATTTTATGTCAGAAGAACAACTGCCTAGATCACTTGTCACCTATCAGAAGTTTCCTTATCCTGAATGGAAAGGTCCTGTCCTCCTGATCACCTGAGGAAGAGAATATATTGCAGTAGCATTAAAGAAAGCATTTTTATGGATTCCCCCAACGTGGCAGGGTGTTTTATGGATCCCTGCTCGATGTGTCAAACCATGGCGTAAAGAATTTGGATTGTTTTTGTAATCTTAATGTTAAGAGTAACAGTTGGGGGTGGAAAATGTAAATCTGAAATGAAAGACAAACGTGGAAACAACTGAAAATTATAGTTATGGTTTGAAAGAAAGTATATTTTTGTTTGTAAACATAGTGCTTATAAGGTTTTGTTTTCTTATTAGAGAAGCAAATGTACTCTAATTGCTCTTAGTCCTTATGACATGTGTACTGTTAAGCATTCTGATATTATGGTATCATATAATCCTCACTCACTCACACATATATATGTATAAGCAAGCACTGAATAAGTTACAGATAGTATTATTGGATATTATAGGTTTTTATTCTTACTATGATTTTTGTTAGTAATGATTTGATATTATTAACCATTTCTAAAGATATAGAATTATTTACTAATGCTTAAAAATAGCTATTGCTGCTTTGCTAATTGAAATGAATTTTGTAATGAATACTGTTTTTTAGAATTGTCTTGGTTTAGATTTTCTATTTTTATAGAATGAGGTTTTATATCTTTTTTAAATCAATCTTGTTGTTTTTATATAAGTGAATCAAGGGTTATAGAGGGAGCCATGGGTAAAAATATGATCCTGGTTTCAAAATTGGGAGTAGTTGGGAAATTTTGTAATAGCAGTGATTATGATATTCATATTACTAATAGCTTGTTTTATATTCAATGTATTCCTTCATTAATCAATGTATTTAGATTATGTAGTTAATGTTTTCCTTTAGCCTTAATAGTTGACAAAATAAATAAAAACAGAGGAGATGTAGGGATTCAGTTTTAACAGCAGAGAATTTAACTGCGCCACAGAATGTAATGTATTGAAGCTTTGTTATGTTATGATAAGGAAACGTGCTGTTTGTGTGATTTGCGCAGGCCTTATCTGTGGTTACGTTGACCAGACACATATAATTAATTGGCTAATGTTGGTGGAATGATGTGAGGTCATGGTTTCAATAAAAGCTGGACGGACAAAGGCAGGAGGAGTCTTCTGAGAGGAGTCTTCTAAGACTACAGATGCCCTCTCAACCTTTGTGCGCACCCCCTTTCCTATAGTCAGACATCTCCCGGAATTTTTATTGTCTCCTAAATCTTTCTTTCCACACCTCAATGTCGGAGCGGGTTCTCTTACAGTTGTTGAACTGTGCAAAGAAATCCCCCTCACCTGTTTTGCCTGCCTCTTCTCCTCTGCCTGACTCAGCAGGAAACCTTCGGCCAGGGCCACAGCCTGGGAACTGGTCTCTGGCCCACATCCTCTGACCCAGCACTGCATTTCCTGGGGCAGGATAGCCAGGAACTGCTCCAGGATCACCAGATCCAAAATCTGCTTTTTGGTGCGCCTCTCCGGCTTCAGCCACTGGTTGCAAAGGCCATGGAGCCGGCTGCAAACCTCTTGTGGCCCACTGGCCTCACGATAACGGAACTGCCGGAATCATTGGCTGCATGCCTTGGTGATCATAGTGTCCTCAGGAGGCTCCTCCAGCTCAGCTCTCTCCCAGAATTCAACACCGCATCCTGCTTGGATGGGATTGGAGACCTTTGCTTGACCTCCTGTTGATTCCAGAGGCTTCCGGGTCCTCTTCTTCCATCTGCTTCCCCTTTCTCTGGGGTTGCCTCCGATTTGGGGAAGACAGCTTTCCCATGTTGCTATGGAAAGGGAGAGGGAAAGCGATCAAAAAGGGAGAAAGAAACCAAAGGAGAACGGAGCGACATCACCAACTCTGGCCAAGAGACACCGAAGGGCTGTCCTGCAGGGATCACAAGCGGCATCTCCCCCCGCCCCCCCAAAAAAAACTTTTATTAAATTTGAAGACAATTACCATCATTGGTAGGCATATTATTACCTAAAAGTTGATACATTGTACAATATAGCGGTCAAGTAGTGAAATCTACAGCACAAAATACAGGACCAACAGTTAAAATAAACAAACAAAATCCCTACACAGTTATGAGGATCTTATTATAAAGGATATTTTGTTGTTGTTCAGTCGCATAGTCGAGTCCGACCCTTTGCGACCCCCTGGACAAAGTCACGCCAGGCCCTCCTATCTTCCATCATCCTCTGAAGACTGCTCAAATTCGTGTTTGTTACATCAGTAATACTGTCCAGCCATCTCATCTTTTGCCGTCCCCTTCTTCTTTTGCCTTCTGTCTTTCCCAGCATCAGGATCTTCTCCAGGGCGTGCGCCCTTCTCATTTGGAGGCCAAAGTATTTGAGCTTCAGCTTCAGCATCTGACCTTCCAAGGAACAGTCTGGGTTGATTTCCCTTAGGACTGACTGACTGGATCTTCTTGCTGTCCAAGGGACTCTCAAGAGTCTTCTCCAGCACCACATCTCAGAAGCATCTATTCTTCTGTGCTCAGCCTTCCTTATGGTCCAGCTCTCACCGCCATACATTACTACTGGGAATACCATCACTTTGACTATATGGACTTTTGTTGGCAGGATGATGTCTCTACTTTTTATTATACTGCCCAGGTTCCAACAATAGGCTGTGGCTAATAGCCACTGATGGACCTGCTCAACATGATGAATGGCTTATAAACAAATTTGGAATTACTCTTCGTCATGAAGAAGAAGAAGAAGAAGAAGAAGAAGAAGAAGAAGAAGAAGATATTGGATTTATATCCCGCCCTTCACTCCGAAGAGTCTCAGAGCGGCTCACAATCTCCTTTACCTTCCTCCCCCACAACAGACACCCTGTGAGGTGGGTGGGGCTAAGAGAGCTCTTACAGCAGCTGCCCTTTCAAGGACAACCTCTGCCAGGGCTATGGCTAACCCAAGGCCATTCCAGCAGGTGCAAGTGGAAGAGTGGGGAATCAAACCCGGTTCTCCCAGATAAGAGTCCACACACTTAACCACTACACCAAACTGGCTCTCATTGCTGCATTTCTTACATCTTGAGAGCATTATGCCAACTTTAGAAGCGATGGCTTTATTCCCGATAAAAGGAAAAATGATTGGCAGCTCCATATAGAGAAGTAAAAAGTAAATTGCAAGGATGGGTGAGTCCTATAAGTACACGTTCCCTGTAACAATTAAATGAATAATTTGGGGGTAAAGTTTTGAATTCATCCCAGGGCCTTTTAAATGCACTGCATTAATGTAATAAATTTTATCAAAGCATTGTTATCTGCATTTTTAAGGCGGTTCCTTCAGGGAGAGTGGTTTGGCCAGCAATAAAATGGAAGGCTTTACTCAAGTTTTAAAAAAGAGATACTGGCTTACTCCTTCACTTCGTACAGCTTAACAAGAAGAAATTCATTAATAATACTGAAGAAGCGGAAACACGAAATGCGTCTATTATTATTATTTCCATGCTGTATGTTCAATTAACAATGAGCTCTGTGGGAAATTCTTTTTATTCTCTATTATTTAAAACTATAAGTAAAAGTATGGTAGCCTTTATATCACAGTTCTGTTGTTGTATTTTTTGAACCCATCTGGGGATGGGAAGCCCTACATGCAGAAGAAAATTACAGTTTAAAGCTCCCCACTCCCCTCTCCTGCCCGCCCCCCGCCAGGCATCCTAGATCAGCATTTCTCTCCTGCAAGAATGAAAAGTTTACCCCCCCCCCCCACCCACCATCAATGTTCCCTCTAAGCTGTGGAGTCTTGTGAGCAAAAATTCTACTTTGTGAGCTGCTGACATTAAAAGTTGAGAGCTGCTGCATCAATTCTTGTGCTCTGGGGCCATTTTTTCCTGAGCTAAGACAAAAAGGTGCGAGCGGGAGGCCAAAAATCTGTGAGCTAGCTCATGCTAACCCAGCTTAGAGGGAACACTGCCCCCCCCTCCATGACTTACTTGCGAGTAAGCCTTCCTAGGATCCGGCTGCAAGGATTCCCTTTGGAGTTGCTGATGTGAAGCCTTCCCCTTTCCCCATTCAGCAGCAACTCCCCCCCCCCCCTTTGCTGGGTCTCTCTAGCAAGCAGCCAGGCTCGCTTTAACCCTTTCAGTGCTGCAGCAGACCAATGGGAAAGGCTCCCCCTCCTTTGCAGACCCGGACGGGTGGAATCGGATAATAGACGTGCAGGAGCACCGATTTGCGATGCAATCCTAAAAAAACTATTTCCCTAGGCACGAGTCTCGCGGGATAATCCCGGGCAGGAGTCTGGGTCCACTGCGAATCAGGTTGCTTGCTGGGTTGTGTCGTTTTCTGAGACAGCTTGGAGGGCATGGGAGGGGGGGGGGAGACACCCCGGGAGTAGGATCGCCTGCAGACTGACTCCCGAGCAGCCCCACTGAGCAGCACAGAGCTGAAGTCTCTGCAGACCGTCCGGGGGTCTGGAAAGGACGGGGAAGCTTTTTCCCTGGGTCTGCAGCACCGGAAGGGTTAAACCGAGCATTGCTGTTGAAGCCGAGCAAGGGGGGGGGGGGAGGCGGAGAAGAGGAAATTGGGGGGAGGAGAGTTGCTACTGAATGGCGAAAGGGAAGGGGGAGAGCTTCAGATCTGCGGCAGCAGGGGGAATCCTTGCAGCCGTATCCTAGGAAAGTTTACTCATAAGTAAGTCATTGGGGGGGGGAAATAAGCTTTGCATTCTTGCAAGAGAGGGAAGCCGATCTGGCAAGGGAGCGGGGGCGTTTTAAACTGCAATTTCCTTATGCATGTTTTTAAGCTTTTCGCCACCTTGGTGGCACCTTGCGGGGGCCTCTGCATTTTGTGCAGGAATAAAAAAAAGAAGTGCACATTAAATTCCCAGCCGAGGTGGTCATAGAAGAAAGAAGTGACGCTTCTGCCCTGCATTTGAGCCAGGATCTCCTCCCCCTCTAGAGATGTAAAATTACCGGAAATGTTGAAGCTGGGAAAACCGCCCCGTGTTTTTTTTTCCCCCGGAGCAGCCTGGTGGCGCAGAGTGGTAAAGCAGCAGTACTGCAGTACTGTGATCTGAACTCTCTGCTCACGGCCAGAGTTCGATTCCGGCAGAAGCTGGATTCAGGTAGCCGGCCCAAGGTTGACTCAGCCTTCCATCCTTCCGAGGTCGGTCAAATGAGTACCCAGCTTGCTGGGGGGAAAGTGTAAAAGACTGGGGGAGGCAATGGCAAACCACCCCATAAAAAGTCTGCCGTGAAAACGTCGTGAAAGCAACATCACCCCAGAGTCGGAAACGACTGGTGCTTGCACAGGGGACCTTTCCTTCTCCTCCTCTAGAGATGTAAAATTTTTGGAAATTTTGAAGCTTGGAAAAAACCCGGAAATTTTCAGAAAAATTGGGAAAAAAATGCTACATTAGCACTTCTTTTCTTTTCTAGATTGAAAGTCGTTCTATTACTTTAGGAACGTAAAATATGACTATGGACAATTTTGCTCGGCATGAAATGATCACCACTAGCGTATTAAAAATATAGTGTATCCAAACAATTATTACAGAATTTTTTTCCGGGCCTTCACATCTCTATTCCCCTCCCCAACTGAGGTATGGGGGAGGGTCCCTTTCCCCTTCATCCTGGCTGCAGCCCCTCAACCCCTTCTCCTCTCCTGGCTGCTCAGACAAACCCTTTCCCAACTGCGGGTCCAGCCTATGGAGGAGACGGCTGCAGCCACTTTGTCCTGGGTTCCAGTCTGCACATTGAGATGTAGCCCCAGGGCAGAAGGAAAACACACCTGAGGCTGAGGTCCTATCACAACATGTCTTTAGAGAAACAAATTAGGGTTGCCAATCCCCAAGTGGGGCAGGGGATCCCCCGGTTTGGAGGCCCTCCCTCCCCCTTCAGGGTCATGTCTTCTGGGCACTCCATTATTCCCTATGGAGACCAATCCCCATAGGGTATAAAGGAGAATTGATCCTTGGTTATCTGGGGCTCTGGGGTGTATTTTTTGAGGCAGAAGCACCAAATTTTCAGCATAGCATCCAATGCCTCTCCTCAAAATACCCTCAAAGTTTCAAAACGATTGGACCAGGGGATCCAAGTCTATGAGCCGCAAAAGAAGGTGCCCCTATCCTTCATTATTTCCAATGGAGGGAAGGCATTTAAAAGGTGTGCGGTCCCTTTAAACGTGATGGCCAGAACTCCCTTTGGAGTCCAATGATACTGGTCACAATCTGGCTCTTGACCCCACCCTGAATGTCTCCTGGCTCCACCCCCAAAGTCCTCAGATATTTCTTGAATTGGACTTGGAAACCCTAAGCCAAATAGAGAGGGTTTGCTTTCCAAAAAACCAAGCAGGCATATCTTGGAAAGGAAAGGTCCCCTGTGCAAGCACCAGTCATTTCTGACTCTGGGGTGACGTTGCTTTCACAACATTTTCACAGCAGACTTTTTACAGGGTGGTTTGCCATTGCCTTCCCCAGACACCTATGCTTCCCCCCCTCCCCCCCGGCAAGCTGGGCACTCATTTTACCGACCTCGGAAGGATAGAAGGCTGAGTCAACCTCGAGCCGGCTACCTGGAAACCCAGCTTCCACCGGGGATCAAACTCAGGTCGTGAGCAGAGCTTAGGACTGCAGTACTGCAGCTTTAACACTCTGCGCCACGGGGCTCCTTTTAGAAATCCTACCTTTAAAAACTTGACACCTAATGTAGGGAAACATCATTAAACCTGACCTGGAAACATTAAAATGGATGCCGCTTGCGGACCCCCCCACACGACAGCCCTTTGGTGTCTCTTGGCTAGAGCTGGTGATGTTGCTCCGCTCTCCTTTGGTTTCTTTCTCCCTTTTTATCCCTTTCCATAGCGACATGGGAAAGCTGTCTTCCCCAAATTGGAGGCAACCCGAGAGAAAGGGGAAGGAGATGGAAGAGGAAGCCCCTGGAATGGACCAAAGGGCAAGGAAGGGTCCCCTTCTCCCAGCTGGGAGTGAATTCTGGGAAAGGGTCGTGCTGGAGGTCCTAGCGAAGAACACCATGGCCTCAGGTGTACATTGTCGACGCTTCAGGCAGTTCTGCTACCGTGAGGCTGAAGGGCCCCGAGAGGTTTGGAGCCAGCTCCATGGACTTTGCAACCAGTGGCTGAAGCCAGAGAAAAACTCCAAGAAGCAAATCCTGGACCTGGTGATTCTGGAGCAGTTTCTGGCCATCCTGCCCCAGGAAATGCAGTGCTGGGTCAGAGGATGTGGGCCGGAGACCAGTTCCCAGGCGGTGGCCCTGGCGGAAGCCTTCTTCATGAGTCAGGCAGAGGAGAAGAGGCAGACAGAACAGGTGAAGGGGATTTCTTTCCACCGTTCAAATAACGAACTTATTCTAAGGCTTCGCTGCCAGATATTTCGAGTTTGAGTTTTCAAAAGTTTTGTTGGTTTCAGAAAGAGTGAGGGTAGGGGATAGGGGAAGTAGAAAGCACAATATTTTGACCTTGTTCTGCATAAAAATACTTTCAAAAAGTACAAGCTTAATTCTGCAGTACTTTCTTTACATAAATTGTCCCATATTATTATGTCTAAACTAAACATCATCCACATTTTAAAATTTTATAGCAGAAGTCTTTTGTTAAAGTTATCTATTAGTTTTAACAATTCCAGTAAAGGCAATTTTATAATATAAAATACAGGGAGAAAAAAGAAGTTTATGAAGACACAGATCCATTTCAAACCAGAACTATTTTATTGAACCTATTTCCTGAGGACTATTCCAAAGAAATTAGACATTTGTTGGCACATTTTAACACAGCAGCCAGGATTCTCTTGGCACAGGGATGGAAAACTCAGGAAATTCCCATGAAAATAGACTTGGTGGGAAAAATACTGGAAACAGCAGACTTTCTATCCCAGCTTTTGGCTGGGAGATCTAAAGCAGCAAGAAAATACAGGATGAAATTTTATGCCTGGTTAGTCATTCAAGACTCTTGAGATTCTCTGGTGCCAGATATTTCTACCTCTAGAAAACCAGGGAAACCCAACCCTGAATCTTGCCCCTGTGTTTGAAGCAGCTCTGTTGGTCAATATAGAAGATATTGGATTTAAATCCTGCCCTACACTCTGAATCTCAGAGCAGCTCACAATCTCCTATGCCTTCCTCTCCCACAGTAGACACCCTGCGAGGTGGGTAGGGCTGAGAGAGCTCTCCCAGAAGCTGCCCTTTCAAGGACAAGCTGTGAGAGAGCTATGGCTGATCCAAGGCCATTCCAGCAGCTGTAAGTGGAGGAGTGGGGAATCAACCCCGGAAAGCCAGTTTGGTGTAATGGTTAAGTGAACGAACTCTTATCTGGGAGAACCAGGTTTGATTCCCCACTCCTCCACTTGCACCTTCTGGAATGGCCTTGGGTCAGCCATAGCTTTCATAGGAGTTGTTCTTGAAAGGGCAGCTTCTGTGAGAGCTCTCTCAGCCCCACCTACCTCACAGGGTGTCTGTTGTGGAGGGGGGAGAAGTAAAGGAGATTGTGACCACTCTGAGATTCAGAGTATAGGGCAGAATATAAATCCAATATGTTCTTCTCCCAGATAAGAGTCTGTGCACTTAACCACTACACAAAACTGGTTCTCTCTTTAGGGATCAGGAGTCTGGGAGTGGGGCAGGATTCATCCCCTCAGCCTCTTCCATTCCTTCTCTTACCTGAGACTTGCTTTTGTTTCAGATGTGGGGACAACCTGTGAAGAGGGAAGCAAAGTTCTCTGAGGCAGAAGGAGCTCCGTCAGAGGAAATTCAGAGGGTCCAGGATGCCCTGTCAGGTGGTAAGGGTGCCTTCTGCGCAGATGGAATTGGGGCACCTAGTTGTTGAGTAGAAGGTTTGGGACAGGAGAAAAGGAAGTACTTCTGCTCACTCACAGAGTGGACTTCTGAGAGCCAGAGGATGTAGTGATGGCCACTCACTTGAAGGGGGAGTAGACAGATTCGTGGAAGGCAATTCCGTTCATTGTTATATGAATTCTCACCTTCCTTCCATCAGAAGGACTCAAGGTGGCTCAAAATAGAAAAGAAAAGAGGCATTTAGGTACAGCTGTTACTCCATGGTAAAAGCCTCGTGGTACACAGCGGTAAGCTGCAGTACTGTAGTCCAAGCTCTGCTCTAAACCTGAGTTCGATCCTGGCGGAAGCTGGGTTCAGCTAGCCGGCTCAAGGTTGACTCAGCCTTCCATCCTTCCTAGGTCGGTAAAATGAGGACCTAGCTTGTTGGGGGGGGAAGTGCAGATGACTGGGGAAGGCAATGGCCGACCACCCCATACTTCCACCGGAAGTTAGGTCTTTTTCAAGGCCTGGAATCAATTATTTCTACGGAGTGCTAAAGCCTTCCACAGTTAAAGTTAAATCTGACAAGGCCAAGCTGTTCTTCTTTAAGCTGGTTGGGCCTCATGACTTATATAAACTCAGGGGGAAAAACTGTAATGAATTCTACTAAATTGTGGGCTATGCAGAAGAGGTGCCCCTGAACATCTGGGGGGTTGGGAATTGATGCCACTTTACATACACATACAATACACACCATGTTTTGTGGCAGAACTACCTTCTAGAACCTTCTGCCAGAGTACCAGGCCTCATTTTGGGGAGGAGCTCACAGGAGCAGAGCTCTGGAACCTCTAAATTGTATTGTGCTCTTTTCTTTCTTAACCCCCCCCCCCCCGAAATAATTGCTTCTGGGCTCCATTGTTCAAGCCCCCTGTGAGAATTCTGCTGGAACTCTCAAGATTTGACAACCTATATTTTTCCCTTCACAAAAAATGGGTAAATAACCAAAACATAAAGCAGGCAGATGAAAATCTTCCTCATGCCACTGTGGCCACAAAGTAGAAAGTAATTTTAAAAGTATGATGGGAGTAAGCTTTTATTATGACGATTGTAATGCAAGAAGAAGCAGACTGCAGATTTACACCCCGCCCTTCTTTCTGAATCAGAGACTCAGAGTGGCTTACAATCACCTATATCTTCTCCCCCCACAACAGACACCCTGTGAGGTGGGTGGGTCTGGAGAGGGCTGTCACAGCTGCTGCCCTTTCAAGGACAGAGTCTCAGAATAGCCTACAATCTCCTTTACTTTCCTACCCCACAACAGGCACCCTGTGAGGTGGGGGGGGCTGGAGAGGGCTCTCACAGCTGCTGCCCTTTCAAGGACAGAGTCTCAGAATAGCCTACAATCTCCTTTACTTTCCTACCCTACAACAGGCACCCTGTGAGGTGGGTGGGGCTGGAGAGGGCTCTCACAGCAGCTGCCCTTTCAAGGACAGAGGCTCAGAGCGGCCTACAATCTCCTTCATCTTCCTCCCCCACAACAGACACCCTGTGAGGTGGGTGGGGCTGAGAAGGCTCTCACAGCAGCTGCCCTTTCAAGGACAACTCCTGCGATAGCTATGGCTAACCCAAGGCCATTCCAGCAGTTGCAAGTGGAGGAGTGGGGAATCAAACCCAGTTCTCCCAGATAAGAGTCCACACACTTCACCACTACACCAAACTCTGGAGACAATGTCTGAGCTGTAGCGATCTTGAGTATGTTGTTCAGGTGTTTGCCTGTGAGTTGCAAACCTACTTTTGATTACAGAAATCTCATGGTCTATGTTTTGAGCCTGACCCAGGGGAAGCATTTTAAGGTACATGCTGAGCTGATATAATTGCGTACACTTTCCGGTGATGTCAGGGGGGTGGGGCACATGCAAACCAATTGTGCTAATGAGCTCCAGCACCTCTTTTTCGGCAAAATGATCCTTGCAGAGGACAATAATTTGATTTCTGTGCCCCTGCTTAAAGACATCCCAGAGATGCCTGGTGTGCCACAGTCACAAACAGGTTACTGGACTAGGGATAGGGACATATATTTGAGCTCCAGAGTTCAGAGGGCACATTTCCGGTCTCGCCGCAGTCTGAAACCTGCTGCCTGAATGTATTCCCCTCACCTTCCCAATTTTCATCAGCACATGGTGCTTATCTGTTGGCCTGATCCAACATGGCTTCTCTTATGTTCTTATGTTCTTATCTTCTGCATAACCCACACTTTAGTGGAATTCTTTACAAATCTTTCTGAGTGTCAATACTGCAGAGTCGGACAGCTGTGAGAAGGGGTTTGTGTGAAGAGGGTGGAAGATTTGATCAAGTAAATGAACTATGGCACAGGTGTCAACCATGCGGCCCGAGGGCCAGACTAGGCCCCCAGAGGGCTCTTATCAGGCCCTAGAGCATCTCGCTGTCATCTGCGCTTCCATCTCTCTCTCTCTTGCTTCCTTCTGCATCACAGCTTGCTTTGCCAGGCTTGCTCAATCGCACAGGAACTACAGAGCAAAGCCTCTTATTTTCTGCATTGGCTGACCTGCACATGAAGCAGCTTATGTACAAAAGCTACTGTCCAACCACTTCATGTTTTCCCCTGTGCCAGGCTCGAAACATGGACCATGAGATTTCTGTAATCAAAAGTAGGTTTCCAACTTTCAGACACACACCTGAACAGCATACTCAAGGTTGCCACAGCACAGACATTGTCTCCAGGGTTGGATGCAATAATTCAGAGGAAGAGGTGTCCGTTATCAGAATCTGTTAAACAAAATATTGCAAGAGCGCTAATCTTTTAAGCATATTTCAAGTGATGTTTTTCTTTAAATCTTAAATTGTGTTTGTGTCCTTTCTATCTTCGCTGCCTGGCATTACATTTTATGACACCCACGGCCTGGCCTGACAAGGTCTAATTGATGTCAGATCTGGCCCTCATAACAAATGAGTTAGACATCCCTTCCTTCCTCCTTTGTTTTTCTCTCTCTCAGGCAGTGATGAAACGGTGTTGAGTCATGGTTGTCGTAGAGATGCGGAGACAGCTGCTGAACCTCCACTCCAGGTAGGAGAGTTGAGCAGGGGGCAGCCTGGGTCCCCCTTTTCCTCAAGGGGGCTTTTGTTGATAAAGTCTTTGAGCCACAGAGGTTCTAAATGCCATTCTCTTGACCCATGTCAAGCCATCCTGTATCCTCCTAGGGCACCGGCAGGGCAGGGGTGGCAAATTCAGCCTCCCCCCTAGGCAAACGCCTAGTTTGCCCCCCCCACGCCTCCTCCTCCCTCACCCTGTGTTGATTTCAAAGCCAGAACCAGCTCTAGCGCCGCGTTCCGACTATCTAAAGCCCCCGCTGGTGGATCGCTCGAAAGGTGAATAAAACCACGCCGCGAGGACCACGCTCAAAGTCTGTCAGGACCGGCATCCTGAAAGGGCAGCCCCGCTGCCGTTGACTCCTCTCCCATCCAGGAAGTGGGGAGGGGAGGAGTCAGCGACAGCGAGGCTGCCCTTTCAGGACACCGGTCCTGACAGACTGCGAGCATGGCTCCGCAGTGTGGTTTTACCTGCCATTTGAGATATCCGTGCGGGGGGAAGCATTAGATTGCCAGAACGCTGCGCTAGAGCCGGTGCCGGCTTTGGAATCGACACGGGGTGGGAAAGGAAAGGAGGAGGTGCAGGGAGAGCACGGAGCCATGGGGGGCGCTGTGGGTGGGGGGTCTGCCTAGAGCGCTATGGGGCATTGGGCCGCCCCTGCTGACAAGGGAATCTGCTTTTCCTTTCAGTGTCCCTTTTCCTTTGAGGAGGTGGCTGTGTCTTTCACCGAGGCAGAGTGGGCCTTGCTGGATCCAGGCCAAAGAGCTCTCCACTGGGAAGTCATGCTGGAGAATTATGGAACCGTGGCCTCTCTGGGTAAGGTTCTGGGGTATTTGGCAATAGGTGCAAACTGCCAACACTAGGGTGATGCATGAATTTGAGTCAGTTCTTCAGACTCCCTTCCTGAAAATGCCGGCTGTGACCTCATCCTTTCCACTGTGAACTTCAGAAGCAAAAAGTTCATTGAGCTTCTTGGTACCCATCTGCTTTACTAATCCTTTTATTCCTTGGTCATCCAAAGGCCCGATTCTGGCTTGTCCCCTCCTCCAGGTATACTTAAAAACCCATTTATTACTTGTCTTGATGCTTTTAGCAACCTCCTTCTCAGAATCTTTTTTTTCTTTGTCCATTGGATGATGGACTTGCATTTCTTTCACCGCAGCCTCTGTGGTCCCTTCTGTTCAATTCACTCGAGCAAGCCTACTTTTAAAAAAGAAACCTCTTTAGATTCTATAGCTTCCATGACTTATATTGTGAACCATAGAGACATTATTTTACACTTGGCAGTGCCCAGGGCTTCTTTTTTGTAGCAGGAACTCCCTTGCATATTAGGCCACGCCCCCCTGATGTAGCCAATCCTCCTGGAGCTTACAGTAAGCCCTGTGCTAAGAGCCCTGTAAGCTCTTGGAGGATTGGCTACATCAGGGGGGGGCGTGGCCTAATATGCAAAGGAGTTCTTGCTTCAAAAAAAGTCCTGGAAGTGCCTTTCCTAAACTGAGGAATGCATTCTACGTGAACTTCATTTAATGTTGTTTTAAATAGCTTCCATTCCTCTGGGGACCTGCCCCTTCTCCTTTCAGGAAGGGAATTGAAAACAAATCAGCCAGTATCATAATGCCCCTGTATAAATCGATGGTGTGGCCTCATTTGGAATACTGTGTACAGTTCTGGTCACCGCACCTCAAAAAAGATATTATAGCTTTGGGGAAAAAATGCAGAAAAGGGCAACTAGAATGATTCAAGGGTTAGAACACTTTCCCTATGGAGAATGGTTAAAACGCTTGGGGCTCATTGCCTTGGAGAAACGTCGACTGAGGGGTGACATGCTAGAGGTTTACAAGATTATGCGCAGGATAGAGAAGGTAGAGAAAGAAGTACTTTTCTCCCTTTCTCACAATAGGAGAACTCATGGGCATTCAATGAAATTGCTGAGCCATCAGGTTAGAACAGATGAAAGGAAGTCTTTCACCCAAAGGGTGATTTACACATGGAATTCACCGCCGCAGGAGGTGGTGGCGGCTACAAGCATAGAAAGCTTCAAGAGGGGATTGGATGAGCATATGGAGCAGAGGTCCATCAGTGGCTTTTAGCCGCAGCGTATTGTTGGAACTCTCTTTCTGAGGCAGTGATGCTCTGTATTTTTGGCACTTGGGGGGGGGGGCACAGTGGGAGGGCTTCTAGTGTCCTGGCCCCACTGATGGATCTTCTGGTGGCACTTGGGTTTTTTGGCCAGTGTGTGACACAGAGTGTTGGACTGGACGGGCCACTGGCCTCATCCAACATGACTTCTCTTATGTTCTTATGTTCTTTTTAAGTATTCCCCTCATTTTTCCAAAGTTTCCTCTTTTGGGAAGAAGTGTTAAACTTTTGAACTTTAGGGGTAACTCTCAGTTGACATGAATGCTGAATTGAACAGCATTGTGATCATTATTCCCAATTGCATCAAAAACCTCTACATCTCTCATGAGATCTTGAGATCCACTCAGAACTGACTCCAGGATCACTACCCGTTTGGTTAGCTCTGTGACCAAGTGTTCCACTGCACAGTCGTTTATTCTCCCTAGGGATCTCATTTCTGCAGCACGACTCCAGCACATGCGTACGCAGTCAACGTGAATGAGGTTGAGGTCTCCCAAGAAAATACCATTGTCTGTGGCTCCGCCCTTATTTCCCTCTCCATCTCATGATCAACCCCAAGAGTTTGATCAGGTGCCTTGCCATGGAGGGGGCTTCCCTAAAATCCCAGTCCAAGAAGAAAGATCAATTTAAAAAGAAAAGAAGGAACAAAGGCCTCAGGGCAAATCAGAGAATCCACTCCTGGGAAAATGAACCTGGGAGTGCGGCATTAACAAAAGACCTTCTGTCTGAGAATGAACATAATTTTGCAGCTGCAGATTCCCTCCAGAGAGAAAGTGTATAATTGCTTGGAGTGCAAAAGCGCTTCATTCAGAGAACAGCCCTTACTGAAACTCAAAGTCACACAGGTGGGGAGCCATAGAAATGGTCTGAGTCCAACACACCGTAATGTGCTTTTAAAGTGTGCATTATTTTGCACTTCAGTGTACAACTGAATATTTAGAGTGTGGATGTCGATGCAATGGCAGATTAGACCTTCTTGTGGGGATTCTAACAGGATCTCTCCCTTTATTCCAGCAGGGAACGATCAGAGGAATGAGGAAGATGAGCAATGGCATCATCTGTTGCCAGATGTTGTCAAGAATGAAGACTTCAGAGGAAGCTTCAGAAATCAAGGCAGATGTAAGAGGCAAAAAGGAAGCCACGGGTTCGAGAGGAGGGATAAACCCATTGATTGCCAAGGGAGAGATTTACAAGAAATAATTCCCATGGTGGAGGAAACATACAAAGGCTTGGCGTGCGGAATGAACTTCTCAGATCAAACCCAATATAATATCCATGTAGGAATACACAGTGGAAAGAGGACCCATCAATGCCTGGAGTGTAGAAAGAGCTTCCTTTGCAGAGCAGAACTAATCAGACATCAAGGAACACATGCAAGAAAGGAATCTTATAGCACTTCACTCTTTGGCAAGAGCTTCTCAGAGAAATCAGAGTCTATTCATTCAGGAGAGAAACCATCTGTCTCCTCAGAGGGTGGAATGGGAGTCTCTGATGAAAGAAAAGGTAATGTATATTTTCTGAAGCACAGCGTAATGAAGGCACATAAATGCTTTCAGTGTGGAAAGTACTTCAAATACAGGTCACAGCTCCTTGTGCACCAAAGAATCCACAGAGGGGAGAAATCTTCTGAATACTCAGAGAGTGGAAAGGGATTGAGTCAGAGTGGCACTCTTGAACAGCATCAAAGAACCTGCACAGGGGACAAACCTTATAAATGCTCAGCCTGTGGGAAGAGCTTCAATGACAGTGCTTATCTTAAACAGCATCAAAGAATCCACACAGGGGAGAAACCCTTTGCATGTTCAGTGTGTGGCAAGAGATTCAATTGGAGTAGCGATTGCAAGCAGCATCTAAGAACCCACACAGGGAAGAAACCTTTTGAATGCACAGATTGTAGAAAGTGTTTCAGTCATCGTAGCAATCTTCAGAGCCATCTAAGAACCCACACAGGGGAGAAGCCCTTTGAATGCTCAGAGTGTGGAAAGAAATTCAGTCAAAGTTGCAGTCTTCAAAAGCATCAAAGATCCCACACAGGGGAGAAGCCTTTTGAATGCTCAGAGTGTGGGAAGAAATTCAGCTGTAATAGCGATCTTCAGCGACATCGAAGAACCCACACAGGGGAGAAGCCTTTTGAATGCTTAGAGTGTGGGAAGAAATTCAGTCAGAGTAACGATCTTCAGGGGCATCAAAGAACCCACACAGGGGAGAAGCCTTTTGAATGCTCAGAGTGTGGGAAGAGATTCAATAAGAATAGCTACCTTAAACAGCATCTAAGAACCCACACGGGAGTGAAACCTTTTGAATGCACAAGCTGTAAAAGGTGTTTCAGTCGTAGTAGCAATCTTCAGCGGCATCTAAGAACCCACACAGGGGAGAAACCTTTTAAATGTTCAGTGTGTGGAAAGAGCTTCAATCGGAGTAGCCATATTAAGCGGCATCTAAGAACCCACCCAGGGAAGTATTTTTTTGAATTTTATGGGTTTCCCCTCCCCAATAAGCAGGACCTCTGATTGCCCTGCCTGACCTCATATCTTGGTTGGAAGAAGGACTGTTTCTTCTGGGCTCTGATGAAGAGGAGGGATTGGCAGGTAGGGACTTCAGATTTCTCGTCTTGGGACTGTGTGTTGCCTGTGCTTCCTTCCAAGGGCTGGTGAATTTGTGTGGCCTTGTTTATCCTCGCCAATTGCCCTGAAAAGAGCTTGGGTGAATTGTGGATGCTGAAATGGTGCCTGTGGTTCATCAACGTAGGAAAATAGGCAGTCTCCTTCTGCCTGTTCTTATGGCCTTTAGGCTAAGTGTAGCCCAGTATTGTCTTCTCTGGAAGGCAGAATTTTTCAGGCCCGCACATACCCAGGGACCTCTACTCCACACCCAGAAGAAAACTTTTGAATGCTCAGCATGTGGAAAGAGATACAGTGACAGAAGCACTCTTCAACAGCACCAAAGAACCCACACAAGCAAGAAATGATTTGAATGCTAAGAGTGTTTGAAGAATCATAGAATCATATTATCATAGAGTTGGAAGGGACCTCCAGGGCCATCTAGTCCAACCCCCTGCACAATGCAGGAAACTCACAAACACCTCCCCCTAAATTCACAGGATCTTCATTGCTCTCAGATGGCCATCTAGCCTCCAAGGAAGGAGAGCCCACCACCTCCTGAGGAAGCCTGTTCCACTGAGGAACCACTCTAGCAGTCAGGAAGTTCTTCCTGATGTTGAGTTGGAAAATCTTTTTGATTTAATTTCAACACAAAAGATCCATTTATAGTAGCAATTTTCAACATCATCAGAGAACCCGCACAAGTGAGAAACCTTTTGAAGGATCGATGTGTAGGAAGACCACCAACAATTTTGGAACGGCAGCAACACCTTTGGGATTATTCTGTTGTCAACGATCTCCGCGCAATCACAAACCGCTATAACAGAAAATTATGAAAAAATTTTCATTGCTGTTTGGTATCCTTTAGTAAATTATCTGACTGATCAAGGCATTCTTCCAAGTAGAATGATTTACAGCAAGATGTATTTTTTAATCCGAAGTATTGAAAACAACTTTTGAGATTTGTAACTTTAAAATACCCATAGTAAGTGTACTTATGGTTTTTCATTTCCTTATATATAACTGTTTTCCTGACTGGATATTTTACTTGTAACTGTTTTGGAAAAATTAAACCAAAATAAAGAAAAATTGTGATTTAAAAAAATGTGTGGGAAGAGATTCAGTCAGAGTAGCCATCTTAAACAGCGTCTAAGAACCCACACAGGAGAGAAACCTTTAGAATGCTTAGTGTGTGGGAAGGGATTCTGTTGGAGTAGCATTCTAAAGCGGTATCTAAGATCCTACAAAGGGGTGACACCTTTTGAATGTTCACAGTGTGAAAAGAAATTCAGTGACAGTAGCCTTCTAAAGAGGCATCTTAAGAGCTCACACAAGGGGCGAAGCCTTTTGAGTGCTCAGAGTGTGGGAAGTGATTCAGTCAGAGTTCCAGTCTCCAACTGCATAAAAGAATCCATACAGGCAAGCAACCTTTTGAATGTTATGCGTATGGAAAGAGATTCAGTCAGAGTGGCATTCTTCAACAGCATCAAAGAACGCACACTGAGCATAAATCCTTTGAATGCTCAGAATGTGGGAGTGGTTCAGTCAGCATAGTGGTCTTCAGAAGCATCTAAGAACTCACAGAAGGAGAAATCATGTAATTGCTGAACCCTTAAAAAGAGATTGTCAACTAATTCACAGCTGAAAGAGACCTACAGACTATAGTATGCATTGAAATGAGGTAAAGCAGGGGTGTCAAACGTGCAGCCCAAAGGCTGAATCAAGCCCTCAGAGGGCTCTTAGCAGGCCCGCAAACATCTTACTCTCATCTGCTTCCTTCTCGCTCTTTTGTTTCCTTCTTGCTTTGCCAGGCTTGCTCAGTTGCACAGGAGCTACAGAGCAAAGCCTCTTTTTTCTTCATTGGCTGACCAGCACATAAAGACACTTTTGTACAAAAGCTTGCAGTGCCCAGCCACTTCATGTTTTCTCCTGGGTCTTAGGCTCAAAGCATTGACCAGGAGATTTCTGTAACGAACGTCATAAATCAAAAGTAGTTTTGCAGCTTACAGATATACACTTGAACAACACCTGAACAGCATGTTCAAGATTGCTACAGCACAGACATTATCCTCTAGATTTCGATGCAATAATTCAGAGCAAGAGGCGTCATTTATCAGAGACTTAAATAAACCATATTGCAAGAGTGCTAATCTTTTAAGCATTTATTTATTTAAAAAAAAATCTTTGCGTTTGTGTGTGTCCTTCATAAAGTTTATATTTCCGGTTCCTCGGCATTACGTTTTATGACGCGCGTGGCCCTGCCGACAAGGTCTCACTTTTGTCAGATCCGGCCCTCATAACAAATGAGTTCGACCCCCCTGGTAAGCTTTGTAAGGGGCTGGGATCTCCACAGAAAACTTACCCTAATTGGGAAGATAGGTTATAAGTTCTCGGAAGGTGGAAAGAGCTTTAGCTGTGTGTGAAACCTCAAACAGATCCTACAGGGATGAGAGCAGGAATGGGCGGGGAAGACAGTGTGTGGAAGGATCAGATATCCGCTGATATCTTCTTTAGCATCAAGGAGTCCACCCGGGGGAGGAACTTCATCAATGCTGAGTGTGTGGCAAGAGCCTGAGGCACAGATCTGACTTTCACATTCCTCATATATTCCAGTCGTACGGGAGCAGCTGGTTCTGATGAGAGTCTTTTTCAGATGCCCTGGTTTGGGAGCTCAAAAAGGCCCAGGAAGTAGTTACACAAAGGAGGGCCATTTTAGTGCTCACCTCCAGGTGAAACTGGGTCCTTCAGGCCAGGGGTGGAATTCTAGCAGGAGCCGCTTTGCATATCAGGCCACACACCCCGGATGCAGCCAATCCTCCAAGAGCTTACAAAAAAGAGCCTTGTACAGCCTTATTTATTTGATTTAGTAGGCTTATATTTCGCCCTTTCCTTTAAACAGGCTTAGGGCAGATCGCAACACACAGTAATAACAATAAAATGTAGAGGAACTTCCTTTCTTCGCCTCCCCATCTGAAAATATTAATTTGATTAGCTCCAAAACCTCTGGGATACGGGGAAGAGGCTGAATGTAGAGGAATTTCCCAATAGGTTTGCCAGGTCCTCGCTGACTACTGGGGGATGTGGGGTTGCCAGCTCCAGGTCGGGACGCTCCTGGAGATTTGAGGGTGGAGCCTGAAGAGAAGATGATATTGGATTTATATCCCGCCGACCACTCTGAAGAGTCTCAGAACGGCTCACAATCTCCTTTACCTCCCTCCCCCACAACAGACACCCCGTGAGATGGGTGGGGCTGAGAGGGCTCTCACAGCAGCTGCCCTTTCAAGGACAACCTCTGCCAAAGCTACGGCTGACCCAAGGCCATTCCAGCAGGTGCATGTGAAGGAGTGGGGAATCAAACCTGGTTCTCCCAGATAAGTCTGCACCAAACTGGGAGGATGGAGACCTCAGTGTGGGAGTGCCAGGCCACCGAGTTGACCCTCCAAAGCCCCATTTTCTCCAGGGGGGCTGATCTTTGTAGTACAGAGAGAAGCAGGAATTCCAGGGGAATCTCCAGGTCCCACCTGAAGGCTGGTGGCATGCCCAAACAGGAGGTGGCAACCACATCCAATACGGTGCCCAGGAAGTGACAGAGTGCCACAGCCTCACTGCCAGGATGTAGTTTTGAAAAACAGGAGAGGCTGAAGGATCACCGGTTTTCGATGCAATCCCAAAACTATTTTCCTAGGAACGAGTCTCACGGGATAATCCCGGGAAGTAGTCTGTGTCCCCTCGGAATCAGGTTGCTCGACGGTGTAATTTTCTGAGAGGGCTGAATGACGGGGGACACCCTGGGAGTGCGAGCCCCTCAGAGCCAGGTTAACAATTAGGCCAAATCGGCACTGACCTATGGGCCCCCACACCTTTAGGGGCTCTGGGCCGGCTTTCTCCCTGGTTCTTCCCCTGCTTGCAGCCCTCCCAGCCAGCAGCTGAGCTGCTCTTTGCCCGACTTGCCTAGTGTGGCTGCGTGCTGGCCTTGTCACCAAGTCTAATATAGTGGGTTCAATGCAAGGAGGAGACGCAGTTATGAACATATATATATATATGAAGCTGCCTTATACTGAATCAGATCCTTGGTCCATCAAAGTCAGTATTGTCTATTGGGGCCAAGAATCCCAGCTACAAATACAAGTTGATGGGGTGTGAACTGGCAGAGACTAACCAAGAGAGAGATCTTGGGGTCGTGGTAGACAACTCACTGAAAATGTCAAGACAGTGTGCGTTTGCAATAAAAAAGGCCAACGCCATGCTGGGAATTATTAGGAAGGGAATTGAAAACAAATCAGCCAGTATCATAATGCCCCTGTATGGTGCGGTCTCATTTGGAGTACTGTGTGCAGTTCTGGTTGCCGCACCTCAAAAAGGATATTATAGCATTGGAGAAAGTCCAGAAAAGGGCAACTAGAATGATTAAAGGGCTGGAACACTTTCCCTATGAAGAAAGGTTGAAACACTTGGGACTCTTTAGCTTGGAGAAACGTCGACAGCGGGGTGACATGATAGAGGTTTACAAGATAATGCATGGGATGGAGAAAGTAGAGAAAGAGGTACTTTTCTCCCTTTCTCACAATACAAGAACTCATGGGCATTCGATGAAATTGCTGAGCAGACAGGTTAAAACGGATAAAAGGAAATACTTCTTCGCCCAAAGGGTGATTAACTTGTGGAATTCACTGCCACAGGACGTGGTGGCGGCTACAAGCATAGCCACCTTCAAGAGGGGTTTAGATAAAAATATGGAGCAGAGGTCCATCAGTGGCTATTAGCCACAGTGTGTGTGTATATATAAAAATTTTTGCCACTGTGTGACACAGAGTGTTGGACTGGATGGGCCATTGGCTTGATCCAACATGGCTTCTCTTATGTTCTTATGTACTCTGACTGGCAGCAGATCTCCAGGGTCTCAAGCTGAGATTTTTCACGCCTACTTACCTGGACCCTTCTTAGTTGGAGATGCCGGGGATTGAACCTGGGATCTTCTGCTTACCAAGCAGATGCTCTACCACTGAGCCACCCTTTCTCCCTACTGTGATCATAGCTCTCTTTATTAGTTACCTACAGCATGGCAAGTAGTAAACTAGAAGACTGCTTTTCGGGGCCAACTATATACAGTTCAAGGTTCCCGCACTAGGATGCCATTGGATCATTTAAACCAGCAGGGGCCCCCTGATTGGAGCAGGGCAGCAGGGATATGGATCCTACTAACCCCATTGTTCCTAAATCCCCAAGCTCCCCTCTAAAGGCTCCAATGAGCCAGGCAGGAACATGGGTCGCAGTCTCCTGAGGGGGGCCTCCACAGGGTTTAATCCGGCACTGGATCCCCTGCAGATTGACTCCTAAGCAGCCCCACTGAGCAGCACAGGGCGTCGCTGAGGGTTAGGGGGGCGGGGTCTGCAAAGGAAGGGGAAGCCTTTCCCCTGGGTCTGCTGCAGCACTGGAAGGGTTAAAGCGAGCGTGGCTGCTTCCTAGAGAGGCCGAGCAAGGAGGAGGGGGGAGGCGGAGAAGAGGGGAGGGGGGAGAGTTGCCGCTGAATGGGGAAGGGGGAAGGCTGCAGATCTGCAACTCCAGGGGGCATCTTTGCAGCCTGATCCTAGGAAGGCTTCCTCCTAAGTAAGTCATGGGGGGTGGGGGGAGATAAGCTTTTCCTTCTTGCAAGGGAGGAATGCTGATCTAGTGTGCCTGGCGAGGGAGCGGGGGCGTCCTAAACCGCAATTTCCTTATGCACGTTTCTAATCTGGTCGCCACTTCGGTGGCTCCTTGCGGGGGCCTCTGCATGTTGTGCAGGAATTAAAAAAAAAAAAAGTGCACATTAAATTCCCAGCCGCGGCGGTCATAGAAGAAAGTCACGCTCCTGCCCTGCATTTGAGCCAGCGTCTCCTCCCCTTCAGCTAGGCTGCAGCCCCTCCTCCCATTCCCCTCTGCTGGCTGCTCAGACAAAGCTTTCCCCAAATGTGGATCTCGGCACTGTGGAGGAGGGGGCTGCAGTGGGGAAGCCCAAACCAGCCACTTTTATCCCAGACTCCGGTGGACATCCTGGCACACGCGGAGGCCAAGATCTTACTATCCACAGCAGGTTTATAACCCCCCGCCCTCCGCAAAAAACCGTATGGAGCAGAGGTCCATCAGTGGCTATCTATCTATCTATCTATCTATCTATCTATCTATCTATCTATCTATCTATCTATCTATCTATCTATCTATCATCTATCTATCTATCTATCTATCTATCTATCTATCTATCTATCTATCTATCTATCATCTACCTACCTACCTACCTACCTACCTACCCACACACACACAGAGACATATATTGGCCACTGTGTGACACAGTGTTGGACTGGATGGGCCACTGGCCTGATCCAACACGGCTTCTCTTATGTTCTTATGTGACTCAGAGTGTTGGACTGGGTGGGCCATTGCCTGATCCAACAGGGCTTCTCTTATGTTCTTATGTGACTCAGAGTGTTGGACTGGATGGGCCATTGGCCTGATCCAACATGGCTTCTCTTATGTTCTTATGAACAGGTATACATTTAAAAACTTGGTGCTTAATGTGGCAAAACATTAATCCTGACCTGCAAACATAAAAAAAGGATAGATCCAATGCCATGCTGGGAATTATTAGGAAGGGAACTGAAAACAAATCAGCCAGTATCATAATGCCCCTGTATAAATCGATGGTGCGGTCTCATTTGGAATACTGTGTGCAATTCTGGTCACCGCAGCTCAAAAAGGATATTATAGCATTGGAAAAAGTGCAGAAAAGGGCAACTAGAATGATTACAGGTTTGAAACACTTTCCCTATGAAGAAAGGTTAAAACACTTGGGGCTCTTTAGCTTGGAGAAACGTCGACTGCGGGGTGACATGATAAGAGGTTTACAAGATTATGCATGGGATGGAGAAGTTAGAGAAAGAAGTCCTTTTCTCCCTTTCTCACAATACAAGAACTTGTGGGCATTCAATGAAATTGCTGAGCAGTCGGGTTAGAACGGATAAAAGGAGGTACTTCTTCACCCAAAGGGTGATTAACATGTGGAATTCACTGCCACAGGAGGTGGTGGCGGCTACAAGCATAGCCAGCTTCAAGAGGGGGTTAGATAAAAATATGGAGCAGAGGTCCATCAGTGGCTATTAGCCTGTGTGTGTGTGTATAAATTTTTGGCCACTGTGTGATACAGAGTATTGGACTGGATGGGCCATTGGCCTGATCCAACATGGCTTCTCTTATGTTCTTATTCAGGTGGGCAGGCGTGTTGGTCTGAAGCAGCTGAACAAAGCAGGAGTCAAGTGGCACCTTTAAGACCAACAAAGTTTTATTCAGAAGGTAAGCTTTCGTGTGCTCTCTAAGCACACTTCATCAGACAATCAGATGGAATGGCAAGCAGTCCTAAAGATAGAGATAGTGGGTAGTGAGTTCGTATGCGGAGTCATGGAAATGTTTTTTTAGCAGATTAAAAGAATCACAAATTGGGGTCTGGTGTTGGTTAATTCGTGTTGGCTGAAACAACAGCAAAGGGTAATATAAAACAGATTAATGTCCATGTACTAAATCAGAGGTTTCGAACTCCTTTGTTATGAGGGCCGGATCTGACATAAATGAGACCTTGATGGGCCGGGTCATGTTGGAGTGGGCCGGGCCATGTGTGTACCTATAAACTTTATAAAGAACACAAATACAATTATCAAAGGTTTCACGGTTTCACGGCTGGTAACATCATTAGGGTTTGTAGAATCTTTCGGGCTCAAGTGCCGTGTTCTACTGGAGAAAGTTTTTCTTCCAGACGTTTCGTTCTCGGCTGCGGAGAACATCCTCAGTGGCGTTGCAGCCGGAGCAGTATCAACACCCGTCTCACCGAACACAAGAGACACTGTCGCTTGTTTCAGCCAGAAAAATCAGCTGTAGCTGAACATGCACTTCAAGAAGGAGACCACGTCATCCACTTTGAAAGAACTGAAGTCCTTTCTACGGTCTCACATTATCATACCCACCTGAACAGAGAAGCTATTGAGATTTACAAACACCAGCACAATTTTAACAGAAAGGAAGAAGGCATTTTCATCCACCAATCTTGGTACCCAGCTCTGCAAAACACCCTACAGACTATAAATTGCAGAAAGTCACAGAACAACCAGTACATTCCACAGAACAATCAGCACAGTCAACAACCATCTTCCTTAACTTCACACCCCTTCCCCCCCCCCAATTAACACAGAACAATGGTCACATTCAACAGCCAGTTTCCTTATCACTACCCTTCCAGGAAGCTCCACCAAACAATGGGCACATCCACAAACCAATTGCCCTTTCACCACACCCCCTCCAGCCTAGAAATAGCAGCTCTCCAGCAGCCCTGGCCCCACTCAATGCACAGCAGCCAAGAAGGTCTGAGCGCCTGCTCCGGCTGCAACGCCACTGAGGATGTTCTCCGCAGCTGAGAACGAAACGTCTGGAAGGAAAACTTTCTCCAGTAGAACATGGCACTTGAGCCCGAAAGATTCTACAAACCCTAACAAATACAATTAAATATATATTTAAAAAAAACTTACAACATTCTTAAAACATGAGCACTCATTGGTTTTAAAGGTGCTTTCTTTGTATTTCTCCCATGGGATCTGGGGAAAGGAAGCTCTAGCTCTTTCCTTCCTTCCCTAAGTAACCAGGAGGGGGAGGAGCCTTAGCCAATAGAAGGAAGAGAAGCTTGACTCGGTAGCTCTGCTGGGTGATTGAGAGAGCCTGGAAAAACAGGCTCTGCCTCCCCCCCCTTCCTTCCCAAGGGAGAAACCTCAGCCAAAGGAGAAAATAGAGGTTTTGCTCTGTAGCTCCTGTGCGATTGAGCAAGCCTTGCAAAGCAAGCTGTGATGCAGAAGGAAGCTAGAAAGAGGGAGAAGGAAGCAGATGACAGCCAGTTACTCGAGGGCCTGACTGGATCCTTCCGGGGGCCTGATTCAGCCCTGTGGCTTCACGTTTGACACCCCTGTACTAAACCCATTAAGTATCCTGGGTGTGAAGTGCAATAAATGAGAGTCTGTTGTAATATTAGCTCTAGGTTAAAATGAGGGCTTAGGTTTCTCAGAGGTTTCATTTAAACATGTAACACACATGTCACGCCCCTGATGGTTCCCGCCACGCCCCGCCGTGGCTGCTGCTCTCCATGTGACCTGGCTCGGGACTAGACCCGTCTAGGCGTCTCAGAGGTCTCAACGCGGGAGGGCAGAGCTGGGTTGCTTCACCCTTTTTTTGCCCTAGCCCTCCCTGGCTGTGCTTGGGCTCCTTTCTCTCGCTCTCAGTTGACCGCCCTTTTCTGCACCAGCCTCCTTCCTCTCTGACCTCTCAACCTTTGGCCTTTTATCCTTCCCCCGATCCCTCCCTTCTTCCCAGGTCCCACCCCTGGTTAGCTCTGCCCTCGCTTCTAAGCGGGGATGCTGTGGAAGGGCTTCCTGGGGCGTGTTCTCCATGTGGCAGCCAAGTGGGCTGGGATGCTGTGGCTGCGCCTGGGCGTGGTGGTGCCGCCAGCCGCCGTGGCTCGGGGTTCCTGACTCCTCTGCTGTCTCTGCAGGGCGTTGTTCCTGCCTTCTATCCGCCGCGGCGGCTCTGCCACTTCTCCCGAGCCCGGGGGCGGGCATGCCGGCCCCATGGTTTGGCGGGCGTGTCAGGCGAACGGGCCGCGTCAAGCGGCCATGAGGTATGCTGGGGTCCCAGGGGGTGCGGGAGGGGCTCCCGGCGGAGTCCCATCTCAGCCGGAATGGGACAACACATATAAACATAATTCTAGTTTGCCAGTAGAAAAAAAGAATGCATTAAGATATAGTGGAAGATGGGTTAGTATATGCAACCAGATAAACAGCCAGTATCCCTATTTGAGTATGTCAATACAAAAAACATTATTCCGATATACTATTCTAAGAGAAATACATTGGAATACTCTGGATATATAGCTATGCTTGGTGAAAGTGGGTTTAGTATATGTAATGAGATAAAAAACCAATATCCCTGTTCAGTCCCAGGGAGTTGTTTGTTCCAGGTTTCATAATAATTTGTCATTCAGCCATTTCCCTCTCCATTCTGTTCTTGAAGTGCCACTTGTGATGTCGCTCCGTTCTCCTTTGGTTTCCTTCTCCCTTTTTGATCACTTCCCCTCTCCCTTTCCATAGCGACATGGGAAAGCTGTCTTCCCCAAATCGGAGGGAACCTGAGAGAAAGGGGAAGGAGATGGAAGAGGAGGACCCGGAAGCCCCTGGAATGGACCAAAGAGCAAGCAAGGGTCCCCTTCGTCTCCCAGCTGGGAGTGAATTCTGGAAAAGGGTCGTGCTGGAGGTCTTGGCGAAAAACATCACGGCATCAGGTGTACATTGCCAGCGCTTCAGGCAGTTCTGCTACCGTGAAGCCAGTGGGCCCCGAGAGGTTTGGAGCCAGCTCCATGGACTTTGCAACCAGTGGCTGAAGCCAGAGAGGTACTCCAAGAAGCAGATCCTGGACCTGGTGATCCTGGAGCAGTTCCTCATGATCTTGCCCCAGGAAATGCAGTGCTGGGTCAGAGAATGTGGGCCAGAGACCAGTTCCCAGGCGGTGGCCCTGGCCGAAGGTTTCCTCCTGAGCCAGGCAGAGGAGAAGAGGCAGACAGAACAGGTGAGGGGGATTCCTTTGCACAGTTCAAACAACGAACTTATCCTGAGGCTTCGCTGCCAGATATTTTTACCTCTAGAAAATCAGGGAAACCCAACTCTTGATTCTTGCCCCTGTGTTTGAAGCAGCTCTGCTCGCCAATGTAAAACAAGAAGATACTGGATTTATATCCTGCCCTACACTTTGAATCTCAGAGCAGCTCACAATCTCCTATGCCTTCCTCCCTCACAGTAGACACCCTGCGAGGTGGGTGGGGTTGAGAGAGCTCTCCCAGAAGCTGTCCTTTCAAGGACAAGCTCTGAGAGAGAGACGGCTTACCCAAGGCCATTCCAGCAGCTGTAAGTGGAGGAAGAGTGGGGAATTGAACTCCCAGATAAGTGTCCATGCACTTAACCACTACACCAAACTGGCTCTCTCTGTAGGGATGAGGAGTCCGGGAGTGGGGCAGGATTCATCGCCTCAGCCTGTTCCGTTCCTTCTCTTACCTGAGACTATTGCTTTTGTTAGCAGCCACTGCTAAATCCGCTTTTTTTCACCTTAGGCAGGTGAGGCAGCTGGCTCCCTTCCTAGACCGTGACGACTTGGCAACAGTGATCCATGCAACGGTCACCTCGAAATTGGATTACTGTAATGCCCTCTACGTGGGGCTGCCCTTGTGCCGAACCCGGAAGTTGCAGCTAGTGCAGAATGCGGCGGCCAGGCTGTTACTAGGGCTCCCGAAGTGGGGGCACATACAGCCGGGGCTGCGCGAGCTGCACTGGCTGCCGATTGCATACCGGATTCATTACAAAGTGCTGGTTATTACCTTTAAAGTCCTATACGGCTGAGGATTTGCCTACCTTAGGGACCGTCTCTTCCCATATGTGCCCCAGAGAGTGCTGAGATCAGGTACACAAAATCTTTTGACAATCCCTGGGCCGAAGGAGGCCAAATTGAAGACTATGAGAGAAAGGGCCTTTTCGATCGCAGCTCCACACTGGTGGAACCAACTACCAGATGAGGTGCGGGCCCTGCGGAGTCTTGCTCAATTCCATAGGGCCTGTAAGACTACCCTCTTCCAACTGGCCTCTTAATGTGGATTCTAGTCTATTATATACGGCCATCATAAATTACAAGAGGAGAACACCTAGAACATAGTACCTGAAAATATTAGATTTTTAACTAATTGATCTTTTTAATTATAATGTTTTAATGTAATAGCAAATATGAATTATATATTGTATTGATATAATGTTTTATTATTGTTACTTGGTATTTATAATATATGTTGTGAGCCACATATTATTATTATTATTATTATTGTTTCAGATGTGGGGACAACCTGTGAAGAGGGAAGTGAAGCTCTCTGAGGCAAAAGGAGCTCTGTCAGAGGAAATTCAGAGGGTCCAGGATGCCCTGCCAGGTGGTAAGGGATTGGGGCACCTGGTCAAGTTGTTGGGTTTGGGACAGGAGAAAAAGGAAATACTTCTGCTCATTACACAGAGTGGAGCCAAAGGATGTAGTGATGGCCGCTCACTTGAAGGGGGAGTAGACAGATTCGTGGAAGGCAATTCCATTCATTGTTATATGAGTTTTCACCTTCCTTCCATCAGAAGGACTCAAGGTGGCTCAAAAAAGAGAAGGAAAGAAGACAAATATAGGTGCAGCTATTACCCCATGGCAGGGCTTTTTTGGCAGAAAAAGCCCAGCAGGCGCCCAAGGTCAGAAGCTTGGGGGTGCTACTGGAACCTTCATTGACAATGGAGACCCAGAGAGCAGCCACTGCCAAATCCGCCTTTCTCCGCCTTAGGTGGGCAAGGCTGTCGGTCCCCTTCCTTAACCGTGGCGACCTGGCAACTGACCGTGGCGACCTGGCAACTGTGATCCACGCTACGGTCACCTCAAGATTGGACTACTGTAACGCCCTCTACATGGGGCTGCCCTTGTCTCAAATCCGGAGACTGCAGCTGGTGCAGAATGCAGCGGCTAGGCTGTTATTGGGACACCTCACGCGGGAGCACATACAGCCTGGGCTGCGGGAACTGCACTGGCTGCTGATAGTGTGCCGGATTTGCTACAAGGTGCTGCTTATTACCTTTAAAGCCCTATATGGCCGAGGACCTGTCTACCTTAGGGACTGTCTCTTCCCATGTGTTCCCTAGAGGGTACTCAGATCAGGGACATGGAACCTGTTATCGATCCCTGGGCCGAGGGAGGCAAGACTGAAGATCACTCAAGACAGAGCCTTCTCTATAGCGGCCCCCTGTTGGTGGAGCCAACTGCCAGAAGAAGCAAGAGCCTTGCGGGACCTTGTTCAGTTCCGCAAGGCTTGCAAGACAGCTTTATTTCAGCTTGCTTTTACTGGATAGCCACATACGAGAGTACTCAAGAAGACTGAAATTACTGGAATGTATTATTACTATTAGCACCAAACTGTTTTGAAAATGTTTTAATTGTTTTATTGTAAGATTTTAATTAGTTAACACGTGGCCTGGCTCGACAAAGTCTAATTGATGTCAGATCCGGCCCTCGTAACAAATGAGTTTGACACCCTTCCTTCCTCCTTTCTCTCTCTCTCTCTCTCTCTCTCTCTCTCTCTCTCTCTCTCTGTCTCTCAGGCAATGATGAAATGGGGTTGAGCCATGGACGTCGAAGAGATACGGAGACAGCTGCTGAACCTCCACTTCAGGTAGGGGAGTTGAGCAGGGAACAGCCTGGGACCCCCTTGTCCTCAAGGGGGCTTTTGTTGATAAAGTCTTTGAGCTACAGAGGTCCTAAATGCCATTCTCTTGACCCATGCCAAGCCATCCTGTATCCTCCTGGACAGCCCCCTTCCAGTGTGCCATCTCTGCCTGGAACGACTTCTGACAAGGGAATCTCCTTCTCCTTTCAGTGTCCCTTTTCCTTTGAGGAGGTGGCCGTGTCTTTCACCGAGGCAGAGTGGGCCCTGCTGGATCCAGGCCAAAGAGCTCTCTACTGGGAAGTCATGCTGGAGAACTATGAGTCTGTGGCCTCTCTGGGTAAGGTTCTGGAGTATTTGGCAAAAGGGGCAAACTGCCAACACTGGGATAATGCATGGATTTGAGTCAGTTCTTCAAATTCCCTTCCTGAAAATGGCGGCTGTGGCCTCACCCTTTCCACTGTGAACCTCAGAAGCAAAAAGTTCATTGAGCTTCTTTGCCATCTACCCATCTCCTTTACTAATCCTTTTGTTCCAATTCTGGCTTGTCCCCTCCTCCAGATATACTTAAAAACACATTTATTTCTTGTCTTGATGCTTTTAGCAACCTCCTTCTCAGAATCTCTTTTTTTTTTTGACATTGGATTATGGACTTGCATTTCTTTTGCCGCAGCCTCTGTGGTCCCTTCTGTTCAATTCACTCCAGCACTTCTGCTTTTAAAAAGAAACCTCTTTAGATCTTATAGCTTCTATGACATGTTGTCAACCATGCAGGCATTATTTTACACTTGGCAGTGCCCAGGGTTGTTGGGTTTTATTGTTAGCAGAAACTCCTTTGCATATCAGGCCACACACCCCTGATGTAGCCAATCCTCCTGGAGCTTACAGTAGGCCTGTACTAAGAGCCCTGTAAGCTCCAGGCGGATTGGCTACATAAGGGGTGTGGCCTAATATGCAAAGGAGTTCTGCTACAAAAAAAAATGCTGGCAGTGCCTTTCCTAAACTGTGGGATACATTCTACCTGATCTTCATTTAGTGTGGTTTTAAATAGCTTCCATACATCCTCTGGGGATCTCACTTTTCTCCTTTCAGCTTCCTTTTATCTATTCCCCTCATTTTTGTAAAGTTTGATTTTTTGGGAAGAAGTGTTAAACTTTTGAACTTTAGGGGTAACTCTCAGTTTATTTATCTTATTGGATTTATATTTCGCCCTCCTCGCCAACGCAGGCTCACGGTGGCTCGCAGGCCGATTCGCACTATAAAACATCCAATAATAACAACAAACAACTACCAATATAAAAACAATAAAACATTTAAGAACATGTTACTGCCTTGGTGGTATCCTATAATTATGCGAATGAATAACTAGTTGACACAAATGCTGAATTTTAACAGCATTGTGATCATTATTCCCAATTGCTGCAACAACCTCTAAATCATTCACGAGGTCTTGAGATCCACTCAGAACTGAATCCAAGATCACTACCCTTCTCGTTAGCTCTGTGACCAAGTGTTCCACTGAAGTCATTTCGGCTCTCTAGGGATCTCATTTCTGTGCCCTAGGGATCTCATTTCTGCAGCATGACTCCAGCACATGCTTATGCAGTCAACGTGAGGGTGGTTGAGGTCTCCCAGTATAACAACATTGTCTACAGCTGCTCCCTTATTTCCCTCTCCATCTCAAGATCAACCTCAAGAGTTTGATCAGGTGCCTTGCCATGGAGGGGGCTTCCCTAAAATCCCAGTCCAAGAAGAAAGATCAATTTAAAAAGAAAAGAAGGAACAAAGGCCTCAGGGCAAATCGGAGCATCTACTCCTGGGAAAATGAACCTGGGAGTGTGGCATTAACAAAAGACCTTCAGTCTGAGAATGAACATAATTTTGCAGATACAGATTCCCTCCAGAGAGAAAGTGTATAATTGCTTAGAGTGCAAAAGCGCTTCATTCAGAAAACAGCCCTTACTGCACAACAAAGTCACACAAGGTGGGGAGCCATAGAAATGGTCTGAATCCAACATACCTTAATGTGCTTTTAAAGTGTACATTACCTCACACTTCAGCATACAACAGGAAGATGCCACAAATATTTAGAGTGTGGATGTCAATGCAATGGCAGATTAAGCCTTTTTGTGGGGATTCTAACAGGATCTCTCCCTTTATTCACACAGGGAACAATCAGAGGAATGAGGAAGATGAGGAACAGCATCATCTATCACCAGATGTAGACAAGAATGAAGACTTCAGAGGAAACTTCAGAAATCAAGGCAGATGTAAGAGGCAAAAAGGAAGCCACATGTTTGACAGGAGGGATAAACCCATTGATTGCCAAGGGGGAGATTTACAAGAAATAATTCCCATGGTGGAGGAAACATACAAGTGTGGAATGAACTTCTCAGATAAAGCCCAATATAATATCCATTTAGGAATGCACAGTGGAAAGAGCAGCCATCAATGCCTGCAGTGTAGAAGGAGCTTCCTGTGCAGAGCAGAACTCCTTAGACATCAAACAACACATACAGGAAATAAATCTTGTAGCACTTCACTCTGTGGCAAGAGCTTCTCAGTGAAATCAAAGTCTGTTGATTCAGGAGAGAAACCCTCTGTCTCCTCGGAGGGTGGATCGGCAGTCTCTGATGAAAGAAAAGGTGATATACATTTTCTAAAGCACAGCGTAATGAAGGCACATAAATGCTTTCAGTGTGGAAAGTACTTCAAATACCGCTCACAGCTCCTTGTGCACAAAAGAATGCACAGAGGAGAGAAATCTTCTGAATACTCAGAGAGTGGGAAGGGACTGAGTCAGAGAGGCACTCTTCATCAGCATCAAAGAATCCGCACAGGGGACAAACCTTATAAATGCTCAGAGTGTGGAAAGGGCTTCAGGGAGAGTGCTAATCTTATGCAGCATCAAAGAATCCACACAGGGGAGAAACCTTTTGCATGTTCAGTGTGTGGAAAGAGATTCAGTTGGAGTAGCCATATTAAGAGGCATCTAAGAACCCACACAGGGGAGAAACCTTTTGAATGCACAAGCTGTAAAAAGTGTTTCAGTAAAAATAGCAATCTTCAGTGCCATCTAAGAACCCACACAGGAGAGAAACCGTATAAATGCTCAGAGTGTGGAAAGAGCTTCAGGAAGAGTGCTAATCTTAAACAGCATCAAAGAATCCACACAGGGGAGAAACCTTTTGCATGTTCAGTGTGTGGAAAGAGATTCAGTTGGAGTAGGGATTGTAAGCGGCATCTAAGAACCCACACAGGGGAGAAACCTTTTGAATGCACAAGCTGTAAAAAGTGTTTCAGTAAAAATAGCAATCTTCAGTGCCATCTAAGAACCCACACAGGAGAGAAACCTTTTGAATGTTCAGTGTGTGGAAAGAGATTTCATTGGAGTAGTAGTTTTAAGGAGCATGTAAGAACCCACACAGGGGAGAAACCTTTTGAATGCACAGTCTGTAGAAAGTGTTTCACTCGTAGTAGCCATCTTCATCGACATCAAAGAACCCACACAGGGGAGAAGCCTTTTGAATGCACAGTCTGTAGAAAGTGTTTCACTCGTAGTAGCCATCTTCAGCAGCATCAAAAAACCCACACAGGGGAGAAGCCTTTTGAATGCTCAGAGTGTGGGAAGAAATTCCGTCGGAATGACTATCTTAAACAGCATCTAAAAACCCACACAAGCAAGAAACATCTTGAATGCTCAGAGTGTTCAAAGAGATTCATTTAATAGTAGCAATTTTCAAAACCATCTAAGAACCCACACGGGAGAAAACTCCCTTTTGAAAGCTCACATGTGGAAAGAGATTCAGTGACAGAAGCACTCTTCAACAGCAGCAAAGAACCCACACAATACAAGAAGTAATTCACAAGGTGAAGGAAACATACAAGTGCATGGCGTGTGGAATGAACTTCTCAGTTCAAACCCAATATAATATCCATGTAAGAATCCACAGTGTAAAGAAGACCCATAAATGCGTGGAAGAAGAAGAAGAAGATATTGGATTTATATCCCGCCCTCCACTCCGAAGAGTCTCAGAGCGGCTCACAATCTCCTTTACCTTCCTCCCCCACAACAAACACCCTGTGAGGTGGGTGGGGCTGGAGAGGGCTCTCACAGCAGCTGCCCTTTCAAGGACAACCTCTGCCAGAGCTATGGCTGACCCA
The DNA here is from genome assembly GCF_032191835.1 of Heteronotia binoei. Taxonomy (NCBI): domain Eukaryota; kingdom Metazoa; phylum Chordata; class Lepidosauria; order Squamata; family Gekkonidae; genus Heteronotia; species Heteronotia binoei. The sequence continues at coordinate 14,613,000 of NC_083227.1, read as the reverse complement.
AGGCCATTCCAGCAGGTGCAAGTGGAGGAGTGGGGAATCAAACCCGGTTCTCCCAGATACGAGTCCAGACATTTAACCACTACACCAAACTGGCTCTCCTGGAGTGTAGAAAGAGCTTCCTTTGCAGAGCAGAACTACTTAAACATCAAGGAACACATACAGGAAAGAAATCTTATAGGACTTCACTCTTTGGCAAGAGCTTCTCAGAGAAATCAGAGTCTATTCATTCAGGAGAGAAACCATCTGTCTCCTCAGAGGGTGGAATGGCAGTCTCTGATGAAAGAAAAGGCGATATACATTTTCTAAAGCACAGCATAATGAAGGCATATAAATGCTTTCAGTGTGGAAAGTACTTCAAATACCGGTCACAGCTCCTTGTGCACCAAAGAAATCACAGAAGGGAGAAATCTTTTAAATACTCAGATTGTGGAAAGGGATTGAGTCAGGGTGGCAGTCTTCAACAGCATCAAAAAACCCACACAGGGGGACAAACCGTTCGAATGTTCAGTGTGTGGAAAGAAATTAAATTGGAGTAGCCATTTTAAGCAGCATCAAAGAACCCACACAGGGGAGAAACCTCATGAATGCTCAGAATGTTGGAAGAAATTCAGTTGTAGTAGCGATCTTCAGCAGCATCAAAGAACCCACACAGGGGACGAACCGTTCAAATGTTCAGTGTGTGGAAAGATATTCAATCAAAAATAGGTTTGCAGCTTACAGATATATACTTGAACAACACCTGAACAGCATATTCAAGATTGCTACAGGACAGACATTGTCTCTAGGTTTTGATGCAATAATTCAGAGCAAAAGGTGTCAGTTATCAGAGATTGTAAATAAACAAAATATGGCAAGAGTGTTAATCTTTTAAGCATGTTTTATATTAAGATTTTTTTAAAGAAAAATCTTTGTGTTTGTTGGTGTCCTTTATAAAGTTTATATTTCTGTTTCCTTGGCATTACATTTCATGACACACATGGCCCGGCCAACAAGGCCTCACTTTTGTCAGTTCTGGCCTTCATAACAAATGAGTTTGACACCGCTGGTAAGCTTTGTAAGGAGCTGGAATCTCTACAGTAAATGTACCCTAACTGGAAAGATACGCTATAAGTTTTCAGACGGTGGAAAGAGCTTTAGCCGTGTGTTAACACTCCCAACAGATCCCACAGGGATGAGAGCAAGGATGGGCAAGGGGGGCAGTGTGTTGAAGGATCAGCTGATATCTCCTTTAGCATCAAGGAGTCCACCCAGGGGAGGAACTTCATCAATGCCCAGTGTGTGGCAAGAGCCTGAGGCACAGATCTGACTTTCATGTTCCTCAGATACTCCAGTTGTATAGAAGCAGCTGGTTCTGATGAGAGTCTTTTTTTAATGTTCTGGTTAGGGAGTTAAAAAAGGCTCAGAAAGTAGTTCCACAAAGGAGGACCATTTTAGTGCTCACCTCCCTGGGAAACTGGGTACTTCAGGGCATGCTATCTGCCAAGCTAACTCTTTCTGACCTCTACAAAGTTAAATATTGACTATTACATGCAAAACCTTTCATGGCCTTGGGCATCGTCTTTGTGAGACTGCCACTATGCACCATCTCAACTGCTTGGCTCTTCTGTGCAAAGTCTTCTGCAGAATGGGCAAATGGGCAAAATCAACAACTGCCCGTACCCGTGCCTTCTCTGTCGTGTCCCCCACCTTAAGGAATTGCCCCACCTTAAGGAATCCTCAGGAAGTTCCCCACTCTCCTGGCTTCCTGCAAACTATTTAGAATAATGATTCAAAAGAGCTTTTGTATGCACGTAATAAAGTTGCAGTGTACTAAATGACACACAAAATTACTTGGAGAAACAATTGGGGACTGTAGTCTATTCTGCGTTTAGCTTAGTAAAACTAGGGTCTGCCTATGTAATTCTTGAATCATTCAATGCTTCGTGTTAAAGACTTGTGCCTTTGCTTTAGTCCAGTTTTTAGATTTCTGACTGGCTCTACAGGAAAGGAAAGGTCCCCTGTGCAAGCACCAGTCATTTCTGACTCTGGGGTGACGTTGCTTTCATAGCGTTTTCATACCAGACTTTTTACGGGGTGGTTTGCCATTGCCTTCCCCAGTCATCTACACTTTCCCCCCAGCAAGCTGGGTACTCATTTTACCGACCTCGGAAGGATGGAAGGCTGAGTCAACCTCGAGCTGGCTACCTGAAAACCCAGTTTTCACCAGGGATCGAACTTGGGTCATGAGCAGAGCACAGGACTGCAGTACTGCAGCTTTAACACTGCCCCATGGGCTCTACAACCCTAATCCTATTGTGGTGTTTCCTGAATGCTCCCTCTTGTTGATTGTATTGACCCACACTGTGCAAGGCTTTTTTTGTAGCAGGAACTCCTTTGCATATTAGGCCACACACCCTTGATGTAGCCAATCCTCCTAGAGCTTACAGGAGGCCCTGTTAGAAGAGCCCTGTAAACTCCAGGAGGATTGGCTACATGGGGGGGGGGTGGCCTAATATGCAAAGGAGATCCTGCTACATGATTTGGCCTAACATAAGCCATCTCTCTCCTCTGGATTAAATGTGTACAATCACACACGCGCATCTGGCTCCCATGCCCTGTTTGGAAATTGAGATGGCTCTAAAGAATGGAGCGATCTTTGGTTTGTTTAGATAGAAGGATTTGGGTACTTGGTATGAATTCCGGCCTTTTGGAACTTGAAGAGTTAGTTAAACGCAAGAACTTACGCTCGAGTGTTTCGTAGGCACTGTCGGAGCGGGAGTAGCAGAGTGAGGGAGATGACTTGCCCGACACAGGGCTTCAGGAAAGAAAAACAGGCAGACACGTGCAACTAGTGCCAAAAGGTGTATTAACATATATACACAACAAGTGCTCTCTTGTGCAGTCTATACAATATCACCTCCACGGACAAAGGATTTGGGTACTTGGTATGAATTCCGGCCTTTTGGAACTTGAAGAGTTAGTTAAACGCAAGAACTTACGCTCGAGTGTTTCGTAGGCACTGAGAATTTAGCCTCAAAGGCTCTATCCAAGACCTTGTGAAAATCTTAAAATTCTTACTTTCTGGGTGCATGTTAACTGTGAAATTCCTAAATTACCTCAGAGTTATTGAATCACCCCAGAGGCATTTTTACCCCTGATTCCACCTAACCTTCCCCCCTCTGTGTTTAATAAAATATTTTTGTTTATTTTTGAGCTTTAAAAAGCCTCTTGTGTGTCATTTTCAGAAGTGTAAGTTAAGCAGGTGATTTTGTCTCTTCCCTAAAGTTCCTGGGCAGGAAAGGAAAGGTCCCCTGTGCAAGCACCAGTCGTTTCCGACTCTGGGGTGACGTTGCTTTCACAACGTTTTCACAGCAGACTTTACGGGGTGTTTGCCATTGCCTTCCCCAGTCTTTTACACTTCCCCCCCAGCAAGCTGGGTACTCATTTTACCTACCTCAGAAAGATGGAAGGCTGAGTCAACCTTGGGCTGGCTACCTGAACCAGCTTTCGCTGGGATAGAACTCGGGTCGTGACCAGAGAGTTCAGATCACAGTACTGCAATACTGCTGCTTTACCACTCTGCGCCACAGGTAGAACCAGCATCAAAATATAACATGTCAGGGTGGGACAGCCATAAACCTTAAAAAAAGAAGACAACAGATAAAGGGACTGATCAATGAGAAAGAAAGGAGAAAAAAGTAAGGAAAATTCTGTGTGTGAGAGAGGGAAGAAGGCAAGAACACCTTAGATACTTTTACAAAAAAACCCCAAAACCCACTACTGAGGAACAAGAAGCTTTTGAGCCTGAAATAGCTTGGGGGAAAGCTCTAGAAGTGTGGCATTGAATAGGAATTACAAAGATGCACCATTTCGTATTGTACTTGGATGGCTTGTGCAATTATGTCCTTGACAGAAAAGCTGTCCAGTTGGTTAAAACTCTAGCCCAGTGGTACAATGTTGTCCTGGTTGAACGGCCTGGCAAGAGAGTCAGAGAGATTCTCACAGAAAGGAGTCTCACCAGCTGTCTCTCAATGGAGTGCCACTCGGTCCCTGCTCCTCTGAAGGGATCCACCCAAGGCTAGGCTGCTAAGTCCACAGAAGGGGGTTGTGTTTGATCCTGACCCTCTACAGCTGGCATCTTCACCAGATTGGATGGAGGGGTCCAAGTCTATGAGCCCCCAAAGAAGGTGCCCCTATCCTTCATTATTTCCAATGGAGGGAAGGCATTTAAAGGTGTGTAGTCCCTTTAAATGTGAAGGCCAGAACTCCCTTTGGAGTTCAGTTATGCTTGTCACAACCTTGCTCCTGGCTCCACCCCCAATGTGTCCTGGCTCCACCCCCAAAGTCCCCAGATATTTCTTCAATTAGACTTGGCAACCCTAGTGCCAGGCCACCGAGCTGACCCTCCAAAGCACCCTTCTCTCCAGGGGGGCTGATCTCTGTAGTCCAGAGAGGAGCTGGAATTCCAGGAGAATCTCCAGGTCCCACCTGGAGGCTGGTGGCATGCCCAAACAGGAGGTGGCAACCGTTTCCCATACGGCACCCAGGAAGTGACAGAGAGCAGCAGTTCAAAACGTAGTTTTGAAAAACAGGAGAGAGGCTGAAGGATCGCCGATTTTCGATGCCATCCTAGAACTATTATAATATAGTGGGTTCAATGCAAGAAGGAGATGTGGTGGTAGTGATATACAGTTCAAGGTTCCAGCGTTAGGACGCCATTGGGTCATTTGAACCAGCAGGGGGCCTCTGATTGGGCCAGGGCAGCAGGGATTTGGATCTCACTGCCCCCCCATTGTTCCTAAATCCTCAAGCTCAGTCCAAAAGGCACCAAGGAGCCAAGCAGGTGCAGTCCTACAGTCACATATCTTGAGATGAGCTGGAATTCCAGGGGAATCTCCAGGTACCACCTGGAGGCTGGTGGCATGCCCAAACCTGGAGGCTGGTGGCGACCACATCCAATCTGGTGCTCAGGAAGACAGCAGCAGCCTCGCCGCCGGTGGGATGTAGAGGAGAGAGGCCGAAGGATCACCGTTGAACAAAGCAGGCGTCAAGTGGCACCTTTAAGACCAACCAATTTTTATTTAGAACGTAGGCTTTCGTGTGCTCTTATGCACACTTCATCAGAGGAGGTATCCAGCACAGTGAGCAAAGCCAGACATAGCTGAGCAGAGGCATCCATAGCTGGTAGGCAGTGGCCCAGAATGCAACCTGGGACAGAATGGTCTGAAGCAGCTGAACAAAGCAGGCGTCAAGTGCACCTTTAAGACCAACCAAGTTTTATTTAGAACGTAAGCTTTCGTGTGCTCTTAAGCACACTTCATCAGACGAGGAATCCAGCACAGTGAGCAGAGCCAGACATAGCTGAGCAGAGACATACAGAGCTGGTTGGCGGTGGCCCAGAATGCAACATGGTACAGATTTAAGAAGAAGATATTGAATTTATATCCCGCCCTCCACTCTGAAGAGTCTCAGAGCGGCTCACAATCTCCTTTCCCTTCCTCCCCACAACAGACACCCTGTGAGGTGGGTGGGGCTGGAGAGGGCTCTCACAGCAGCTGCCCTTTCAAGGACAGAGGCTCAGAGCGGCCTACAATCTCCTTTATCTTCCTCCCCCACAACAGACACCCTGTGAGGTGGGTGGGGCTGTGAGGGCTCTCCCAGCAGCTGCCCTTTCAAGGACAACCTCTGTCAGAGCTATGGCTAACCCAAGGCCATTCCAGCAGGTGCAAGTGCAGAAGTGGGGAATCAAACCCGGTTCTCCCAGATAAGAGTCTGCACACTTAACCACTACACCAAACCAATGACAGTGAAGTAAAATTATCTGGTAGGCAGTGGTTTAGAATGTAAAACGGTACAATGACAGAATAGTCAAATTAACAAATTGAGCAAACCTTTGATCTGAGTAGCACGAGCATGCGAAAGCAACAAAACAGCAGCATGCAGTAAAATTAATCCTAAAAATCTATTTCCCTAGGCACGAGTCTCGCGGGATAACCCCGGGCAGGAGTCTGGATCCACTGCGAATCAGGTTGCTTGCTGGGCTGTGTCGTTTACTGAGACGGCTGGAGGGGGGAACACCCCGGGAGTAGGATCCCCTGCAGACTGACTCCCGAGTAGCCCCACTGAGCAGCGCAGGGCGTGGCTGAGGGCGGCCAGGCTGAAGTCTATCCAGACGGTCCGGGTTTGGAAAGGAGGGGAAGCCTTTCTCATTGGTCTGCAGCACTGGAAGGGTTAAAGCGAGCATGTCTGCTTCCTAGAGAGGCCGAGCAAGGAGGAGGGGGGAGGCGGAGAAGAGGAAATTGGGGGGAGGAGAGTTGCCACTGAATGGCGAAAGGGAAGGGGAAGAGCTTCAGATCAGCAACTCCAGGGGCAATCTTTGCAGGTGGATCCTAGGAAGGTTTTACTCATAAGTAAGTCATGGGAGCGGGGGGGGGGAGATAAGCTTTGCATTCTTGCAAGAGAGGAAGGCCGATCTAGTGTGCCTGGCGAAGGAGCGTTCTAAACTGCAATTTCCTTATGCAGGTTTTTAATCTGTTCGCCACTTCGGTGACTCCTTGCGGGGGGCTCTGCATTTCGTGCAGGAATTGAAAAAATAATTGCACATTAAATTCCCAGCCGCGGCCGTCATAGAAGAAGAAGTCACGCTTCTGCCCTGCATCTGAGCCAGGATCTCCTCCTCCTCCCCACCTGATGTTTCCCGGGTGTGTGTGTGTGTGTGTGGTTACTTTCCCCTTCATCCAGACTGCAGGCCCTCTGCCCCTTCCCCTCTGCTGGCTGCTCAGACAAAGCTTTCCCCAAATGTGGGTCTAGGGCCAGAGAACAGTGGCTCTCCAGATGTTTTTTGCCTACAATTCCCATCAGCCTCAGCCACTCTAGCCCTATGGACCGTTTTGGGGAAGCCCAAACCAGCCATTTTTGTCCCAGACTCCAGTTGACATCCTGGCACACTCGGGAGGCCAAGATCTTACCATCCACAACAGGTTTTTAAAGAGACAAATCGAGAGAGTTCCCCCCCCCCTCTGAAAACAACGAGGCATATCTTTAAAAACTTGGCACCTAATGTAGCAAAGCGTCATTAACCAATATCCCCTCCTGACCAATAGCCCCTCTAAGCTGCAGAGTCTAGTGATCAAAAATTCTACTTTGTGACCTACTGGCATTAAAATGATGAGCTACTGCATAAAGAATTGCGCTCCAGGGTCATTTTTCCTGTGCTAAGACAAAAAAGATGCGAGATGGAGGCTAAAAATCTGTGAGCTAGCTCACACTAATTCAGCTGATCCTGACCTGCAAACATAAAAAAGGATGCCGCTTTTGACCTCCCAAGACAGCCCTTTGGTGTCTCTTGGCCAGAGTTGGTGATGTCGCTCCGTTCTCCTTTCGTTCCTTTCTCCCTTTTTGATCACTTCCCCTCTCCCTTTTCGTAGCAACATGGGAAAGCTATCTTCCCCAGATCGGAGGCAACCTGAGAGGAAAGGGAAGGAGATGGAAGAGGAGGACTTCAAAGCCCCTCAAATGGACCAAAAGGCAAACAAGGGTCCCCTTCTCCTCGAAGCTGGGAGTGAATTCTGGGAAACAGTTGCGTTGGAGGTCCTGGTGAAGAACACCACAGCCTCAGGTGTACATTGCCGACATTTCAGGCAGTTCTGCTACCATGAGGCCAAGGGGCCCCGAGAGTTTTGCAACCAGCTCCATAGACTTTGCAACCAGTGGCTGAAGCCAGAGAAGAACTCCAAGAAGCAGATCCTGGACCTGGTGATCCTGGAGCAGTTCCTGACTCTTCTGCCCCAGGAAATGCAGTGCTGGGTCAGAGGATGTGGGCCGGAGACCAGTTCCCAGGCGGTGGCCCTGGCCGAAGGTTTCCTCTTGAGTCAGGCAGAGGAGAAGAGGCAGGCAGAGCAGGTGAGGGGGATTTCTTTGCACAGTTCAAACAACAAACCTATCATAAGGCTTCACTGCCAGATATTTCTACCTCTAGAAAACCAGGGAAACCCAACCCTGACTCTTGCCCCGTGTCTGAAGCAGCTCTGCTGGTCAAAGTAGAAGAAGAAGATATTGGATTTATATCCTGCCCTACACTCTGAATCTCAGAGCAACTCACAATCTCCTTTACCTTCCTCCTCCACAATAGATACCCTTCGAGGTAGGTGGGGCTGAGAGAGCTCTCCCAGAAGTTGCCCTTTCGAGGACAAGCTCTGAGAGAGCTATGGCTGACCCAATGTAATTCCAGCAGCTGCACGCGGAGAAGTGAGGCATCAAACCTGGATATCCAGTTGGTGTAGTGGTTAAGTGAGCGGACTCTTATCTGGGAGAACTGGGTTTGATTCCCCGCTGCTTCACTTACATCTGCTGGAATGGCCTTGGGTCAACTATAGGTTTCGTAGCAGTTCTCCTTGAAAGGGCAGCTGCTGTAAGAGCTCTCTCACCCCATCCATCTCACAGGATGTCTGCTGTGGGGGTGGGGGGGAAGGTAAAGGAGATTGTGACTGCTCTGAGACCTTTGAGATTCAAAGTATAGGGTGGGATATAAATCCAATATGTTCTTCTTCTTCTCCCAGATAAGCGTCCGTGCACTTAACCACTACACCAAACTGGCTCTCTCTGTGGGGATGAGGAGTCTGGGAGTGGGGCAGGATTCATCCCCTCAGCCTCTTCCATTCCTTCTCTTACCTGAGCCCATTGCTTTTGTTTCAGATGCGGGGACCACCTGTGAAGAGGGAAGCGAAGCTCTCTGAGGCAGAAGGAGCTCCGTCAAAGGACATTCAGAAGGTCCAGGATGCCCTGCCATGTCGTAAGGGTGCTTCCTGCTGAGATGGAATTGGGGCACCTGGTCAAGTTGTTGGGTAGAAGGTTTGGGACAGGAGAAAAAGGAAGTACTTCTGCTCACTACCCAGAGTGGACTTCTGAGAGCCACAGGATGTAGTGATGGCCACTCACTTGAAGGGGGAGTAGACAGATTCGTGGAAGGCAATTCCATTCATTTTTATATGAGTTTTCACCTTCCTTCCATCAGAAGGACTCAAGGTGGCTCAAAAAAAGAGAAGGAAAGAAGACAAATATAGGTGCAGCTATTACCCCATGGTATAAGCCCCGTGATACAGAGTGGTAAAGCTGCAGTACTGCAGTCCAAGCTCTGCTCACGACCTCAGCTCGTTCCCGGTGGAAGCTGGTTTCAGTTAGCCAGCTCCAGGTTGACTCAGCCTTCCATCCTTCTGAGGTCGGTAAAATGAGGACCCAGCTTGCTGGGGGGAAAGTGTAGATGACTGGGGAAGGCAATGGCAACCCCTCCCCCCTGTTAAAGGCTGCTAAGAAAACATCATGGTGTGACATCACCCCATAGGTTGGTAACGAATCAGTGCTTGCACAAGGGACTACCTTTCCCTCTTCTTTTTTTTTAATTACCCCCTGGTAAATAAATGGCATCTCCATGTTCTCCTGACCTGAATGGTGTAGAATAGCCCAATCTCATCGGATCCCGGAAGCTAAGCAGAGTAAGCTCTACTTCATACTTGGATGGGAGATGGCCAAAGAAGTCCAGGGTTGCCACGCAGAGTGAAGCAATGGCATACTGTCTCTGAATCTTTCTTGCTTTCGATAACTGCAGGGTCACCTTTAGCTGGTTGTGACCTACAGTTAAGGAATCTGACAAGCCCAAGCTGTTCTTCCTTAAGCTGGTTGGGCCTCATGACCTATTTAAACTCAGGGGGAAAAAATCATAATGAATTCTATTAAATTGTGGGCTATGCAGAAGAGGTGCCCCTGAACATCTCGGGGGTGGGGGAGGGGAAATTGATGCCACTTTACATACACATACAAATACATGCCATGTTTTGTGGCAGAACTACCTTCTAGAACCTTCTGTCAGAGTACCAGGCCTCAGTTTGGGCAGGAGCTCACAGGAGCAGATTTCTGAAACCTCTACATGTTATCGTGCTCTTTCTTTCTTAAAAATCTCCCTGCCCCCCCCCCCCCCCCCGAAAAACAATTCCTTCTGGGCTCCATTTCAAACCCCCTGTGAAAATGTTGCTGAACTCTTAAGATTTGACAACTTTTCTGATATTTTTCACCTCACAAAAATATGGGAAAATAACCAAAACATAAAGCAGACAGATGGAAATCTTCCTCATGCCACTGTGGCCACATAGGAGAAAGTAATTTTTAAGGTATGATGGGAGTAAGCTTTTATTATGACATTTTAAGGTAGATGCTGAGCTGATATAATTGAAGCAACTTGCATAGAAAAGCTTGCACTGCCCAGCCACTTCATGTTTTCCCCTGCGTCAGGCTCAAAACGTGGACCATGAGATTTCTGTAATCAAAAGTAGGTTTGCAACTTACAGACATGCACCTGAACAACATACTCAAGATTGCTACAGCACAGACATTGTCTCTAAAGTTTGATGCAATAATTCAGAGCAAGAGGTGTCGTCAAGCATGGTGAAATTCCATTGATAATTGATTGTCATAGGGTCCTGCCTAACACTGGTCTGTGAAGTATCATGGAGGACCCAGCTTAGCTAGCTTTGTTATTCTTTCCCTCCCCCCTTCCTGCTTTAGTGCCTGAAAAGTAGTAGTAGTGAGAAACGAAACTAACTTGAGAAGAAGAAATCAGCACCTTCCCATACATTTCTGGTAGGGAGTGAGACACATCTGGGGAAAGCAAGGACAGAGTCCTGATAACACTGTGAGAATGTAGACATTTATGATAGTTTATGTGAGAGAGCTACCCCGCACCCCCATCCTTTGGAATCTTTTTGAAGCAAGCCTTAAAAGTATTGTATCAGTGTATATGCAGCATTACTCTCAAGAATCTGTTACACAGAAAGTATCGGTCTATCAATAAACGTAGTCTTTGTATCAACTTTGACTCGTCACTTAACCCGCATGCTTGACAGGTGTCAGTTATCAGAAATTGTTAAATAAGCAAAACATTGCAAGAGTGCTAATCTTTTAAGCTTATTTTTAGTGTTTTTGTTTTTAAAAATATCTTAAGTTGTGTTTGTGTCCTTTATAATCTCCGCTACCTGGCATTACATTTTAGGACACATGTGACCTGGCCCGACAAGGTCTAATTGATCCGGCCCTCATAACAAATGATTTTGACACCCTTCTTTCCTCCTTTGTCTGTCTCTCTCTCTCTCAGGCAGTGATGAAATAGGGTTGAGCCATGGACTTCATAGAGATGTGGAGACAGCTGCTGAACCTCCACTCCAGGTAGGGGAGTTAAACGGGGGACAGCCTGGGACCCACTTTTCCTCAAGGGGGCTTTTGTTGATAAAGTCTCTGAGCAATAGAGGTCCTAAATGCCATTCTCTTGACCCATGTCAAGCCATCCGGTATCCTCCTAGACTGCCCCCTTCCAGTGTGCCATCTCTGCCGGGAATGACTTCTAACGAGAGAATCTCCTCCTCCTTTCAGTGTCTCTTTTCCTTCGAGGAGGTGGCCGTGTCTTTCACCGAGGCGGAGTGGGCCCTGCTGGATCCAGGCCAAAGAGCTCTCCACTGGGAAGTCATGCTGGAGAACTATAAGACTGTGGCCTCTCTGGGTAAGGTTCTGGGGTATTTGGCAAAAGGGGCAAACTGCCAACACTGGGATAATGCATGGATTTGAGTCAGTTCTTCAAACTTCCTTCCTGAAAATGCCGGCTGTGGCCCCACCCTTTCCACTATGAACTTCAGAAGCAAAAAGTTCATTGAGCTTCTTTGCCATCTACCCATCTCCTTTACTAATCCTTTTATTCCAATTCTGGCTTGTCCCCTCCTCCAGATATACTTAAAAACACATTTATTAAAAACACATTTATTCACCACAGCCTCTGTGGTCCCTTCTGTTCAGTTCACTCCAGCAGAACGTCTACTTTTAAAAAGAAACCTCTATAGATTGTATAGGTTCTATGATTTAACCACACAGACATTATTTTACACTTGGCAGTGCCCAGGGCTTCTTTTTTATAGCAGGAATTCCCTTGCACACACCCCTGATGTCGCCAATCCTCCTGGAGCTTACAGTAGACCCCGTACTAAGAGCCCTGTAAGCTCTTGGAGTATTCGTTACATCAGGGGTGTGTGGCCTCATACGCAAAGGAATTCCTGCTACAAAAAAAAATGCTGGCAGTGCCTTTCCTAAACTGTGGAATTCATTCTACCTGAACTTCATTTAGAGTGGTTTTAAATAGCTTCCAAACATCCTCTGGGGATCTCATCTTTTCCCTTTCAGCTTCCTTTGTACTCTTCTTCTCATTTTTGTAAAGTTTCCTCTTTGGGGAAGAAGTGTTAAAGTTTTGAACTTAAGGGGTAACTCTCAGTTTATTTATTTATTTTATTAGGTTTATATTTCCCCCTCCTCGCCAAGGCAAGCTCAGGGTAGCTCACAGGCCAAATGGCAGTATAAAACATCTAATAATAACAATAAAACATGTAATAATATAAAACCAACAAAACATTTAAGAACATGTTACTACATTCAGTAAGCGGCCCCGTGGTGCAGAGTGGTAAAGAAGCAGTACTGTGGTCTGAACTCTCTGCTCATGACCTGAGTTCAATTCTGGCAGAAGCTGGATTCAGGTAGCCGGACCAAGGTTAACTCAGCCTTCCATCCTTCCGAGGTCGGTAAAATGAGTACCCAGCTTTCTGGGGGGAAAGCGTAGATGACTGGGGAAGGCAATGGCAAACCACCCCGTAAAAAGTCTGCCGTGAAAACATTGTGAAAGCAATGTCTCCCCAGAGTCGGAAACGACTGGTGCTTGCACAGGGGACCTTTCCTTTCCTTTCCTACTACATTTGGTGCTATCTTACATTTATGCGAATGAATAACTAGTTGACATGAATGTTGAATTTAACAGCATTGTGGTCTTTATTCCCAATTGCTTCAACAACCTCTAAATCTTTCACGGGGTCTTGAGATCCACTCAGAACTGAATCTAAGATCACTAGCCCTTTGGTTAGTACTGTGACCAAATGTTCCACTGCACAGTCGTTTATGCTCCCAAGGGATCTCATTTCTGCAGCAAGACTTCAGCACATGCTTACGCAGTCAACGTAAGGGTGGTTGAGGTCTCCCAGTAAAATACCAATGTCTTTGGCTCCACCCTTATTTCCCTCTCCATCTCAAGATCAACCTAAAGAGTTTGATCAGGTGCCTTGCCATGGAGGGGGCTTCCCTAAAATCCCAGTCTAAGAAGAAAGATCAATTTAAAAAAAGAAGAAGGAACAAAGACCTCGGTGCAAACCAGAGAATCCACTCCTGGGAAAATGAACCTGGAAGTGCAGCATTAACTGCGGGGTGACATGATAGAAGTTTACAAGATAATGCATGGGATGGAGAAAGTAGAGAAAGAAGTACTTTTCTCCCTTTCTCACAATACAAGAACTCGTGGGCATTCGATGAAATTGCTGAGCAGACAGGTTAAAACGGATAAAAGGAAGTACTTCTTCACCCAAAGGGTGATTAACATGTGGAATTCACTGCCACAGGAGGTGGTGGCGGCCACAAGTATAGCCACCTTCAAGAAGGGTTTAGATAAAAATATGGAGCACAGGTCCATCAGTGGCTATTAGCCACAGTGTATGTGTGTATATAAAATTTTTTGCCACTGTGTGACACAGAGTGTTGGACTTGATGGGCCGTTGGCCTGATCCAACATGGCTTCTCTTATGTTCTAACAAAAGACCTTCAGTCTGAGAATGAATGTCATTTTGCGGATGCAGATTCCCTCCAGGGAGAAAGGGTATAATTGCTTGGAATGCAAAAGTGCTTCATTCAGAAAACAGCCCTTACTGCACCTCAAAGTCACACAGGTGGGGAGCCATAGAAATGGTCTGAGTCCAACCCACCTTAATGTACTTTTAAAGTGTACATTATTTTGCACTTCAGTGTAGAACAGGAAAATGCCACTGAAATATTTAGAGTGTGGATGTCAATGCAATGGCAGATTAGACCTTTTTGTGTGGATTCTAACAGGATTTCTCCCTTTATTCCAGCAGGGAACGATCAGAGGAATGAGGAAGATGAGCAACGGCATCATCTGTCGCCAGATGTTGTCAAGAATGAAGACTTCAGAGGAAGCTTCAGAAATCAAGGCAGATGTAAGAGGCAAAAAGGAAGCCACGGGTTCGAGAGGAGGGATAAACCCATTGATTGCCAAGGGGGAGATTTACAAGAAATAATTCCCATGGTGGAGGAAATATACAAGTGTGTGGTGTGTGGAATGAACTTGTCAGATCAGACCCAATATAATATCCATGTAGGAATGCACAGTGGAAAGAGGACCCATCAATGCCTGGAGTGTAGAAAGAGCTTCCTTTGCAGAGCAGAACTAATCAGACATCAAGGAACATATGCAGGAAAGGAATCTTATAGCACTTCACTCTGTGGTAAGAGCTTCACAGAGAAATCAGAGTCTGTTCATTCAGGAGAGAAACCATCTGTCTCCTCAGAAGGTGGAAGGGCAGTCTCTGCTGAAAGAAAAGGCGATATACATTTTCTGAAGCACAGCGTAATGAAGGCACATAAATGCTTTCAGTGTGGAAAGTACTTCAAATACAGGTCAAAGCTCCTTGTGCACCAAAGAATCCACAGAGGGGAGAAATCTTCCGAATACTCAGAGAGTGGAAAGGGATTGAGTCAGGGTGGCACTCTTCATCAGCATCAAAGAACCCACACAGGGGACAAAGCGTTCAAATGTTCAGTGTGTGGAAAGAGATTCAGTCGGAGTAGCCATTACAAGCAGCATCAAAGAACCCACACAGGAGAGAAACCTTTTGAATGCTCAGAATGTGGGAAGAAATTCAGTCATAGTAGCAATCTTCAGCAGCATCAAAGAACTCACACAGGAGAGAAACCTTTTGAATGCTCAGAGTGTGAGAAGAAATTCCGTCGTAGTAGTGATCTTCAGCAGCATCAAAGAACCCACACAGGGGACAAACCGTTCATATGTTCAGTGTGTGGAAAGAGATTCAATCGGAGTAGCCACTTTAAGCAACATCAAATAACCCACACAGGAGAGAAACCTTTTGAATGCTCAGAGTGTGGGAAGAAATTCAGTCGTCGTAGTGTTCTTCAGCAGCATCAAAGAACCCACACAGGGGACAAACCATTCGAATGTTCAGTGTGTGGAAAGAGATTCAATCACAGTAGCCATTTTAAGCAGCATCAAAGAACCCACACAGGGGAGAAACCTTTTGAATGCTCAGAGTGTGGGAAGAAATTCAGTCGTAGTAGCGATCTTCAGCAGCATCAAAGAACCCACACAGGGGAGAAACCTTTTGAATGCTCAGAGTGTGGGAAGAAATTCAATCATAGTAGCAATCTTCTGCAGCATCAAAGAACCCACACAGGGGAGAAGCCTTTTGCATGTTCAGAGTGTGGAAAGAGATTCAGTCGTAGTAGCGATCTTCAGCGGCATCAAAGAACCCACACAGGGAAGAACCTTATGAATACTCAGTGTGGGAAGATATTCAGTCTGAGTAGCCATTTAAACAGCATCTAAATACCCACACAGGGCAGAAAACATTTGAGTGCTCAGCATGTGGAAAGAGATTCAGTGACAGAAGCACTCCTGAACAGCACCAAAGAACCCACACAATACGAGAAACATTTTGAATGCTCAGAGTGTTCAAAGAGATTCATTTACAGTAGCAATTTTAAACACCATCAGAGAACCCACACAAGTGAGAAACCTTTTGAATGCTCATAGTGTGGGAAGAAATTCAGTCTGAGTAGGCATTTAAGCAGCATCTAAAAACCCACACAGGGGAGAAAACCTTTGAATGCTCAATGTGTGGGAAGAGATTCAGTAAGAGTACCCATCTTAAAGAGCATCTTAGAACCCACACAACGGTGAAACCTTTTAATGTTCACAGTGTGGAAAGAAATTCAGTGACAGTAGCCTTCTAAAGTGGCATCAAAGACCCCACAGGGGGCGAAGGCTTTTGAGTGCTCAGAGTGTGGGAAGAGATTCAGTCAGCGTTTCAGTCTTCAACTGCATAAAAGAATCTATACAGGCAGGCAACCTTTTGAATGCTATGAGTGTGGAAAGAGATTCAGTCAGAGTGGCATTCTTTAACAACATCAAAGGACTCACACATAGGATAAATCCTTTGAATGCTCAGAGTGTGGAAGTGGTTCAGTCAGCCTGATGGTCTTCAAAAGCATCTAAGAACTCACAGAAGGAGAATTCATGTAATTGCTGAACCCTTAAAAAGAGCTTGTCTCCTATTTCACACCTGAAAGAGAATTACAGAACATAGTATGTATTGAAATGACGTAAAGCAGGGGTGTTAAACATGTGGCCCAAGGGCCAAATCGAGCCCCCACAGGGCTCTTCTCAGGCCTGTGAGCATCTAACTCTCATCTGCTTCCTTCTTCCTCTTTTGCTTCCTTCTTGCTTTACCAGGCTTGCTTAGTTGTGTTGCACACACCATCAAAGGCCCCAGCCCAATTTAGTTGAGTTCCCCAGCCCGATTTAAGAGACTTAACAGCTAGAGGTCCAAGTGGGTTGATCCAGAGATTCCTTTATTGCCACCAGTGGCAGGAGGAAAAGCAACACTCTTTTTGTACCAACATCCTTCCTTCGTTTTTTCCTCAAAGCCATCTTTACAAAGCCATAGTATTTATACAGTTTTGATAACAAAGACCGGTCTGAGGATTGGTTACAAAGTTCTCGCTTTCAGGTTTTAGCCTTTCCCTATTGGCTCAAAGAAACCTATCTCTGTTCTGGAAAAGAAGAGATTACTCAGGATGAGATCATTCTTTTGATCTGTACTCTCAATCTCCTGCCTACCTGGCTTCTAGCATTTGGATGGAACACTGTGATTAGGTCTTCCTCTAAGAATGTGCAGACGGTCAAGGAATGTTGTGCAAGTTCTTTGTCTTAAATTTCTGGCTTGGTTCCAGGAAATGTGCCAGTAAGCGAAATCTCTGCTGCGTGGGGTGATTCTCCCCTCCAAGCCAGGTTTTTCCTTGGTGGTGGTAGAATTGTTGACTTTCTCCCAGAAGATGTTTACAGAACAAACTTTGATATTCTTACTAGAAAAAATGGGCTTTGTGATATGCAGTGTACTTTCTCTTTTTGTTCTCAAAGACCACTATCGGCCTGAGTCCTGTATATTAAGGCAGGTTCTGTGATCAGAGTTGGTGCATATATGTTCTGTGATTAGAGTTAGTGCATATGTATCTGGCACTCTGTGCATGTTCTAGTGCAAATCTGATACTACATTTTACAGCTGCACAGGAGCTACAGAGCAAAGCCTCTATTTTCTGCATTGGCTGACCAGCACATGAAGACACTTATGTAGAAAAGCTCACAGCCCAGCCATATCACGTTTTCCCTGGGTCTTAGGCTCAAAGCATTGACCAGGAGATTTCTGTAACGAATGTCATAAATCAAAAGTAGATTTGCAGTTTGCAGATATACACTTGAACAACACCTGAACAGCATATTCAAGATTGCTACAGCACAGACATTATCTCTAGATTTTGATGCAATAATTCAGAGCAAAAGGTAGCAGTTATCAGAGAATGTTAAACAAAATATAGCAAGAGTGCTAATCTTTTAAGCATGTTTTATTTTAAGTGGGTTTTTTAATCTTTCATTATGTTTGTCTGTGTCCTTTATAAAGTTTATGGTTATATATATTTTTATTGAAATTTTAAAAGGAACAGGGTAAGGGGATACAGAATAGGAAATGGGAAAAAGTAATAAAGTAAAATAAATTTGACAACATGTACTCTGCATCATTAGATTACAAAAGGTACTCGTTAGTCTATAAAAGTTTAAAACGTATAGATGATCTTAGATATAATAAAAGCTGAATGTGTTGGCTCTATCTTCAATATTTATTGGAAGTTGTGGCTACCACATGAGTGGCCTTGCACTCTGTCTGTCACCACTCCCCCCAGGCATTGGGTAGCATCTCTGTGACCCGCCTACTGCCGGCTCTGTCAGACCAGAAGGCTGCTGACCATTGAGTGAGACAGTTCTCTGCTGAGAGGTTCTCTAGGAGCCTTACTGATTAGCTGCTGCAAAGCAAACAGTGAAGCAAACAGTAAACCCGCCTTCTCAGGCCCAGGAATGTTAACAGACTTACCTCAGAGACAGACAACTCTTCTTTTTGTCCAGTCTTAGAAACGGCTGCAGAGCTACTGTGGCCTCACAAAAGGCCTCCCAGCACACACAGCCTCCAGAGGCCACACAAATAGCCAGGGAGGCAAGGCCTCACTTATTTCCCCCTGGGAAGTGCTAGCCAGAGGCTGTTGCTAGGCAACTCAGGCTGCTTTTCTCAGTAAAGGGTGAGGCCTCAGGCGCATAGAATAGCA
This sequence comes from Heteronotia binoei, assembly GCF_032191835.1. Taxonomy (NCBI): domain Eukaryota; kingdom Metazoa; phylum Chordata; class Lepidosauria; order Squamata; family Gekkonidae; genus Heteronotia; species Heteronotia binoei. The sequence continues at coordinate 14,594,706 of NC_083227.1, read as the reverse complement.
TACAGTCCACAGTTATTTTCTCCAGGATGAGGAGAGAAATGTGTTGTCTGGAATTCAGTTCTGATCCCAGGAGATCTTCAGGCTTCGCCTGGAGGTTGGCTACCCTATGTCTGGCAGCACCCTCTGGGTAACTTGATGCCACCCGGCTGGCATGACTTAACTAGGTCTGGCTGCTTGTTCCTGTTCAGTAGCAGTCCCTCTATGACAGCCAATGTGAACTGCAGTTGCCAACTCCAGGTTGGGAGATTCCTGGAAATTTGGTGGGTGGAGCCTGGAGAGGGTGAGTTTGAGAAAGGATGGTACCATGGCATAGAATCCACTCTCAAAATTAGCCATTTCTGCCTGGAGAAACACTGTTGCCAATCTCCAGGTGAGGGCTGTGTTATTATACCCTGCTGAAGTCGCTTGCTTCCTGCTTTTGTTGCATTGTGGAGAAATACTGTACTTTTACTAGGTAGATGCTGTAGGGAGGGGGGAGAAGATGGAAAACTGAAATCAGATAAAATTTCCTACAGAGAATACCTGCCTTGAGGTGCATACTCAACCATGCCAGCCCCACCCACCCCAAATGCCACAAACTACCACAAGGCTGGATATGACAGGAAAAAGTGGCAACAATGCACTGCAAACAAAAGGAATTATGTGCTTCAGTATCTGTGTGACCGTCATGCTGCCCCTGCGCTCCACTCCCCGTTATTCTTCCTCCTCAGCATTGTGGACCTGTTTCAGGGCTTTGAGCCACCACAGACATATATGGGGGGAATGGAAAGCTGGTGTCTGTTTCAGCTGCAGGGTGGGTGGGAAGACAAGGGTGAGGACTGGAAGTGAGTGAAAGCCAAGGTTGTGGGGGGAGGGCTTCAGAATGGAGTCTGCCAGACCCAGGTTTTTACTGTGGAAGCTGACTGGGTGATTTTCGGCCGGCCACAGACTTTCAGCCTAACCCGGTTTACAATAAGGTTGTGTGGATCAAAGTGCGAAGAATGATGTAAGCTGCTCTGGTCTCTCCCCCCCCCCCCCACAACCAGTGTTAAGAAAGATTGTCCTTTTCCTATGTAAAAGCTGCAGGGAGGGGGCAGGCAATGGAAAACTGAAAAAGGACAGAGGAGATATGGTTGCTAACTCCAGGTTAGGAAATTCCTGGAGATTTAAGGGGTGGGGAGGGATGAGACCCCAGATAGATACAATGCCATTTCCTCCTGAGGAACCAGTGTTGCCAATCTCCGGGTGAGGGCTGGAGATCACTCAGAATTACAACTGCTCTTCAGATGACAGACATCAGCTCCCCTTCAGGTGTGTATGTGGGGGGGCAGTGCATGCCTTCACTTGGGTGGGTGGAAGACAGCAAGGGTTGGGGGCACTCACCCAGAGCCTCTTTCTAGAGCCTGTTGAATTTCCTTCAGAATGGGCCTTATTACTAGTAACTAATAATTTGCTAGTATAAATTTTATAATATCAGAATTGAGGAACTTGCAAGGAAGTGCTATAGATCATGTACAAAATTCATGTTATGCATTAAGCCATTCATTAAAAAGTTTCCAAGGATTTTCTTCATCTCGTGTTAGTTTGCCTTTAAGACGAAGCACAAGAACATCTATCTCGGCTGTCTCTAGTATTTTATCGATCATTTCCTGCTTCTTCAGAGCTTCATGGTGTTTCCAGTTTTGTGCTATCAAAAGTCTTGCAGCAATAACAATGTGTATTATCAAATGTTTATTCTGCCTCAAAAGGTCCATTGGTCGTATGTGCAATAAAAATGATTCCCGTTTAAAATGCACATGAGTTTTCACTATCTTTTGTAACATTTCATGTACCATAATCCAGTATTTTTTTATGACCCCACAAGTCCACCACACATGAAAAAACGTGCCCACGTGAGAAATACATTTCCAACGCTTAGAAACCATATACATTTTAGACAATTTATCAGGTGTTATATACAATTTATAAAACATTTTATAAATATTTTAAGGGTAATGGTTCTAATAAGTTTTATTTGTGACTTCCATGTTTCCCAAACCCCTATATCAATACTATAGCCCAGATTCTGAGCCCATTTTATCATAGTGTCTTTCACTTCCTCATCTTGTAGCTTCATTTGAAGGAGAATTGAATAATTTTTTAAAAATTAGATATTGGCATGGTCCCTGAATAATCTTATTGAAGCTATGTTGTTCAGTATTAAATCCAGTTGCTTTATCTCTGGCATATCTTGATTATAGCTAAGTCTGTTCCACCAATCAAAGGTGACGTTGTAGGCCATTAACTTGTGTTTTCAGTACATCATTGGCCTTTAACAATTCTTCATATGTAAGTATCATATTTGGTGTCAATAATATTGGTTGAATAAGGGCTTTAGTTGGTGAGAACCACTTCGTTACTTTATTATACATTTTTTATTTTAGCCAAGATCACACCTGATTAAGGGACCTTCTTATTAAATGGGTGTTAAAACATCTTTGAGTGTCCAGGGAGGCAGTGGGGCCCTTGGATGGCCAAGGGGTCAAAGGATTACTGAAGGAAAGGGAAATGGCTGAGAAGCTAAATGAATTTTTTGCCTCCATCTTCACTGTGGAAGATGAGAAGTATTTGCCTCCTCCGGAACCACTTCTATTGGAAGGGGTGTTGAAAGACCTGAGCCAGATTGAGGTGACAAGAGAGGAGGTCCTACAACTGATGGACAAATTAAAAACTAATAAGTCACCAGGTCCGGATGCCATACATCCAAGAGTTCTGAAAGAACTCAAAGTTGAACTTGTGGCTTTTCTGACAAAAATATGTAATCTTTCCTTGACATCTGCCTTCATTCCTGAGGACTGGAAGGTAGCAAATGTCACCCCCATCTTTAAAAAGGGTTCCAGAGGAGATCCAGGTAACTACAGGCCAGTCAGTCTGACTTCAATACCATGAAAATTGTTAGAAACCATTATCAAGGACAGAATGAGTAGGCACATTGATGAACACGAGTTATTGAGGAAGACTCAGCATGGGTCCTGTAAGGGAAGATCTTGCCTCACTAACCTGTTACATTTCTTTGAGGGGGTGAACAAACATGTACACAAAGGAGACCCGATAGATATTGTTTACCTTGACTTCGAGAAAGCTTCTGATAAAGTTCCTCATCAAAGGCTCCTTAGTAAGCTCAAGAGTCATGGAGTAAAAGAACAAGTCCTCTTGTGGATCAAAAACTGGCTAATTAATAGGAAGCAGAGAGTGAGTATAAATGGGCAGTCTTCACAGTGGATGACGGTAAGCAGTGGAGTGCCGCAGGGCTCAGTACTGGGTCCCATACTCTTTAACTTGTTCATAAATGATTTGGAGTTGAGAGTAAGCAGTGAAGTGGCCAAGTTTGCGGATGACACTAAATTGTTCAGGGTGGTAAGAACCAGAGAGGATTGTGAGGAACTCCAAAGGGATCTGTTGAGGCTGGGTGAGTGGGCGTCAACGTGGCAGATGAGGTTCAATGTGGCCAAGTGCAAAGTAATGCACATCCCAAGAATCCCAGCTGCAAATACAAGTTGATGGGTTGTGAACTGGCAGAGACTGACCAAGAGAGAGATCTTGGGGTCGTAGTAGATAAGTCACTGAAAATGTCAAGACAGTGTGCGATTGCAATAAAAAAGGCCAACGCCATGCTGGGTATTATTAGGAAGGGATTTGAAAACAAATCAGACAGTATCATAATGCCCCTGTATAAATCGATGGTGCGGTCTCATTTGGAATACTGTGTGCAATTCTGGTCACTGCACCTCAAAAAGGATATTATAGCATTGGAAAAAGTGCAGAAAAGGGCAACTAGAATGATTACAGGTTTGGAACACTTTCCCTATGAAGAAAGGTTAAAACACTTGGGGCTCTTTAGCTTGGAGAAACGTCGACTGCGGGGTGACATGATAGAGGTTTACAAGATTATGCATGGGATGGAGAAGGTAGAGAAAGAAGTACTTTTCTCCCTTTCTCACAATACAAGAACTCGGCATTCAAGGAAATTGCTGAGCAGTCGGGTTAGAATGGATAAAAGGAAGTACTTCTTCACCCAAAGGGTGATTAACATGTGGAATTCACTGCCACAGGACATGGTGGCAGCTACAAGCATAGCCAGCTTCAAAAGGGGGTTAGATAAAAATATGGAGAAGAGGTCCATCAGTGGCTATTAGCCACAGTGTGCATATATATGTATAAATTTTATATATATATAAATTTTTGACCACTGTGTGATACAGAGTGTTGGACTGGATGGGCCATTGGCCTGATCCAACATGGCTTCTCTTATGTTCTTATGTCTATTTTATCGCACCACAAGTACAAATGCCATCCCTTAGCAAGATCATGGCCCTCCAATATTAACAGGCTCCTATTTTTCAATAGTATCCAATCTCTCACCCAGGTTAGAACACAAACTTTATGGTACAGTTGCCAAACCGGAAGGGCAAATCCCACCCTTTCTTTAGAGTCTTGTAACGCTTTCAACTTTATTCTTGGGTTTTTATTCTGCCAAATAAAACTGGTAGTTAATTTAGCTCTTGAAGAAACACCTTTGGTATCACTATAGGAATGGTTTGGAAAAGGAATAGTATCCTTGGTAAAATATTAATTTTGATTGTTGCTATTCTTCCCATTAATGAAATACTCAAGTCTTTCCATGCTTCCAAGTCTTCTTTTTATTTCTTTAATTAACTTTTCATAATTTTCTTTATATAAGGTACTTACTTTGTTAGTGCGTTGAATGCCCAAATATTTAACTTTATTCTCATATGCAAATCCTGATTCTTGTTGGAAGTTTTTAAATTTGTTCTGCAGTCAGATTTTTTGATAGAAATTTTATTTTTTGGTAGTTGATCTTCACGCCAGCCACTTCTCCAAATTCCTTGAGATTTAGGGCTAGATATTTAACAGAATTGGCAGGTTGTTCTAAAATAAAGATCATATCATCCGCAAATGCTCTCAACTTAAAATATCCCCCTCTAAACAAAAGTTCTTTGATATTAGAATCTTCTCTAAACTGATTGCTCAGTGTTTCCAATGTTAGAATATATAGTAGTGGAGATAAAGCCTTGTTTGATACCCTTTTGAACATCAATAGTATCTGTTAAATCCCCATTTATTACAACTTTTGCTGTTTGACAGGAATAAATGACATGAATTCTCTTTAGAAAATCAGTTCCACAATTCATAAACTCTAATTGTTGCACCGTAATTAAGGTTGTCAAAGGCCTTCTCTGTGTCTAAGAATATTAATACCAACTGTTTATCAGGGTGGCTTTCATAATACTCTAAAATGTTGCATATTACTCTCACATTGTCGTTCAAATGTCTTTTAAGAAGAAAACCTGCTTGACCTGGATGAATAATCTTCGCAAGAACCCTCTTTAAGTGTTGAGATAGTATAAATGCAAAAATCTTATAATCCACTTTTAATAAGGATATTTGTCTAAAGTTTTTAACCTCTTTTAGGTCATTTGCTTCTTTAGGAACCTTTATAAAGTTTATATTTCCAGTTCCTTGGCATTACATTTTATGACACACATGGCCTGGTCAACAAAGGTCTCACTTTTGTCAGATCCGGCCCTCATAACAAATGAGTGCAACACCCCAGTAAGCTTTGTAAGGAGCTGGAATCTCCACAGAAAGCTTACCCTAATTGGAAAGATAGGTTATAAGTTCTCGGAAGGTAGAAAGAGCTTTAGCCGTGTGTGAAACCTCAAACAGCTCCCACAGGGATGAGAGCAAGGATGGGCAAGGGGGGCAGTGTGTCGAAGGATCAGCTGATATCTCCTTTAGCATCAAGGAGTCCCCCCAGGGGAGGAACTTCATCAATGCCCAGTGTGTGGCAAGAGCCTGAGGCACAGATCTGACATTTATGTTCCTCAGATACTCCCAATTGTATGGAAGCAGCTGGTTCTGATGAAGGTCTTTTCCAAATGCTCTTGTTTTGGAGTTCAGAAAGGCTCAGAAAGTAGTTACACGAAGGAGGGCCATTTTAGCGCTCAACTATCTGTGAAACTGGGTACTTCAGGCCAGGGGTGGAATTCTAGCAGGAGCTGCTTTGCATATCAGACCACACACCCCTGATGTAGCCAATCCTCCAAGATCTTACAAAAAAGAACCTTATAAACTCTTGGAGGATTGGCTACATCAGGGGGTGTGGCCTAATATGCCAAGGAGCTCCTGCTAGAATTCCACCCCTGCTTCAGGCTGTCTGCTAAGCTAACTCTTTCCGATATCTGCAAAGTTAAATTTTGACTATTATATGCCAAACTTTTCATGGACATCGTCTTTGTGAGACCGCCACTATGCATCATCTCAACAGCTTTGCTCCTCCGTGCACGTTCTTCTGCAGAAGCCAACCTACAAATGGGCAAAGTCAACAACTGCTCATACCTGTGCCTTCTCTGTCATGGCACCCACCTTAAGGAATTGCCTCACCTTAAGGAATCCTCTGGAAGTTTCCCAGTCCAATTTCACACTCACACTTATGCTGCTCTCACATCCGTCTTCTTTTTCCCCACAAAATTTTATTTTATTTATAAACTTACATTCTGTTCATTTAAGAACTAATTGTACAGGTAAAGCAGTAGTATACAATAATAACATAAAACCTTAGTGCAATACAGACTAAGTAAAATAATACCATAAAATAATTTGACATAATGTAATTTTTTGGGGGGAAGTTACGACGCATACAGTGAACTTTTGTCAAGCTAGAATAATTTGTTTATGAATAGCACGCTGGTTAATTGAGAAAGAAAGAACGGGATCAACCTCAATTCTGTCTAAAATGGGATAGCACTTGGCTATGAATTTCTGGGCCGCTTTCAATGGATTGTTGCTGGCTATCTGAGCTGTGATTTTGTCCATTGTAATATAGTCCCATATTTTAATAAGTCAGCCGTGTTGATCCAACTCTTTCAGCATTCATAAGGCTTCTCCCCTGTGAGGGTTCTTAGATGCCGCTGAAGATCGCTACTGTGACTGAATTTCTTCCCACACTCTGAGCGTTCAAAACTTTTCTCCCCTGTGTGGGTTTTTAGATGCTTTTTAAGATGGCTACTCTGACAGAATTTCTTCCCACACTCTGAGCATTCAAAAGGCTTCTCCCCTGTGTGAGTTCTTTGATGCTGCTTAAAATGGCTACTGTGATTGAATCTCTTTCCACACATTGAACATTCAAATGGTTTGTCACCTGTGTGGGTTCTTTGATGCTGCTGAAGAGAGTTACTACGACTGAATTTCTTCCCACACTCTGAGCATTCAAAAGGTTTTTCACCTGTGTGGGTTCTTTGGTGCACAAGGAGCTGTGACCTGTATTTGAAGTACATTCCACACCAAAAGCATTTATGTGCCTTCATTTCGCTGTGCTTTAGAAAATGTGTATCACTTTTCCTTTCATCAGAGACTGCCATTCCACCATCTGAGGAGATAGATGGTTTCTCTCCTGAATGAATAGACTCTGATTTCTCTGAGAAGCTCTTGCCACAGAGTGAAGTGCTATAAGATTTCTTTCCTGTTTGTGTTCTTTGATGTCTAAGTAGTTCTGCTCTGCAAAGGAAGTTCTTTCTACACTCCAGGCATTGATGGGTCCTCTTTCCACTGTGCATTCCTACTTGGATATTATATTGGGTTTGATCTGACAAGTTCATTCCACACTCCAAGCACTTGTATGTTTCCTCTACCATGGGAATTATTTCTTGTATTGTGTGGGTTCTTTGGTGCTGTTGAAGAGTGCTCCCGCCACTGAATCTCTTTCCAAATGCTGAGCGTTCAAAACTTTTCTCCTCTGTGTGGGTTTTTAGATGCTTTTTAAGATGGCTACTCTGACAGAATTTCTTCCCACACTCTGAGCATTCAAAAGGCTTTTCCCCTGTGTGGGTTCTTTGATGACGCTGAAGACCGCTAATACAACTGAATTTTTTCCCACACTCTGAGCATTCAAAAGGTTTCTCCCCTGTGTGGGTTCTTTGATGCTGCTTAAAATGGCTACCCCGATTGAATCTCTTTCCACACACTGAACATTTGAAGGGTTTTTCCCCTGTATGAGTTCTTTGATGCTGCTGAAGATCGCTACTACGATTGAATTTCTTCCCACACTCTGAGCATTCAAAAGGTTTCTTTGCTGTGTGGGTTCTTAGATGCCGCTTACAATCGCTACTACGACTGAATGTCTTTCCACACACTGAACATGCAAAAGGTTTCTCCCCTGTGTGGATTCTTTGATGCAGTTTAAGATTAGCACTCTCACTGAAGCTCTTTCCACACCCTGAGCATTTATAAGGTTTGTCCGTTGTGTTGATTCTTTGATGCTGATGATGCATGCCACCCTGACTCAGTCCCTTTCCACTCTCTGAGTATTGAAAAGATTTCTCCCCTCTGTGGATTCTTTGGTGCACAAGGAACTGTGACCAGTATTTGAAGTACTTTCCACACCAAAAGCATTTATGTGCCTTCATTACGATGTGCTTTAGAAAATGTACATTACCTTTTCCTTCATCAGAGACTGCCCTTCCACCCTCTGAGGAGACAGATGGTTTCTCTTCTGAATGAACAGAGTCTGATATCTCTGAGAAGCTCTTACCACAGAGTGAAGTGCTATAAGATTCCTTTCCTGCATGTGTTTCTTGATGTCCAATTAGTTCTGCTCTGCAAAGAAAGCTCTTCCTACTCTCCAGGCACTGATGCATCCTCTTTCCACTGTGCAGTGCGACATGGATATTATATTGGGTTTCATCTGAGAAGTTCATTCCACACGCCAAGCACTTGTATGTTTCCCCCACCATGCGAATTATTTCTTGTAAATCGCCCCCTTGGTGACCAATGGGTTTATCCCTCCTCTCGAACATATGGCTTCCTTTTTGCCTCTTACATCTGCCTTGATTTCTGAAGTTTCCTCTCACATCTTCATTCTTAACTACATCTAATGATAGATGATGCAGTTCCTCATCTTCCTCATTCCTCTGATCATTCTCTGCTAGAATAAAAAGAGATCCTGTTAGAATCCACACAAGAAGGTCTAATCTGCCATTGCATTGACATCCACACTCTAAATATTTCAGTGGCATCTTCCTGTTGTACACTGAAGTGTACAATAATATACACTAAAAGTACATTAAGGTTGGTTGGACTCAGACCATTTCTATGGCTCCCCACCTACGTGACTTTGAGGTGCAGTAAGGGCTGTTTTCTGAATTAAGCGCTTTTTGCACTCCAAGCAATTATACACTTTCTCTCTGGAGGGAATCTCCAACTGCAAAGTAACATTCATTCTCAGACTGAAGGTCTTTGTTAATGCACACTTCCAGATTCATTTTCCCAGGAGTGGATTCTCCAGTTTACACCTTTTGCCAAATACCCCAGAACCTTACCCAGAGAGGCCACAGTCTCATAGATTTCCAGCATGACTTCCCAGTGGAGAGCTCTTTGGCCTGGATCCAGCAGGGCCCACTCCGCCTCCGTGAAAGACACGGCCACCTCCTCAAAGGAAAAGGGACACTGAAGGAAAAGTGGATTTCCTCATCAGAAGTCATTCCAGGCAGAGAAGGCACACTGGGAGGGGGCTGTCTAAGAGGATACAGGATGGCTTGGCTTGGGTAAAGAGAATGGCATTTAGGACCTCTGTTGCTCAAAGGCTTTATCAAGAAAAGCCCCCTCGAAGAAAAGGGGGACCCAGTCTGTCCCCTGCTCAACTCCCTTACCTGGAGTGGAGGTTCAGCAGCTGTATCCACATCTCTACAACGTCCATGGCTCAACACCATTTCATCACTGCCTGAAAGAGAGAGAAAAAGGAGGAAGGAAGGGTGTCAATTGTGGATTGCCTGACAAAAATATGTAATCTTTCATTGAAATCTGCCTCCGTTCCTGAGGACTGGAAGATAGCAAATTTCACCCCCCATCTTTAAAAAGGGTTCCAGAGGCGATCCAGGAAATTACAGGCCAGTCAGTCTAACTTCAATACCGGGAAAGTTGATAGAAACCATTATCAAGGACAGAATGAGTAGGCACATTGATGAACACGAGTTATTGAGGAAGACTCAGCCTGGGTTCTGTAAGGGAAGATCTTGCCTTACTAACCTGTTACAGTTCTTTGAGTGGGTGAACAAACATGTGGACAAAGGGGACCCAATAGATGTTGTTTACCTTGACTTCCAGAAAGCTTTTGTTAAAGTTCCTCATCAAAGGCTCCTTAGTAAGCTTGAGAGTCATGGAGTAAAAGGACAAGTCCATTTGTGGATCAAAAACTAGCTAATTAATAGGAAGCAGAGAGTGAGTATTAATGGGCAATCTTCGCAGTGGGATGCCGCAGGGCTCAGTACTGAGTCCCATGCTCTTTAACTTGTTCATTAATGATTTGGAGTTGGGAGTAAGCAGTAAAGTGGCTAAGTTTGCAGATGACATTAAATTGTTCAGGGTGGTAAGAACCAGAGAGGATTGTGAGGCACTCCAAAGGGATCTGTTGAGGCTGGGTGAGTGGGCATCAATGTGGCAGATGAGGTTCCGTGTGGCCAAGTGCAAAGTAATGCACATTGGGGCCAAGAATCCCAGCTACAAATACAAGTTGATGGTGTGTGAACTGGCAGAGACTGACCAAGAGAGAGATCTTGGGGTCGTTGTAGATAACTCACTGAAAATGTCAAGACAGTGTGTGATTGCAATAAAAAAGGCCAACGCCATGCTGAGAATTATTAGAAAGGGAACTAATAACAAATCAGCCAGTATCATAATGCCCCTGTATAAATTCATGGTGCGATCTCATTTGGAATACTGTGTACAATTCTGGTCACCACACCTCAAAAAGGATATTATAGCATTGGAAAAAGTGCGGAAAAGGGCAACTAGAATGATTAAAAGTTTGGAACACTTTCCCTATGAAGAAAGGTTAAAACACTTGGAGCTCTTTAGCTTGGAGAAATGTCGACTGCGGGATAACTTGATAGAGGTTTACAAGATTATGCATGGGATGGAGAAAGTGGAGAAAGAAGTCCTTTTCTCCCTTTCTCACAATACAAGAACTCATGGGCATTCAATGGATAAAAGGAAGTACTTCTTCACCCAAAGGGTGATTAACATGTGGAATTCACTGCCACAGGACATGGTGGCAGTGACAAGCATAGCCAGCTTCAAGAAGGGTTTGGATAAAAATATGGAGTAGAGGTCCATCATTGGCTCTTAGCCACAGCATATTATTGGAACTGTCTGGGGCAGTGATGCTCTGTATTCTTGGTGCTTGTGGGGGCAAAGTGGAAAGGCTTCTAGCCCCACTTGTGAACCTTTTTTTTTTGGCCAATGTGTTACACAGAGTGTTGGACTGGATGGGTCATTGGCCTGATCCAACATGGCTTCTCTTATGTTCTTATGTGACACAGAGTGTTGGACTGGATGGGCCATTGGCCTGATCCGACATGGCTTCTCTTATGTTCTTATGTGACACAGAGTGTTGGACTGGATGGGCCATTGGCCTGATCCAACATGGCTTCTCTTATGTTCTTATGTGACACAGAGTGTTGGACTGGATGGGCCATTGTCCTGATCCAACATGGCTTCTCTTATGTTCTTCTGTGACACAGAGTGTTGGACTGGATGGGCCATTGGCCTGATCCAACAGGGCTTCTCTTATGCTCTTCTGTGACACAGTGTTGGACTGGATGGGCCATTGGCCTGATCCAACATGGCTTCTCTTATGTTCTTCTGTGACACAGAGTGTTGGACCGAATGGGCCATTGGTCTGATCCAACAAGGCATCTCTTATGTGACACAGAGTTGGACTAGATGGGCCACTGGCCTGATCCAACAGGGCTTCTCTTATGTTCTTCTGTGACACAGAGTGTTGGACTGGAGGGGCCATTGGCCTGATCCAACAGGGCTTCTCTTATGTTCTTATGTGACACAGAGTTGGACTGGATGGGCCACTGGCCTGATCCAACAGGGCTTCTCTTATGTTCTTCTGTGACACAGAGTGTTGGACTGAATGGGCCATTGGCCTGATCCAACAGGACATCTCTTATGTTCTTCTGTGACACAGAGTGTTGGACTGGAGGGGCCACTGGCCTGATCCAACAGGGCTTCTCTTATGTTCTTATGTGACACAGAGTTGGACTGGATGGGCCACTGGCCTGATCCAACAGGGCTTCTCTTATGTTCTTCTGTGACACAGAGTGTTGGACTGAATGGGCCATTGGCCTGATCCAACAGGGCATCTCTTATGTTCTTATGTGACACAGAGTGTTGGACTGGATGGGCCACTGGCCTGATCCAGCATGGCTTCTCTTATGTTCTTATGTGACACAGAGTGTTGGACTGGATGGGCCATTGGCCTGATCCGACAGAGCTTCTCTTATGTTCTTATGTGACACAGTGTTGGACTGGATGGGCCACTGGCCTGATCCAACAGGGCTTCTCTTATGTTCTTATTGAGACTCCCAAGTTTAGGGATGTCAAACTCATTTGTTATGAGGGCCGGATCTGACATCAATTAGACCTTTCCGGGCCAGGCCATGTGTGTCATAAAATGCAATGCCAGACAGCAGAGACATAAAGGACACAAACACAATTTAAGATTTTTTTTAAAAACAAAAACCCTTAAAATATGCTTCAAAGATTAGCACTCTTGCAATGTTTTGTTCATTTAACAGTCTCTGATAACTGACACCTCTTGCTCTGAATTACTACATCAAACTCTGGAGACAACGTCTGTGCTATAGCAATCTTGAGTACAGGGGTGACTCTAGGGCGAACAGCGCCCTAGGCAGGCCGCCCCCCCCTGGAGCCCCCGTGGTGCTCCCCCCGGCGCGACATTCTGCCTGCCCCCCCTGGCGCTCTGCTCGCCGCCACTAAAAGCAGTGGCGCTTTGCTTGCTCCCTTCCCCTTGCTTGCCGCAGCTAAAAGTAAGCTGTCAGCTTCGCAGACCGCGCCTGCACATTGTTAAGAGATGGGAGGTGCCAGGGGGGCGGCGGGGGGCGGTGACCCAGAGGGGGCTAGTGGTGGTCACGGCAGCAGCGGGGGGTGGGGAGGAGGGAGGCAAGCTAAGTGCTTGTCTGGGGCACCGGAGAGGGGGGTGAGAGCCCAATTTGCCGCTGCCTGCCTCTCGGCGCCCTAGGCAACCACCTAGTTTGCCTAGTGGGCGAGGCGGCCCTGTTTGAGTATGTTGTTCAGGTGTGTGTTTGTAAGTTGCAAACCTACTTTTACAGAAATCTCTTGGTCAGTTTGGTATAGTGGTTAACTGTGTGGACCGTTATCTAGGGCAGGGGTGGCCAACAGTAGCTCTCCAGATGTTTTTTGCCTACAACTCCCATCAGCCCGAGCCAGCATGGCCAATGGCTGGGGCTGATGGGAGTTGTAGGCAAAAAACATCTGGAGAGCTACCGTTGGCCACCCCTGATCTAGGAGAACCGGGTTTTATTCCCCACTCTTCCACTTGCACCTGATGGAATGGCCTTGGGTCAGCCATAGCTCTCGCAGAAGTTGTCCTTGAAAGGGCAGCTGCTGTGAGAGCCCTCTCCACCTCACAGGGTGTCTGTTGTGGGGGAGGGAGGGAAAGGAGATTGTAGGCCGCTCTGAGCCTCTGTCCTTGAAAGGGCAGCTGCTGTGAGAGCCCTCTCAGCTCCACCCACATCACAGGGTGTCTGTTGTGGGGGAGGAAGATAAAGGAGATTGTGAGCCGCTCTGAGGCTCTGAGTGGAGGGCAGAATATAAATCTAGTCTTCTTCTTCAATGTTTTGAGCCTGACCCAGGGGAAAGCATGAAGTGGCTGGGCATTGCAAGCTTTTGTACATAACATATGTACATATGAAGCTGCCTTATACTGAATCAGACATTTGGTCCATCAAAGTCAGTATTGTCTTCTCAGACTCGCTGCGGCTCTCCAGGGTCTCAAGCTGAGGTTTTTCAAACCTATTTGCCTGGACCCTTTTTTTGGAGATGCCAGGGATTGAACCTGGGACCTTCTGCTTCCCAAGCAGATGCTCTACCGCTGAGCCACTGTCGCTCCCAAAGTTGCTTCACGTGTTGGTCAGCCGATGGATAAATTAATAGGCTGTGCTCTGTAGCTCCTGTGCGATTGAGCAAGCCTGGCAAAGCAAGCTGTGATGCAGAAGGAAGCAAGAGAGAGAAGGAAGGAGATGACAGTGAGATGCTCACGGGCCTGATAAGCGCCCTCTGGGGGCCTGATCCTGCCCTCGGGCTGCATGGTTGACACCCCTGCCCTAGTTCATTTGCTTGTTCAAATCTTCCACCCTCTTCACACACACCCCTTCTCAGAGTTGTCCGACTCTGCAGTATCGACACTCAGAAAAAATTGTCATGAATTCCACTAAATGGTGGGTATGCAGAAGAGAAGCACCAGGTGCTGATTAACATTTCCGGCATGAGGTGAGGGGAATAGATTCTGGCAACATGTTTCAGGCTGCGGTAAGGCCTTATATGTGCCCCGTGAACTCTGGAGCGCAAATATACGACACTATGTCTAGTTCAGTATCCTTTTTGTGACTGTGGCACACCAGGTGTCTCTGGGACACCAGGCATCTCTGGGTTAACTGCATGGACTCGTATCTGGGAGAAGAAGATATTGTATTTATACCCCACCCTTTACTCTGAATCTCAGAGGGGTCACAATATCCTTTACCTCCCCCTTCCCCCAACAAACACCCTGTGAGAAAGGTGGGGCTAAGAAATCTCTTACAGCAGTTGTCTTTTCAAGGACAACTCCTACAAAAGCTATGGCTGACCTAAGGCCATTCCAGCAGGTGCAAGTGGAGGAGTGGGGAATCAAACCGGCCTCTCCCAGAAAAGAGTCCGCTCACTTAACCACTACACCAAACGGGCTCTCCAGGTTTGATTCCCCATTCCTCCACGTGCAGCGGCTGGAATGGCCTTGGGTCTGGGATGTCTTTAAGCAGGGGCACAGAAATCAAATTTTTGTCCTCTGCCAGGGTCACTTTGCAGAAAAAGAGGTGCTGGAGCTCATTAGCACAATTCGTTAGCATATGCCCCACACCCCTGACAAGGTGTCCTCAATTCTATCAGCTCAGCCTCTACCTTAATATGCTTCTTGCATTATAATTGTCGTCCTAAAACCTTACTCCCATCATACTTTTAAAATCACTTTCTCCTAAAATCACCTTACTCCCATCATACTTTTAAAATCACTTTCTCCTAGCGGCACGAGGAAGATTTTCATCTGCCTGCTTTATGTTTTGGTTATTTCCCCATTTTTCGTAAGGGGAAAAATGTCAGAAAGGTTGTCAAATCTTAGCGTTTTAGCAACATTCCCACAGGGGGTTTGAAATGGAGCCCAGAAAGAATTGTTTTTCGGGGCGGGGGGGGGGTGTAGATTTTTAAGAAAGAAAGAGCACGATAAAATGTAGAGGTTTCAGAAATCTGCTCCTGTGAGCTCCTGCCCAAAATGAGGCCTGGTACTCTGGCAGAAGGTTCTAGGAGGTCGTTCTGCTACAAAACATGGTGAGTATTTGGATGTGTATGTAAAGTGGCATCAATTCTCCTCCCCCCCCCCCCCCAGATGTTCATGGGCACCTCTTCTGCATAGCCCACAATTTAGCAGAGTTCATTACCATTTTTTTTCTGAGTTTATATAGGTCACGAGTCACAACCAGCTTAACAAAGAACGGCTTGGGCTTGTCAGATTCTTTAACTGTGGGTCAGAATGACCACTTTTGCAACTGTGGAAGGCTTTAGCATACCGTAGAAATTATTGATCCCAGCCCATGAAACAGACCTTATTTCCGGTGGAAATACAGCGTGGTCTGCCGTTGCCTTCCTCAGTCATCTGCGCTTGACACCCAGCAAGCTGGGAACTCATTCTACAGACCTTGGAAGGATGGAAGGCTGAGTCAACATTTAGCCAGCTACCTGAACCCAGCTTCTGCCAGGAACAAACTCAGGTCGTGAGCAGAGCTTGGACTGCAGTACTGCAGCTTCCCACTCTGTACCATGGGGCTTTTTACATGGGGTATTATAGCTGCACCTAAATCCGTCTTCTTTTCTTTTTTCGAGCCACCTTGAGCCCTTCTGATGGAAGGAAAGTGAGAACTCATATAAAAATGAATGGAACTGCCTTCCACGAATCTGTCTACTCCCCCTTCAAGTGAGGGGCCATCACTACATTCTGTGGCTCTCAGAAGTCCACTCTGTGAGTCAGCAGAATTACTTCCTTTTCTCCTGTCCCAAACCTTCTACCCAACAACTAGGTGCCCCAATCCCATCTGGGCAGGAAGCACCCTTACCACATGGCAGGGCATCCTGGACCCTCTGAATTTCCTCTGACGGAGCTCCTTTCACCTCAGAGAACTTTTCTTCCCTCTTCACAGGTGGTCCCCACATCTGAAACAAAAGCAATGGGCTCAGGTAAGAGAAGGAATGGAACAGCCTGAGGGGATGAATCCTGCCCCATTCCCAGACTCCTCATCCCTACAGAGACAACTAGTTTGGTATAGTGGTTAAGTGCACGGACTCTTATCTGGGAGAAGAAGAAGATATTGTATTTATACCCCGCCCTATACTCTGAATCTCAGAGGGGCCACAATATCCTTTACCTCCCCCCTCCCCCAACAGACACCTTGTGAGGTAGATGGGGCTAAGAAAGCTCTTACAGCAGCTGTCCTTTTCAAGGACAACTCCTCCGAAAGCTATGGCTGACCCAAGGCCATTCCAGCAGGTGCAAGTGGAGGAGTGGGGAATCAAACCTGCCTCTCCCAGAAAAGAGTCCACTCACTTAACCATTACACCTAACGGGCTCTCCAGGTTTGATTCCTCACTCCTCCACGTGCAGCGGCTGAAATGGCCTTGGGTCAGCCATATCTCTCCCAGAGCTTGTCCTTGAAAAGGCAGCTTCTGGGAGAGCTCTCTCAGCCCCACCCACCTCGCAGGGTGTCTACTGTGGGGGAGGAAGGTAAAGGAGATTGTGAGCTGCTCTGAGATTCAGAGTGTAGGGCAGGATATAAATCCAATATCTTCTTCTTCTACATTGACCAGCAGAGCAAACACGGGGCAAGAATCAGGGTTGGGTTTCCCTGATTTTCTAGAGGTAGAAATATCTGGCAGCGAAGCCTTAGGATGGGTTTGTTGTTTGAACTGTGCAAAGGAATCCCCCTCACCTGTTCTGCCTGCCTCTTCTCCTCTGCCTGACTCAGGAGGAAACCTTCGGCCAGGGCCACCGCCTGGGAACTGGTCTCCGGCCCACATCCTCTGACCCAGCACTGCATTTCCTGGGGCAGGATGGTCAGGAACTGCTCCAGGATCACCAGGTCCAGGATCTGCTTCTTGGTGTGCCTCTCTGGCTTCAGCCACTGGTTGCAAAGTCCATGGAGCTGGCTGCAAACCTCTCGGGGCCCATTGGCTTCATGGTAGCAGAACAGCCTGAAGCGTCGGCAATCTACACCTGATGCCATGATGTCCTTCGCCAGGACCTCCAGCACGACCGTTTCCCAGAATTCACTCCCAGCTTCAAGGAGAAGGGGACCCTTGCTTGCCCTTTGGTCCATTCCAGAGGCTTCTGGGTCCTCCTCTTCCATCTCCTTTCCCTTTCTCTCAGGTTGCCTCCAATTTGGGGAAGACAGCTTTCCCATGTCGCTATGGAAAGGGAGAGGAAAAGTGATCAAAAAGGGAGAAAGAAACCAAAGGAGAATGGAGCGACACCACAAGTGGCACTTCAAGAACAGAATGGAGAGGGAAATTGCTGAATGACAAATTATTATGAAACTTGGAACAAACACCCCCCTGGGACTGAATAGAGACATCGGCTTTTTATTACATATACTAAACCCACTTTCACCAAGTATAGCTATATATCCACAGTATTCCAATATATATCCACAGTATTCCAATGTATTTCTCTTTTAGAATAGTGTATCAAAATAATGTTTTTTGTATTGACCAACTCAAATAGGGATACTGGCTATCTGGTTACATATACCAACCCATCCTCCACTATATTTTAATGTATTCTTTTTTCTAATGGCAAGCTAGAATTATGTTTATATATGTGTTACATGTTTAAATCAGAGCCAGTTTGGTGTAGTGGTTAAGTGTGTGGTCTCTTATCTGGGAGAACCGGGTTTGATTCCCCACTCCTCCACTTGCAGCTGCTGGAATGGCCTCGGGTCAGCCATAGCTCTGGCAGAGGTTGTCCTTGAAAGGGCAGCTGCTGGGAGAGTCCTCTCAGCCCCACCCACCTCACAGGGTGTCTGTTGTGGGGGGAGAAGATATAGGAGATTGTAAGCCGCTCTGAGTCTCTGATCCAGAGAGAAGGGCGGGGTATAAATCTGCAATTCTTCTTCTTCAAACCTGAGAAACCTAAGCCCTCATTTTAACCCAGAGCTAACATTACAACAGACTCTCCTTTGTTGCACTTCACACTCAGGATACTTAATGGGTTTAGTACATGGACGTTAATCTGCTTTATATTACTCTTAATTGTTGTTTCATCCCTGTTAACACTAACCCACAAACACCAGACCCCAACCTGTGACTCTTTTTAATCTGCTAAAAACATTTCCGTGACTCTGCGTGCTAACTCACCGCAACCTTTCTCTATATTTAGGACTGCTTGCCATTCCATACTATTGTCTGCTGAAGGGTGCTTAGAGAGCACACAAAAGCTTACCTTCTGAATAAAACTTCGTTGCTCTTAAAAGGTGCCACTTGTCTCTTGCTTTGTTCTACAGCTTTGGACCAACACACCTGTCCACCTGGATCTATCCTTTTTTATGTTTGCAGGTCAGGATTAATGGTACAATAGGTACCAAGTTTTTAAAGATATGCCTGTTTTTTGGGGGGGGGGGGACTCTCTCTATTTGTCTCTTTAAACACCTGTTTCAGATGGTAAGATCTTGGCCTCCGAGTGTCCCAGGATGTCCACTGGAGCCCGGGACAAAAATAGCTGGCTTGGGCTTCCCCACTGCAGCTGTCTCCTCCATAGGCTGGACCCGCGTTTGGGGAAAGTTTTGTCTGAGTAGCCAGCAGAGGGGGCGGCAGCCTGGATCAGGTGGGGAGGGGGAAGAGACACTGGCTCAAACGCACGGCAGGAGCCTGACTTCTTTCTTCTATGACCGGGTGGGAATTTAATTTGCACTTATTTTTTTATTCACGCACAAAATGCAGAGGCCCCCGCAAGGAGTCACCAAAGTGGCGAACAGATTAAAACAAGCACAGGGAAATTGCAGTTCAGGACGCCACCGGTCCCTCGCCAGGCACACTAGATCAGCATTCCTCCCTTGCAAGAATGGAAAGTTTATCTCCTTGCTTAGGACTTACTTATGAGTAAACCTTCCTAGGATCCGGCTGCAAGGATTCCCCCTGGAGATGCTGATCTGAAGCCCTCCCCCTTCGCTTTCGCCATTCAGCAGCAACTCTCCCCCCCCCCCGCTCCCCTTTCCTCTTCTCCACCTCCCCTCCTCCTCCCTGGGTCTCTCTAGCAAACAGCCATGCTCGCTTTAACCCTTTCAGTGCTGCAGACCCAGGGGAAAGGCTTCTTCTCCTTTCCAGACCTTGACGCTCTGGATCAAGGGTGGCCAAACTTGCTTATCATAAGAGCCATATAGAATAAACATCAGATGTTTGAGAACCGCAAGATGAGGAAGGAAGGAAGGAAGGAAGGAAGGAAGGAAGGAAGGAAGGAAGGAAGGAAGGAAGGAAGGAAGGAAGGAAGGAAGGAAGGAAGGAAGGAAGGAAATAGATGGGGAGGTGAAAAGAGAGCAACTTTAAATGCATTCTCCAAGCTGCCAGCTGGCTTGTTTTGGAGACGTGATTTTTACAGAAAAAAAAAAAAATTCTCCAAGCTGGCTGATGGGGTGGTGAAGGCTTCGAGAGCCACACAATATGTGTGAAAGAGCCACATGTGGCTCCCGAGCCGCAGTTCAGCCACCCACCCCAGGTCTGGATCAAGGGATCCCATATTTGCTTAGTGTAAGAGGCACATAGAATAAATGTCGAATGAGAGCCACAGAACATCAATATCAGGAAGGAAGGAAGGAAGGAAGGAAGGAAGGAAGGAAGGAAGGAAGGAAGGAAGGAAGGAAGGAAGGAAGGAAGGAAGGAAGGAAGGAAGGAAGGAAGGAAGGAAGGAAAATAATGGGTGAGGGAGGTGGAAAGAAAGCAACTTTAATTTCTGGCTTGGAGAAGTGATTTAAAGAGAAAAACGCCTTCTCCAGGCTGGCCGACAGAGAGGTGGGGGCTCTAAGAGCCACACAATTCCATACAAAAGAGGTACACTGGTACCACTGGGCAAGATTTCCAGCCAACTGTATGGCTTTTCTTGCAGGAAAATATTTGCGCAAGTAATCCAAATACAATTTAAAAATGTGCTTCTATGTAGTTCTTACTCAGTTCCACGCTTTTAGAGCTTTTTTCCAAGCTATTTCTGGTTCAAAAAGCTGCTTTTTGTTCTTCATAGTGGTTTTTTTTTTTGGGGGGGGGGAATGGTAAAGGTATATAAGGTGATCTTGTCGCCTCACACGCAATATTTTCCCTCCATTTTTCTTTCTGTCTGATTGATCAGTCCCTTTATCTATTTCTTTTTATTTGAAGATTTATGAGTGTTCCACCCTGGCATGTTTTATTTTGATATGGGCTCAGCCCAGGGACTTGAGGGAAGAGACAAAATCACTTGCTTAATTTACACTTCTAAAAATGACACATGAGAGGATTTTTTAAAGTTCAAAAATAAAATATTTTATTCAGTGACAGTGTAGATGTAGAGGGGGGAAAGCTCAGGTGGAATCAGGGGTCAAATGTCTGAGGTGAATCGACTATAACTCTGGGGTAACTTGGGAATTTCCAGTTAATGTGTTTTCAGCAAGCTACACTTTTCACGAGGTCTTAGATTCTCTGAGAAGAGAGGCTGTATTTTCAGTGTCTACTAAACACTCCAGTGTAAGTTTTTGAGTTTAACTGACTCTTGAAGTTTCAGAAAGCAGGGATACACTACTAAGTACCCCAAATCCTTCCCCCCCCCCCAGAGTTCTCCCCACTCTTTAGAGCTGTTTCCATGTTTAACTGGGCAGGGGATTAATTCTCTAAACTGGAAGCTCTGTCCCTTTTTCTGGCCCAAATGAGGGTCTTCAGCGATCCTCCCACTCCTCCTCATCACCTTCCCAGTCCTCATTTAGTCTTAAGCCAGGGATGGCCAAACTGTGGCTCTTTTACATGTATTATGTGGCTCTCAAAGCCCACACTACCCTATTAGCTGCTTGGAGAAGTCATTGTCTCTTTACATCACTTCTCCAAGCCAAGCCAACCAGCAGTCTGGAGAATGTATTTACAGTTAAGGCTGCTTTCTTTCTACCTCTCCCTTCCTCCCCATCTGTCTATCTGTCTTCCTTCCTTCCTTCCTTCCTTCCTTCCTTCCTTCCTTCCTTCCTTCCTTCCTTCCTTCCTTCCTTCCTTCCTTCCTTCCTTCCTTCCTTCCTTCCTTCCTTCCTTCCTTCCTTCCTTCCTTCCTTCCTTCTCTCAAGCATCTGATGTTTTGAAAGTTTTCAAAGCACAGTCCTTGAATAAAACTTTGTTGGTCTTACTGGTGCCAACAGACTCGAAATTAGTCCCTCACAGTGTAAAATTAAAGAAAGTTATCTGGAAATATATCTCCTGCCAGTAGATGGCACTACTGGATTGCTTTTTAAAAAACTGGGCCCATAAATGGCGAATTTCCGCAGGGTGAGCACATATACCTTCCCATTCGATTCCGTATTTTTGATTTTCGATTCGATTCTGTATTTTTGAAGAGAAGAAAGTCTTTGCCCTCAGCTAGGGTTGCCAAGAAATATCTGGGAACTTTGGGGGTGGAGCCAGGAGACTTTGGGGGTAGAGCTGGGGGACTTTGGGGGTGGAGCCAGCAGCAAGGTTTGTGACAAACATAATTGAAGTCCAAAGGGAGTTCTGGCCATCACATTTAAAGGGACAGCACACCTTTTTAAATGCCTTCTGTCCATTTTAAATAATGAAGGATATGGGCACTTTATTCTGAAGCTCATAGAATTGGACTCCCTGGTCCAATCTTTTTGAAACTTGGAGGGTATTTTGGAGAGAGGCACTGGATGCTATGCTGAAAATTTGGGGTCTCTACCTCAAAACATAACCCATGGATCAATTCTCCATTATACCTCTGGGAATCGGTCTCCATAGGGAATAATAGAGTGCCCAGCGGACGTTTCCCTCCCCTCCCCCTGCTTTCTGATGACCTTGAAGCGGGGGGAAAGCCTCCAAACCGGGGGATCCCCTGCTCCCACCTGGGGATTGGCAACCCTGCCCTCAGGTGCAATTGTTGTGGCCCTCTTTCTTATCTCTTTTCCTGTTCTGCTGAATCTCTCTCAGTATCACCTACACCTGCTGGAATAGAGGAAGAGGTGGCCCTGCAGGCATATGGGTCCCAGCCCTTGAAAGGTTTTGTATGTGAAAGCAACAGGTCTCATTTTGGGCAGGGGCTCACAGGAGTGGAGCTGCAGAACCTCTAAGTTTTATTCTGCTCTTTTTATTCTGCTCTTTCCACCCACCTACCCCCCCAAAAATACTTGCTTCTGGGCTCTGTTGTTAAAAAAAAAAAAAAAAAAACCCTGAGAATTTTGCTGATCTCTCAGATTTGACAAACTTTCTAATATTTCCCCCCACAAAAAATGGGAAAAAATAACCAAAACATATAAAGCAGACAGACAGAAATCTTCCTCATGCCGCTGTGGCCACCTAGGAGAAAGTCATTTAAAAAGTATGATAAGAATAAGTTTTTATTATGACAATTTTAATTCCAAGAAGCCTTTTAAGGTAGATCATAGAATCATAGAGTTAGAAGGGACCTCTAGAGTCATCTAGTCCAACCCCTGCACAATGCAGGAAACTCACAAACACCTCCCCTTAAATTTACAGGATCTTCATTGCTGTCAGATGGCCATCTAGCCTCTGCTTAAAAAGGAAGGAGAGCCCACCACCTCCCGAGGAAGCCTGTTCCACTGAGGAACCGCTCCAACAGTCAGGAAGTTCTTCCTGATGTTGAGCTGGAAACTCTTTTGATTTAATTTCAACCCATTGGTTCTGGTCCTACCTTTCGGGGCCACAGAACACAATTCCACACCATCCTCTAAGTGACAGCCCTTCAAGGACTTGAAGATGGTGATCATATTACCTATCAGCCGCCTCCTCTCCAGGCTAAACAGCCCCAGCTCCTTCAGCCTTTCCTCATAGGACTTGGTCTCCAGACCCCTCACCAACTTCGTCACCCTCCTCTGGACCCGTTCCAGCTTGTCTATATCCTTCTTAAAATGTGGTGCCCAAAACTGAACACAAGACTCCTGGTGAGGTCTCCCCAGAGCAGAGTAAAGCGATACCATCACATCACATGATCTGGACACTAAACTTCTGTTGATCTGTATATCAGCTGAGCTGATATAATTTTGTAAACCTTCTGGTGATGTCAGGGTGTGTGTGGCATATGCTAGTCAGTTGTGCTAATGAGCTTTGGCACCTCTTTTTTCTATGAAATGCCCCCTGGACAGTGAGTACCTTATAACTTGAGCCCAGAAACTACTAGGGAACCAAAACAGTAACTGTAGCTTGGGAGTAATATGCATGTTCCTACTAGCTCCCAGTAATAGCCAAGGTGTGCCACCCTGCACGAACTCAAGACTCCAAACAGATTTTAAGGGGAGACCTACGCAGAGTGCACGGCAGTAGTCTAGCCTCACAGTGACCATGGCATGAGTCCGAGCAGCCAGAGAGTCTTAAGGAAAATGTAATGATCAACATGACACATTAAGTGATGCAAAAATAGTTTCAAGCCGTGTTCCCTCTAAGCTGAGTTAGTGTGTTTGTGCCTTAGCACACACATATCAAGGAGAAACTTGGATCATGCTTACCAGGGTACTGCTCAAGGCAGGCAGACACAACTACCGTTAAGTTATAAAAAAAAGAAAGAAAGGTCAAGGTAGTCCTCTGTCATTTCCGACTCTGGGGTGATGTCGCATCACAACATTTTCACGGCAGACTTTTTACGGGGTGGTTTCCCATTGCCTTCCCCAGTCATTTACACTCCCCGCCCTGCCCCCAGCAAGCTGGGTACTCGTTTGACCGACCTCGGAAGGATGGAAGGATGGGTCAACCTTGGGCTGGATACCTGAACCCAGCTTTTGCCTTTTGGAAACTGAATATGTCTTAGTTTGATGTCATTGTTGTGAGTTTATAGAATGGCTCTTGGATGAAGCTTGTTTGCGAAACGTGGTATATCAAGTCGACAAACACATCAAGGAAGGAACTTTGTACCTTCGGAGCTTGTATTTTGGGAGACTGGATCCACCACATCTTGTGAAATTGACTGTGATTGAATATCCAAGGGAAGCCTTTTGAATGGACCTTTTGCATTCTCCACGGAATCTTCTTGAAAATTATTGTGGAATCCATCCCCTCATGAAATATACTTCCTTTCCCATGAGAATGGGAAAAAATCTGGAAACAGCAGAGCTGGATTTTTTGTCCCAGCTGTTGGCTGTGAAATCTAAGGAAGAAGCAAGAAAATATTAGATGAAATTTTATGCCTGGCTAGACACTCAAGACTCTGAAGATTCTTCAGTGTGAACTTATATCTCCTTTTTTCCTGTACTCTGTATTACAAGATTGCCTTTATTGGAATTGCCAAATTCAATAGATATTTTAACAAAAAAAGATTTATAAGGGTAAGGACGGTGGCTCAGTGGTAGAGCATCTGCTTGAGAAGCAGAAGGTCCCAGGTTCAATCCCTGGCATCTCCAAAAAAGGGTCCAGGCAAATAGGTGTGAAAAACCTCAGCTGGAGACCCTGGAGAACCGCTGCCAGTCTGAGTAGACAATACTGACTTTGATGGACCAAAGGTCTGATTCAGTATAAGGCAGCTTCATATGTTCATATGTTCATAACATAAAATACCAAAATGTCGATGATGCATAGTTTAGAGACAATTTATGTATTTTAAGAAAGTATTGCAGATGTAGACTTGTATTCTTTGAAAGTATGCAGAATAAGACTAATATGTACTCTTATTTCCTATCCCTTCCTACTCCCTATCCCCAATTTCTTGAAATCAATAAAACTTTTAAATTCAAGAAATACATTTCCTGTGTTTTTGGGGTATCTTTAGAAATTATTTGGACACTTTATTCTATTATTGTTGATTCATTTTGTGTTTGCACAGTGGTTTTGTTTTGTTCTCCAAGCCACCAGCTGGCTGGGGGGGGGGGGGTTCGAGAGTCACACGATATGTGTGAAAGAGCCACATGTGGCTCCGAAGCCACCGTTTGGCCACCCCTGGCATGTTCTAACACGGCTTCTCTTATGTTCTTACAAGTCCCTTAATTCCCATTTGTGATCACAAAGCCGCTTACCTGGGAGCGAGCAAGCCTCATTGAAGAGGCCCAAGAAGGATTTTGATCAGACCTGCTTCGGATTGCTGGGCGTGAGCTCTCTTCGGTTTAGGGTTGCCAAGTCCAATTCAAGAAATACCTGGGGAGTTGGGGGACAGAGCCAGGAGACTTTGAGGGTGGAGCCAGGAGCAAGGGTGTGACAAGCATAATTGAACTCCAAAGGGAGTTCTGGCCATCACATTTAAAGGGACCGCACACCTTCTAAATGCCTTCCCTCCCTTGGAAACAATGAAGGATAGGGGCACCTTCTTTGGGGGCGCATAGAATTGGATCCCCTGGTCCAATCTTTTTGAAACTTGGAGGGTGTTTTGAGGAGAGGCATTGGATGCCATGCTGAATATTTGGTCTCTCTGCCTCAAAAAACAGGGCCCCCCAGAGCCCCAGATACCCACAGATCAATTCTCCATTATACCCTATGGGAATCGGTCTCCAAAGGGAATAATGGAGTGCCCAGCAGACATTTTCCTCCCCCCCTTGCTTTCTTATGACCCTGAAGTGAAGAAGAGGGGCTCCAAACCGGGAGATCCCCTGCCCCCATCTGGAGATTGTGCAATCCACAAAGAGAATCAGGGAAGAATTGTAGGCAGAGAAGAAGAAGAAGAAGAAGAAGAAGATATTGGATTTATATCCCGCCCTCCACTCCGAAGAGTCTCAGAGCGGCTCACAATCTCCTTTACCTTCCTCCCCCACAACAGACACCCTGTGAGGTGGGTGGGGCTGGAGAGGGCTCTCACAGCAGCTGCCCTTTCAAGGACAACCTCTGCCAGGGCTATGGCTGACCCAAGGCCATGCTAGCAGGTGCAAGTGGAGGAGTGTGGAATCAAACCCGGTTCTCCCAGATAAGAGTCTGCACACTTAACCACTACACCAAACTGGCAAACCCAAAGCACAAGGCTTACCGTGAAAACCAGCCTCTGCACAACCAACAAACTCACCAAACAATTCAACAATTACAAAAGCACATATTAGTTCACGACAGAGAGAACTAGTTTGGTGTAGTGGTGAAGTGCCTGGACTCTTATCTGGGAGAACCGGGTTTGATTCCCCACTCCTCCATGTGCACCTGCTGGAATGGCCTTGGGTCAGCCATAGCTCTGGCAGAGGTTGTCCTTGAAAGGGCAGCGGTTGTGAGAGTCTTCTCAGCCCCACCCACCTCACAGGGTGTTTGTTGTGTGGGAGGAAGATAGAGGAGATTGTGAGCTGCTCTGAGACTCTAAGCGGAGGGTGGAATATAAATCCAATGTCGTCGTCGATAGACCATACAATTAGTCCTTAGCAAAACAGGGAACAAGCTCACCAAGAATCAATCCAGTCTTTATAGCAAGCAATGCTCAGCTCATGCCAAGGAATCCTGGTGAAATAGTTGTGCAATTAATCAATGTCTCAATATATGTGGCCAATCCGCCAAAAGGTTGAAAAGAACAAGGTCGTACTGGAACACTTGTTTCGCACAGGCTTCTTTGAGCTTTTTACAACATTTTCATACCCTGGGCAAAAAACGCCATTCCATAAGAACATAAGAGAAGTCATGTTGGATCAGGCCAATGGCCCATCCAATCCAACGCTCTGTGTCACACAGTGGCCAAAATAAATAAATAAATAAATCCACACACACACACACACACTGTGGCTAATAGCCACTGATGGACCTCTGCTCCATATTTTTATCCAATCCCTTCTTGAAGCTGTCTATGCTTGTGGCCGCCACCACCTCCTGTGGCAGTGAATTCCACGTTAATCACCCTTTGGGTGAAGGACTTCCTTTTATCCCTTTTAACCTGAAGCTTGTTGCTGACTGCTCAGCAATTTCATGGAATGCCCACGAGTTCTTGTATTGTGAGAAAGGGAGAAAAGGACTTCTTTCTCTACTTTCTCCATCCCATTCCATTACAACATTGAAAGGCACTTGAAGAGTGCTAACGAAAAACAGTTACAAGTAGTTTATGTGTAACCCTTGAACAGCCTGGGTGGGATTTCCGGAGCAAGCCGATTAGGCTGATTCTACATTCAAGTTTGGGTCTGATTTTCTGCGCACTGAAATCGCCTTCTAGAAATCCGGAATATATTTTTTCATCTGCACTCAAAATTTTGCTCCTGGACTTCTCCACATTTGCTTGCTTTACTGGTGGTGGGGGGTGGGGGCAGGTTTAATAGTTCCTTTGTTCTTTCTTGAGAAACAAGTTTATTGACCTGTTTACCAGGAAAGACAATCATCTTTATGGTCCTGTGGAATGCCCCTCCTGGAAAACCCTCATTCAAAGGTAGTCTTGGAAAGTCAGGGGCAACTCCTGCTGAAAATGGTGTCAGCGCCAATTCAGGAATTTAAATGTAAATGACAGTCAAAACACGGGAGCAAGATAAGAAGTCAAGGCACATTGTAATGTAGATGACTTTGCACTAGACCTTTAATCCTGGTTTAGCCCTGTCTCCAAACTGGCATTCTGCACTAGAGTAATAGAATCAGATAAACCAACTCTATGACTCTGTGATTCTATTATTTTAGTGTAGAATGTCTGCTTGGGGGACAGAGATAAACCAGGATTAAAGGTCTAGTGTGAAATTGGTCGATCACTTTTGAAAGCGCAGCATTACTGGATCTATTGCCCAGAGTAAAATCAGCCTAAGTTGCATAGGGAGCCCTCCGCCAGCGGTCTGCCTTGCTGAAGTCCACCCCAGCGGGGTCCCGGTTCTGCTCCGTGCGGGAAGCCTCTTTTGTTGCCCGCGTCTGCAGCGCTGAAAGGGTTAAAGGGAGACGAGCTTGTTTGCTAGAGAGGCCGCGATTTGGGGGAAGAGGGTGGAGGGTCGGCGAAAGGGTTTGCTTCCGAAGCCAATCTGTGAAAGCATCTTCATTAAATTGCATGCGAATTGCTAGCCGCCCTCCGCCTTAAATGCAGCGACTGCCGTGAAGAGGTGTGCTTGCGCGGGAGAGGTGATACCTGGCGTAAGTCGTCTCAGTGTTGGAAGGCAGGAATTTTGCTAGGCGTGTGGCTTTGCTTGGGGACGGGTTAGGGCTGCCAGTCCCCGGGTGGGTGAAATAAGAAACACCGCCGTGCAGTGAGCACGCTTAAAAAAGGCTCCACAGCTTTCCAAATGCAATAGTCATTGATTTCCAGCAGTGACTTTTAAACAAAATTGATATGACTCTAAACGGAGTGCAGTGTCTACAAATTGACAAATTAGTCTTGATGCAATCGATGTTCCCTCTAAGCTGCAGATTCTGTCATTGGATCTTAAATTTGTACCATTTTGCATTCTAAACCACTCCCTACCAGATAATTATACTATACTGTCATTGGATCTTAAATTTGTACCATTTTGCATTCTAAACCACTCCCTACTGGATAATTTTACTATACTGTCACTGGATCTTAAATTTGTATCATTTTGCATTCTAAACCACTCCCTACCAGATAATTTTACTATATCAAAGATTTCAGGTTTTCACAGCTGGCATCATCATTAGGGTTTGTAGAATCTTTCGGGCTCAAGTGCCGTGTTCTACTGGAGAAAGTTTTTCTTCCAGACGTTTCGTTCTCAGCTGCGGAGAACATCCTCAGTGGCGTTGCAGCCGGAGCAGGTCAGAACGCCTGCTCCGGCTGCAACGCCACTGAGGATGTTCTCCGCAGCTGAGAACGAAACGTCTGGAAGAAAAACTTTCTCCAGTAGAACACGGCACTTGAGCCCGAAAGATTCTACAAACCCTAACTTCACTATACTGTCACTGGATCTTAAATTTGTACCATTTTGCATTCTAAACCACTCCCTACCAGATAATTTTACTGTACTGTCATTAGATCTTAAATTTGTACCAGTTTGCATTCTGAGCCACTGACTACCCGCCATGTGTGGCTTTGCTCACTGTACCGGATTCCTGGTCTGATGAAGTGTGCTTAGAGAGCACACGAAAGCTTATGTTCTGAATAAAACTAAGTTGGAAGGCTGACTACTTGGTTCTATCTGCAGAATCTTGTGAGCAAAAATTCTACTTTGTGAGCTACTGGCAATAAAGTTGTGAGCTACTGCATCAATTATTGTGCTCCTGGGCTATTTTTCCTGACCTAAGGCAAAAATGTGTGAGCTGGAGGCTAAAAATCTGTGAGCTAGCTCACGCTAACTCAGCTTAGAGGGAACACTGGATGCAGTAAATGTTGCATGCTGCAATGAATTGGTACCACTTCCTGTTGACTTTATATGCCTCTTTTCTGGCAGACACAGATTGTTCCGTAATGCTGGCATAAATGTAGAGGTAGCAGTCCTCTATTCAACAGGTGTGGCTACACGAGTCCCAGGTTTAATTCGTGTTTCATTTGCCACTTCTGCTGGCCACATATATTCTTGAATCTGGAACCCGTGCTAAGGCAACAGCTCGCATTCAGTTTGCTAACATCTCTAGTCTGCACGATTGGTTCTCCAGCCAGTGGCTTGGAGAATGCATTTAAATTTAAAGCGGCTTTCTTTCCACCTTTCTCCCTTCCCTTCCCCCATCTATTTGCCTCCCTCCCTACCTGCCTGCCTTCCTTGTGCCTCTCAAACATTTGATGTTAATGCCTTGAGACTCTCAGATATCTGATTTTTTATTCTCTGTGGCTCTTATGTTAAGCAAGTTTGGCCAGCCCTGCCATAGGGGATAATGGAAAAAGGGTATCTGGGGCTCGGGGGGGGGGGGGCTGTTTTTTGAGGATGTGGCACCAAATTTTCAGCATAGCATCTGGTGAAACTCCTCAAAACACTCCCCAAGTTTCAAAAAAGATTGGACCAGGGGGTCCAATTCTATGAGTCCCAAAAGAAGGTGCCCCTATCCTTCATTCTTTCCAATGGAGGAAAGGCATTTAAAAAGGTGTGCAGTCCCTTTAAATCTGATGGCCAAAACTCCCTTTGGAGTTCAATCATGCTTGTCACATAATTGCTCCTGGCTCCACCCCCAATGTCTCCTGGCTCCACCCCCAAAGTCCCCAGATATTTCTTGAGTCAAACTTGGCAACCATAGGAAGGGTTCAATAGCTTTAAAATATAATGTTCTGATTTTTCTGCTTAGAAAAGCTGTCTCAAAGATCGATCCAAGTGGGAAACAGAACAAAGTTGAAGTCCATTCCATGCGGCACACGAAAGCTTACTAGCTATCTATAACTCTGCTCACTGCACCCCATTTAGATTTATACCTCTCTGAGGATGCCAGCCACAGCTGCTGGCGAAACGTCAGGTTCTACAATGCCAAGACCACGGCCATGCAGGCCGGAAAATCTGCAACTAATACAACACAGACGCTCCTTCTGATCCACTTAGGTGTCTCTTGACCACAGTCAGTGATAGAACTCTGTTCTCTTTTGGGTTTTTTCTGCCTTTTTGATTTCTTTCCCTTTCTCTCTTCATAGGCAAGGGAATAAGAGTGTCATTTCTGAGTGAGAGACAACCGAAGAGAAAGGGGAAGGAGATGGAAGAGGAGAACCCAGAAGAACCTGGAACTGGCCAGAGATGGAGGAAAGGTCCTCATCCCCTCCGAGCAGGGAGTGGTGTTGAATTTTGGGAAAGAGCTGTGCTAGAGGTCGTGGCTCAAGACACTGTGACCGCTGATGAACGTAGCCAATGCTTCCGCCAGTTCCGTTATCATGAGGCCAGTGGGCCCCGAGAGGTTTGCAGCTGGCTCCATGGACTTTGCAACCAGTGGCTGAAGCCGGAGAGGCACACCAAGAAGCAGATCCTGGACCTGGTGATCCTGGAGCAGTTCCTGGCCATCCTTCCTCAGGAAATGCAACCCTGGGTCAGAGGATGTGGGCCAGAGACCAGTTCCCAGGCGCTGGCCCTGGCCGAAGGTTTCCTCCTGAGTCAGGCAGAGGAGAAGAGGCAGTCAGAACAGGTGAGGGGGTTTTATTCACTCAGTTCAAGCAGTGACCATATCCTAAGGCTTCCGCTCAGATATTTCTGTGTGTGTTTGTGTTAACTGCCACCAAGTTGCTTCCAACTTATGGCAATCCTATGAATTAATGTCATCTAAATCCTCCTATCGTTAACAGCCTTAAGAACATAAGAGAAGCCATGTTGGATCAGGCCAATGGCCCATCCAGTCCAACACTCTGTGTCACATAAGAACACAAGAGAAGTCCTGTTGGATCAGGCCAATGGCCCATCCAGTCCAACACTCTGTGTCACATAAGAACATAAGAGAAGCCATGTTGGATCAGGCTGATGGCCCATCCAGTCCAACACTGTCACACAGTGGCCAAAAAAACTAGATGCCATCGGGAGGTCCACCGGTGGGGCCAGGATGCTAGAAGCCCTCCCACTATCCGCCCCCCAAGCACCAAGAATACAGAGCACCACTGCCCCAGACATAGAGTTCCAACAATATGCTGTGGCTAATAGCCACTGATGGACCTCTGCTCCATATGTTTATCCAATCCCCTCTTGAAGCTGGCTATGCTTGTAGCTGCCACCACCTCCTGTGGCAGTGAATTCCATGTGTTAATCACCCTTTGGGTGAAGAAGTACTTCCTTTGATCAGTTCTAACCCGACTGCTTAGCAATTTTATTGAGTGCCCACGAGTTCTCATATTGTGCTTGTCACAACCTTGCACCTGGCTCCACCCCCAAAGTTTTCTGGCTCCACCCCCAAAATCTCCTGGCTTCACCTCCAAAGCCCCCAGATATCTGTAAAAACTTTCCTCCATAGGGTTGCCAGTCCCCAGGTGATGGCAGGGGATCCCCCGGTTTGGAGGCCCTCCCCCCGCTTCAGGGTCATTAGAAAGCGGGGGAAGGGAGGGAAGTGTCTGCTGGGCACTCCATTATTCCTTATGCAGACCGATTCCCATAGGATATAATGGAGAATTGATTTGCAGGTATCTGGGACTCTGGGGTGGGCTGTTTTTTTTTTTAGGTAGAGGCACCAAATTTGCAGCATAGCATCCAGTGCCTCTCTCCAAAATGCCCTCCAAGTTTCAAAAGGATTGGACTACGGGGTCCAATTCTATGAGTCCCCAAACAAGGTGCCCCTATTCTTCATTATTCCAAATGGAGGAAAGGCATTTAAAAGGAGCATCTTCCTCCCTCACAGCAGACACCCTGTGAGGTGGGTAGGGCTAAGAGGGCTCTCACAGCAGCTGCCCTTTCAAGGGCAACCTCTGCCAGAGCGATGGCTGACCCAAGGCCATTCCAGCAGGTGCAAGTGGAGGAGTGGGGAATCAAACCCGGTTCTCCCAGATAAGAGTGTGCACACTGAACCACTACACCAAACTGGCAGTTGTTTCAAGGCTTCACTGTTATCTGACTATCACCCGCATACCTCAAATTGTTATTATTCCTTCCACCAGTCTTCACTTCATCTTCATCTAAATCTAATCTAGTTTTTCTTATGGTATGTCCTGCATATAGAGTGAGGAGACTGGGAGATAAAATACATTGTAGTCCGACACCATTGCCAATTTGGAGACCGTTCTGTTTCTCCATATTCTCTCCTAACAGTGCCTTCTTGTCCAGAGTACAGGTTGTATATCAAAGCAGTCAGATGCTGTGGCATACTCATTTCCAGGCCTTTTTTGTTTGTAGCAGAAACTTCTTTGCATATTAGAAGAAGAGCCTGTAAGAAGAGCCCTGTAAGCTCTTGGAGGATTCGCTACATCAGGGGGTTGTAGGCTAATATGCAAAGGAGTTCCTGCTACAAAAAAACCCAAACCCTGCCCGTTTCTTTTAAAACCACCTGTGGCTTTTCATGATCCACACAGTCTAAATCTTTGCTGAAATCTATGAAACAGAAGCTGATTTTCTTCTGAAATTCTCTCATGCACTCCCAACAGCTGACCTAAATGCCATTCTTTTCTGAATCCAGCGTGAACTTCTGGCATTTCTTGTTCCCTAAATGGCAACAGTCTTCATTTTGGTGTAGTGGTTAAGTGTGTGGACTCTTAAATGGGAGAACCGGGTTTGATTCCCCACTCCTCCACTTGCACCTGCTGGAATGGCCTTGGGTCAACCATAGCTCTGGCAGAGGTTGTCCTTGAAAGGGCAGCTGCTGTGAGAGCCCTCTCCAGCCCCACCCACCTCACAGGGTGTCTGTTGTGGGGGAGGAAGGGAAAGGAGATTGTAGGCTGCTCTGAGCCACTGTCCTTGAAAGGGCAGCTGCTGTGAGAGCCCTCTCAGCCCCACCCACCTCACAGGGTGTCTGTTGTGGGGGAGGAAGGGAAAGGAGATTGTAGGCCGCTCTGAGCCACTGTCCTTGAAAGGGCAGCTGCTGTGAGAGCCCTCTCAGCCCCACCCACCTCACAGGGTGTCTGTTGTGGGGGAGGAAGGGAAAGGAGATTGTAGGCCGCTCTGAGCCACTGTCCTTGAAAGGGCAGCTGCTGTGAGAGCCCTCTCAGCCCCACCCACCTCACAGGGCGTCTGTTGTGGGGGAGGAAGGGAAAGGAGATTGTAGGCACTCTGAGCCTCTGTCCTTGAAAGGGCAGCTGCTGTGAGAGCCCTCTCCAGCCCCACCCACCTCACAGGGTGTCTGTTGTGGGGGAGGAAGGTAAAGGAGATTGTGAGCCGCTCTGAGACTCTTCGGAGTGGAGGGCGGGATATAAATCCAGTATCTTCTTCTTCTTCTTCATTTTTTGCGAAGGTCTAGAACAGGGGTGGCCAAACTTGCTCAGTGTAAGAGCCACATAAAATAAACATCAGATGATTGAGAGCCACAAGACGCGGGCGTCAGATGTTTGAGAGCCGCAAGACAGGAAGGAAGGGAGGCAAATAGACGGGGACGGAGAGGTGGAAAGAAAGCAACTCCGACTTTAAATGCAATTCTCCAGGTGATTTAAAGAGAGAAATGCCTTCTCCAAGTCAGCTGATGAGGCAGTGGGGGCTTTGAAAGCCACACAATGTGTGTGAAAGAGCCATATGCGGCTCCTGAGCCACAGTCTGGCTACCCCTGGTCGAGTAGTTGCTGCAGTCTTTAATGTCTCCTCCATTTGGAACTGGAATGTGCAGTGAGTTTTCCTTAGATATTTCTACCTCTAGATATTTCACTAGGCTGGGAAGAAAAACCCAAACCTCATTCTTAGGCCTGTGTTTGAAGCAGCTCTGATGGTGGATGCAGGGATGACCGAGTCTGGGAGTGTGCCAGGATCCATCTCCTCTGCCTGCTCCATTCCGTCTCTTATTAGTCTCCCTTGCTGTCGTTTCAGATGCGGGGACAAACCGTGAAGACAGAGGTGAAGCTCTCTGAGGCAGGAGGAGCTCCATCGGAGGAAAGTCAGGCGGTTCAGACCCAGGAACGTGCCCACGATGCCCTGTCGAGTGGTAAGGGTGCCTCCTGCCCAGATGGGATGAGGGGACCTAGTGGAGTTGCTGGGCAGGAGGTTCAGGACAGGAGAAAAGGGGGATACTTTTGCAGACGACATCGAATGGAGTTCTGGGACGTGGTTCCAGAGGGTGTAGTCATGGCCACTCCACTTCAAGGGGAAGTGGATGGATTCACGGAAGACAATTCCGTTCTTATTTACCTTCATTAAATATGCATCTCTCACCTTCCTTCCATGGTGGCTCAAAAAAGAAAAGGAAGGGCCGAGGCCTGGATAGGCCAGGTGAACCCGATCTTGTCAGATCTTGGAAGCTTAGCAGGGTCGACAACTCTGGTTAGTACTTGGATGGGAGTCCTCCTTGAAATACCAGCAGTCAGGAGATGGGAGTAGGCTTTATTCAGCTATCTCCCTGAATATCCTTCTCATGTCTTCAGTAGGGATCAGTCAACAGAGGTAGCCATGGCTTTCAGGTGTAAAGACACATGCACACACGGAAGGAAGGAAGGAAGGAAGGAAGGAAGGAAGGAAGGAAGGAAGGAAGGAAGGAAGGAAGGAAGGAAGGAAGGAAGGAAGGAAGGTGGATGGAGGATGGATGGAGGATGGATGGATGGATGATGGATGGATGGATGGATGGATGGATGGATGATGGATGGATGATGGATGGATGATGGATGGATGGATGGATGGATGGATGGATGATGGATGGATGGATGATGGATGGATGGATGGATAGATGAATGGATGGATGGATGGATGGATGGATGGAGAGAGGGAGGAGAAAGAGAGAGAGAAAGATGAGGTGGAGGAAGAGAGAAGGGAGGGAGGGAGGAAAAATGGATGAGGCAGGGAGAGGAAGAAGTGGAAAGAAAGCAATTTTAATTTTAAAAGTCAGATCTTTGAGAGCCACAAGACATGAAGTCAATTTAGGAAGGAAGGAAGGAATAACAGATAGGGCAGGGGGAGGAAGAAGTGGAAAGAAAGCAATTTTAATTTTAAAAGTCAGATCTTTGAGAGCCGCAAGGCATGAAGTCAGATGTAGGGAGGGAGGGAGGGAGGAAAAGATAATTCTGGGTGCAGCTGTTAGCCCTGGTGAATAAATGGACTGTTTACATTCCCCTGACCAGGACGGCCCAGGCTGGCCCAATCTCCTTAGATCTCAGAAGCCAAGCAGGCTCAGCCCTGCTTAGTTCTTGCACGGGAGACCACCAAAGAAGTCCAGAGTTGCTATGCAGAAGCAGGCAAAGGCATACCAAATCTGAAGGTCTCTTGGCTTGAATAACTGTGGATCTTGGCTTGAATAACTCTAAGTCGGCTATGACTTGTGCACACTTTACGAAGCCGCAGACACCATGTTTTTGGACAGCATACCTCTGAAACCCCATCATTAGGGGGCAATAATTTGGATGTGCTTAAAGGGGTAACTGGCAAGCCAAAGTCAGAAAGAGGATACTGGACTAAGGATGCTAGGCCAAGTTCGGTGTAGTGGTTAAGTGTGCAGACTCTTATCTGGGAGAACCGGGTTTGATTCCCCCACTCCTCCACTTGCAGCTGTTAGCATGGCCTTGGGTCAGCCATAGCTCTCCTTAGGAGTTGTCCTTGAAAGGGCAGCTTCTGGGAGAGCTCTCTCAGCCCCACCCACCTCACAGAGTGTCTGTTGTGGGGGAGGAAGATAAAAGGAGATTGTAAGCCACTGAGTCTCTGATTCAGAGAGAAGGGCGGGGTATAAATCTGCAGTCTTCTTCTTCTTCTTCTTGGTACCCCTATAAGGCTTGAGTGTGGAGCATGGGGTGGACAGGAAGTCATGCCAACGTCTCCTCCAGCCTAATGCCTGGATGCGAGATCACAGCTTCAGCAGTTGCCCTGGACACCCATCGGTAGTACCCTAAAGTTTCCAGAGCAGAGCAAATGCACTAAAAATCACATGTGAGTTTTGGGCTGGATGTGATGGTGACGTGTTGTGGAACATTGTTTCTAGCTCCTCTCTTTTTCTCCTGCCTGACCAGAGTCCAGGGTGGGAGGGCCAAAAAGGTGGGAGAATGGTGTGCCTGAGCTTTTGGTCTCATCCAAAACGGATGTTGCAACCTTTGGAGCGCCAAGGTTCAGGGTGCACATTTCAAGTCTCGCAGAAAGATTTGCAACATTAATAATACCTGAGGCTCAGGACTACCTGGTGCTTCTCTTCCACCTCTCACACATACAAGAACGTAAGAGAAGCCCTGTTGGATCAGGCCAATGGCCCATCTAGTCTAACACTCTGTGTCACATAAGAACAGAAGAGAAGCCATGTTGGATCAGGCCAATGGGCCATCCAGTCCAACACTCTGTGTCACATAAGAACATAAGAGAAGCCATGTTGGATCAGGCCAATGGCCCATCCAGTTCAACACTCTGTGTCACGTAAGAACATAAGAGAAGCCATGTTGGATCAGGCCAATGGGCCATCCAGTCCAACACTCTGTGTCACATAAGAACAGAAGAGAAGCCATGTTGGATCAGGCCAATGGGCCATCCAGTCCAACACTCTGTGTCACGTAAGAACAGAAGAGAAGCCATGTTGGATCAGGCCAATGGCCCATCCAGTTCAACACTCTGTGTCACATAAGAACATAAGAGAAGCCATGTTGGATCAGGCCAATGGCCCATCCAGTTCAACACTCTGTGTCACGTAAGAACATAAGAGAAGCCATGTTGGATCAGGCCAATGGGCCATCCAGTTCAACACTCTGTGTCACATAAGAACAGAAGAGAAGCCATGTTGGATCAGGCCAATGGGCCATCCAGTCCAACACTCTGTGTCACATAAGAACAGAAGAGAAGCCATGTTGGATCAGGCCAATGGGCCATCCAGTCCAACACTCTGTGTCACATAAGAACAGAAGAGAAGCCATGTTGGATCAGGCCAATGGCCCATCCAGTTCAACACTCTGTGTCACGTAAGAACATAAGAGAAGCCATGTTGGATCAGGCCAATGGCCCATCCAGTCCAACACTCTGTGTCACATAAGAACAGAAGAGAAGCCATGTTGGATCAGGCCAATGGCCCATCCAGTCCAACACTCTTTGTCACGTAAGAACATAAGAGAAGCCATGTTGGATCAGGCCAATGGCCCATCCAGTTCAACACTCTGTGTCACGTAAGAACATAAGAGAAGCCATGTTGGATCAGGCCAGTGGGCCATCCAGTCCAACACTCTGTGTCACGTAAGAACATAAGAGAAGCCATGTTGGATCAGGCCAGTGGGCCATCCAGTCCAACACTCTGTGTCACATAAGAACAGAAGAGAAGCCATGTTGGATCAGGCCAATGGGCCATCCAGTCCAACACTCTGTGTCACATAAGAACAGAAGAGAAGCCATGTTGGATCAGGCCAATGGCCCATCCAGTTCAACACTCTGTGTCACGTAAGAACATAAGAGAAGCCATGTTGGATCAGGCCAATGGCCCATCCAGTCCAACATTCTGTGTCACATAAGAACATAAGAGAAGCCATGTTGGATCAGGCCTATGGCCCATCCAGTCCAACATTCTGTGTCACATAAGAACATAGGAGAAGTCATGTTGGGTCAGACCAATGGCCCATCCAGTCCCACACTCTGTGTCACACAGTGGCCAAAAAACCCAAACAAACCAGGTGCCATCAGGAGGTCCATCAGTGAGGCCAGAACACTAGAAGCCCTCCCACTGTTGCCCCCCCCCCATAACACCTTTCATTGCAGATTTTTTAGAGCATAAAGAAGACACTCTGGGAACAGGGATGCATGAAGCAGAATTCAAAGAAGCAAACAGTGTAGGAATTTGAGATTAACATTAATCCTTCCAATTTTGTCTCCATTTCAGGCATTGAAGAGAAGTTGCCAAACCCTCGTCTTTGCCAAGGAGTGGAAACGGCTGCTTCACTTCTGGTCCAGGTAGGAGGAAAAGATGGGGGAGAACCAGGGCCCTCCTTCTTTCTCAAGTAGGCTTTTGGTCCTGCTGACTGAGGAGAGGGAGGCTCTGAACCCCACTCTCTTCACACATGCCAACCTCTACATCCTGCCCCCTCCCAGAATGCCCCTGTGGAGAGTGTAACCTCTGCCTGGAATGATCTCTGATGATGGAATGTTCTTTTTCTTTCAGTCTCCCTTTTCCTTTGAGGAGGTGGCCGTGTCTTTCACGGAGGCCGAGTGGGCCCTGCTAGATCCAGGCCAAAGAGCTCTCCACTGGGAAGTCATGCTGGAGAACTATGGGAGCGTGACCTCCCTAGGTAAGGATCTTTCATAGGTGCTGTCACGTTCTCAGGGTGCAGGCAGGCAGGAGTCCAAAGCCAGTCCAAGGTCAAAGTCCAGGAAGTCAAGCAAGAGCCAAGTCACCAATGCAGGATCACAAACCAGAATCAGAAGTCAATGTCCAAAAGCCAAAAGGTCAAGGTGCCAAGGAAATCAAGCAGGTCAGGATCAGGAAGGAGCGTGGATGCAAGCCAGAGAATAGACTTGTTGCTTCCACAAGGTTACCAGGTACTGGGTGGGAGCTATATGGGAGTCTCAATCAGCTTACTCCCTAGGTGGCAGTGACTCTGCTAGAACTCAGGGCTGAGAGATCTGAAGCATCGGCGTGCCTCATGTCTTCACTCTGAAAGTTCTTTCTGGAGCCTGCTTCGAACTCTTGAGATGGGAGGAGGAGAGCCTGGAGGAGATTGATTGTCAACATTTGACACTGGTGCCTGGAGAGTGATTGATGGGCCAGCTGCTGTTTGTTCAGCTGAGGAACTGACTGGCAACTCTTCCAGGTCTGTTAACCCTTCCAGCTCCTCCTCATCAGGGCTCATGACAGATGCCAAAGGTGTGAATTGCTGCCATTGGAATGATGCATAAATCAAAATATTGGAAAGCATCATGTGTTTGTGAGGCCTGCCCAGCTACTGGCCCCTTCCTAGGGGCCTCAAGGAGATTGGTTGGTAGTGAAAGGATGTTTAGCATGGCTAGATAGACTGACCAAAGGCACCTGGCTGGCTCAGGAGAAACTGAGGCCAGTATTCTGGCCATCACCCAAGCCATGTGACCGAGGCAGGGATGAGAGACCCTCAGAAAGACTTCGGAAGGGGTCCGATCTCAATTTCTCAGTTGCAAGCTTTGACAGAATTCCAAGACAAAGCAGGTTTTAAAATGCTGGTTGGGACAGAGAGTCAGGAAAATTATGAATTAATCTCCCCTGGAGATAAGAGCTTATGGAATTGGCTGCTCTACTCGCTCCCTGATTGGCCAGCAGCAGCTTTGAGTACAGATAAAACAGCCAAACTTGATAGAAAAAAAAATCATTCTCCTTTTGAGTCATTTTTTGGTCTTTGTCTGAGAGAATTTGGCTTCTGAGGGAAGAGGCTTTGGGAGTCCGGGAATTGTCAGAAAAGTACTTTTAGAAAGGGAAGAAGGGG
Organism: Heteronotia binoei; assembly: GCF_032191835.1. Taxonomy (NCBI): domain Eukaryota; kingdom Metazoa; phylum Chordata; class Lepidosauria; order Squamata; family Gekkonidae; genus Heteronotia; species Heteronotia binoei. The sequence goes on along the minus strand of NC_083227.1, from coordinate 14,554,653 downwards.
GACTCCATTGACTTAAGACAGATTAAAACTACCCTGAGGGAGAATTCAGATTTTCAGTCAAGAAAGCTACAACACTGCTTTTTGCAGATGTATAACACTGGAGGAGGAATTTTTAGGAGGTTTTAGGAGCTAGAGAGAGCTCCCGGACAAGCCAAATAGGAAAAGGAGTTATTCCTTCTTTGAGACAAGAAGAATAACTTCTGGCCAGTAGAAAGGGGTTGGGAAGAGAACCTTGGTTTGTGATAAAGAGGAAGAACTCAAACACCTCAAGAGCAGTGTTCCTTCTAAGCTGAGTTAGTGTGAGCTAGCTCACAGGTTTTTAGCCTCCAGCTCACACATTTTTGTCTAAGCTCAGGAAAAATGACCCCAGAGCAAACTAATTTATGCAGTGCTCATAACATTAACACCAGTAGCTCACAAAGTAGAATTTTTGCTCACAAGACTCCACAACTTAGTGGGAGTATTGGCCCCAAGCAAACTAATTTATGCAGTAGCCAAATCACTTGCTCACAGTTTTTATGCCAATAACTCACAAAGTAGATTTTTTTGCTCACAAGACTCCACAGCAGGGGTGGCCAGTGGTAACTCTCCAGACTTTTTTTGCCTACAACTCCCACCAGCCCCAGCCAGCATGGCCAACGGCTGGGGCTGATGGGAGTTGTAGGCAAAAAAAAACATCTGGAGAGCTACCATTGGCCACCCCTGGCTTAGAGGGAGTATTGATTAGAATTACACAAACGACAGTGAATACACAGTCAATTAGTTTATGTAACGTTACAGAGATATAAAGTTAGCACACTAACAAAATGTGTTTGTAACAAAGAGAGATGACATTTCATGTCCTAGAAAAGCAATTTTTGTATTGACTACACTTATTAAAGAAGGGCTACAGATGTACCACTTAAGGTAGCCAAAGGAAAAGACTCTCAAGCTTGTTGCCAAATGCATCAATACCACCCAAATGTGTGTGAGCAGGTATGTAGAATTGTCACTGATATCCCCATAGTAGGTGAACACTCAAAGGTAGAAGCAGAAAACTCATCCTCCAGTTAAAGACAATTTCATAAACGAGTACTTCTTAAACTCACTTCTCACTGTAGTTAATGCAGAACCTGACGTGGATAGAAAAACATTTTAAATAACATGGGCCCAGCTTGCAATAGTAAGCAAAGTTTCTTCCCTTTAGAGGTTCTTGAACGACACACAGTTGTTAAAAAAAATTGGTTATTAATTCAGTGCAATACTTTTATTTGTGATAGGTAGACACACATTGATATTGTATAACTTTGTTATCTACGGGAGGGCCTGGCAGGGATAAGATGTGACCAGCAGCTCAGTTTGGGAAGACAGGTGATCTGATAGCACAAATGCACACCCAGTTATGAGGAGTGCCTGACTGGTACCTTGGCTCCTTGCCTGGGTGCTGATTGAAACTCTTTATTCCAGCAGCAGATATAGAGGACACAGCTGGGGAATTCCAGGGGTTCTCTTTGGGAAAAGTCAAGAATGAAGATGCGGAAGGACAATTCAGAGATGAACCACAGAGGCAGGAGGGAAGCCGCACAGGTAAGAGGACGCTTGAGCCCATTTCTTGCCAAGGAGGGGGGTTTACGTGAAATGCCAGTCGAAGAAGAAAGTTCAGTCAAAAACACAAGGAACAAAGGCCTCCATCCTAACCAGAGAATCCGCTCCAGGGGGAATGAAAGCGTCACCTTTGCAAAGACCTTCAGTCAGAGAATAAATGTCATTTTGCCGACACAAATTCCCTTAGGACAGAAACTGTCTAATTGCTTGCAGTGTGGAAAGAGCTTTAGTCAGAAGTGAGTCCTTACTTCACATTAAAAAGACAAACAAGTAGGGAGCCATTTAAATGGTCAGAGTCCAAAACAAGTGTCTCTCATACAAGATGCTTAATGTACTTGTATATATTGTATATAGAGCCCCGTGGTACAGAGTGGTAAAGCTGCAGTGCTGCAGTCTGAGCTCTCTGCTCACGACCCGAGTTCGATCCCAGCGGAAGCTGGGTTCAGGTAGCTGGCTCCAGGTCGACTCAGCCTTCCATCCTTCCGAGGTTGGTAAAACGAGTACCCAGCTTGCTGGGGGTGGGTGGGTGGGAAGTGTAGATGACTGGTGAATGCAATGGCAAACCACCCCGTAAAAAGTCTGCTGTGAAAACAGCGTGAGGCAACATCACCCCAGAGTCAGAAATGACTGGTGCTTGCACAGGGGACTGCCTTTACCTTTATATTATTGTACACTTCCGTGTAAAGAAGGAAGAAGCTGCTGAAATATTTGGACTGCAGATGGGAATTTAGGTACAGATCAGACTATAACAGGATCTCTTTTTCTATTTCAGCAGGGGATGATCAGAGAATTGGGGAGGATGAGGAACTGCATCCTCAGTTGGTGGATGAAGCCAAGAAGGAAGACCTGAGAGCAAACTTCAGAAATCAAGTTGGATCCAAGAGGCAGAAAAGAAGCCACATGGTCAAAAAGAGGGGTAAACCCATTCCTTGCCAAGGCGGGGATTTCCGTGAAGTAATTCACATGGTGAAAGAAACATACGAGTGCTTGGCGTGTGAAGTGAACTTCTCAGATCAATCCCAGTATAATGCCCACTCACAAATCCACAATGGAAAGAAAACCCATCAGTGCCTGGATTGTGGAAAGACCATGATACGCAGAGCAGAGCTCCTTAGGCATCAAAGAACACATACAGGAGAGAAACCTTATGTCTCCTCAGACTGTGGCATGAGATTCTCAGAGAAATCCAACTGCTTTTGGTGCGGAAAGTACTTCAGATGCAGCTCACAGCGTCTTCGGCACCAAAGTATCCACAGAGGGGCGAAGCCTTTTGAATGCTCACAGTGTGGGAAGAGATTCAGTCAGAATGGTGCTCTTCAACAACATCTAAGAACCCACACAGGGGAGAAGCCTTTTGAATGCTCAGAGTGTGGAAAGAGGTTCAGTCAGAGAGGCAACCTTCAACTACACCTAAGAACCCACACAGGGGAGAAACCTTTTGAATGTTCGGAATGTGGAAAGAGATTCACTCACAGTGGCCATTTTCAAAATCATCTAAGAACCCACACAGGAGAGAAACCTTTTGAATGTTCAGTCTGTGGAAAGGGATTCAGTCAGAGTTGCCATCTTCAAATTCATCTAAGAATCCACACAGGTGAGAAGCCTTTTGAATGTTCAGAGTGTGGAAAGAAATACAGTGACAGAAGTACTCTTCAAAATCATCTAAGAACCCACACCGGGGAGAAGCCGTTTGAATGCTCAGAGTGTAGGAAGAGATTCACTGATGGAAGCACTCTTCAAAATCATCTAAGAACACACACAGGGGAGAAGCCTTTTGAATGTTCAGTGTGTGGGAAGGGATTCCGTCAGAATAGCCATCTTCAGATTCATGTAAGAACCCACACAGGGGAGAAGCCTTTTGAATGTTCAGTGTGTGAAAAAAGATTCAATACGAGTGGTAGTCTTCAACTGCATCAAAGAATTCACACAGGGGAGAAGCCGTTTGAATGCTCAGAGTGTGGAAAGAAATTTAGTAGGAGTGGCCATCTTCAATTGCACCAAAGAACCCATACAGGGGAAAAACCTTTTGAATGCTCAGAGTGTCGAAAAAAATTCAGTACAAGTGGTAATCTTCAGCTGCATCAAAGAACCCACACAGGGGAGAAGCCGTTTGAATGCTTAGAATGTGGGAAGAAATTTAGTAGGAGTGGCCATCTTCATCTGCACCAAAGAACCCACACAGGGGAGAAGCCATTTGAATGCTCAGAGTGTGGAAAGAAATTCATTACCAATCTTAGTCTTCAACTGCATCAAAGAACCCACACAGGGGAGAAGCCGTTTGAATGCTTAGAGTGTGGAAAGAAATTCAGTAGGAGTGGCCATCTTCAACTGCACCAAAGAACCCACACAAGGGAGAAGCCTTTTGAATGCTCTGTGTGTGAAAAGAAATTTAGTGCGAGTGGTAGCCTTCAGCTGCATCAAAGAATCCACACAGGGGAGAAGCCGTTTGAATGCTCAGAGTGTGGAAAGAAATTTAGTAGAAGTGACCACCTTCAACTGCACCAAAGAACCCACACTGGGGAGAAACCTTTTGAATGTTCACAGTGTGGAAAGAAATTCAGGCTGAGCGGCCACCTTCAAAATCATCTAAGAATCCACACAAAAAGAAACCACAACCACCTAACTGTTTAGCCCAGAGGTGTCAAGTGCATTTGTTACGAGGGCTGGAGCTGACATAAAAGTCACTTTGTCAAACCAGGCCATATGTGCCATAAAATGTAATACCAGGTACCAGAGATATAAACTTCAGAAAGGACACAGGCAAACGCAATTAACAATATTATTATTTTTACTCAAAATACAAACATGCTTAAAAATATTAAGAGCTGTTTCCTTTATTTAACAGTCTTTGATAACTGACACCTCTTGCTCTGAATTATTGTAGCTGGAGTCATTGTCTGTGCTGTAGCAGTCTTGAGTATGCTGTTCAGGAGTGTATCTGTAAGCTTGGAATGTACTTGTGATTTATGGGGATTAATTACAGAAAAGGGCTGTTCAAAGACATATGTTGTCCCAAACAGAGACGGAATTTTAGGTGTGAAAGCTTTTAAGTTGGCGGTAATCTGGCCCTCAAAACTGGTAAAATTTGCCATATCGCATCGAAGACGTCATCTCATGGGCAGTGTTCCCTCTTAGCTGAGTTAGTGTGAGCTAGCTCACAGTTTTTTAGCCTCTGGCTCACACGTTTTTGTCTTAGCTCAGGAAAAATGGAAACTCAGGGAAAAAAAACTAATTTATGCAGTAGTTCACAACTTTCATGCCAGTAGCTCATGATGCAGAATTTTTCCTCACAACACTCCACTGCTTAAAGGGAGTATTGCTCATGGGGCACCTGTTTTAAGTAGAAACACAAGATGCTTTTTAAAATAATGGGCGTGGAGTTTATCTGTGCCTCATCTAACTCCCCAACGGGAACTCAGTGTGGCTTACGACATTTTATAGGGTTGAGAGAACGTAGTGGGCCCAAGTTTTCATAAGCAAGTTTTCAGGCAGAACGACATTGGAACTTGGCTCTCCCTGATCCTAGTCGAATGCTTTAAATGGTATAGCATTCTGGCTGCTGGTACAAATTGTGTCACATAAGAATGACTACAGAGACTGTCTGAACCCGGTTGAAAAACAAGTTTGGGACTTGAAAAGGAGCACTTCAAAAGACACCAGAGCCAGTTTGGTGTAGCAGTTAAGTATGCGGACTCTTATCTGGGAGAACCGGGTTTGATTCCCCACTCCTCCACTTGCAGCTGCTGGAATGGCCTTGGGTCAGCCATAGGTCTCGCAGGATTGTCCTTGAAAGGGCAGCTTCTGTCGGAGCTTTCTCAGCCCACCCACCTCACAGGGTGTCTGTTGTGGGAGAAGAAGATACAAGGAGATTGTAAGCCGCTCTGAAGCTCTGATTCAGAGAGAAGGAAAAGGAAAAATCCCCTGTGAAAGCACCAGTCATTTCCAACTCTGGGGTGACGTTGCTTTCACAACATTTTCATGGCAGAGTTTTTACTGGGTGGTTTGCCATTGCCTTCCCCAGTCATCTACACTTTCCCCCCAGCAAACTGGGTACTCATTTTACTGACCTTGGAAGGATGGAAGGCTGAGTCAACCTAGAGCCAGCTACCTAAAAACCCAGCTTCCACCGAGGATGAAACTCAGGTCATGAGCAGAGCTTAGGACTGCAGTACTGCAGCTTTAACACTCTGCACCACGGGGCTCTTATCAAAGAGAAGAGTGGAGTATAAATCTACGTTCTTCCTCCTCCTCACTGAGGGGCAAATAACCCCAGGGAAGGAGGAAATTTAATTCCCTATTCTTACCACTCCCCCAGGGACAGGTGATCTAACAGACAGGTGAAACTATGGGGGGGGGGCTGACTCACCAGGTTTCCATGGGGGTTCTGAAAATATCAGGGGCAGTGGAGACAAGGAGGGCTCTTTGCCAACAAGTTCAGCTGATCCCAGTTTCTGTTTCTCCCGTTTCAATTATCAATTTGAAATTAGGAACCCCTAATAAAAAGCATAAGGAGCCCCCTGGCGCAGAGTGGTAAAGCTGCAGTACTGCAGTCGGAGCCCTCTGCTCACGACCTGAGTTCGATCCCCGGCAGAAGCTGGTTCAGGTAGCCAGTCCAAGGTTGACTCAGCCTTCCATCCTTCCAAGGTCGGTAAAATGAGTCCCCCAGCTTGCTGGGGGGGAAAGCGTAGATGACTGGGGAAGGCAATGGCAAACCACCCCGTAAAAAGTCTGCCGTGAAAATGTTGTGAAAGCAGCGTCACCCCATAGTCGGAAATGACTATGGAAACAGGGGACTATCTTTACATTTAAAAAAAAATAAAAAGCAACAAGACGACACTGGATTACATTATTCTTTAAAAAAAAACCCTGAGGTGAATTAGTGTATTGGGAAACACAGGAAAAAGTGCCAGTTCACCTTTGCTGTGTTTTCTCCCCTTCCTTTCCCTTTCTCTCATTTATAATACACTCTACCTGTTGTGTTCAATTCTACTTCTGAGAGAAGAAAAAGAGAAAGACTGCTCTGCGGTGATAACAAAGATGTTTGTGACTTAATGAATAGAAGTTAAGCTACCTTTTATTTACTTGCTTATTCTATACTTACCCAGTTTGGTGTAGTGGTTAAGTGTGCGGACTCTTATCTGGGGGAACTGGGTTTGATTCCCCACTCCTCCACTTGCAGCTGCTTGAATGGCCTTGGGTCAGCCATAGCTCTAGTAGGAGTTGTCTTTGAAAGGGCAGCTGCTGTGAGAGCCTTCTTAGCCCCACCCACCTCACAGGGGTGTCTGTTGTGGGGGGGAGAAAATATAGGAGATTGTAAGCTGCTCTGAGTCACTGATTCAGAGAAAAGGGCAGGGTATAAATCTGCAGTCGTCGTCTTCGTATTATTTGCTACAGTCATATCTTTAAAAAAATAATAATTGTAGATAATACCACTTGAACATAAGAACATAAGAGAAGCCATGTTGGATCAGGCCAATGGCCCATCCAGTCCAACACTCTGTGTCACACAGTGGCCAATATATGTGTGTGTATACACACACACACATATATATATGTGGGAAACTTTTCCGTCAAAGTAACTTTCAAGAACGTTTCTTGCCATGAGTATATCCATCTTGGCCCAGGCCTATATTATAAGCACAATATTATATTATCTTGGGTCAGGCCTATATTTTATCATAAGAACATAAGAGAAGCTATGTTGGATCTGTGTCACACAGTGGCCTATATATATATATATATATATATATATATATATATATATATATATATATATATATATATATATATATATATATATATATATATATATATATACATATACATACATACACACACACACACACACAGTAGCTAATAGCCACTGATGGACCTCTGCTCCATATTTTTATCCAATCCCCTCTTGAAGCTGTCTATGCTTGTAGCTGCCGCCGCCACCTCCTGTGGCAGTGAATTCCTTGTGTTAATCACCCTTTGGGTGAAGAAGTACCTCCTTTTATCCGTTCTAACCCGATTGCTCAGCAATTTCATTGAATGCCCACGAGTATTCCTGGAAGTCGTTGGCATAATGCTGTCACTTTCTATGTCTACTGGTAAGTTCCCCCCTCTGGCCAGTTGATGGGTGGCTGAGGGACAGGGTCTGGCAGGAGAGGATTCTTGCTTCCCTCATGGGGGGGGGCACCTGGCAACCCAATCCATATCCCCCTCGGTCCCCACCTTCTGATGGAAAGAGGGTTGTCACCAGTGCAGGGCCTTCTCAGTGGTGGCGCCTAATTAATGACACTCTCCCTGCAGAGATTTGTCTGGGGCTCAGCTCACCAGGTGAACATTTTTTCTTTCTTTCTTGGCCATGGGCTGATTTCTTGGCCTGGGGCTGATTTTTAAAACGCTTCCCCCCCATTTCAGACTTTTTACTCTTTTTTTGCAGCAAGACAGACTAGAGTTGCCAGGTCCCCAGCTTCCTGTTGTACCATAGAGTTTTCCCTCCTGAATGGCTAGAGCATCTGGGAAAAACATAGTTTTCCTGGAAACGCCTAGAGCAGCCCCGCGAGTGCACCACCATTTTGATGACATCACTTTCAGGTGACATCATCGTTCCAGTGATGTAGGGGGAAGTTCCTCTCGCCGGCCCATGGGTTGGGAACCTCTTGAGCGGGGGAATCCCCGCCTAGACCGGGGACTTGGCAGCCTTAAGACAGACAGTTAACAAGTTGAATAAATAATTTCTACGGGTGGCTTGTTTCAGTTTGTGCCGGCCTCCTGTTTTCTTATGTCTGTGAGATGCAGAAGTTCAGCATGGGAAGTCCTGCTTCTTTTTGACCACAATTCTGCTGACAGAAATCATCTTGCGTTTTCCTAAAACAAAACAAATTTGGGGGCTTTTTTTTTTCCGGTGGTCCCTTAAATAACAAATATATTGTGCTTTGAAGCTTGGTGGGCCCGCAGATCTTTCTCCAAATACCGTGGAGCTCCAGAATCGCTTTGAACAAGATTAAAGCATATATAGAGTCAAAAATATATCACCCAATCAAATTTATTTTGAAATTTTATAATTTCAGCGCTCATAGGGTTTTTATAGCAGGAACTCCTTTGCCTATTAGGCCAAATCTCCCTGATGTAGCCAATCCTCCAAGAGCTTACAGGACCTACCTAAGCTCCAAGAGGATTGGCTACATCAGGAGGGTGTGGCCTAATAGGCAAAAGAGTTCCTGCTACAAGAAAAAAGCCCTGAGTGTTCTCACAATAAAGATTGAGCCTAGGCTTCCCCCCAGGTCCCAACGGGGGATCCCCTGTTTTTACAGGCTTCCCCCCCCCCCATAGTCACCATGTAGTTTTAGAGCTCCTGCAGGTTTAGAAACCTGCAAACAGGTCCGTTTTTAAAATGTGTGCCTTTAAGGCTGAGCAGGAAGCAGGAAACAGGAAGACCTTCATGGGAAAGGGTCAGTAACAGTTTAGTCAAAGAACAGCCCCTCCCCTAGTTTTGCTTTCGTTTTCAGAGCAAGTAAAGTTGTGCAGGAACAAGACCCAGTAAGTATTTGTGTGTGAGAGAGAGGGAGGGGGCAGGGGATTCCCTGGTTTGGAGGCCCTCCCCCCGCTTTAGAAAGCGTGGTGGGGGAGGGAAATGTCTACTGGGCGCTCTATTATTCCCTATGGAGAACGATATCCATAGGGAATAATGGGGAATTGATCTGTGGGTATTGGGGGCTCTGGGGGAGGTAGAGGCACAAAATTTTTAGTATAGCTAGTGCCTCTCCCCAAAATACCCTCCAGGTTTCAAAACGATTGGACCAGGGGTTGCAATTCTATGAGCCCCAAAAGATGGTGCCCCTATCCTTCATTATTTCCTATGGAAGGAAGACATTTAAAAAGGTGTGCTGTCCCTTTAAATGTGATGGTCAGAACTCCCTTGGAGTTCAATGATGCTTGTCACACCCTTGTTCCTGGCTCCACCCCCAAAGTCTCCTGGCTTCGCCCCCAAAGTTGCCAGATATTTCTTGAATTGGACTTGGCAACCCTAGTTGAGCCTGAGAAGATAGCTAATCCTGCAGGAGAGCCAGTTTGGTGTAGTGGTTAAGTGTGCGGTCTCTTATCTGGGAGAACCGGGTTTGATTCCCCACTCCTCCACTTGCACCTGCTGGCATGGCCTTGGGTCAGCCATAGCTCTGGCAGAGGTTGTCCTTGAAAGGGCAGCTGCTGTGAGAGCCCTCTCCAGCCCCACCCACCTCACAGGGTGTCTGTTGTGGGGGAGGAAGGGAAAGGTGATGGTAGGCCGCTCTGAGCCTCTGTCCTTGAAAGGGCAGCTGCTGTGAGAGCCCACTCCAGCCCCACCCACCTCACAGGGTGTCTGTTGTGGGGGAGGAAGGGAAAGGAGTTGTAGGCCGCTCTGAGCCTCTGTCCTTGAAAGGGCAGCTGCTGTGAGAGCCCACTCCAGCCCCACCCACCTCACAGGGTGTCTGTTGTGGGGGAGGAAGGGAAAGGAGATTGTCAGCCGCTCTGAGACTCTTCGGAGTGGAGGGCGGGATATAAATTCAATATCATCTTCTTCTGCAGGGCTGTCGAATTCATTTGTTATGAGGGCTGGATCTGACATAAATGAGATCTTGTGGGGCCAGGCTAGGCCATGTCAGGCCAGGCCGTGTGTGTTCCTATTTAAGATTAGATAGCAGATATAAACTTTATAAAGAACACAGACACAATTAAATGTGTGTTTTTTTTAAAAGAAAACAACTTAAAAACATGCTTAAAACATTAGCACTCGTTGGTCTTAAAGGTGCTTTCTTTGTATTTCTCCCATGGGATCCAGGGAATGGGCAAGGTAAGCTCTGGCTCTTTCCTCTTTCCCCAGGGGACCAAAAGCGAGAGGAGCCTCAGCCAATGGAAGAGGGTCTTGGCTCAGTAGCTCTGCTGTGCAATTGAGGGTGCCTGGCAAAGCAAGCTCTGCCTCCCCTCCCCTTCCTCCCCAAGGGAGGAGCCTCAGCCAAAGGAGAAAATAAAGGCTTTGCTCTGTAGCTCCTGTGTGGTTGAGCAAGCCTTGCAAAGCAAGCTGTGATGCAGAAGGAAGCAAGAGAGAGGGAGAAGGAAGTAGATGACAGCCAGTTGCTTGGGGGCCTGATTGGAGCCCTGTAGAGGCCTGATTTGGTCTGAGCCACGTTTGACACCCCTGTAATATGGTGTTTAGTTCCTCTCCCGCATTTGTTTACTTCCTAGTGCACTGTTCTCACTGAGACACAATTTTACAGATTTTTTTTTTTAAAAATAATGCCATAAATGTATACAACAAACATTTGACTCCATTATGGAAGAAGAAGACTGCAGATTTATACCCCGCCCTTCTCTCTGAATCAGAGGCTCAGAGCGGTTTACAATCTCCTATATCTTCTCCCCCCACAACAGACACCCTGTGAGGTGGGTGGGGCTGAGAGAGCTTTTACAGTAGCTGCCCTTTCAAGGACAACTCCAGCGATACCTATGGCTACGCCAAGGCCATTCCAGCAGCTGTAAGTGGAGGAATGGGGAATCAAACCCGGTACTCCCAGATATGAGTCTGCACATTTAACCACTACACCAAACTGGAAAAGAAAAAACACGAAAAAAATGCAGCTTTGTTCGAGAGCCCCCAAGCTTCTGAGTTTAACTTCATTATGGGATCAGAGGGGAGGATATTTCTCTGAAGAATTTCTTCATTCCGGCACATGCCGCCCCCCCCCCCCAGGGTCATCCCAGACACGTGCGGCCAACCATCAAAAGAACTTCTGTCCTGTTTTCTTCTGAATAAGTCATTTCTTTCAGCCCAAAGAGAGCCAGTTTGGGGTCGTGGTTAAGTACACAGATGCTTATCTGGGAGAACCAGGTTCGATTGCCCACTCCTCCACTTGCACCTGCTGCAATGACCATGGGTCAGCCAACGCTATCGCAGTTGTCATCCTTGAAAGGGCAGCCGCTGTGAGAGCTCTCTCAGCCCCACCTACCTTACAGGGTGTCTGTTGTGGGGGATGAAGATAAAGGAGATTGTGAGCCGCTCTGAGATTTGGAGAGGAGGGCGGGATATAAATCCAGTATCATCATCAAATGGGGGGCTGGTTGTCACCATATGGTTGCAAAGGCTTTCCTGCCGTCCCCTTCCAGCAGCCCCCCTTCTCACAGCCTCGCCCAAACTCTAACTCCCCCAAATATACATTTCTTGCCCCCTCTCCAGTGGACATGAGGGGGGGAATCCCAAGCTGAGCTCAGAGCCAGCCGTCAGTGTCTCTTTACAAGGGCTCAAGCTGCCAGATCTGCTAAGCGACAATTAACAAATTCCAAGGGCCTCTTTCTGATTGGAGGAATATCCCCCCCCCCCCAGTTAATCCTGACTCTTGCTCCAGAATCCGGAGAGAACTGCTATGGAGTTTTTGGATTAGGACTCCCATTCCCACCGGGTTCAGTAAGAACCCCATAATGAGAGAGACAGAGAGAGAGAGATGTTCCAAAGTTAAAACCATTTATTAAAATAAAACCATACTGCACACATTTTTAAGCAGGAAACAATTTCAGTATTCATTTTAAAGAAGGGGAAAAGATAAACCAATAGTACACATGTATCTATTTCGGAATGCATTCTGGCATTCTGTCAAGACCAAACCATGGCATTAGCAGAGGGCCCCAGCATCTCAAACACTGGTGTTCAATACCTTTAGAATCCAGATGCCATAATTCAATGCAAGGAATGTCACTTATCAAAAACTGTTAAATAAAAGATGTTTTACGCATGTTGGTATTGCTTTAAATGCACACGCCGCCCACTCCATGCAGATTCTGGGCGGCTCACGGTCATAATACAACAATAACAATACCTTATAATTATAAAATCAAAACACAGATAAACAATTTATAATTTAAACTTAAAATGGTGCTGTAAAATTTCCTACATAGGCAATCCAACTTCATTTTAGTTCTTAATTCTCTGCAATTGCTCTGTTAGGTTGGGTTTCCTGTGTTCTTTCTGAGGTTTATATCTTTGGTACCTGGCATTACGTTTTATGATACACATGGCCTGGTTTGACAAAAGACATTTATGTCCGATCCAGCCCTCGTAACAAATGACTTCACCACCTCTGGGCTAAGCAGTTACATGGCTTCTCCCTGTGTGAGTTCTTAGATGCCTTTGAAGATGGCCACTCAACCTGAATTTCCTTCCACACTTTGAGCATTCAAATGGCTTCTCCCCTGTGTGGGTTCTTTGATGTAGCTGAAGACAGTTACTCTGACTGAATCTCTTCCTACACTCTGAACATTCAAATGGTTTCTCCCCTGTGTGGGTTCTCTGATGCCTTTGAAGATGGCTACTCCTACTGAATTTCTTCCCACACTCTGAGCATTCAAAAGGCTTCTCCCCTGTGTGGGTTCTTAGATGCCGCTGAAGACTACCACTTGTACTGAATCTCCTTCCACACGCTGAACATTCAAAAGGCTTCTCTCCTGTGTGGGTTCTTAGGTGAATTTGATGAACACTTCTGTCACTGAATCTTTTCCCACACTCTGAGCATTCAAAAGGCTTCTCTCCTGTGTGGGTTTTTAGATGATTTTGAAGAATGTTTCTGTCACTGAATCTCTTCCCACATTCCGAGCATTCAAAAGGCTTCTCCCCTGTGTGGTTTCTCAGATGAATTTGAAGATTGCCATTTTGACTGAATCTCTTCCCACACTGTGAGCACTGAAAAGGTTTCTCCCCTGTGTGGGTTCTTTGGTGCAGCTGAAGATGGCCACTCCTACTGAACCTTTTCCCACACTCTGAACATTCAAAAGGCTTCTCCCCAGTGTGGGTTCTTAGATGATTTTGAAGGGTACTACTCTGACTGAATTTCTTCCCACAGTCTAAGCATCCAAAAGGTTTCTCCCCTGTGTGGGTTCTTTGATGAAGCTGAAGATCAGCACTCCTACTAAATTTCTTCCCACACTCTGGGCATTCGAAAGGTTTCTCCCCTGTGTGGGTTATTTGATGGTGGTGAAGATTACTGCTTTTACTGAATTTCTTTCCACACTCTAAGCATTCAAAAGGCTTCACCCCTCTATGGATTCTTTGGTGCCGAAGAAGCTGTGCTCTGCCTCTGAAGTACATTCCGCACCAAAAGCATTTACACGCATTCATTATACCGTGGTTTGGAAAATGTATATTATCTTTTCCTCCATCAGAGAACAACATTTCACTCTCTGAGGATATGTATAGCTTCTCTCCTGAGTGATTCCTTTGGTGCTGAACAAGATCTGATTTCTTGGAGAATCTCTTGCCACAGACTGAGGAGTGATAAGGTTTCTCTCCTGAATGTCTTCTTTGATGTCTAAGGAGCTCTGCTCTGTGAATCATGGTCTTTCCACACTCCAGATGCTGATGGGTCTTCTTTCCATTGTGCATTTGTAAGTGAACAGTATATTGGGATTGATCTGAAAAGTCCGCTCCACACACCAAGCACTTGTACGTTTCCTTCTTCACGTGAATTACTTCATGGAAATCCCCCCTTTGGCAAAGAATGGGTTTACCCCTCTTCTTGACTGTGTGGTTTCTTTTCTGCCAATTCAGTCCACCTAGATTTCTGAAGAGTCCCCTCAAGTCTTCATTCTCGACTTCATCTGGTGGTAGAGGATGTAGTTCCTCATCCGCCTTCTCTTTCTGGTCACACCCTGCTGGAATAAATAAAGAAAGAGATCCTGTTAGAACCCACACATGCAATAATAGAATCATAGAGTTGTAAGGGACCTGCAGGGTCATCTAGTCCAACCCCCTGCACAATGCAGGAAATTCACAAATACCTCCCCCTAAATTCACAGGATCTTCATTGCTGTCAGATGGCCATCTAGCCTTTCTTTAAAAACCTCCAAGGAAGGAGAGCCCATCACCTCCTGAGGAAGCCTGTTCCACTGGGGAATCGCTCTAACGGTAAGGAAGTTCTTCCTAATGTTGAGCCAGAAACTCTTTTAATTTAATTTCAACCCATTGGTTCTGGTCCTACTAGGGCCACAAAACACCATCCTCTATATCAGGGGTGGCCAACGGTAGCTCTGCAGATGTTTTTTGCCTACAACTCCCATCAGCCCCAGCCATTGGCCATGCTGGCTGCGGCTGATGGGAGTTGTAGGCAAAAAACATCTGGAGGGCTACCATTGGCCACCCCTGCTCTATATGACAGCCCTTCAAGTACTTGAAGATGGTGATCATATCACCTCTCAGCCACCTCCTCTCCAGGCTGAACATCCCCAGCTCCTTCAGCTTTTCTTCATAGGACCTGGTTTCCAGACCCCTCACCATCTTCGTCGACCTCTGGACCCGTTCCAGCTTGGAAGGCTGTACCTGAATTTCCATGTGCACTCCAAATATTTCAGTGGCTTCTTTCTGCTGTACACTGAACTGTACAATAATGTACACTTTAAATGTAAATTAAGCCTCATGCATGAGAGACACTTGTTTGGTCTCTGAGTTTAGATAGCTTCCAGTCAACGTTTCCTCTAAGCTGCAGAGTCTTGTGCGCAAAAATTCTACTTTTTGAGCAAAATATGTGAGCTTAACTATGGAGGCCCAGATAGCGACCACTGCCAAGTCCGCATTTTTTCATCTTAGGCGGGCAAGGCAGTTGGCTCCTTTCCTGGAGGACGACGACCTGGCAACAGCGATCCATGCAACGGTCACCTCGAGGTTGGATTACTGCAATGCCCTCTACATGGGGCTGCCCCTGTGCCGAACCCGGAAGTTGCAGCTAGTGCAGAATGCCACTGCCCGGCTGTTGTTAGGGCTCCCTAGATGGGAGCACATTCAGCCGGGGCTTCAGGGACTGCACTGGCTGCCGATAACATACCGAGTTCGGTACAAGGTGCTGGTTATGACCTTTAAAGCCCTTTATGGCCTGGGACCTGCCTACCTTAGGGACCGTCTCTCCCCACATGTTCCCCAGAGAGTGCTGAGATCAGGGTCCCAAAACCTTCTTACAATCCCTGGGCCAAAGGAGGCCTGTCTGAAAGTGACCAGAGACAGGGCCTTCTCGATTGTAGCTCCTTGTTGGTGGAATCAGCTCCCGGAGGAGGTGAGGGCCCTGCGGAGCCTTGAACAGTTCCGCAGGGCCTGCAAAACAGCCCTCTTCCGGTTGGCATACAATTAATTGCTATCGGAATGCCTGAACACTTAATCTCGAACACCAGTTTATTTAATATTGGAATATTGAAGAACTGATTTGAAAGAATGGTAGCATAGTACATACCGATGTGAGCTCTATGAGCTTTATGTGTTTTTATGTTATTTTATATGTATTTTAAGTATTTTATTGTATAATTATAATTATTAATGTATTCTTAATGTATTTAAATTGATTTGTTGGTTTTCATGTTGTAAGCCGCCCTGAGCCCACCTCGGTGGGGTAGGGCGGGAAATAAATCGAATTAATAAATAAATAATAATAAATAAAAATATGTGAGCTGGAGGCTAAAAAACTGTATGCTCGGTCACGTTCACTCCGCTTAGAGGGAACAGTAATCCCAGTCCCCACCTGTGTGATTTCTTTAATGTGAAGCAGCCAAGCTTCTTTTTCTGATTGAATCTCTTTCCACACAATTATATGCTTTCGCTCCTAAGGGAATCTGCGTCTGCAAAAATCCATTCTCTGACTGAAGGTCTTTGCAAAGGCCACACTTTCATTTTGCCTGGAGAGGATTCTCTGGTTACGATGGAGGCCTTTTTTCCTTCTCTTTTTGATTGATCTTTCTTCTTCCATTGGGATTTCACAGAAACCCCCCCCTTTTTGTAAGGAATGCGCTTATCGCTCCTCTTACCTGTGTGGCTTTCCTCCTGCCTCTGTGGTCCATCTCTGAGGTGACCAGCATCTTCCATTTTGGCCTTTTCCAATGGGAACCCCTGGAATTCCCCAATCATCTCCTCTACATCTTCTGCTGGAATAAAGAAAGAGACCCAATCAGCAGCCACACATGGAGCCGAGCCACCAACCCGAGCCTCTATATGGGGATTGGATAAGCATATTGAGCAGAGGTCCATCAGTGGCTATTAGCCACAGCTTATTGTTGGAACTCTCTGTCTGGGGCAGTATTCTTGGTGCTTGTGGGGGGGCACAGTGGAAGGGCTTCTAGCTCCACTGGTGGACCTCTTGATGGCACTTGGGTTTTTTGACCAATGTGTGACACAGAGTGTTGGACTGGATGGGCCATTGGCCTGATCCAACATGGCTTCTCTTATGTTCTTATGTGACACAGAGTGTTGGACTGGATGGGCCACTGGCCTGATCCAACAGGGCTTCTCTTATGTTCTTATGTGACACAGAGTGTTGGACTGGATGGGTCATTGGCCTGATCCAACAGGGCTTCTCTTATGTTCTTATGTGACACAGAGTGTTGGACTGGATGGGCCATTGGCCTGATCCAACATGGCTTCTCTTATGTTCTTATGACCCTGCTCATGAATGGATGTCCGTTTCTTTTATCAAATCTTCATTCCTCCCAAACTGAGAAACTGGTCATATATTTTCCCTAAATATTTGTTGTTGTTGTTCAATCAAGTTTGACTCTTTGCGACCTCATGGACCAAGTCACGCCAGGCCCTCCTGTCTTCCACCATCCTCTGAAGTCTGCTCAAATTTGTGTTTGTTACATCAGTAACGCTCCTCTATATGACAGTAATGCTGTCCAGCCATCATCATTTATATTAATAATAATAATAATTATCATCATCATCATCATCATCATCATCATCATCATCATCATCATCATCATCATCTCTTTTGCTGCCCCCTTCGTCTATTGCCTTCTGTCTTTCCCAGCATCAGGATCTTCTCCAGTGAGTGCTCCCTTCTCATTGGGTGGCCAAAACATTTGAGTTTCAGCTTCAGCATCTGACATTCCAGGGAACAGTCAGGGTTGATTTCCCTTAGGACTGATTTAATCTTCTTGCAGTCCAAGGGACTCTCAAGAGTCTTCTCCAGCACCACAGCTCAAAAGCATCTATTCTTCTGTGCTCATCTTTTGTCGTCCCCTTCTTCTTTTGCCTTCTGTCTTTCCCACCATCAGGGTCTTCTCCAGGGAGTGCTCCCTTCTCATTGGGTGGCCAAAGTATTAGAGCTTCAGCTTCAGCAGCTGACCTTCCAGGGAACAGTCTGGTTTGATTTCCCTTGAGACTGACTAAATATACCCAACATCAAAAACAGATATTATACAATACAAAAACAGTTGTACAAAAATATACCACAGTTGCATATCCAATATTTTTATGACTCTGTACCAAACTGGTTTTAAACCTAAAGCTCTAAGAAAAAGGACATATTACTGTTCAATATTTTGATCTGAGCATCATCCCGATGGCAGCAATTTGCACCTCGGCTACCTAGGAAAGATCCTTACCCAGAGAGGCCACGTTCCCATAGTTCTCCAGCATGACTTCCCTGTGGAGAGCTCTTTGGCCCGGATCCAGCAGGGCCCACTCGGCCTCAGTGAAATACACGGCCACCTCCTCAAAGGACAATGGAGACTGCAAGAAAAAGCAGAGTCACTCATCAGAGATCATGCCAGGCAGAGAATGTGCAACGGAAGGGGGAATTCTGGGAGAGTTCAGGATGTAGCTTTTGCAGGGGTAGAATTGTAGCAGGTGCTCCTTTGCATATTTGGCCACACACCCCTGATGTAGCCAGTCCTCCAAGAGCTTACAAGGCTCTTCTTTTGTAAGCTCTTGGAGGATTGGCCACATCAGGGGTGTGTGGCATAATATGCCAACAAGCTCCGGCTAGAATTTCACCCCTGAGCTTTTGGTATGGGTAGAGAGAGAGTGGGATTCAGAGCCTCCCTCTCCTTGATCAGCTGGACCAAAAGCCTCCTTGAGAAAGGAGGAGGGACCTGATCATCCCTGAATCTTCTTCCCTACCTGGGCCAGAGGTGGAGCAGCTATTCCCATTCGTCTGCGAAGATGACAGCTTGACGACATCCCTTCACTGCCTGAAAGTGAGATAAGATTGGCAGGATGGATGTTAGTCTTGAGATCCCTTTTTTTGCTTCTTTGGATTCTGCTTCATACATCCCTGTTTCCCAGGGCTGCAAAACCTTGGGCGCTTCCACACAAGAGATTTGGCCTGGCCTAGCCACGTCTCCCATTCGGATCAAATGTGCACGATCCTGCAAGCATGTCTGCCCTCAAAGCCACACCCGCTCTCACCCTGTTTCCAGACGCCTCCTATCAGGATTAAAAAGCCTGCTGGCAGCTTCCCCCTGAATCGCATCTAGGTTGCTTATTCGGTTGCTGCCCGGGCACAACTCATAAGCGGAAGAGCAGTGTGATCATGCCAAGTTGATTAACATGTGGAATTCACTGCCACGGGAGGTGGCGGCGGCTACAAGCATAGCCAGCTTTAAGAGGATTGGATAAAAATATGGAGCAGAGGTCCATCAGTAGCTATTAGCCACAGTGTGTGTGTGTGTGTGTGTGTATTGGCCACTGTGTGACACAGAGTGTTGGACTGGATGGGCCATTGGCCTGATCCAACATGGCTTCTCTTATGTTCTTACATGACACAGAGTGTTGGACTGGATGGGTCATTGGCCTGATCCAACATGGCTTCTCTTATGTTCTTATGTGACATAGAGTGTTGGACTGGATGGGCCATTGGCCTGATCCAACATGGCTTCTCTTATGTTCTTATGTGACATAGAGTGTTGGGCTGGATGGGCCATTGGCCTGATCCAACATGGCTTCTCTTATGTTCTTACATGACACAGAGTGTTGGACTGGATGGGTCATTGGCCTGATCCAACATTGCTTCTCTTATGTTTTTATGTGACACAGAGTGCTGGACTGGATGGGTCATTGGCCTGATCCAACATTGCTTCTCTTATGTTCTTATGTGACACAGAGTGATGGGCTGGATGGGCCATTGGCCTGATCAAACATTGCTTCTCTTATGTTCTTATGTGACACAGAGTGTTGGACTGGATGGGTCATTGGCCTGATCCAACATGGCTTCTCTTATGTTCTTATGTGACACAGAGTGTTGGACTGGATGGGTCATTGGCCTGATCCAACATGGCTTCTCTTATGTTCTTATGTGACACAGAGTGTTGGACTGGATGGGCCATTGGCCTGATCCAACATTGCTTCTCTTATGTTCTTATGTGACACAGAGTGATGGGCTGGATGGGCCATTGGCCTGATCAAACATTGCTTCTCTTATGTTCTTATGTGACACAGAGTGTTGGACTGGATGGGTCATTGGCCTGATCCAACATGGCTTCTCTTATGTTCTTATGTGACACAGAGTGTTGGACTGGATGGGTCATTGGCCTGATCCAACATGGCTTCTCTTATGTTCTTATGTGACATAGAGTGTTGGGCTGGATGGGCCATTGGCCTGATCCAACATGGCTTCTCTTATGTTCTTATATGACACAGAGTGTTGGACTGGATGGGCCATTGGCCTGATCCAACATGGCTTCTCTTATGTTCTTATGTGACACAGTGTTGGACTGGATGGGCCATTGGCCTGATCCAACACGGCTTCTCTTATGTTCTTATGTGACAGAGTGTTGGACTGGATGGGCCATTGGCCTGATCCAACATGGCTTCTCTTATGTTCTTAGTTCAGATATTTCTTGAAGTGGAGTTGGCAACCCTAGCCTTCTCCGCCTTCAAGTGGAGTGGCCGTCACTACATCTTACAACACAATACCCCAGAATTCCATTCCATGTAGTCTGCAAAAGCATTCTCCTTTTCTCTTGCCCAGAACCTTCTGGCCAACAACTAGACTAGACAGTCCTATCTGGGCAAGAGGCATCCTTACCACTTGACAAGGCATCTTGGGCATGCTCCTGGGCTCTCTGACTTTTCTCTGATGAAGATTCTTCCTCAGGGAACTTGGCTTCCATCTTCACGCTTTGTTCCCACATCTGAAACAACAGCAAGGAAGTTGAGTAAGAGAAGGAATGGAACCACCTGGGGGGATTGGATCCTGCCCCCTTAGTGGTTTGCAGATACCACTCTATTGTTCAGGGTGGTGAGAACCAGAGAGGATTGTGAGGCACTCCAAAGGGATCTGTTGAGGCTGGGTGAGTGGGCATCAGCGTGGCAGATGAGGTTCAGTGTGGCCAAGTGCAAAGTAATGCACATTGGGGCCAAGAATCCCAGCTACAATTACAAGCCGATGGGTTGTGAACTGGCAGAGACTAACCAAGAGAGAGATCTTGGAGTCGTGGTAGATAACTCACTGAAAATGTCAAGGCAGTGTGCAATTGCAATAAAAAAGGCCAACGCCATGCTGGGAATTATTAGGAAGGGAACTGAAAACAAATCAGCCAGTATCATAATGCCCCTGTATAAATCGATGGTGTGGTCTCATTTGGAATACTGTGTACAATTCTGGTCACTGCACCTCAAAAAGGATATTATAGCATTGGAAAAAGTGCAGAAAAGGGCAACTAGAATGATTAAAGGTTTGGAACACTTTCCCTATGAAGAAAGGTTAAAACACTTGGGGCTATTTAGCTTGGAGAAACGTCGACTGCAGGGTGACATGATAGAGGTTTACAAGATTATGCATGGGATGGAGAAGGTAGAGAAAGAAGTACTTTTCTCCCCTTCTCACAATACAAGAACTCGTAGGCATTCAATGAAATTGCTGAGCAGTCAGGTTAAAACGGATAAAAGGAAGTACTTCTTCACCCAAAGAGTGATTAACATGTGGAATTCACTGCCACAGGAGGTGGTTGTGGCTACAAGCATAGCCAGCTTCAAGAGGGGATTGGATAAGCATATGGAGCAGAGGTCCATCAGTGGCTATTAGCCACAGCGTGTATATGTGTGTGTGTGTATATATATATATATACACACACACACACACACATATATATATGTGTGTGTGTGTGTGTGTGTGTATACGTATATATATACACACGCACACACACACATATATTGGCCACTGTGTGACACAGAGTGTTGGGTTGGATGGGCCATTGGCCTGACCCAACATGGCTTCTCTTATGTTCTTATGATTGGATCCTGCCCCGTTAGTGGTTAAGTGTATGGACTCTTATCTGGGAGAACCGGGTTTGATTCCCCACTCCTCCACTTGCAGCTGCTGAAATCGCCTTGGGTCAGCCATAGCTCTCGTAGGAGTTGTCCCTGAAAGGGCAGCTGCTGTGAGAGCCCTCTCAGTCCCAACCACCTCACAAGGTGTCTGTTGTGGGTGGGAAGGAAGGTAAAGGAGATTGTGACCACCACGAGACTCTGAGATTTAGAGTATAGGGTGGGATATAAATCCAGTATCTTCTTCATTACCAGACTCCTCATAACTGTATCCATCATCAGAGCTGCTTCAACCACAGGCGCAAGAATCAGGATTGGGTTTACTCGAGAGCCAGTTGGGTGTACTGGTTAAGTGCAATGACTTTTATCTGAGAGAACCAGGTTTGATTCCCCGCTCCTCCACTTGCAGTTGCTGGAATGGCCTTGGGTCAGCCATAGCTCTGGCAGAGGTTGTCCTTGAAAGGGCAGCTGCTGTGAGAGCCCTCTCAGCCCCACCTACCTCACAGGGTGTCTGTTGTGGGGGAAGAAGATAAAGGAGATTGTGAGCCGCTCTGAGACTCTGAGATTCGGAGTGGAGGGTGGGATATAAATCCAATGTCGTCTTCTTCTTCTTCTTCCCAGCCTAGTGAAATATGTAGAGGTAGAAATATCAAAGATAAGATGGGAACAATACACTGAGGAAGTATACAGAAGGGATGAAATGATGACAGATTCCTGTCGAGAGGAATCTTTTGAAGAACCAACAGTTTTCGAAAGTGAAAGCAAAGCTACACTTGAGAGCAGCTGGGAGAAACAAATCCTAAGGATTAGGTGGGATATCAGTAGAGCTATTCCAAGACACAGAAAAGGAGCCCCTCAAAATCTTAACACGAATATGTTAACAAATATGGAAAACAAAACAATGGCCCGGAGACTGGAAACACTGTATGCAGAACAAATCATAAGGAAAGCTGGATTAGACTTAGATGAAGGTTGAGTGAAAACTGGCAGAAGGAACAGTAACTATTTGAGACATGCAGATGATACCACATTACTGGCAGAAAATAGTGAAGACACAAAACAATTATGAATGAAGGTTAAAACAGGAAGCTCCAAAGCAGGATTTCAGCTGAACATCATGAGAAGGAGGAGAAGGAGACTGGATTTATCCCCTGCCCTTCACCACCCGAAGGAGTCTCAGAGCAGCTTACAAATCTCCTTTCCCTTCCCTTCCCTTCCCTTCCCTACAACAGACAACCTGTGAGGTAGGTGGGGCTGAGAGAGCTCTAACAGAAACTGCTCTTGAGCAGAACAGCTCTGACAGAGTTATGATTGACCCAAGGTCACTCCAGTAGATTCAAGTGGAGGAGTGGGGAATCAAACGTGCGCCCTTAGCCACTACGCCAAACTGGCTCTCAAAAGCAATGACTAGTGCGGAATTGCATAAATTTAGGGTTAAAGATGAAGAACATGAAAGTGTTGAAGATACGCTGCTCCTTGGCTCTGTCATCAACCAAAAGGGAGACAGCAAACAAGGAATCAGAAGGAGGCAGAGGCTGGGAAGAGGAGACAAGAAGCAGCTAGAAAAGATTCTTCAGTGTAAGGATGTCACTGGTGACCAGGGCTTTTTTTGTAGCAGGAACTCCTTTGCATATTAGGCCACACACACTTGATGCAGCTAATCCTCCAAGAGTTTACAGTAGAGCCAGGGGCGTCAAACTCATTTGTTACGACGGCCGGATCTGACCTAAATGAGACCTTGTTGGGCTGGGTCGTGTGTGTACCCATTTAAGATTAGGCAGCAGAGAGATAAACTTTTTAAAAGACACAGGCAAACAAAACTAAAGATTTTTTTTTTTTAAAAATAACTTAAAATAAAACATGCTTAAAACATTAGCACTTGTTGGTTTTAAAGGTGCTTTTTTTGTATTTCTCCTGTGGGATCCACGGAACTGGGCAAAGGAAGCGCTGGCTCTTTCCCTCCCTCCCCAGGGGACCAGGAGAGGAAGGAGCCTCAACCAATGGAGAAAATTGAGGTTTTGCCCTGTAGCTCCAGTGCAATTGAGCAAGCCTTGCAAAGCAAGCTGAGATGCAGAAGGAAGCAAGAGAAAGGGAGAAAGAAGCAGAGTAGCCCGGGGCCTGATTCGGCACATGGGCGGTATGTTTGACACCCCTGCGTAAGCTCTTGGAGGACTGGCTATACCAGGGGTATGTGGCCTAATATACAAAGGAGTTCCTGCTCCCAAAAAAGCCCTGCTGCCGACTGAGATCAAGTTGATTCATGCAACAATATTCCCCATTACTACGTGTGAAAGCGAAAGCTGGGCAATGAAGAATGGAAGAAAGTTGTTTCTTGCGAAATGTGGTACTGGAGGAGAGTTTTTACAGATAGCGCGGACCACCAAAAAGACAGTGGGTTCTAGATCAAATCAAAACTCAACTCTCCCTAGAAGGTGAAATGATTAAAATGAGGATATCATACTTTGGTGCCATTACGAGAAGATAAAAGTCACCCAAACGATGATTAACATGTGGAATTCACTGCCATAGGAGGTGGTGGCGGCTACAAGCATAGCCAGCTTCAAGAGGGGGTTAGATAAAAATATGGAACAGAGGTCCATCAGTGGCTATTAGCCACAGTGTGTGAATATATATACTGTTGGCCACTGTGTGACACAGAGTGTTGGACTGGATGGGCCATTGGCCTGATCCAACATGGCTTCTCTCATGTTCTTATGTGACACAGAGTGTTTGACTGGATGGGCCATTGGCCTGATCCAACATGGCTTCTCTCATGTTCTTATGTGACACAGAGTGTTTGACTGGATGGGCCATTGGCCTGATCCAACATGGCTTCTCTTATGTTCTTATGTGACACAGAGTGTATTACTGGATGGGCCATTGGCCTGATCCAGCATGGCTTCTCTTATGTTCTTATGTGACACAGAGTGTTGGGACTGGATAGGTCATTGGCCTGATCCAACAGGGCTTCTCTTATGTGACACAGAGTGTTGGGCTGGATGGGTCATTGGCCTGACCCAACATGGCTTCTCTTATTGTCAGCGCAGGGTTCATTGAGACTCCAAAATAATAGAACTCTTTCTTTTGAAAATAAGTTTCATTTATTGGATACACAATGTTACTACTGCAGAAGGTCTTTGAGAGTGATAACATACATGGAAAGGGCACTAGCATTTATGGGGGCACATCAAAGACAGGGGGCTTGAAATCATTCTCAAAACAAAGTTGCTTTCTCTCTCGGAGGTGTTTGACTCACACGCTGGCTATCTCTCTCCCTGAGCCATTCACACTCCCCCTTTCCGCCGATGTCCTTGCGGCGCCTGGGAAGCGGCGGTGTCTCTCTCTGGTCTTCCCGCCGTTTATGGCCTCTGGTGCCCCGCTCTTCCCTCATCCTACTTGACATACCTAACATTCTATCAAAGTGCAATAGGGTTAGTTCTAAGCAAATAAACAGTATAGGCAATGTGGTTAGGATCAATAGGATGCAATTGAACACAAGCTGACACTTATGTTCTTATGTGACACAGCGTGTTGGGCTGGATGGGCCATTGGCCTGATCCAACATGGCTTCTCTTATGTTCTTATGTGACACAGAGTGTTGGACTGGATGGGCCATTGGCCTGATCCAACATGGCTTCTCTTTTGTTCTTATGTGACACAGAGTGTTGGGCTGGATGGGCCATTGGCCTGATCCAACATGGCTTCTCTTATGTTCTTATGTGACACAGTGTTGGACTGGATGGGCCATTGGCCTGATCCAACATGGCTTCTCTTATGTTCTTAAGTCACTAGGAAAGACAATAATGCCAGGAAAAACTGAAGGCGGCAGAAAAAGAAGAAGACCAAACATGGGATGGATTGACTCAATCCAGGAAGCTACAACTTTCAGTTTGCCAGATGTGGACAAGGCTGTTAACAATAGGACTTTCTGAAAGACATAAATTCAAAGGGTCGCCATAACGTGGAAGCAATTTGATGGCAGTTAACATGCACACCCAGAGAAATATCTGAGTGGAAGCCTTAGGAAAAGGTCACTGCTTGAGCTGGGTGAATAAAATCCCCTCACCTGTTCTGCCTGCCTCTTCTCCTCTGTCTGACTCAGCAGGAAACCTTCGGCCAGGGCCACCGCCTGGGAACTGGTCTCCGGCCCACATCCTCTGACCCAACATCGCATTTCCTGGGGCAGGATGGCCAGGAACTGCTCCAGAATCACCAGGTCCAGGATCTGCTTCTTGCTGTGCCTCTCCGGCTTCAGCCACTGGTTGCAAAGTCCATGGAGCTGGCTGCAAACCTCTCGGGGCCCTTCAGCCTCGTGGTAAAAGAACTGCCGGAAGCATCGGCTGCATTCCTCTGTAGTCATAGTGTCCTGAGCCAAGATCTCTGGCTCAGCTCTTTCGCAAAATTCAACACTACTCCCAGCTTGGAGGGGATGAGGACTTTTCCTCCATCTCTTGCCAGTTCCAGGGCCTTCTGGGTTCTCCTCTTCCATCTTCTTTCCCTTCCTCCTGAGTTGCCTCTGACTGTGGAAAGACGCTCTTATTCACTTGCCTATGAAGATGGAGAGGGGAAGAGATCAAAAAGGCAGAAAGATACTTCAGAAGACCGGAGGGTTCTAGTCTGCAGATCAGGATTATTGTCCATTGTGTTTGCATTATATTAAGAATCAAGCTTTTAAGTAGATTGTTTATTCGGTCCTTCAGGAAAAGAGAAATATCTCTATTGGGCGCTTTAAAAATCTGCTGTGGATGTTATGAGTTTGGCCTCCGATTTTCTGGGGACCAGCCTGTCTAGTGAGTGCATCTCCAGATAAACTGAAGCCCAGAAAGAAGAAGACTGCAGATTTATACCCCACTCTTCTCTCTTAATCAGAGTCTTAGTGGCTTACAATCTCCTTTATCTTCTTCCCCCACATCAGACACCTTGTGAGGTGGGTGGGGCTGAGAGAGCTCTCCCAGAAGCAGGGCCAGATAGGGGGGGGGGGCAGAAGGGGGTGCTTGCCCCGGGTGCTGACGGGAGGGGGGCCAAATTGTGTATGGAGTCCATTGTATTCTATGGGACCATAATACAGAATGGCCCAAGAGGGGGCATCATTTTTTAATTTTGCCCCCCCCCCCCCTCAAAAACCATGTAGATCTGGTCCTGCCCAGCAGCTTTTAAATGCTTTCTCTCCATTGGAAATCATGGATAGGGGCATCTTCTTTTGGGGCTCATAGAATTGGACCCCCTGGTCGAATCTTTTTGAAAGGGTGTTTTGAAGAGAGGCACCGGATGCTATGCTGAAAATGTGGGGCCTCTACCTCAACAAACAGCCCCCTCCAGAACCCCAGATACCCACAGATCAATTCTCTATTTCTGTTACACCCTAAGGCAGGCGTGGCCAAACTGTGGCTCTTCCACACATATCGTGTGGTTCTCGAAGCCCTTGCCACCTGGTTGGATGGTTTGGAAAAGGCATTTCTCTCTTTAAATCACTTCTCCAAGCCAAGCCAGCCGGCAGCTTGGAGGATGCACTTAAAGTTAAAAGTCACTTTCTTTCCCCCTCTCCCACCTACCTACCTACCTTCCTGCTCTCAAACATCCTTATGTGACTCTTACATTAAGCAAGTTTGGCCACCCCTGGCTCTAGGGGAATCGGTCCCCATAGGGATTAATGGAGTGCCCAGCAGACATGTCCCTCCCGCCTCGCCATGCTTTTTTATGACCTTGAAGGGGGAGCCTCGAACCCGGGGGATCCCCTGCCCCCACCTGGGGATTGGCAACCCCCTTTTCAAATGACGTAGCCCCCCCAAGCCACACGCTAGCCGGAATCATGCCTTCCGAGGCCGTGGATGACTTACTCGAGAGGAAACCTTCCCAGGATCTGGCTGGCAGGCTCTCCTCTACGGTTGCATCTCCCCCCCCCAAGCCCTCCCTGTTCGCTTTCCCCCATTCAGAAGGGAAATGGGGAATCCAGGGGGCGCCTTTTAAGACAACCTCTCCTGTGCATGCACCAGTCCTCCTATTCCGTGCAATGCAATTCAGCACAGATAGGTAGGTAGAGGACTGCAGCAATGAGCAAAGAATACAAGGGAGATGCTTTAACAGATTCAGACTACAGCCCAACAAAACTACCCAGCCCAACTTCTAACGCAAGCCCTTCCGGTGCCCCGCCTCGCCCCCCCCCGCCTCTCTAGCAAACAGCTCAGCTGCTTTAACCCTTTCAGAGCTGCAGACCGGGGTGCACGGTGGGAAGGTTTCCTGCCCTTCCTTCCCATCCAGAGAAGTGCTCAGACCCGGCTGGGCTGGGCTGCCTTCAGCCAGCTTGCCCTCTGAGGTGCTGGGGTTGCCAATCCCCAGGTGGGTGAGTTTAGCAGAGAGACAAAGGGTAATAACCCCCTAATGGAAGACTGTTGATCTCTGAGGCTCCAACTGCAACTCTCTTATAGGGTTGCCAATCCCCAGGTGGGAGCAGGGGATCTCCCGGTTTGGTAGACCCACCCCCAGCTTCAGGGTCATCAGGGGGGATGTCTGCTGAGCACTCCATTATTCTCTATGGAGATGGTATGGAGAAAGTAGAGAAAGAAGTCCTTTTCTCCCTTTCTCACAATACAAGAACTCGTGGCATTCGATGAAATTGCTGAGCAGCCAGGTTAAAACGGATAAAAGGAGGTACTTCTTCACCCAAAGGGTGATTAACATGTGGAATTCACTGCCACAGGAGGTGGTGCCGGCCACAAGCATGGCCACCTTCAAGAGGGGTTTAGATAAAAATATGGAGCAGAGGTCCATCAGTGGCTATTAGCCACAGTGTGTGTGTGTGTATAAAATTTTTTGCCACTGTGTGACACAGAATGTTGGACTGGATGGGCCATTGGCCTGATCCAACATGGCTTCTCTTATGTTCTTATAATGGTTTCCCATAGGATATGATGGAGAATTGATCTGTGGGTACCTGGGGCTTCAGAGGGGCTGTTTTTTGAGGTAGAGGCACCAAATTGTCAGCATAGCATCCAGTGTCGCTCCTCAAAACGCCCTCCAAGTTTCAAAAGAATTTGACCAGGGAGACCAGTCTTATGAGCCCCAAAAGAAGGTGCCCCTATCTTTCAGTATTTCCAATGGAGGGAAGGCATTTAAAAGGTGTGTGGTCCCCTTTAAGTGTGCTGGCCAGAACTCCCTTTGGAGTTCAACTGTGCTTGTCACAACCTTGCTCCTGGTTCCAACCACAAAGTCTCCTGGCTCTACCACCAAAATCCCCATATATTTCTTGAATTGGACTTGGCAACCCTATTTCTAGTGCCCTGTTCTCATTGAGACTCAATTCAAGAAATATCTGGGGACTTTGGGGCGGAACCAGGACACTTTAGGGGTGAGGCTGGGAGCAAGGCTGTGACAAACATCGTTGAATTCCAAAGGTAGTTTTGGCCATCACATTTAAGGGAGCTGCACATCTTTTAAATGCCTCCCCTCCTTTGGAAATAATGAAGGATAGGGGCACCTTCTTTGGGGGCTCATAGAATTGGACCCCCTGATCCAATCCTTTTGAATCTTTTGAGGGTATTTTGGAGAGAGGCCCTGGATGCTATGCTGAAATGGTGCCTCTACCTCAAAAAACAGCCCCCCCCCCCAGAGCCTCAGATACCTGCAGATCAATTCTCCATCATACCCTATGGGAATCGGTTTCCATAAGGAATAATGGCGTGCCCAGCAGATATTTCCCTTCCCCCCTTCCGCTTTCTGATGACCCTGAAGCAGGGGGGAGGGCCTCCAAAGCAGGGGATCCCCTGCCCCCACCTGGAGATTGGCAACCATACCCCACCTCCTGGCGCGCACACACACGGTTTATGCCAAGCAAGATTTTCTCCATGAGGGCTTCCGCAAGCCATTCAGGGTGATCTCATATTTTTATGTAGTAGATGTTTTAATGTAAATGTGTTAAATATTTACATAGATTTCTGCACAGGGTCATTCAGACACACTCTGCAGGGCTTTTTTTGAACAGGAATGCACCGGAACACAGTTCCGGCTGGCTCGGCAGCAGGAAAAGGAAAGGAAAGGTCTCCTGTGCAAGCACCAGTCGTTTCCGACTCTGGAGTGACGTTGCTTTCACAACGTTTTCACGGTAGACTTTTTACAGGGTGGTTTGCCATTGCCTTCCCCAGTCCTCTACGCTTTCCCCCCAGCAAGCTGGGTATTCATTTTACCAACCTCGGAAGGATGGAAGGCTGAGTCAACCTCGAGCCGGCTACCTGAAACCACCTTCTGCTGGGATCAAACTCAGGTCGTGAGCACAGCTTAGGACTACAGTACTGCAGCTTTACCACTCTGTGCCACGGGGCTCTTAAAAAAGGTAGTCCCCTGTGCAAGCACCAGTCGTTTCCGACTCTGGGGTGACATTGCTTTCACAACGTTTTCACAGCAGACTTTTTACGGGGTGGTTTACCATTGCCTTGCCTAATATGCAAATTAGTTCCTGCTGGACTCTTGTCTTAAAAAAAAAAAAAAAGCCCTGCACACTGCCCACCATTGAAAGGGGTTTTGTTCTGTTTTCTTCTGATGAAGCCATTCGTTTAAAGAACACAAGATAAGCCATGTCGGGTCAGGCCAATGGCCCATCCAGTCCAATACTCTGTGTCACACAGTGGCCATAAAACCCAGATGCCATCAGGAGGTCCACCAGTGGGGCCAGGACACTAGACGCCCTCCCACTGTGCCCCCCCAAGCACCAAGAATATAGAGCATCACTGCCCCAGACAGAGAATTCCATCTATACCAGGGGTGGCCAAGCTTGCTTAATGTCAGAGCCACATAGAATAAATGTCAGATGTCTGAGAGCCACAAGACATGAATGTCAGATGTGTGAGAGCCGCAAGACATGAACGTCAGATGTCTGAGAGCCGCAAGACATGAACGTCAGATGTGTGAGAGTTGCAAGACATGAATGTCAGATGTTTGATAGCTGCAGGACAGGGAGGGAAAGAAGCAAATAGATGAGGGAGAGGTAGAGAGAAAGCAACTTTAAATGCATTCTCCAAGCTGCCGGCTGGCTTGGCTTGGACAAGCTGACCTACGGGGGCAGTGGGGGCTTCTAGAGCCACATGTGGCTCCCGAGCCACAGTTTGGCCACCCCTGATCTATACCCAACTGGGCCTGGGGCTTTCAGCCCAGCTGGGGGGCTGCTTGTCACCATGCGTTTGCAAAGGCTTTCCTACCCTTCCCTGCCATTAGTCCCCTTTCTCACAGCCTTACTCAAACTCCCCCACATATATATTTCTCACCCCTCCTCCTCCTCCAGTGGACATGGCGGGGAGGGGGGAATCCCAAGTCGAACTCAGAACCAACTGTGGATGTCCGTTTGCAATGGCTCAGGGTGCCAGATCTGCCAAGCGAGGATTGACAAATTCCAAGGGCCTCTTTCTGATTGGAGGAATATCCCTCCCCCTGTTAATCCTGGCTTTTTCTCCAAAATCCAGAGAGGACAGAGGCTCAGAGCAGCCTACAATCTCCTTTCCCTTCCTCCCCCACAACAGACACCCTGTGACGTGGGTGGGGCTGAGAGGGCTCTCCCAGCAGCTGCCCTTTCAAGGACAGAGGCTCAGAGCGGCCTACAACCTCCTTTCCCTTCCTCCCCCACAACAGACTCCCTGTGAGGTGGGTGGGGCTGGAGAGGGCTCTCACAGCAGCTGCCCTTTCAAGGTCAGAGGCTCAGAGCGGCCTACAATCTCCTTTCCCTTCCTCCCCCACAACAGACACCCCGTGAGGTGGGTGGGGCTAGAGAGGGCTCTCACAGCAGCTGCCCTTTCAAGGACAGAGGCTCAGAGCGGCCTACAATCTCCTATCCCTTCCTCCCCCACAACAGACACCCCGTGAGGTGGGTGGGGCTAGAGAGGGCTCTCACAGCAGCTGCCTTTTCAAGGACAGAGGCTCAGAGCGGCCTACAATCTCCTTTCCCTTCCTCCTCCCTTCCTCCTCCACAACAGACACCCTGTGAGGTGGGTGGAGCTGGAGAGGGCTCTCAGAGCAGCTGCCCTTTCAAGGACAGAGGCTCAGAGCTGCCTACAATCTCCTTTCCCTTCCTCCTCCACAACAGACACCCTGTGAGGTGGGTGGAGCTGGAGAGGGCTCTCAGAGCAGCTGCCCTTTCAAGGACAGAGGCTCAGAGCGGCCTACAATCTCCTTTTCCTTCCTCCCCCACAACAGACACCCTGTGAGGTGGGTGGGGCTGGAGAGGGCTCTCACAGCAGCTGCCCTTTCAAGGACAACCTCTGCCAGAGCTATGGCTGACCCAAGGCCATCCCAGCAGGTGCAAGTGGAGGAATGGGGAATCAAACCCGGTTCTCCCAGATAAGAGTCCGCACACTTAACCACTACACCAAACTGGCTCTCCTTAAGAACTGTGGCGTGAATTTTAACCAGTCAGGATTGGACTGGACTTGGGAGGGGGTTGTTCCGGGTGCATGCATATAAGCAAGGACCCGGCCCTGCCGTGTTGTCTTGTTGGGTGATCGCTAATAAAGAATGGTTGCTGTTGAACATCTCTGAACCCAGTACATTACACACTCCCACCGGGTTCAGTAAGGCGGGGGGGATAACTGGCAAGAACCCCGTAATTTGAGAGAGAGAGAGCTGTTGCAAAGTTAAAACCATTTATTAAAAGAAAACCATACTGTACACATTTTCAAGCTAGAAGCAATTTCAGTATTCATTTTAAGGAAAGGGAAAAGATAACCCGCTAGTACACATTTATCTATTTAGGAATGCATTCTGGCACTCTGTCAAGTCCTAACCATGGTGGGGGGTCTAACCAGAGAGCCGTAGCATCTCAAACACTGGTGTTCAGTACTTTTAGAATCCAGATTAATTGCAAATCAAGAAATCAGATTGTCCTGGCAAAACAGGGTTGCCAAGTAAAGGTCACCCGGAGGTGACGTGTCGCATGTCGATGCGCTTAGAGTCCAAGAGGGTGACGCAAGAATGAACGCTGTACACAGTAGCTGTAAAACCACTATATACATTTATTTACAACACCACTCACTCTTCTGACTGACAATATGGTCCGCTGCAACTCCAACTCCATTAACCCACACACACCATAGTTACTCTGTACATTTATACATTGGACAGCCAATCAGCAACTTGCTGTGTCATGCTGACTCTGCTGGCTGATGCAATACCTCTGACAGCCAGCCACCTGCTGTCATGTAGATCATCTAAGCCTCCAGATCTACTTTCAGTTCTGCAGCACATGCTATAAGCTGTCACTTCACATATAACAGCGGCACATCACACGGGGATGCTCTAGGAAATTGCTGAAAACTCTTATGGTTTCACTTGGGAACGCTCTAACAATTTGGGAGCGTGACGGAACCAGCCTGATTCGAACTCCAGATCCAGTCCTGTCAACTCCCTTTTGGAGTGGGTGGGATCTTCTTCCCACCACTAGGGCACGCTGCCACCACCTGCTCAATTTAGGGGTTCCTGACTGAGAGGAACAGGACTCCCAATCCCCCTTGCCAGTTCTGAGGCCTGGCCTCAAAGTCCTCTGCCAGCCCAGCACCTGGTTAACCCAGAGACCAAAGTCCTTCTTTGGGAGACCCCTGGAGGATTGGCACCCTTGCCAACTGCATGCCTTCCCTGGACTCCCCTCTTGCAATAGCATGGTGGTCTAAGGCGGTTGGGGGATCTAGGTAGTACAGAAGGGACTCCACTTTAAAAAGACAAAATATTTATTTACAGTAATTATGTACAGGCATTTTTTAAAAAAGGTCTTCATATCTGGATGGAACTCATAGGGTATAATGGAGAATTGATCCGTGGGTATCTGGAGCTCTATGGGAGCTCTTACATTGCTCTTACTCAGCAAGCTGGGTACTCATTTTACCAACCTCAGAAGGATGGAAGGCTGAGTCAGAGGCACCAAATTTGCAGCATAGCATCCAGTACCTCTCCTCAAAATACCCTCCAGATTTCAAAAAAGATTGGACCAAGGGGTCCAATTCTATGAGCCCCCAAAGATGGTGCCCCTATCCTTCATTATTTCCAATGGAGGGTTGGCATTTCAAAGGTGTGCTGTCCCTTTAAATGTAATGGCCAGAACTCCCTTTGGAGTTCAGTCATGCCTGTCACAACCTGCTCCACCCCCTAAGTCCATAGGGGACTTGAATTTGACCAGGTTTGACAAGTTAGCCTGCTATGACAATTTCAACCACCCTCAGGATTCCCTTCCTTTACTTCTTTACTGAACAGGCCCTTTTCTTTCTTCTCCCCGCCTACCAATATAAAGATTCCACAAATCACATGTAGGTGTGGCAGCAGTGTAATGGTGTGTTGAAGGATAATCTTTCTGAAGTTGACATTAGGAAATTTTATCAGTTTTGGGATCTAAATTACCCCCAACTTAGGGCTTTTGCTGCTAAAATTCTTCCTCTGTTTGGGACACCGTATGTCTGTGAACAGGTCTTTTCTATAATAAGGTGTTGTTGTTGTTTTTTTAAAGTAAAGGTCATCCCCTTGTGCAAGCACTGAGTTGTTAATGACCAATGGGGTGACATCACATCATGACGTTTTCTTGGCAGACTTTTAACGGGGTGGTTTGCCATTGCCTTCCCCAGTCATCTACACTTTACCTCCAGCAAGCTGGGTACTCATTTTACCAACCTCAGAAGGATGGAAGGCTGAGTCAACGTTGAGTTGTGTACCCGAACTCCGCTTCCGCTGGGATTGAACTCAAATCATGAGCAGAGTTTGGACTGCAGTACTGCAGCTTACCACTCTGTCCCACAGGGCTCCCTCTTTTCTATAAGAAGTGCCCAGAAATAAAAAAATACGTTCTCAGTTTACAGATGCACACCTGAACAGCATTTTCAAGATTGCTATAGCACAGACAACTGACTCCAGATGCCGCAATTCAAAACAAAGGAGTGTCACTTATCAAAGATTGTTAAATAAAAGAAATCCTTGTAATATTTTATGCATGTTAGTATTTTTTTTTGGGGGGGGGGGAATATTGTTAATTGAGTTTCCCGTGTTCTTTCTGAAGGTTATATCTCTGCTACTTGGCATTACATTTTATGGCACACATGGCCTGGTCTGGCAAAGTGACATTTATGTCGGATCCAACCCTCATAACAAATGAGTTCACCACCGCTGGGCTAAACAGTTATATGGTTTCTCCCTGTGTGAGTTCTTAGATGCCTTTGAAGATGGACACGCAACCTGAATTTCTTTCCACACTTTGAGCATTCAAATGGCTTTTCCCCCGTGTGGGTTCTTTGATGTTCCTGAAGATAGCGTCTCCCATTGAATCTCTTTCCACACTCTGAGCACTGAAAAGGTTTCTCCCCTGTGTGGGTTCTCAGATGAATTTGAAGATTGCCATTCTGGCTGAATCTCTTCCCACACTCTAAACATTCAAAAGGTTTCTCCCCAGTGTGGGTTCTTAGGTGATTTTTAAGGGTACTACTCTGACTGAACTTCTTCCCACAGTCTAAGCATCCAAAAGGTTTCTCCCCTGTGTGGGTTCTTTGATGACGCTGAAGAGCAGAACTCCTACTAAATTTCTTCCCACACTCTGGGCATTCAAAAGGTTTCTCCCCTGTGTGGGTTATTTGATAGTGGTGAAGATTACTGCTCTTACTGAATCTCTTTCCACATTCTGAGCATTCAAAAGATTTCTCCCCTGTGTGGGTTATTTGATGGTGGTGAAGATTACTGCTTTTACTGAATTTCTTTCCACACTCTAAGCATTCAAAAGGCTTCACCCCTCTGTGGATTCTTTGGTGCCGAAGAAGCTGTGCTCTGCCTCTGAAGTACATTCCGCACCAAAAGCATTTACACTCATTCATTATACCGTGCTTTGGAAAATGTATATTCTTGGAGAATCTCTTGCCAGAGACTGAGAAGTGATAAGGTTTCTCTCCTGAATGTCTTCTTTGATGTCGAAGGAGCTCTGCTCTGTGAATCATGGTCTTTCCACACTCCAAGTGCTGATGGGTCTTCTTTCCATTGTGCATTTGTAAGTGGACATTATATTGAGATTGACCTGAAAAGTCCGCTCCACACACCAAGCACTTGTACGTTTCCTTCTTTATGTGAATTACTTCATGGAAATCCCCCCTTGGGCAAAGAATGGGTTCACCCCTCTTCTTGACAGTGTGGCTTCTTTTCTGCCAATTAGGTCCACCTAGATTTCTGAAATTTCCCCTCAAGTCTTCATTCTCGACTTCATCTGGTGATAGAGAATGCAATTCCTCAACCGCCTCTTTCTGGTCACACCCTGCTGGAATACGGAAAGAGATCCTGTTAGAACCCACACATGCAATAATAGAATCATAGAGTTGGAAGGGACCTCCAGGGTCATCTAGTCCAACTCCCTGCACAATGCAGGAAACTCACAAAGACCTCTCCCTAAATTCACAGGATCCTCATTGCTGTCAGATGTGGTTAGTGTTTGCCCTCTTAACCCAACAACTATATCTATTTCAGCTCACCGTACCTTATTCCCACAGGGGTGGCCAAACTTGTTTAATGCAAGAGCCACATAGAATAAACTCTAGATGGGAGATGGAGGAGAGAGGGAGACATAGAAAGAAAGCAATTTTAATTTTAAATGCATTCTCCAAGCTGCTGAAATGGACAAAAAGGCTCTGCGTAACTGTAAGTTTGCTAGCAAACCCAGCACCTCAGTTCACTGAGTTAGCTTGAAGCACTCTGCTACTTAAGGTAAGGATTCATGGCTATACCAAACCACGGAATCTAACAGGTTTCAAGCCTGGAGCTCTAAGAAAGCTTTACTGTTCAATATTTTGATTGGAACCTCATCCCAATGGCAGCAATTTGCACCTTTGGCCCCTATGAAAGAGCCTTACCCAGAGAGCCCACGCTCTCATAGTTCTCCAGCATCACCTCCCTGTAGAGGGCTCTTTGGCCCCGATCCAGCAGGGCCCACTCGGCCTCAGTGAAACAGATGGACACCTCCTCAAAGGAAATTGGTGACTGAAAGAAAAAGCAGGTTTCCTCATCAGAGATCATGCCAGGCAGAGAATGCACAATGGAAGGGGGAATTCTGGAAGAGTGCAGGATGTAGCTTTTAGTATGTATAGAGTGAGTGGGGTTCAGAGCCTTCCTCTCCACAGTCAACAGGACCAAAAACCTCCTTGAGAAAGGAGGGGAGACTTGACTATCCCCCCATTCTTCCCCCTCCCTACCTGGGCCAGAGGTGGAGCAGCCGTTTCCACTCCTCTGCAAAGGTGACATCTCGATAACATCTCTTCACTGCCTGCAAGGGAGACAACATGGGAAGGATGAATGTCAACCTCAGCGTCCTATTTTGTTTGCTTCTTTGAAATCTGCTTCAAACATCCCTGTTCCCGGAGTGAAAACTTGTTTTCTTTATGCTCAAGAAAATTTGTAAGGACTTTTAGTCAAGTGTCGGAGAGGTGGAATAGAAGCACCAGGTGTAAAAAGCTGTCAACACTTCTGTGAGACTTGAAATGTGAACCCTGGAGCTCAAACGTTTGTGGCATCCTTGCGGGATGAAGCCAAAAGCCCAGGCACACCGTTCTCCCACCTGCTGGGACCCTCTGAACTGTCCGGAATCCTGACTGGCAGGAGAAATAACAGCTGCACCCAAATTTCTCGTCCCTCTCTTTTATGAGCCATCTTGAGACCCTCAGATGGAAGGAAGGTGAGAGACGCATATTTTAATAAATTTCAATAAGGATGGAATTCCTTCTGTGGTGCTGTATAAAAAGGTAAAGGTAGTCCCCTGTGCAAGCACCAGTCATTTCCGACTCTGGGGTGACGTTGCTTTCACGTTTTCACAGCAGACTTTTTACAGGGTGGTTTGCCATTGCCTTCCTCAGTCATCTACACTTTCCCCCCCAGCAAGCTGGGTACTGATTTGACTGACCTCAGAAGGATGGAAGGCTGAGTCAAGGGACGGTGGCTCAGTGAAAGAGCATCTGCTTGGTAAGCAGAAGGTCCCAGGTTCAATCCCCAGCATCTTCAACTAAAAGGGTCCAGGCAAATAGGTGTGAAAAACCTTAGCCTGAGACCCTGGAGAGCTGCTGCCAGTCTGAGTAGACAATACTGACTTTGATGGACAGAGGGTCTGATTCAGTATAAGACAGCTTCATATGTTCATATATGTTCAACCTGAAGCTGGCTACCTGAACCCAGCTTCTGCTGGGATCGAACTCAGGTCATGAGCAGAGGGCTCCGACTGCAGTACTGCAGCTTTACCACTCTGCGCCACGGGGTGGTGCTGTCTGTTCCCCGTTAAAGTTTAGGGGCCGTCACTACCTCTTTTGGCACTCTGTCCCCCAGAACTGCATTCTATGTAGTCTGCAAAAGTATTCCCCTTTTCTCCTGCCCTGAACCTTTTACCCAACAATTTGATTAGGTCCCCCAATCCCATCTGGGCACAGAACACCCTTACCACATGAGAGGGCATCTTGGGCCCTCTGAATTTCCTCTGATGGAGCTCCTCCTGCCTCAGAGAGCTTCGCTTCCGTCTTCACTGCTGGTCCCCACATCTGAAACAACAGCAAGGGACACAGGTAAGAGAAGGAATGGAACAGGCTGAGGAGATGGATCGTGATCCACTCCCAGACTCCTCATCCTTGCACCCAACATCAGAGCTGCTTTAAACACGGGAGGAATCAGGGTTGGGTTTTCTTCCAAACCTAGTGAAATATCTAGATGTAGAAACATCCAGGGCTTTTTTTGTAGCAGGAACTCCTTTGCATATTAGGCCACACACCCCTGATGTAGCCAATCCTCCAAGAGCTTACAGTAGGCCCTGTACTAACAGCCCTGTAGTCAGAGAGCCAGTTCGGTGTAGTGGTTAAGTGCACGGACTCTTATCTGCGAGAACCAGGTTTGATTCCCCACTCCTCCACTTGCACCTGCTAGCATGGCCTTGGGTCAGCCATAGCTCTCACAGGAGTTGTCCTTGAAAGGGCAGCTTCTCTGAAAGCTCCCTCAGCCCCATCCACCTCACAGGGTGTCTGTTGTGGGGGAGGAAGATAAAGGAGGTTGTAGGCCGCTCTGAGCCTCTGTCCTTGAAAGGGCAGCTGCTGTGAGAGCCCTCTCCAGCCCCACCCACCTCACAGGGTGTCTGTTGTGGGGAAGGAAGGGAAAGGAGATTGTAGGTCGTTCTAAGCCTCTGTCCTTGAAAGGGCAGCTGCTATGAGAGCCCTCTCCAGCCCCACGCACCTCACAGGGTGTCTGTTGTGGGGGAGGAAGGGAAAAGAGATTGTAGGCTGCTCTGAGTCTCTGTCCTTGAAAGGGCAGCTGCTGGGAGAGCCCTCTCCAGCCCCACCCACCTCACAGGGTGTCTGTTGTGGGGGAGGAAGGGAAAGGGATTGTACGCTGCTCTGAGCCTCTGTCCTTGAAAGGGCAGCTGTTGTGAGAGCCCTTTCCAGCCCCACCCACCTCACAGGATGTCTGTTGCAGGGGGTGGGGAGGTAAAGGAGATTATGACCACTCTGAGATTCAGGGTGCATTCACACTACACTATTGTGTTTTACATCCGGATTTTTGCTATCCTTACACAGTAAAAATCCGGATGTAAAATGCATTAGTTAGTGTAGTGTAAATGCACCTTCAGAGTATAGGGTGAGATATAAATCCAATATTATCTTCTTCTCCTCTGTAAGCCCTTGAAGGATTGGCTACATCAGGGGTGTGTGGCCTAACATGCAAAGGAGTTCCTACTACAAAAAAAGCCCTGGAAATATCCAAGAAAAGATGGGAACAATACACTGAAGAATTACACAAAAGAGACAAAAGGATGACAGATTCCTTTCAAGAAGAATCTTTTGAAGAAGAACCAAGGGCTTAAGAAAATGAAGGCAAAGCTACACGGAGAGCAACAGAGAGAAACAAATCATCAGGACTAGGTGGGATATCAGTAGAGTTATCCCAAGACACAAAAAAGGAATCCCTCAAAATCTTAACAAGAGTATGGTAACAAATGTGGAAAACAAAAGGGCAACTAGAATGATTAAAGGGCTGGAACACTTTCCCTATGAAGAAAGGTTGAAACGCTTGGGACTCTTTAGCTTGAAGAAACATCGACTGCGGGGTGACATGATAGAGGTTTACAAGATAATGCATGGGATGGAGAAAGTAGAGAAAGAAGTACTTTTCTCCCTTTCTCACAATACAAGAACTCATGGGCATTCGATGAAATTGCTGAGCAGACAGGTTAAAATGGATAAAAGGAAGTACTTCTTCACCCAAAGGGTGATTAACATGTGGAATTCACTGCCACAGGAGGTGGTGGCGGCCACAAGCATAGCCACCTTCAAGAGAGGTTTAGATAAAAATATGGAGCAGAGGTCCATCAATGGCTATTAGCTACAGTGTGTCTCTGTGTGTGTGTATATATATATATATATAAAAATTTTGCCATTGTGTGACACAGAGTGTTGGACTGGATGGGCCATTGGCCTGATTTAACATGGCTTCTCTTATGTTCTTATGTAAAACAATAGCCCACAGATTTGGAACACTCATTGGACATTCCAATTTTGAATAAAGGAGTCATCAAAGACAGTAGCAACTTCTAGACGTCTACATTAATTTCACGTGGGAGTAAAGCGATGCTTGGAATCTTACAACAAAGGCTGTTTTAGCATAAGTGGAATGAAAAAACAACAGATGTTCACGCTGGATTCAGAAAAAGACAAGGTACCTGAGATCATATTGCAAATTATATTGGTTACTGGCGCATACAAGAGAATTGCAGAAGATCAGCTTTGTTTCATAGATTACAGCAAAGCTTTAGACTGCATGGATCATGAAGATGATGATGATATTGGATTTATATCCCGCTCTATACTCTGAATCGCGGAGTCTCAGATTGGCTCACAATCTCCTTTACCTTCCCCCCACCCCCCACAACAGACACCCTGCGAGGTGGGTGGGGCTGAGAGAGCTCTTACAGCAGCTGCCCCTTCAAGGACAACTCCTATGAGAGCTATGGCTGACCCAATGCCATTCCAGCAGTTGCAAGTGGAGGAGTGGGGAATCAAACCCGGTTCTCCCAGATAAGAGTCCGCACACTTAACCACTACACCAAAAGCTACAGCTGGTTTTAAAAGACATGAGAATGTCACGACGTCTGATTGCTACCTGTACTCTGGACAAGAAGCCACTGTTAGAACAGAATATGGAGAAACAGGACAGTTTCCAAATTGGCAAAAGTGTCGGACTACAATGTATGTTATCTCACTGTCTCTTCAGTCTATATGCAGGACATATCATAAGGAATGCTGGAGCAGATTTAGATGAAGGTGGAGTCCACATTGCCAGAAGGAACTGTAACGATTTGAGATATGCAGATGACACCACAGCACTGGCAGAAAATAGTGAAGACTTCAGACAACTACTAAAGGAGGAAATGCCAAAGCGGGATTACAGCCGAACCAGTCAAAAGTAATGTAGTCTGGAATGCACAAATTTAGGGTTAACGATGAAGAACTTGAAACTGTTCAAGATTTGCTCCTGCTCCGGCTACAACGCCACTGAGGATGTTCTCCACAGTGAGAACGAAATGTCTGGAAGGAAAACTTTCTCCAGTAGAACACGGCACTTGAGCCCAAAAGATTCTACAAACCCTAATGAAGTTACCAGCCGTGAAAACCTGAAATCTTTGATTTGCTCCATTTGTTCAAGATTTGCATCCTTGGCTCCATTTTCAACCAAAAGGGAGGGAGGGAAAGAAGGAAAGGAAAGGAAAGGAAAGGAAAGGAAAGGAAAGGAAAGGAAAGGAAAGGAAAGGAAAGGAAAGGAAAGGAAAGGAAAGGAAAGGAAAGGAAAGGAAAGGAAAGGAAAGGAAAGGAAAGGAGAGGAGAGGAGAGGAGAGGAGAGGAGAGGAGAGGAGAGGGGAGGGGAGGGGAGGGGAGGGAGGAGGGGAAGGAAGGAAGGAAGGAAGGAAGGAAGGAAGGAAGGAAGGAAGGAAGGAAGGAAGGAAGGAAGGAAGGAAGGAAGGAAGGAAGGAAGGAAGGAAGGGAGGAACAGAAAGGGAAGGAAGGAAGGGAAAGAAGGGAAGGAAAGGAAGGCAAGGGAAGGGAGGAAGGAAGGAAAATTGATGGGAGGGAGGGAGGAAGGGAGGGAGGGGGAGGAAGGAAACAAGGAAGGAAGGAAGGAAAATTTATGGGAGGGAGGGAGGAAGGAAGGGAGGGAGGGGAGGGAGGGAGAGGAAGGAAGGAAGGAAGGAGGGAAGTTGAGGCTGAGAAGGGCAGTCATGAAGAAGCTAGAAAAGACTCTTCAGTGCAAAGTTGTGTCTCTGGTGATCGAGATCAAGTTAATTCATGCCACATATTCTCCATTTCTAGGTGTGGTTGTGAAAGTTGGGTCAATGAAGAAAGCTGGCATGTAGAAAGTTGATTCTTTTAAACTGTGTTGTTGGAGGAGACTCTTGACAGACACCGTGGACCGCCAAAAAAAGACAGATCAGTGGGTCCTAGATCAAATCAAACCTCAACTCTCCCTAGAAACTAAAATGACTAAAATGAGGCTATTGTACTTTGGTGACATTATGAGAAGACAAAAGTCACTGGAAAAGACAGTAATGCTAGGAAAGGTCGAAGGCGACAGGAAAAGAAGATCAAATATGGGACAGATGGGCTCAAGTCAAGGAAGCCAGGGCCCTCAGTCTGTAAGACCCGAGCAAGTCTGTTAACGATATGAGGTTTTGGAGGACGTTAATTCATTGGGTCACCATAATTCAGAAGCAACTTGACGGCAGTTGACATACACACACACAGAAATATCTGGCCAGGAAACATTAGGATAAGGCCACTGGATGAATTGAATGAATTAAACCCCCTCACCTGTTCTGCCTGCCTCTTCTCCTCTGCCTGCCTCAGGAGGAAACATTCGGCCAGGGCCACCGCCTGGGAACTGGTCTCCGGCCCACATCCTCTGACCCAACATTGCATTTCCTGGGGCAGGATGGCCAGGAACTGCTCCAGGATCACCAGGTCCAGGATCTGCTTCTTGGTGTGCCTCTCCGGCTTCAGCCACTGGTTGCAGAGTCCATGGAGCCGGCTGCAAACCTCTCGGGGCCCTTCAGCCTCATGGTAACAGAACTGCCGGAAGCATCGGTTATGTTCGTCTGCAGCCGTAGTGTTCGGAGCCAAGATCTCTGGCATAGCTCTTTCCCAGAATTCAACACCACTCTCTGCTTGGAGGGGACAAGGAACTTTCCTCCAT
Organism: Heteronotia binoei; assembly: GCF_032191835.1. Lineage (NCBI taxonomy): Eukaryota > Metazoa > Chordata > Lepidosauria > Squamata > Gekkonidae > Heteronotia > Heteronotia binoei. Next base: position 14,511,836 of record NC_083227.1, on the reverse strand, counting down.
CCCTTGCCAGTTCCGGTGCCTTCCGGGACCTCCTCTTCCATCTCCTTCCCTTGGGTTGCCTCTGATTGCAGAAAGACACTCTTATTCACTTGCCTATGAAGAGGGAGAGAGAAAGATATTGAACAGACAGAAACCAACCAAAAGAGAGTTATGTCACTGACCCTGGTCAAGAGCCACCTAAGTGGATCAGAATGAGTGTCCGTGTTGTCGTTTTCAGATCAGGATTAATGGCCATTATTTTATATTAAGTATCACGCTTTTAAAAATACGCTTGTTTGGTCCTTCAGGATAGAAAAATGTCTCTGTTGGGCTCTTTAAAAATCTGCTGCGGATGTTTTGCGCTTCACCTGGACCTCCCCCCTCCCCAGTTCCCAACAATTCAACAAATATCAGGGAACTTGGGGGTGCAGCCAGGAGACTTTGGGGGCGGAGCAAGAAGCAAGGTACGCTTGAACTCCAAAGGGAGTTCTGGCCAAAGGGAGTTTTCCAAAGTACACTTGAACTCCAAAGGGAGTTCTGGCCGTCACATTTCAAGGGACTGCACACCTTTGAAGTGCCGTCCCTCCCTTGGAAATTATGAAGGATAGGGGCATTTTCTTTTGGGGCTCATAGAACTGGACCCCCCCCCCCCAAGCCAATCGTTTTGAAACTTGGAGGGTGTTTTGAGGAGAGGCCCTGGATGCTATGCTACAAATTTGGTGCCCCTGCCTCCAAAAACAGCCCCTCCGGAATCCCAGATACCCATAGATCAATTTTCCATTATACCCTATGGAAATAGATAAATTTATTGTCATTGTTCTCAAAAAAGAAAATGAGAGCAACGAAATGAGGTGCTCTTCCACAAACATACCAACGCACCGACACCCACAAAAGGACATATACATAGACCATTTAAATGCATCTAAAAACAAATAACCATTCATAACCCTGCATTTAGCCTAACCACGGCACTTGGATAGAAGCTGCCCTTGAATCTATCTATTTGTCTTAGCCTTCAACACTCTATATCGCCTACCTGACGGTAAGATCTCAAATAGCAAGTGGCCCGGATGTGAAGGGTCCCTTAAGATCATTTGTATCTTCCTTTTACATCCCATATCATACAGATCCACCAATGAGGGGAGAGAACATCCACAAATCTTCTGTGCTCTCACCATCACTCTTTGGAGCACCCTTCTCTCTGCTTCAGTCTTCATAGGGAATAATGGAGTGTCCAGCAGACATTTCCCTCCCCTCCTGCTTTCTGATGACCCTGAAGCGGGGAGAAGATCCCCTGCCCCCACCTGGGGATTGGCAATCGCAGGCAAGGAGAATGTCTGTCTTCCATCCAAAGATTGCAATGACTTACTCGAGAGGAGACCTTCCCCGGATCCGGCTGCAAGGCTTTTCTCTACTGTTGCATCCCTCCTACCCGGCTCTCTTTCCCCATTCAGGAGGAAAATCGAGTCGAGGGACAGCTTTAAGAGCAACAAAGTTTAATCCGAAGTACAACCTCTCGTGTGCACGCACACTTCTTCTCCGTATCCAATGACACAGCAATCAGCAGACATCGTAATGGAACGTTATAGCAGACCCAGGCTTCACCCGAACCCATTCCAAAGAGAACTCTTCCGCCTCTCTAGGAAGCAGCTCGGTTGTTTTAACTCCTTTACAGCTGCAGACAGATCCAAGTGGCCAGTTCGGGTGAAGCTGGGTCTGAAGTAGTAGAGCAAAGTAAGAGTCAAGTTTGCACCTTGAAGACCAACGAAGTTTCATTCAGAATGTAAGCTGTCTTGTGTGCATGGACACTTCTTCACACTTCTACATGATTCCTCGTCTGAAGACGTGTGCATGTACACACGAAAGCTTACATTCTGAATAAAACTTTGTTGGTCGTAAAAGTCAGTGTTACTTGACTCCTACTTTGTTCTAGAGTTGCAGACAGTTTTTCTTTTTTTATGCTTCTTGCCTTTCCCATCGCATCGGCAGCGGCGCCCAGAGCCCGCCGGGCTGGACTTCAGCCAGGCTGCCTGCCGTCAGAGAGGTGCCGTATGCAGCTCAGTGGGATTACTCTGGAGCAGGGGTGGCCAAACTTGCTTAATGGAAGAGCAGCACAGAATAATGATCAGATGTCTGAGAGCTGCAAGGCAGGGGAGGGAAGGAGGAGGAGGAGGAGAAGAAGAAAGAAAAAGAAGAAGAAAGATTTATACCCTGCCCTTCTCTCTGAATCAGAGACTCAGAGCAGGTCACAATCGCCTTTATTTTCTTCCCCCACAACAGACACCCTGTAAGGTGGGTGGGGCTAAAGGGCACTCACAGCAGCTGCCCTTTCAAGGACAGAGGCTCAGAGCGGCCTACAATCTCCTTTCCCTTCCTCCCCCACAACAGACACCCTGTGAGGTGGGTGGGGCTGGGAGGGCACTCATAGCAGCTGCCCATTCAAGGACAGAGGCTCAGAGCGGCCTACAATCTCCTTTCCCTTCCTCCCCAACAACAGACACCCTGTGAGGTGGGTGGGGATGGAGAAGGCTCTCACAGCAGCTGCCCTTTCAAGGACAGAGGCTCAGAGCGGCCTACAATCTCCTTTCCCTTCCTCCCCCACAACAGACACCCTGTGAGGTGGGTGGGGCTGAGAGGGCTCTCACAGCAGTTGCCCTTTCAAGGACAGAGGCTCAAAGCGGCCTACAATCTCCTTTCCCTTCCTCCCCCACAACAGACACCCTGTGAGGTGGGTGGGGCTGGGAGGGCACTCATAGCAGCTGCCCATTCAAGGACAGAGGCTCAGAGCGGCCTACAATCTCCTTTCCCTTCCTCCCCAACAACAGACACCCTGTGAGGTGGGTGGGGATGGAGAAGGCTCTCACAGCAGCTGCCCTTTCAAGGACAGAGGCTCAGAGCGGCCTACAATCTCCTTTCCCTTCCTCCCCCACAACAGACACCCTGTGAGGTGGGTGGGGCTGAGAGGGCTCTCACAGCAGTTGCCTTTTCAAGGACAGAGGCTCAGAGCGGCCTACAATCTCCTTTCCCTTCCTCCCCCACAACAGACACCCTGTGAGGTGGGTGGGGCTGAGAGGGCTCTCACAGCAGCTGCCCTTTCAAGGACAGAGGCTCAAAGCGGCCTACAATCTCCTTTCCCTTCCTCCCCCACAACACACACCCTGTGAGGTGGGTGGGGCTGAGAGCTTTCACAGCAGCTGCCCTTTCAAGGACAGGGGCTCAGAATGGCCTACAATCTCCTTTCCCTTCCTCCCCCACAACAGACACCCTGTGAGGTGGATGTGGATGAGAGGGCTCTCACAGCAGCTGCCCTTTCAAGGACAGAGGCTCAGTGGCCTACAATCTCCTTTCCCTTCCTCCCCCACAACATACACCCTGTGAGGTGAGTGGGGCTGAGAGGGCTCTCACAGCAGTTGCCCTTTCAAGGACAGAGGCTCAGAGCGGCCTACAATCTCCTTTTTCTTCCTCCCCCACAACAGACACCCTGTGAGGTGGTTACGGCTGGAGAGGGCTCTCAGAGCAGCTGCCCTTTCAAGGACAGAGGCTCAGAGCGGCCTACAATCTCCTTTCCCTTCCTCCTCCACAACAGACACCCTGTGAGGTGGGTAGGGCTGGAGAGGGCTCTAGATAAAAATAAGTAAATTTAGGCAAAAGAAAATATTTAATTCATTACACCTATCAATCCAGGTGAAATATGTATTTCCCCATATTTAGGGTTTAAGGAGCTCTTGATATACAAAATCATAGTTGTATTTTAAAACCAATCCACCTGAAATGGAGTAATTTTAGTGTTTTATCTGATTAAACTTACTTCTAATTTTATTGCTTACTGTTATTGCTTAAGTTTGTTGTAATCGGCCCTGAGCCCAGTCGTGGGATAAGGCAGACTAAAAATGAACAAAAATAAATAAATAGCGTTTTGTGATATATATACCTAAATATGTAATATATCCTGTAGTCCACTTATAGTTACAATTTTGCTTCATATGTAAAGCATTTTCTTGGTGTAAAATTAAGGGGTAATAAATTTGATTTATTTTCAAACCTGAAATCTCTGCAAAGCTGTTTAATACAGGCTGTAAACTCTCTAATGAATGTATTGGATGAGATGGAAACAACAAAACGTCATCCGCCAAGAGCGCGAGTTTATATTCTTTGATTTATTTTAATACCTCTAATCTGTCCATTACCTCTAATCTCATTTGCCAATGGTTCCATTGCCAGTGCAAAGAGCATATTCCTAAACATATGCTATCAGAATATTTATTATTGAGTTTTATGTTAACTTGTGGATCGGCATAAATACGCGAGATGGCTGTCGAATTCCCCCCCCCCCCCAAAAAAAAAAACTCATGTGCTTTAGCACTGATTTTTAGATAAGGAATTTGTAGGGAATCGAAAGCTTTTTTTGGACATCTAGGGAAAAGAAAATAATGTGTTCCCTTACGTTCTGTGAATGTTGCACAATATGAAGTGCCTTATGGGTATTTTCTATAAGATCTCCACTGGGCATAAAGCACCTGTCAAGGGTCCTTGCCGTTTTTCCATGTTATGCTGGCTTGTTATATGTTGCATTTTGCCCTGGGAATCTGGGGTGGGTGTGGGCTGTACCTGCTTTGCTGTTTCTGTGTAATGTTCATAAGTATACTTTTCTGCCCTGTGAAGGAGGTTGGAGTTTGCGTCTCAAGGCCGCCTTATCACCTTCCAGAGCCAGCTTGAACTGCTCTTTGTCTGAGAGGGGAGAGAGTTTGGTGTGAACTAATTTGTATTGTTTTGCACGGGCTTTTTACTGCTACATTGGCAGACTCAGGTACAGGCCTATGAAGGGAATAAAGATCTGGTCACTCCCCAGATCTGACAAAGAATTGTCCTGCTACTGTTTCCTGTCTATCAATAAAGTCAATCTTATCAAAGATTTCAGGTTTTCACGGCTGGTAACATCATTAGGGTTTGTAGAATCTTTCGGGCTCAAGTGCCGTGTTCTACTGGAGAAAGTTTTCCTTCCAGGAAAGAAGTTTTCCTTTCCTGGACGGAAAACTTTCTCCAGTAGAACACGGCACTTGAGCCCGAAAGATTCTACAAATCCCTAAAGTCAATCTTCTTTGAAACCTGGATGTCTGCTTGAAGATAGACCCAGAGCTGACACACTTGATCCTGAGAGATATAGTTAGTAATGAATAGGTTCATACGATTTGCCAGAATTGCTGCAAATAACTTAAAATCAACATTCAACAAGGAAATTGGACCATATGATGAGGGGTTCAAAGAAACTGGACCATATGAAGAGGGGTCAGGATGACCCTGCACCAGGGATGTATTCTTCCCTAACCGTGTATTTTATAACTTCCAGAAAGCCTGAGAGATTTGGACACAGATGAAAGCAGAAGCCCTTCAAATGGTGTGACCAGTGCCCCCTCTGTCTTCTGAGGCACAAGTTCCAACCCCTCACTTATTAATTTTTTGTTTTGCATTATTTACAGTCTACCTTTCTCACTAGGACGCAAGGTGGATTCATAACAACAGGATGGCTATTCAGTAAACCATTTGACTTGGAGAATCAACTGGTATTCTAAAAAACAAAACTGAAGTAATGTGTCAGTGTATAAATAACACAGAAAATGATGCAAAATTACATATCAGGATCCAGCGTACAACTTAACAAAAGAACATAAGAGAAGCCCTGTTGAATCAGGCCAATGGCCCATCCAGTCCAACACTCTGTGTCACATAAGAACATAAGAGAAGCTGTGTTGGATCAGGCCAATGGCCCATCCAGTCCAATACTCTGTGTCACACAGTGGCCAATATATGTGTAAATAACTTATACAGTACAATAGACCACATGTTTTCAGGACAACAGTTGCCTTGACTTTTTTGGATTTGTATATTTGATTAACCTTTTGACTACTTATATCCTCAACGCTTGGTGGAATATCTGCAAAAGAAATTATATGACATAGGGATTTTTGTAAAAGGTAAAGGAGCTGGTAAGAGCAATAATTCTATCAGGGTTGTAACTTTTGGCTATTCCATTTCATCCTGCGATCTCTCACACCTTTAAGCCATTTAAAGCGAACAGCTTTACCCCATTTGGAAGCGATGGGTGAAGCAAAACTAAGGACTCTAATGGCTTCCCACCCTTTAAAGCAAACAGCTGATAGGCGGATCTGCTGTGCTGTATGCTTTAAAAGGTCGGCAGCCATTTCAGGGAAATGGAGCCATTTCAGGGCTCTCTTGTGCTTCCCCCTATTTAGAAGCCGGGGGGGGGGGGCGCAAATTGGAGGCTTCTAATCGCTGCCTGTCTGTTTTTCTGTCTTCCTTCCTTCCATATGATTTGTACTACAAATGATAATAGTTTAGAGTTTATGTTTGTATGTTTTGTATTATCTGTAAACTGAAATTTATTTATTTTTAAAAAAAATAGGCACATGCACATCTTTAATCCTAGTAGGTCTTTTGGTTCACAAAGTGTAATTTCAGTTTATGAGACTCTGCCGCTTAGAGGGATGTTAGCCAAATTACCTTAAAAATAGGGTTTTTAGGGAATTTTAGTTAGGTGGGCAAGATGGCAAAACATCACTGGACCAATAACCTTTGTATACCAGAGTCAGATTTCCCAGGAGTACCCAATAGTCAATTAGAGGAGTTGTATTTCAAACTAAGAATGAACTCACTGGGGAAATTCAAGCATACAAGAAACACAAGCATTCGTCACACAATACAGTACTAGGAAAATAGAAAGGAAATTAATAGGGACGGTTGCATGAGCAGGAGATCATTGGTGGAGTCAACACACAGTGAGTGGAAGGAGCGGGGAGGGGTAGCAGGAAGAAAGGAGATGTTTTTTACCTCAGAGCTTTCAGTGGGAACCAATGGGCACTGGGGGGGGGGGGAGAACTCTGGCACGTGCTTGGTTAGGTGACCCTGGCTGTTGGGGGGGGAGAAATAATAATAACAATAATAATAATATAAAATTTTATTTATATCCCGCCCTCCCCGCCTAGGCAGGCTCAGGGCAGCTAACAACATTTATAATATACAGACGAATAAATATAGGGCTTTAAAATTAACATTATTAAAAACCAGTCAATATACAATTAAAATTTAACCTAACCTGGCAGTGGTGATGGTATTTCCGGCGCTAATTTCTGTCAGTTTACATAGTTTACATAATAACATAGGTCCTTAAACAGAACCATTTTGGGGGGGCTCCCTTTATAAACAACCATAATTCAGCAGTCCGTGTACGCTAGCTTGAAGAGGGTGGTCTTGCAGGCCCTGCGGAAGTGATCGAGGCTCCGCAGGGCCCGCACCTCCTCCGGGAGCTGATTCCATAGGGAAGGGGCCGCGATTGAAAAGGCCCGTGCACGGGTGTTCTGAAGTCTAGCTTCTTTCGGCCCAGGGGTAGTCAGTTTATTTTTCCCAGCTGACCTCAGTGCTCTCTGGGGCTCATATGGGGAAAGACGGTCCCTCAGGTAGGCCGGTCCTCGGCCATATAGGGCTTTAAAGGTAATGATCAGCACTTTGTACTGGACCCGGTATGTAATCGGCAGCCAGTGCAGTTCGCGTAGCCTCGGCTGTATATGCTCCCACCTCGGGAGTCCCAGCAACAGCCTGGCCGCCGCGTTCTGCACTAGCTGCAGCCTCCGGGTCCGGCACAAAGGCAGCCCCAAGTAGAGGGCATTACAGTAGTCCAATCTTGAGGTGACCATCGCATGGATCACTGTTGCAAGGTCCCAACGCTCTAGGAAAGGGGCCAACTGCCTCGCCCGCCTCAGATGGAAGAATGCTGACTTGGCAGTGGCTGCAATCTGGGCCTCCATTGATAATGAAGGCTCCAGTAAAACACCCAAGCTCTTTACCTGGCGCGCTGCTTTCAATGGCGCGCCATCGAAGGCCGGCAGAGATATTTCCTTCCCCAGAGTGCCGCGACCTACACAAAGGACCTCTGTCTTCGTTGGGTTCAGCTTCAGCCCACTCAGCCTAAGCCACGTTGCAACAGCCTGCAGAGCCTGATCCAGATTCCCTGGGGTGGAGTCAGGCCGGTCGTCCATTAGTAGATAGAGCTGGGTGTCATCTGCATATTGATAGCAACCCAGCCCAAACCTCCAGGCAATCTGGGCAAGGGGGCGCATATAGATGTTAAACAACATCGGGGAGAGAACTGCTCCCTGAGGCACCCCACAATCTAGTGTGCGCCTCTGGGACCACTCGCCCGCAATCGCCACCCTTTGTCCCTGACCCAAGAGGAAGGAGGAAAGCCATTGTAAGGCCAACCCCCGAACCCCTATGTTGGCGAGGCGGCGGGTCAGTAACTGATGGTTGACTGTATCAAATGCCGCCGACAGGTCTAGCAACATCAGTACCGCGGCGCCGCCTCGATCCAGTTGCCGCTGGAGGTCATCCACCAAGGCGACCAGCACCATCTCCGTCCCATGGCCCGGCCGGAAACCAGACTGGCACGGGTCCAGGACGGAAGCGTCATCCAGAAACCTCTGTAGCTGCAACGCCACTGCCCTCTCCATAATTTTACCTAAAAACAGTAAATTGGACACCGGACGGTAATTTGCCAATTCGGCCGGGTCTGCTGTACATTTTTTCAAGAGGGGGCGGACCAAGGCCTCTTTCAGAGGTGTTGGAAAACGCCCCTCTACGAGGGATCTATTTATGATGTCCCGTAAAGGACATCTAAGCTCCCTCTGGCAGGATTTAACCAGCCAAGAGGGGCAAGGGTCCAAATCGCATGTTGTTGGGTGAGCAGCAGAGAGGATTCCGTTGACTTCCTCCAGGCTGAGTGGGTCGAAGTGATCCAGCACTAAGCCCAAAGACAGGCACGGAGCCTCAATTTCACTTACTGTATCCAATGTGGTAGGCAGGTCTTGGCGGAGCGACGAGATTTTATCTGCAAAATGTTTCGCAAATGCCTCACAGCCGATCTCTAATTCTCTAACATTTGGTTTGCCTTGTGGCAATGTTATAAGATCTCCAATTATTCTAAACAATTGTGCTGGGCGCAAATTTGCAGATGCAATCTTGGTTGCAAAGTAGTCTTTCTTTGCAGCCTTGACTGCCATCTCATAAGACGTGGCTTTAAAAAAATGTGGCTTTAAAAAAAAATTGAGCCGTTTTCCAGAGGGGGGGGAGGAGAGGAGGCTGGAGATGTGGGAGGGGCAGTCTTTCGGTCAGGCTTTGGGCATTGGAGGTGACGTTTGCCACACCAAGCTTTTCCCAAAGGTGTGTCCATTTATTATCATTTTTTATTATTTTAGAGTTTGTCAGGTATATGTGTGTGTGTGAGAGTATAGAAATGTACTTGTCTGGGAAGTGCGTAGAAATGTATTGGGGGGAGAACGGGCTTGTGGGGCTTCCCTGCTTTTGTACCCGTTAAGGCAAAGGGTCATCTGATTGTCAAGTCTATAGGAGTCCCCCATTTACCTCTCCGACGAGATGGACCGAATTCAGCAGCAATGACGAAGAAAGGAAAGGGATGTGTGCAATGACCAGTGCTACGCGCAGTGAAAGGGCCCAAACTTATCAGGAATGGGGGTCCAAAAGAGACACAATGAATGACAGAAGACTCTGCCTTAAGTAGCCAGACTCATAACCTGAGGCAGGATCAGACTGCCTCCCAGGAAACTGAACCGTAAGTTTGGAGTACCAGTGATGGCTCTCCGGGCCTAAAACAATAACCTAAGATGGGCAATTTGGAGTCTAATTGTAAACAACAGCGACACCTCTTAAGAAACAAAATAATTTAAGAAGGAAGGAGATGGGTGACAGGATCTCATTGATGGCATGGTGATTTATCCCACGATGTTCTACTGACAGAAGTGATTTCCCTTATCGGTGACAGGAAGAGTCTCACATGTTGCAACAGTTCTTTTGTTAACAGTCACTAAAGCGGAAGCTCCAATACTTTGACCACCGAATGAGAAGGGAGCACTCACTGGAGAAGACCCTGATGCTGGGAAAGACAGAAGGCAAAAGAAGACGGGGACGGCAAAAGATGAGATGGCTGGACAACGTTACTGATGTAGCTAAAACAAATTTGAGCGGACTTCGGAGGATGGTGGGCCTGGCGTGACTTGGTCAGTGGGGTCGCAAAGAGTTGGACTCGATTGTGTGGCTGAACAAGGCACATTTATATAATCAGAGCCTGATGATCACTCTGGAATGCAAGACGAGGCCATAGGATAGTTCCAGCATGGCTGTTGCTGACAGAGAAACAGAGTGCTTTTAGAAATCCTTGGATGCATGGCTTCTCCACGCATGCTGCTTGTTTAGTTCTTTTTTTTTTTATTTTGTTATTTTCCACACATAAACAACCTCTCTTTTTTTTTTAACATAAAAAGTGAAAAAGAATAAAAAACGAAAACCAAGCAAAAAAAAATATCCAAATAGAGAGTGATTGAGCACATTGAAATTACATTAAAGAAAAATCACATTGATAAGTTTACTATATAAATTATACTAATCTATCCTTCTCCATATAAAATCAAACATCCCTACTTCCATTACATTAAAGAAAAATCACATTGATAAGTTTACTATATAAATTATACTAATCTATCCTTCTCCATATAAAATCAAACATCCCTACTTCCATTATATTTTTACCTACACCAAACCAATAATTAACCGGCGGTATCTAAGCAATCAGTTGTTTCCTACCCAAAGATAAAATTTTTCCCATTTCTTTGTGGCATCGCATTTCGATAAGCCTTTAACCATATTTGATAGAATATCCATTTCTGCTACATTCAGTATTTTTTGAATTAAATCATCCCTTTGTGGAACATTTTTCTGTCTCCAGACTGCGGCATAAAGAATTCTAGCCGCAGTCACAATATATATCATTAAATATTCATCTTCTCGTGGGAGCTCATCTCTGACCATCGAAAGTAACATTATCTCTGGTTTCAGAATAATATTAACTCTTAATATCTCTATTATTAGTTTATGTACCATTCTCCAATACCTTTTGGCTTGCTCACAACTCCACCATAAATGAAAAAACGACCCTAACCGAATCCTACACTTCCAACATTTCGGGGAGAAAATTGGATTTATTTTATTCAATTGTACAGGTGTAACATACCACCTGTGAAAAAGTTTAAAAGCATTCTCTCTAAAATTAATCGGTTTGATCACCTTATAATTATTTTTCCAGAATTGCGCCCACTGATCTAGCATGATGGATTTTTTCAAATTGTTTGCCCACTTCAGCATTGTTTCCTTAATTACTTCATCCTCCAGCTTAATTTGTAGAAAGTAATTATAGACCTTCTTGATTATCTTTTGCTTTTCTACCAATAAAATTTTATCAAAATCAAAATTTTGTTTCGTGAAGCCTAATAGTTTATCTTTATTATATTTTGATGTAATCTGCAACATATTCCACCAGTCTATCTTCACTCCCCGAGATTCTAGTTGCTCCTTTTGTCTCAGTTTATCTCTTTCGTCCAATAAATCATTATACCTAATCACTACTGGCGCTTCCCAAATCTGTGGTAAAACAGCTGCTTCATGGGGTGAAATCCATCTTGGAGTTTTATCTCCATATATCTTAGCCTTAATCTTAATCCATGCTTCATATAAAGATTTCCTAATCAAATGATTTCTAAAATAAGTTTGTGGTTTCTTTGTATACCAGAGATTAGAGTGCCACCCTGATTGTAAATCAAATCCTTCTAATGCTAGGATACGTTTATCTTCTAAAGTCACCCAGTCCTTTAACCATAGGGTCTGGCATGCTAAATGATAAATTTCTAAATCGGGTAAGGCTAGACCACCATTTTGTTTTAAATCAGTTAACAGTCTCCATTTAATTCTGGGTCTTTTCCCCTGCCAAATAAACAGTCTATATTGTTGATTAAGTTTAGTAAAAAAAGGTTTTGTCATCGCGAAAGTGACCATTTGTAGCAAAAATAAAACCTTTGGCAATAAACCCATTTTAATTAATGCAGCTCTCCCCATTAAAGACAAACCTAGATTATTCCATTTTTTTATTAGCCGCTCCGTCTCCTTAAGTAATGGAATATAATTATTTTCATAGATGGTGCTGCATCTATTGGTCATTATTATACCTAAGTACTTTACTTTTTTCTCAACTTTAAAACCTGATTTCCTTTCTATTTTTTGGGTTTGTTGTTGGGTCATATTCTTCGTCAGAATTTTTGTTTTTTGTTTATTCACCTTTAGGCCTGCTGATTCACTATAATCATTTAACTCTTTTAAGACTTCTTCCATTGCTTCCAGTGGCTCCTGTAGTATTAATACCATATCATCCGCGTAAGACAAAATTTTATAGTCTTCTCCTCTTGTCCTCAAGCCAGTTATTTTTTTTATTTTTTCGTATTGCATTATTCAGGAATTCTAACGATAAAATAAATAATAAGGGTGAGAGAGGGCAGCCCTGTCTAGTACCTTTTGCGAGAGCTATATCTTCAGTTTGTTCTCCATTGACAATTATCTTGGCTATTTGCCTATCATAAATTGCTTGAATATTTTTAATAAATTCCCTTCCAAAATCCATTTTTTCAAGGACCCCAAACATAAAATTCCAGTCTAAGTTGTCGAATGCCTTTTCTGCATCTATAAATAGAAAGGCTACTGACTTATCCCGATTATTTTCATAATATTCCAAAGCATTAGATAGTATACGGATATTTGTTCGCATGTATCTTTTCGGAAGAAAACCCGTTTGATCTGTATGTATTAAAGTTGTTAGTATTCTTTTTAGTCTGTTAGAAAGAATCAGGGAATATAGTTTGTAGTCAACGTTTAACAAAGATATTGGGCGATAAGATCTGATATCTTCCAATTCTCCACCCACTTTAGGGATAAGACTAATATTACTATATCTCCAAGAATCTGGTAAACTAGCAGATTGCCAGATTTCTTCAATTAAACTTTTAAAATGATTAATCAAGTTATCCTTAAAAGTGATGTAATATTCAGGCGGAATACCATCAGGGCCCGCCGCTTTATTTTTCTTTAATTTCGACCATGCTTCTTCTATCTCATACATTGTAATTGGGTCATTTAATATCTTTTTCTTATCTTCCGTTAATTTTACCCATACTTTATCGGCTAGGTATTCCTCTTGTCTCTCTTTCGGAATCTGGCTTTTTTTATATAAGTTTGTATAGAAGTCTTTTATTATTACCTTTAAATCTTCAGTTCGTGTTTTATAATTTCCATCTTTCAGTGTTTTTATAATTTTTTTTTTCCTTTTCTTTCCTTATTTTATACGCTAGCCATTTCCCTGCTTTGTTTGCATGGTCAAAATAATACTGTCTAGAGTAGGCTATTTTCTTATCCATCTCCTCTAAAGCTACCAGATGTAGTTTATGTTGTAGAATTCTGATTTCTTCTATAATTCTCTTTTGGTAAGGATTAATTTTTAATTGATCTTCTTTTTGTTTTATTAAATCCGTTAATTTGACCATCTTCTTAGAGTCTTCTCGTCTCTTATTTGCCATAAAATTAATTACTAAACCTCTAAAATATGCCTTACTTGTATCCCATACTGTAGCAATCGAGACCTCCTTTTGTAAGTTAAACTGAAAGAAAAGATTCATCTCTTTACTTATATATTCTACAAACTTCTTATTTTTGGTAAGGCCAGGATACATTCTCCAACTAGATTTCCTCTTACTATGCTTCAAAACTAAAGAGATAGGCGCATGATCAGCTATAGTTGAAGGTAAAATTTCTGCCTCCTGCACTAATTTCAACAAGTTAGTCGATATCCACATCATGTCAATCCTTGACCATGATTGATGCCGATTAGAAAAAAAAGTATAATCTCTATGGTTTGGATTTAATATACGCCATATATCCACCAGCGCCAGTTCTTCGACCATTTCACCAAAAATCTGCGGTAAAACATTGCTTCCAGTGACCTTTTTCCTCCTCTTTTTATTCACAACTCTATCCGATCTATCAATGTCAGTAACGCTTACTGCATTAAAATCCCCCATAATACAGAAGTTTTCATATTCATAGCCTGTGATCTTAGAATACAAATCCTGATAAAAAAGCTCGCTGGTTTACATTAGGGGCATAAACATTCACTAAGAGAATTTTCTGTTGATCCTTCTGGATTTCTATCCCTTGAAAACGCGCATCACTAGCTTCAAAAATTAGCTTAGGCTGAATATCTGCTCTAATGTATGTTACTAGTCCTCTCTTCTTTTTGCTTTCCTCAGAGGTTATTATCGCCATACCTAAACCTTTATTAATTAAAAAATGTTGATCCTTTTTTCTTATGTGGGTTTCTTGTAGGCATATAACATCTGCTTTTAACTTTTTGAGTTGGAGAAATACACGCTTTCTCTTCTGAGGCGAATTCATTCCATTAGTATTTATTGACACAATCTTCCAATTATTAGCCATCCTAAATTGTCTATCTATCGCTCTGTCAGTTGCGCCTTCTTTTTTTTCTGTAGTCTAGTTTCTCTATATGAGCTTTCTTCACCTTGTGACGCCTCTCCCTCCTCTTGTTCACTTAAGCCCTGTGGAGAGCTGTCCCCCTCCCGATCTGTCTTCCTTAATTTCTCCTTTCTTTGCCAGTTCCTCACGTGAGCCTTCATAAAATCGTCCAGTTTAAGGACCGAGTCAATCCTATATCTGGTATTCATATATGTAAATAACATTCCTTCCGGGATTAACCATTTATACATTATACCTTTTTCCTGCAATTTCTCCGCTAATTTAAAATATTCTCTTCTTCTGTTTCTTATTGACCATGGAATCTCTTTTAAAATCTTAATTTTACTACCTCCAATCATTATTTGTTTTTCTCTAGATTCCGTCCAGACCGTCTGTCTAATTACCTTACGTACAAACTTTACATGTACCTCCCGCGGAAGTTCATTCTTTTTCGCATATAGTGTATTAACTCTATAGATAGCATCAATTTCTTTTTCTATTTCCTCACTTTCCAATCCTAATATATCCATTAAGAGCTCCGCCATTATTTTTAATAAAGATTCATTTTTTTGCTCAGGTAAATTAAGAAATCTGAGGACATATTCCGCCCGCTCCATTTCCATTTGTGCTATTTTGTCATTTTGTTGAACCTGTTTTTGTTCTATCTCATCAACTTTGCTTTCAGTTAATTTTAGTTTGCACTCTATAGACTTAGTAATTTTAACAACTTCAGATAAATCTTTTTTAGTATCTTTAAATTTACTATCTAAGCCTTCTAATTTGTCTGCAAGACCATCCATCTGCTTAGATAACATATCTTTCATTTCATTTAGTGCCTCCATAAAATTCTGCTGCATTTCTTTCATACCTTCTTGAGAAATTGCAGACGCCACTGTTTTAGGATATCCAGGGGATGCCCTGAATTTCCCTTGCTGAGACATGGTAACCAAATGCGATAATAAACTTAACAAATTGAAATACTGAATTAATTCCCTGACAGGGCTTCTCAGCTGAGCTGACAGCAAATCAGAGCAAACCTTCTCACCAGTACCACAGAACAAGAAAAGATAAGAAAATAAACCTTCTCATACACGTCAAAAAGCATAAACCGTAAACCTTAACAGTCAGGTTGTGGCTTTAAGTTTCAAGCTATATATTAACTCCCCCAAAGTTTCTTTATCTTTCTTCACAGTTCTTTGCAACCCAAAGTGTCTTCACTACAGCGTCTTTCAGTTCCTCCAAAGTCTGATACACCTCCCCACTTCCAGTTCCTCAGAATATAGATTAGAATCAGTATAAATCAACAGACTCAGCAGATCAAAGTTTAGTCCCAGCACTGTTGCACCACCGACAAAGAGAGTCTTTGCAGGCTGTGAGTCATCAGTCAACGCCTCTTTGACAGCCCGACCTTCTCACCAACCGCTTGCTCTGGCGTTTCACTTCTGTCCGCCCGATTTGACGCTTCCCAGCCACCGTCCCGATCACCTTCTCTTCAGTCCGATAATAAAGAAGCCGCTCTGTCAGGACTCATAGTTCTCCAAGTTTCTCAGTTATTAAAGTTCAAAACCACTCCACAGCTCTACTTCTCAGCCAAAAACAAAACAGGAGAAACAAGAATTTAATCGAACCGCCGCAATCAGCTCCACCCCCGATACCGTGCGAATGCTTCCGCCGCCGTCCCCGCTCCTCAATTAAGAGGGGAGGAGCCTTCCTCTTCGCTCATTAACTTCAACGTCGAAATGTCAAGAACAAAACAAAACAAAACTGGAAATACCGCCGTCCAAAGTGCCAAAAGGAAAGCCCAGACAATAAAGCTGAAAAAGAAACTTGCGTCGTCCTCTTCAGACTCACCACCCCCTGTGGCCCGGTGGCTGGAGCCAATGCGACCAAGACGCCGTCTGCCTCCGGGAAGTAAGGACTGAGGGCAACTGCTTGGGGGGAGCTGGGCACTCTCACCCCCTTTCCCTCGCCCCTTCTTAATACTAACCTCCACCACGGAGATAGTATGGACCAAACCAGTCCCCCTATGAGGCAGAAATTCAGCGGGCTTCAGCTGCAGCTGAAAGACACCGCCGCCATGCTCCGCCGCTTACCGGAAGTCCTTGTTTAGTTCTTGTAGACTCATGGCCACAGTCATCTGTAGGAAAGTTTGGCAGTGGTGAGGTGAGAACATGTAACACTACAAGAACCACTTGACCATAGCATGGTAGTTCATCTAGGCCTGGCACTCTTATAGTCCATGAGGGTCTAAGCACCAGTCTTGTCCTGGCATGCCTGCCAGTCAGGATATAGTCCATGGCTAATGGGGTGCTTGTCCATTGATGACTTGACATGATGGCCAACATTTGTGTAGTCCATAAGCCGACAGAAGGGAGTTGTAGAGAAAACCGTAGCTGGCTTGTCACAGTTAACATTGAGAGTCATGAAGATAAACGGAAACTGGGAAAACTGTTAAGAAGGAGGAGGAAGAGAAGAAATAATTAGATTTATACCCTGCCTTTCACTCTGAATCTCCAAGTCTCAGAAAGTGGCTCACAATCTCCTTTACCTTCCTCCCCCACAACAGACACCCTGTGAGGTAGGTGGGGTGAGAGAGCTCTGACAGAAGCTGCCCTTTCAAGGACAACTCTGCGAAAGCTATGGCTGACCCAAGGACATTCCAGCAGCTGAAATTGGAGGAGTGGGGAATCAAACCTGGTTCTCCCAGGTAAGAGTCCACGCACTTAACCACTACACCAAACTGGCTCTCAGGCACTACTGTGCTGACAGAATGCCCCTTCCATCTTTCAGACAGGAAATTCCATATGCTTACCATTGTGCTGTAGTTGTCAAGACTCCTGGTCACTATCTCCTGAAGGAAAAAGAGAGATGGAGTCAGGAGCATTGTGGGGAGGGAGCTCCAGTTGCCATGGCTGAATTTGTACAATTCTGGTCACCTCACCGCAAAAAAGATATTATAGCACTGGAAAAAGTCCAGAAAAGGGCAACTAGAATGATTAAAGAGTTGGAACACTTTCCCTATGAAGAAAGGTTAAAACACTTGGGGCGCTTTAGCATGGAGAAACGTTGACTGCGGGGTGACATGATAGAGGTTTACAAGATTATGAATGGAACAGAGAAGGTAGAGAAAGAAGTCCTTTTCTCCCTTTCTCACAATACAAGAACTCGTGGGCATTCGATGAAATTGCTGAGCAGTCGGATTAGAACTGATCAAAGGAAGTACTTCTTCACCCAAAGGGTGATTAACATGTGAAATTCACTGCCACAGGAGGTGGTGGCATCTACAAGCACAGACAGCTTCAAGTGGGGATTGGATAAGCATATGGTCCATCAGTGGCTATTAGCCACAGCGTATTGTTGGAATTCTCTGTCTGGGGCAGTGATGCTCTGTATTCTTGTGCTGGGGGCGGGCAGTGGAAGGGCTTCTAGCCCCACTGGTGGACCTCTTGATGGCACTTGGGTTTTTTTTGGCCGCTGTGTGACACAGAGTGTTGGACTGGATGGGTCACTGGCCTGATCCAACATGGCTAATCTTATGTTCTTAATAAAGCAGGGGACTGAGGCTCGATCCAGGTGACACAAAAAACATATAAATCAACAAATATTTGGAGACAATTGGAAGCCCAGAAAATCTTTTACTTCTCCCTTCCCCACAAAGGCAGGTACGATCCTGTTGACAGACGGCCCCCTCTTTCTTTGAGGTGAGCGAGCATCTCCACTCTAGTTTACTTACCGTCTCTGAACTGGTAAGACACCTGGCCGCTATCTCCTGAGGGAAGAAGAGAGAGGGAGTCAGGTTCACTGGGGGACTTGTGGGGAGAGAGCTCCACTCACCACGACCCCTTTTGCACTCCCATTTCCCCCCCACACACACAAAGAAAACCTTCGTCCCCAACAGTTAATGTGACATAACCCATTCAAATCAATCATCACGTGGAGATAAATGGAAACTGGGAAAATCTTTAACTTCTCCATTGCCCATAGAGGCAGGAACAATGGAGTTCCCCGTCCCTCTTTGATGGGAGTCCCAATCCCATAACACTTACCATCTCCAGTGAAGCAAGATACCTGGTCACTTTCTCCTAAAGGAAGAAGAGAGAGAGAGTTAGGTTCAGTGAAGGGCTTGGGTTGGGGTTGGGGGGCTCCAGTCACCTATAAGGGGGAAAAAGCGCAATTTTCCTTTTAGACTAGAAGGGCCTGAGGTTACAAGGAAGGAGCACTCCCACCACAGAAGCACTCCTTGCTGTGAATATTTATATTTTGTTCTAGGGACACCATAAGTTCCTGTGGAGAACAGAGAGGGCATCCGAGCAAAGAGGCACAGCTTGACATGGAGCATCTTCCTCAAGAAAGACTGGCTGGACAAAAGACTAGAAGGACTGAGACCCCAAGTCTCTCAAAGGAAATCAACAGGCCTGAATGGCTATGATTGTTGTATAGAATTAATTGATGTTTCAGTACAATGTTCTGTGGTTTTGTTGTTTTCCTCAAAACTGAAAGTATCACAAGGTGGGATCACACTGTCATAGATGTGAACTTTCCCTCAGTTCTTTAATAAATAATATATACACACACATATATATCTATTTGGCACTGTTTCCATAAATTCCATAGGTTACAGAAACATTTCCTTTTGCACTCCCATTCCCTCCCCACAAAACCTCCTTCCTCTTCTGTAACCGTAACGTGAAACGTATCAATCAACCATCACTTGGGAGATAAACCCGGAAAATCTTGGGAAAATCTTTTAACTCTCTTGTGCTGGTCCAGAAGGCAAAGAGACTGGGGGTGATCCTGGATGCTTCATTTTCTATTGAGGCCCAGGTCACCGAAGTTGCCGAGTCGGCCTGTTATCATCTTCGGCAGATTAGGCAGCTGGCACCCTACCTCTCCTCTCAGGACTTAGCTACAGTGACCCATGCAATGGTCATTTCCAGACTGGATTACTGTAACGTATCAGGGGTTGAATCTTACTTGATATTATTGTTAGCACTTTTATCAGTTGTTAAGCTTTTTAAAGTGCTAAACATAGTATGTCTAGGAAATGAAAGGAAAAATCCCCTGTGCAAGCACCAGTCGTTTCCAACTCTGGGGTGACGTTGCTTTCACAATGTTTTCACGGCAGACTTTTTACGGGGTGGTTTGCCATTGCCTTCCCCAGTCTTTTACACTTTCTCCGCAGCAAGCTGGGGACTCATTTGACCGACCTCGGAAGGATGGAAGGCTGAATCAACTTTGGGCCGGCTACCTGAATCCAGCTTCCACCGGAATCGAACTCAGGTCATGAGCAGAGAGTTCAGACCGCAGTACTGCTGCTTTACCACTCTGTGCCACAAGGCCTGTATGTCTAACGGCTATCAAATTCTGTCTCTAAACATTCCTGGTCTTATTTTTCGATTGAGCAATATGAATATCGTGTGGGAGCTGTCTGGTTTCCTCTGGTAAAGTATTTAACTGAAAATGACATTGTACCTAACAATTCATTCTACAAAAAGCTGATCTATTTTTGATCTATATTTAATTTTTGTTTTGTCCTGGTTTACTGTGATTTTCATATGTCAGATTTGACGTATGCTAAATTGTTGACACTTTTGTGCAAAGGATAAATAAACTTTATTATTGTGGAAAAAAAAGTATTACTGTAACTTGCTGTACGCAGGCTTGCCCTTGGGGCTAATCAGGGCTCTTTTTCTAGCAGGAGCTCCTCTGCATATTAGGCCATGCCCCCCTGATGTAACCAATCCTCCGAGAGCTTAGAGGACTTTTAGTACAGGGCCTACTCTAAGCTCCAGGAGGATTGGCTACGTCAGGGGTGTGTGGCCTAATATGCAGAGGAGCTCCTGCTAGAAAAAGAGCCCTGGGGCTAATCCAGAAACCCCAGCTGGTGCAAAATGAGGTGGCACACCTTTTGATGTCATTGCTTGTAGGAGCATGTATCCAGCTGCACTACATAATTTGCACTGGCTGCCTATTGAGTACAGGATCACTTCAAGGTTTTGGTATTGGCCTTAAAAACCCTGTAAAGCCAGGGGTTGACATATCTGAGGAATTGTCTCTCCCTGTATAAGAACATAAGAGAAGCCCTGTTGGATCAGGCCAATGGCCCATCCAGTCCAACACTCTGTGTCACATAAGAACATAAGAGAAGCCATGTTGGATCAGGCCTATGGCCCATCCAGTCCAACAATCTGTGTCACATAAGAACATAAGAGAAGCCCTGTTGGATCAGGCCAATGGCCCATCCAGTCCAACACTCTGTGTCACATAAGAACATAAGAGAAGCCATGTTGGATCAGGCCAATGGCCCACCCAGTCCGAACATAAGAGAAGCCCTGTTGGATCAGGCCAATGGCCCACCCAGTCCAACACTCTGTGTCACGTAAGAATATAAGAGAAGCCATGTTGGATCAGGCCAATGGCCCATCCATTCCAACACTCTGTGTCACATAAGAGCATAAGAGAAGCCCTGTTGGATCAGGCCAGTGGCCCATCCAGTCAAACACTCTGTGTCACATAAGAGCATAAGAGAAGCCCTGTTGGATCAGGCCAATGGCCCATCCAGTCCAACACTCTGTGTCACATAAGAACATAAGAGAAGTCATGCTGGATCAGGCCAGTGGCCCATCCAGTCCAACACTCTGTGTCACATAAGAGAAGTCATGCTGGATCAGGCCAATGGCCCATCCAGTCCAACACTCTGTATCACATAAGAGCATAAGAGAAGCCCTGTTGGATCAGGCCAGTGGCCCATCCAGTCCAACACTCTGTGTCACATAAGAGCATAAGAGAAGCCCTGTTGGATCAGGCCAATGGCCCATCCAGTCCAACACTCTATGTCACGTAAGAATATAAGAGAAGCCATGTTGGATCAGGCCAATGGCCCATCCAGTCCAACACTCTGTGTCACACAGTGGCCAAAAAAAAAAAGGAGGTTCCCAAGTGGGGCTAGAAGCCCTTCTACTTGCCCCCCCCCATGTGTCCCGAAGGGCTCCACGCTCAGAGAACCAATATCCACTGGTTGTCCCTAGTCCTAAGGACATCCGTTTGGCCTTGACTAGGGCCAGGGCTTTTTCGGCCCTGGCCCCGGGATGGTGAAACACACTCCTATTGTAGGTTAGAGCCCCGCCATATTTGCTACTATTTTTCAGGGCTTGTAAAACGGAGCAGTTACAGCAGGCCCTCAACTGAGACAGCAGACATTCTAAATCAAATGGCCTCCCTTGCCACAGTGTGCTGATATATACACAGGCCCGGCACTAGGGGTTCTGGCGCCTCTAGAACTGGAGGACTCATGGGGAGGGAGTTCCAGTCACCACGGCCCAATTTACACTCCTGTAATTTTTTTGTGAGTTCTGACAGGATTTCTGTGAGTCTGAGGGACTGAGGGAAGGTGACTGGGGAGGAATTTAAAGCGGTCGCCCTCGCAAGTAAGGATCTGAGCAGGGTCCTTCACAATCCTCCTTCCTCATCACTTAATGTGAAATAAAACATACAATCAGTCATAGAATCATAGAGTTGGAAGGGACCTCCAGTGTCATTTATTTATTTATTTATTTTGTTCGATTTTTAGCCCGCCCTTCTCATAGGACAGGCCCAGGGCGGGTTACATCATAAAAACAGTCAACAATAAAAACAATAAAAGACCAATTTAAATATATAACATCTAAAATTACAGAATGACAACAGACTAAAATGGCAGGTTCTGCCTCACAGACATGGCCTATTGTCCAGGTCCAGCAGAGCTTATAGCGCTGGGATGGGATGGGATGAAGGGGGGGAGGCCAGTAACAGGTGATGCCCACTGCCTCAGCTGAAAGCCTGGCGAAAGAGCTCTGTTTTACAGGCCCTGTGGAACTGCAGCAGGTCCTGCAGGGCTTGGATCTCCATGGGGAGCTCATTCCACCAGGCAGGGGCCAGGGCTGAAAAGACCCTGACCCTTGTCGAAGTCAGATGGACATCTCTGGGGCTGAGTATTACCAAAAGTTGTTGGGTCGCTGATCGTAAAGACCTCTGGGGCTCATACAGAGAGAGGCGGTCCCGAAGGTACGCTGGCCCCTGGCCGTATAGGGCTTTGAAGGTAAGTACCAACACCTTGAACCAGATCAACAGGTAGCCAGTGCAGTTCACGCAGTGCAGGATGGATCCGTGCCCGTTCAGGTGACGATGTCATCATCATCATCATCACATTTTATTTGTATCCCGCCCTCCCTGCCGAAGCAGGCTCAGGGCGGCTGTCAACATCCGTGCAGCAGCGTTCTGCACCAGCTGGAGTTTCCGGAGGAGGGTCAAGGGCAGCCCCATGTAGAGAGAGTTACGATAATCTAGCCTGGAAGTGACCATTGCATGGGTCACTGTGGCCAGGTTGTGGGCGGGGGGGGCGGGGACCCACTGTCACCTCAGATGGAAAAAGGCCGATCTGGCAGTGGTGGTAACCTAGGCCTCCATAGTCAGAGAGGCATCCAGGAATAGCCCCAAGCTCTTCACCTTCAACGCGGGCATCAATGGAGCTCCATCAAAGGATAGGAGCCTGGTCTCTGATCCCAGCCCCCGGTAACCTAGGCACAGGACCTCTGTCTTTGATGGATTGGCTCTGCTGCAACCAACCAGCCACGGCTTGCAATGCCCTACCCAGTTCCTCTGGGGCCAAATCCGGATGACCATCTATGAGCAGGAAGAGCTGGGTGTCATCTGCATATTGATGACACCCCGGCCCATACCTCTGGATAATCCGGGCAAGGGGGTGCATGTAGACGTTGAATAACATTGGGGAAAGAATTGCTCCCTGCGGCACACCGCATCGTAATGGGTGCCGCTGGGACAGTTTACCCCCAAGCACTACCCTCCGTCCCGGACCTTGGAGAACAACCAGCCACTGTAAGGCTAGCCTTTGTATTCCTGCGTCGGTGAAGTGGTGGGCCAACACTTAATGGTCGAACCGCCTGCACAATACAGGAAATTCACAAATACATGGAGATAAACAGAAGCCCAGGAAATCTTTTACTTCTCCACTCCCCACAGAGGCAGGTACACAGAGGCCTTCTGACAGAATGCCCCCTCCCTCTTTGACACGGGGGTCCCAACTCCCCTATACTTACGTCTGGTAGAACAGTAAAACACCTTCTCATTATCTCCTGAAGGAAAAAGAGAGAGAAAGTCAGGTTCAATGCGGGGCTTGTGAGAAGGGGGTGCCAATCACCAAGCCCCTTTTGCCCTCCTATTTCCCTCACAAAAACCTTCTTTCCCCATCAGTTAACATGATATAAGGAGAAGAAGAAGAATTGGGAATTTATACCCCGTCTTACTCCCTGAATCAAAGACTCAGAGCAGCTGAAAATCTCCTTTCCCTTCCTCCCCCACAACAGACACCCTGTGAGGTGGGTGGGGCTGAGAGGGAACACTGCTCTCCATGTGTTGGATAAGTATTTATTGTAAGGCAGGATTCATGGACACTGACACACAGCCAGTGTCAAAAGTGCCACACAAGAACACCGATTCAGGTTATATACTCTTGCAAGTGTCGTTAGAAGCACGCCTTATTTTAGGACACGAAGACAGTTCAAATCTAGTGGCTACAAATCGCACACACACACACACTCACTACTAAGGATTCTACAAACCATCCCAGGAAGGGAGTTGTGACCTTGGTACCAAGTAGTTTCCCAGCTCCTAGGAGGCAAGCAAGTTAACTTTCGTTTCTGCAGCAGTCTAAGCAGTCTACCCATACATTCCACAGACTATATCAAAGAAACACAGAAAATGGCAAGGAACTTGACAAGGTGGCCCCATCCTCCATTGTTACCAATGGGGAGGAAGGGACATGCTCCCTTTAAATGCTTTCTCCAAGCCGCAGCACGACTTCATATCATTGCAAATGGTGAACTCGGAAGGCAAAATGCCAAGTGAACTCCAGAGGCATTTAAGTGGCTGAGTGAACTCTGCTGAGAGATCACTCAATTTATGCCCTCAGCTCCATTATAGCCCATGCACACCATTCCCCATAGGCTATAATAGAGAATCAATCTGAGGGGTATCTGGGGCTCTGAAGGAGGCTGTTTGTTGAGGTAGAGCCACCAAATTTGCAGCAGAGTTGCTGGTGCCTCTCCTCAACCCCCCCCCCCTGAAGTTTTAAAAAGATTGGACCTTGGCGTCCAATTCTATGAGCCCCCAAATGGAGCCTCCCAATGGAGGGGGGGAAAGCATGTAAAGGGACATAGTTCCTTTAAATGCCTGACTTCACTCACTGAGTTGCACTGCTACTACTGTGGCAGTGGCACAGATTGTCTTGGAGAAGCTGGCTCCTGCAGTTGAAGAGGTAGGACTCAGCTTCTCCACTCTTTGCCCAGATAAAAGTCATATAATTTCGGCTTTTATTTGGGATTCTTTATTTGGTAGCCGAATTAGATTAGGGAATCTGATTTCACTTAATAAACCAAATGTGCAGCCCTAAGTATGTCATCAGTTCTACAGGGTCTCAGACTGAGGTCTTTCCTACCAACTAATCCTTTTTGCTGGAGATACTAGAGACTGGAGACCTTCTACATGCCTAGCAGGGGTTCTACCTGTGAGACACTGCCCCTCTTTCCCGTATAAGGTGAGACCCTGCAGGGTTATGTGGACCACACAGGGTTTTCAAGATAAGAGGTGTCCGTAGGTGGTTTGAAATTGGCTGCCTCTGAAGTAGGAATCCCGGACTTCCTTGGTGGTCTCCCATCCAAGCGCTACAAGGCTGTCAGTTCCAGAGATCCTCTTCCACCCCCACAACCCCAGTAGGGATTCATCACAAGAATCTCTCTCACGCACACACTGCCCAACCGAGGCGTTCCCTGTTTACTTACTGAGGAAGACAATGATCCCGAAGATGATCCCAGCCAGGATGAGAACACCCACGAAACCTCCAAGAGGGCCCAGAATGAGCCACAGGATGGCTCCTGAAGCTGAAAGGGAAACACCATTATTCAGCCTGCTGCTGTCCTCTAATGCCTTGGTCAGGGATTTTCCAGCCAAAGAATTTCAGGTTCGTGGAGGCACCAGGCATGGCATTTAGGACTTTCTGCATCCAACCACACACTCCACACATAATTCTTTCTTTCTTAGACTCAGGGCAGCTAACAGTCAACTTAAAACAATTTTAAGATTACAATTTAAAGCAATAAAATAACAATTAAAATACATTTCATGGCACTGCTCAAAACTTCAGTACAGGCGGGATCATAACTTCCTTCCTTCTGACAGTGCTCCTATAGTGATTGTAATTCCTCATGAGCTGATGTCGCTCAGCAGTGTACGGTGGCCGTCCTCTCCCATTTAGGTATTAGAACCCTGTCAAAATAATTCGGTTTTACAGGCCCTGCGGAATTGGGAGAGATCCCGCAGGGCACTTATGGCCTCTGGGAGGGCATCCCACATTGTTGGTGCTGCCACTGAGAAGACCTTAGCCCATGTGGAGCACAATCTGGCCTCCCTTGGTCTGGGGACAGATAGCAGATTTTGTGTCCCTGAATGCAGTGCTCTCTGGGGAACATACGGAGAAAGGTGACCCTGTAGATAAGCAGGGCCTCCACCATATAGGGCAGGGGTGGCCAATGGTAGCTCTCCAGATGCTTTTTGCCTACAACTTCCATCAGCCCCAGCTAGCATGGCCAATGGCTGGGGCTGATGGGAGTTGTAGGCAAAAAACATCTGGAGAACTACCACCCCTGATATAGGGCTTTAAAAGGTCAATACCAGCACCTTGAAACGGACTCGGAATGCAATAGGTAGCCAGTGCAGCTCTTTCAGCACTGGCTGAATGTGCTCCCTACCCGCCCCCACCAGAGATGGGTCCCCTGGACACTCTGCCCCCAGCCCCTTTAACACAGGGGCAGAAGCAAGCGGTTAGTAACTCCCAAGCAAAAACACGAATCCACTGGAGATTCTGCTACAAATTCTGATGTTGCTAGGATGGGGGTGGGGGGGGAAGAGGTTTAAAGTTCCTTCTGTGACAGAAACCCTAAAGCAGGGGTGTCAAACTCATTTGTTATGAGGGCCGGATTTGACATAAATGAGATCTTGTTGGGCCGGGTCATGTCAGGCTAGGCTGGGCCGGGCCATGTTTATTTATTTATTTAATTTGTGTGCCACCCTCGCCGCCAAAGGCAGGCTCAGGGCAGCTCACAGATTAGGGGTCAAGCAATCAATTTGACATGACCAGACAAAATAAAAACAGCAATACAAACATAAAAAGAAGATATTGGATTTATATCCCGCCCTCCACTGAAGAGTCTCAGAGCGGCTCACAATCTCCTTTCCCTTCCTCCCCCACAACAGCAGCTGCCCTTTCAAGGACAACCTCTGCCAGGGCTATGGCTGACCCAAGGCCATGCTAGCAGGTGCAAGTGGAGAAGTGGGGAATCAAACCCAGTTCTCCCAGAATGTGACGGAACCGGCCCGATTCTGCCTTCAGACCCGGTCCCGTCAGCTCCCTATTGAGTCGCCAACTCCTGGAGGGAGCTATTTCTCCTCCTGCCCCTTGGGCTCGCTGCCACCACCTGCTCAGTCTAGGGGTTCAGATTGAGAGGAACAGGACTCCCAATCCCCCTCTCCAGCTATGAGGCCAGGCCTCAAAGTCCTCTGCCACCCTGTACTTGGGTTTCACAGAGACCTCAGCACTTCTTTGGGGCACCCCTGGAGGATTGGCACCTTATCCAACTGCATGCCTTCCCCCTTCCCCGGGGCCCCCTTCCGAAAACGCAGCGTGGTCTAAAGCGGTTTGGGGATCTATGTGGTATAGAGATTGACTGCCAGCATTCAAAATAGTAAAAATATTTAATTAAAAGAGAAAAAGAAAATAAAAGAAGAACAAAACAAAACAAAAACAGTTGCATATAAAAAGTTAGCGCAGCACAGCACCCGCACAGCAAACAGCATGACAAAGAAAAGGTGTTTATAAACGCTTTCTACTGTCCCTGGTCTAAACTTGCCCCGCCTTGGGGATGACTTACTTGGTCTGACTGCCTGGGGGCCTCACAGGCAGGAGCCCCCATGCCCACCACATGCTCCCTCGAGCGCCAGTTGCAAACTAAAAAACTCTTCCTGCTAACTCCAATGCAAAGAACAAAAGAACTTCCTGCCTCTCTAGGAGACTTTTCCCCTAGAGTTGTTGGTTTGGCTCTGGAAGGGAGGGGGGAGTGAGGGGAAGGCTAGGCCAAAGCCTGCTTAGGAGTTTCATGTTTTCCCTCCCAATGAAGCACCAACATTGACTAAAATGGCGTTTCTCCACAAGTCCACACACTTCACCACTACACCAAACTGGCTCTCCCTAGCAACATAAGAGCAATGACTAAAAATGTCAACAGGTGCTAATACAATAATTTCAAACAGCAGTTAAAATTCTAATGATAGTAATAGCTAGTTGGTCGATATTAGGTGTTCAAAGAAGGACCCAGGGTCGCCATAGCATGGTGAGATAGTCCTAAGCAGTCCTAAGCATATGTTACCCTTTGCACTGATATTCTTTAAATCAGGTTTAGGTTTTAAATTCCATAATTGATTGATTATGGCATCTTACATAACTTGACGTTAATCTACTTGCTAGGTTTCTTGTCTTTTAACTTCTTTTTTATACATAATGTAGCTGTTATGTTCTTGTCCAATACGGTTTACAGCTTGTTTATACATACTTCTTACTTAGCTATAGTCAATATTATTTACTGCACTGCAATGTATTTAGAATCACAGAATCATAGAGTTGGAAGGGACTCTAGGGTCATCTAGTCCAACCCCCTGCACAATGCAGGAAACTCACAAACACTTCCCCCTAAATTGACAGGATCTGCATTGCTGTCAGATGGCCATCTAGCCTCTGTTGAAAAACCTTCAAGGAAGGAGAGCCCACCACCTCCCGAGGAAGCCTGTTCCACTGAGGAATCGCTCTAACGGTCAGGAAGTTCTTCCAAATGTTGAACTGGAAACTCTTTTGATTTAATTTTAACCCCTTGGTTCTGGTCCTACCTTCTGGGGCCACAGAAAACAATTCCACACTATCCTCTACATGACAGCCCTTCAAGTAACTGAAGATGGTGATCATATCACCTCTCAGCCGCCTCCTTTCCAGGCTAAACATCCCCAGCTCCTTCAACCTTTCTTCTTAGGACTTGGTCTCCAGACCCCTCACCATCTTCGTCATCCTCCTCTGGACCCATTCCAGCTTGTCTCTATCCTTCTTAAAATGTGGTGACCAAAACTGAACACAAGACTCCAGGTGAGGTCTTCCCAGAGCAGAGTAAAGCGATACCATCGCATCACGTGATCTGGACACTACACTTCTGTTGATACAGCCCAAAATTGCATTTGCCTTTTCGACATACTACTGCTAAGACAATGTTATTTACATCCTTGTTCCTTTGCAATCGTGTTTGTTTTTTTGTATTGGAAAACTCCAATGAAATGTTAATTACCAGAAAATCACCTTCCACACTCTGCCAGGCCATACCCCAAAGGGAGGGGGGAGCCACACAATCCCCCACAGTCTCTCACCTGGCTCCTCCCAGATCAAATCCAGGGGTTTTGGGAGGCTGTTGTGTTCTACTCGGCAAAAGTATTGGTCCCTCTCCTCAGGCTCCACATTGATGCTGAGCGAGGTGTAATAGGTCCCATCTGAGTTGGGGAGGATACACTCTGTAAGGCGAGCCAGCATCTGTTCCTTCCCATCCTTCATCCAAGTGACATTGATCTCCTTGGGGTAGGCACCGTAGACCAGGCAGAAGAGGGTCTCCTGCCTGTCGCTGCCCTTCTTGCGTGCCACCTTCACCTTCACGGTCTCTGTGGAAATGGCAACATTGGTCTGTGTTGAGTACATCTTCTTAGGCTGGCGGGATGGAGACTGGCCTTGCAGAGTCCCCATTCAGCCATCCAGTCCCACCCCAGACTGAGGGGGTGGGGCGGGGCTGTGGCTTAGTGGTAGAGCATCTGCTTGCTATGCAGAAGGTCCCAGGTTCAATCCCCAGCATCTCCAGTTTAAAAAAAAAAAAGATTTGGCAGTAGGTGATGTGAAAGATCTCCGCCTGAAACCCTGGAGAGTTGCTACCAGTCTGATGGACCGACTTTGATGGACCAAGGGTCTGATTCAGTATAAGGCAGCTTCATATGTTCATGCGTGAAAATATATAAGAGACTGAAAAGACTGGTTAGAAAGGAGGGATCACTGAGGGAAAGCAAGAGTGAAACAAAGATGGCAACAGAGGATGGCAACAGAACGGTCTTCCTGGGGAACAAATTCCAGAGCTTCAGTGCCACGAACGAGTAGGGCCCTTTACTGGGTTGCCTGATCTCAGAAGGCAGAGGCAACTGAAGCAGGGCTACCGCAGATGACCATGATGTTTGGGCAGGCTCATAAGAGAGTCAGTGGTACCTGACGTGTCCCAAACCATATAGACCACAAAGCAACAAAAATCCGGTATAAAAGCTGTAATGTAACAGTGATGTTGTGCATATTCCATGTTAAAATAATATCTGAATGGCTTTACAGAATTTGGAAGACTCGCATATTTTACTAAGTATCTTGGTGTTGAGAATTTGTATGAGGCTAAATTTTTGAAGTATTGGACATTTTCCATTATGTTTTGGAATAATATGCATGAGAAAGGTGTACGCCCATATTGTCATGAGCCCTGAGAATGTGACACATATATACAAATAAAAATAACTACAGTGGGTGGGGCTGTGGCTTAGTGGTAGAGCACCTGCTTGCTATGCAGAAGGTCCCAGGTTCAATCCCCAGCATATATAAAATAACTACAGAAAATATTGCATGTATTGTATAGCTCTACGGTTGTTTAAGGTCTGAGTAGCACGCTACATAGTTGGCAGATTTCATAGGTACATGAAAAAAGTGCCGCTCTGTTTGCAATTTTGCCACCTCTAAAGTATTAGAATCGTAGAGTTGGAAGGATCCTCCAGGGTCATCTAGTCCAACCCCCTGCACAATGCAGGAAACTCACAAACAAGTTTAGGGGAAACTCCCCCTAAATCCACAGCATCCGCATTGTTGTCAAATGGCCATTGAGCCTCTGTTCAAAAACCTCCAAAGAAGGAGAGCCCACCACCTCCCGAGGAAGCCTGTTCCACTGAGGAACCGCTCTGTCAGAAAGTTCTTCCTAATGTTTCTAAAGTTACTCTGAAAGGTTTGATTTGTGTTAAAACTATGCAAGGAAAATGCCTTCATAAATACAAGCATATAATCAAACCAGCATTTCTGTTCTGCTCAGCCTTGCTGGTCTGTATGGCAGGTATAAGCCATAACAAAGTAATTCTGGCAAGATGTTCTATGGTTTTAGGGATCAGTTGTTGAGAAAAGACCACAAGCATTGATTACACAGATGACTTACATCCTCAGCATAATTATTACTACTGCTCTACTTTGTTTTTGCCTCTATGAAAATGGTCACATAATATGACATATGTATTAGTCTGTATGAAAATAACAATGGGCATTGTAGATTATATAAATGAACACATACTGTACATACTATGGACTTGGAAGGATCCATTAGAAATAAAATAGCAAGGAATGTTTTTTTTTGAGGGGGGGTGGAGAGAGAATTGCCATGTTGCCTCCACACACACAGCTTGAGAAAAGCTCTTCCATGTGCTCGTGTCAGATCCACCCACGTGGCAGAATGAAGTGGTAGAGTCCTGAAGTGGGTATGGCAGACTGTACCACATGAACGGAGGGGTAGGGGTGAAGGAACCAAGCATTTCATTGCTCAACCCACCCCCTAAAAACATCGTGGCAACTGGGGTGGAAGAGATCTTGAGCCCCAGAGAGGGTCTTTTGACACATGGGGGAGAGTCCAGACTTTCGCCTCACCTTTCCTCTGCAAGCTCACGTTCCTGTAGCCCAGATACTTCTTCAGCCAGTACATGCAGTTGTCCTCCAGGTAGCGGCTGCAGTACACTGGATCAGCCAGAAGGTGGTCCAACTTCAAGATCTTGTCCTGTTCCTCTAAGAGTCTCCAGATGGGGATCTCCATGTTGAGGTCCAAGAGGTCTTTCCCATCGTAGGCATACTTCCAGGACAACCTTCCGGGCCGCCCATCTGGCAACACC
Source organism: Heteronotia binoei (assembly GCF_032191835.1). Taxonomy (NCBI): domain Eukaryota; kingdom Metazoa; phylum Chordata; class Lepidosauria; order Squamata; family Gekkonidae; genus Heteronotia; species Heteronotia binoei. The sequence goes on along the minus strand of NC_083227.1, from coordinate 14,480,339 downwards.
TCGCAGCTGAACATGAGCTGCAGGGTGTGGAGACCTGCAAGAGACACGTGGTGGTGCTATATTGAGGGTCTGTGCATGGAAGGGACATCATGGAGGAAAATGCAAGGAAAGGCGGAGCTTAAAATACTGGGGAAGGGAGCTACAACCGTCCACCTCCACCGGCTGGCTACAGCCCCACAGCGGCAAACCCTAAGCAGGGACTCTCCTCCATCCCACTCTATATTTCTTTCCAACCCCTGTCCCACCCCACACAGCAAACTGATTCCTAGAAGGAAAAAACAAAACAACAGAGGGGTAGGCTTTTGATCCAGAGGTGTTGTCACAAGCAGGGGACCAGGAAGGGCCTGACTGGCTGCCACCCGTCTGGTAAGGATCTGTCTGGGAGGGCTCAGAGCACCCACCCGACGTCTCTCTTCATTCTCAGAGCCAGTTTGGTGTAGTGGTTAAGTGTGCGGACTCTTATCTGGGAGAACCGGGTTTGATTCCCCACTCCTCCACTTGCACCTGCTGGAATGGCCTTGGATCAGCCATAGCTCTGGCAGAGGTTGTCCTTGAAAGGGCGTCTGCTGTGAGAACCCTCTCAGCCCCACCCACCTCACAGGGTGTCTGTTGTGGGGGAGGAAGGTAAAGGAGATTGTAGGCCGCTCTGAGCCTCTGTCCTTGAAAGGGCAGCTGCTGGGAGAGCCCTCTCCAGCCCCACCCACCTCACAGGGTGTCTGTTGAGGGGGAGGAAGATAAAGGCGATTCTGAGCCACTCTGAGATTCTTCAGAGTGGAGGGCGGGATATAAATCCAATATCTTCTTCTTCTTCTTCACTATACATTAGGGCCCTGATGCACCTAACTATACAGTAGGGCCCCTCCTTTGGAGGGCCTCCAGGACTCCCGGTCCAATTTTTAAAAAACTTTGTTTGGGGGGGCTTAGGGAGAGCCTCCAGCAAATTTGGAGCCTCAATCTCAACACCCTCCCCTCCCCCAGCCTACGGAATATGCCCTAGGAGATTTTGCCACTGAGTATAATCGCCCCATAGGGTACCGCCTCTCTCCGTATGTGCCCCAGAGAGCACTACATTCCGGGTCCCAAAATCTTCTTCAGATTCCTGGACTGAAAGAAGTTCCATCAACCACCACTAAAGCCAGAGCATTTTCGACAATAGCCCCAGCTCTGTGGAATGCCCCCCCCCCCGAAAACATCAGGGCCCTGCAGGAGCTGCCAGAGTTCTGCCGGACCTGCAAGACAGAACTATTTAAGCTTGCCTTCAATAGTTAAGGGGAGGTAGCAAATGTCCCACAGCACTGACAGTCCCACTGGACAAATATAAATATTGAGAAACATCGATGTGCATCTTGGATGTTATGGTTAAAATGTGTGGATTGATTTTATTGTCTCTCTCGGCTTGACTTCGCGAACGAAGATTTAAGAAGGGTGCAGTAGTCCACGTCTGCTGCAGGCTCGCTGGTGGCTGACAAGACCAATGCGGGACAGGCAGATCCGGCCACAGTGGCTGCAGGGATAAGTCTGATTTGGGGTTGGTGCTGTAGCAGTGCGATTCTTCCTCAATCTCCTTTTGTCCTCAAGACCAGCTATGCGTGCGTTCTCAAAGGAAGAGACAGCCTGGTGGATGGTGTGCCTCCATGCTTTGCGATCTGAGGCTAGGTCAGACCACTGGTGATGGTTGATGCGACAGGGATTTTATTGTATATTGTTTTTAATATTCTATGCGGTTTTTAACAGTTGTTAGCCGCCCTGAGCCCATAAGGGGAGGCGGGATATAAATTTGAATGAATGAATGAATGAATGAATGATGGAGCCGAATACATTTGGAATTTTCAAATAGTTCCTGAACCTAAATAATATAATAGTATTGGTATTCTGGAATATTCAGGAAAACCGATATTATCTGGGTCCAATATACCCGAATCTAAATAATACCATTCTTTAATTGCATACCCCTAAAGGGCATCCTATTGTTGGGGGGAGGGTAAGCATGCAGGACTGTTTTTGCAGGGGGGGGGGTTACATTTTTACTCTCCTTGTATACAAAACAACAATTTGTTTGTGTTTATTAATCCCCCTCTGTCACTCTTTCTTCAGCATTTCATTTTGAGGTACCAAGATCCACTCTAAAAGACACAGACTACAAGTTTGTTATTCCTTTCTGGAATCCTTTGAAAGCTAATTTACCCTCACCTGCATACAGTTAGGATAACAAGGCAGGGTATAAATTACTTTAAAAATAAGTAAACTCTGTGAAGGTCAAAGGGGAGGGGGTTTCTTCTGCAGAAAATATTGAAAAGATAAATTCAATTTAAACCAGAACTATTTTTATTGAACATATATTCCAATGACTTTATAAAAGAGTCGAAATATTTAATGCAGGGGTGGGGAACCTTTTTTCTGCCAAGGGCCATATGGATATTTATAACATCATTTGCGGGCCATAAAAAATTATCAACTTAAAAACAGTGCTCCGCTGAGGGAGAATGATTCAGGCCAGCAAAATTAATGTAAATAATTGTTTTTCTATTTGAAGTCATGTGGGGGGAGCCTAATCCGGCAGACACACACACACACCCGGCCTGCCACCCTAGGCAAATGCATAGGTCCAGGGCTTTTTTGTAGAAAAAGCCCACCAGGAACTCAGTAGCATATTAGACCACATCCCATAATATTAGCATATTAGGTCACACACTCATTAGCATATTAGGCCACACCATCTGGGATAATCAAGTGCAAACTGAACTGTTGACAGTAACTTTTCCAGGCCCTGCAACAATTCTGGCCGGCCAGCCAGGCCCCAGGGAGGCTGCCGCACAGTACATCTGGGCCCTGTGATCCCTGCCTGGCCCTGGGGAGGCTGCTGCACAGCGCGGCTGGGCCCCACGATCCTCGCTGGCCAGCCAGGCCCCAGGGAGGCTGCCACATGGATCGGTTCGGTCCAGCAATCCCCGAGGGCCACCCCAAGTGACCTCGAGGGCCGTATACGGCCCTCAGGACGGAGGTTCCCCACCTCTGATCTAATGGCACACATTAATACAGCAGCGAGAATATTGTTTGCACAAAAATGGAAGCATCAGGGACTACCTCCAAAGCAAGAACTGATCAGGAAAATTTTGGAGACAGCTGAGATGGACTATCTATCTTCCCTACTTGGTGACAAAGCTAAGGAAGAAGCTAAGAAACTTAGGGAGCTATTATATATTTGGCTTGACGCGCCTGGTTGATTTCCTAAATGCTGATATCTGATTATAAATGCTATTGTTTCTTTTTGTATATACTAGGGTTGCCAAGTCCAATTCAAGAAATATCTGGGGACTTTGGGGGTGGAGCCAGGAGACTTTGGGGGGGGGGTGGAGCCACCTGGGGATTGGCAACCCTAGTATATACCGCTATAAAGACCCAATTAAGATATGTATAAGCTAGAACTTAACGCCGTTTGTACAGCATGTGTGATGCGGAATGTATTTTGAACTACTGAATCTTTGTTATTACTTTGTTGGTATACTGACATGCCAATGCAACGTTTCTTTTTGTATTTCTGTTTTTATCTACTCTCTATTCCCCTTCCCTTTTCCTTTTTCTATGAAAAATTTAATAAACTTTTAAAATCGGAAAAGACCCCCCTGCCTTTCTTCTTTTTCTTTCCTTCTCAGGATTATCTCTTCCCCTTTTCTTCAGCTGAGGAGGGGGAGATGCTCTGGCTGCCCCTCCCCCTCCAGAGGACCAGGATGGTATACTGAAAATTTGGTGCCTCTACTTCACTCACCTGTGCTGTAGTTGTGGCGGAAGTGACCCATAAGTATCTCCAGGATTTTTGTCAATGGCAATTTCTGGGGATAATTCAGCATCACGTTTCTCATCCAGGAGGCTTCGGGAATCATTTTCTGGGTGTTGCTGTCATCGTGGAAGATGCGCTCGCCATCCAAGTAGCCCGCAGCGATAAACTGGGGTAGCCCGGGACTGGCCTCAGACACCACCAAGAATGAAATCCTCAGGGAATGCGGGGAGGAGGAATCTGGAAGAGGGGAGAGAAAAAGAAAATGGATTCACAGTTTTGCTTCTGCAGCTCTTGGGGCTTTATTCTCTGATACAGTCAATAACAGCGATGCTGTCAAAAGATCTGCACTGCACAATTGGCTTTGGACTCACCAGCATAATACACCACTGCAACCAGAGTCCTGCAAAGCGCCGGATAGCATTGCTGAATCCAAAGCCCAGTTCCTGAGCACAAGGCTCCCTCCAATAGCATTTTCAGGGCCGGAACGCACAGGAACACAGTTCCTGCTGGCTTGGTGTCAGGGGTGTGTGGCCTAATATGCAAATTAGTTCCTGCTGAGTTTTTTTTTTTTTTACAAAGTCCTGCTCAGGGCTACAGATAAAATTGGGGGAGGAGGGGGGGAGAGACAGCCCTGTCTCATTTTAGTAAGACAGAGCAGATTGTAAGCCGCTCTGAGTTTCTGATTCAGAGAAGGGCAGGGTATAAATCTGCAGTCTTCTTCTTGATAAAAAGTTATTTTATTTCTATTATAAGGTTTAGAAAAGGGGTCTCCAACCCTTTGAGAGGGGCTGGCTTGTGCCACCCTAAAATGGCTGCCACAGGGGGCGGAGCCAAATGCAATACTTCCTGCCTTGCACCTCCTAGGAAGACAGAAAACCTGAAGAGGGGATAGAACCACACACTACAGCTGCTGACCAGTCCTCCTGATCTTCCAGAAGAAAACCCTTTCCTTTGAATGAGGGCAGCCAGTAGCAAGCCTTGCCTCCCAATGGCCACGCCCAGTTCCTGACAAGCTTGGTGGGCACGAAGGGAAGTACTGGCAGGTGTCATGGCGCCCCCAGGCACCACATGGGGGAACCCTGCCTTAGAATTTAGGGCCCAGGGTGCAAAAAGTCACAGTGTATGGGTATTTAGTAAAGTTCCTCCCATACAGGGCTGCCAACCCACTGGTCCAGGCGGGAAATTTCCTGCCCGGGAGGTTCTCAACCTGCTGGCCCACATTGGGCCAGCGGGGGGAACCTCCCCCTGCAATGACGTCACCCGGAAGTGATGTCATCAAAATGCCGGCGCTCGTGCAGGGCCGCACTAGGCAGTTCCAGGAAAACTATATGGTTTTACCCCAAAACAAAGCCTCTGTCCTTGAAAGGGCAGCTGCTGTGAGAGCCCTCTCAGCCCCACCCACCTCACAGGGTGTCTGTTGTGGGGGAGGAAGGGAAAGGAGATTGTAGGCCGCTCTGAGCCTCTGTCCTTGAAAGGGCAGCTGCTGGGAGAGCCCTCTCAGCCCCACCCACCTCAAAGGGTGTCTGTTGTGGGGGAGGAAGGGAAAGGAGATTGTAGGCCGCTCTGAGCCTCTGTCCTTGAAAGGGCAGCTGCTGGGAGAGCCCTCTCTAGCCCCACCCACCTCACAGGGTGTCTGTTGTGGGGGAGGAAGGGAAAGGAGATTGTAGGCCGATCTGAGCCTCTGTCCTTGAAAGAGGAGCTGCTGTGAGAGCCCTCTCAGCCCCACCCACCTCACAGGGTGTCTCCCCCCCACCCACCTCACAGGGAGAGCCAGTTTGGTGTAGTGGTTAAGTGTGTGGACTCTTATCTGGGAGAACCGGGTTTGATTCCCCACTCCTCCACTTGCACCTGCTGGCATGGCCTTGGGTCAGCCATAGCTCTGGCAGAGGTTGTCCTTGAAAGGGCAGCTGCTGGGAGAGCCCTCTCCAGCCCCACCCACCTCACAGGGTGTCTGTTGTGGGGGAGGAAGGTAAAGGAGATTGTGAGCCGCTCTGAGACTCTTCAGAGTGGAGGGCGGGATATAAATCCAATATCTTCTTCTTCTTCTTGTTCTGGGGGAGGAAGGGAAAGGAGATTGTAGGCTGCTCTGAGCTTCTGTTCTTGAAAGGGCAGCTGCTGGGAGAGCCCTCTCAGCCCCACCCACCTCACAGGGTGTCTGTTCTGTGGGAGGAAGGGAAAGGAGATTGTAGGTCGCTCTAAGCCTTTGTCCTTGAAAGGGCAGCTGCTGAGAGCCCTCTCAGCCCCACCCACCTCACAGGGTGTCTGTTGTGGGGGAGGAAGGGAAAGGAGATTGTAGGCCACTCTGAGCCTCTATTCTTGAAAGGGCAGCTGCTGTGAGAGCCCTCTCCAGCCCCACCCACCTCACAGGGTGTCTGTTGTGGGGGAGGAAGGGAAAGGAGATTGTAGGCTGCTCTGAGCTTCTGTTCTTGAAAGGGCAGCTGCTGTGAGAGCCCTCTCCAGCCCCACCCACCTCACATGGTGTCTGTTGTGGGGGGAGAAGATAAAGGAGATTGTAAGCCGCTCTGAGCCTCTGTCCTTGAAAGGGTAGCTGCTGTGAGAGCCCTCTCAGCCCCACCCACCTCACAGGGTGTCTGTTCTGGGTGAGGAAGGGAAAGGAGATTGTAGGCTGCTCTGAGACTCTGAAAGGGCAGCTGCTGTGAGAGCCCTCTCAGCCCCACCCACCTCACAGGGTGTCTGTTGTGGGGGAGGAAGGGACAGGAGATTGTAGGCCGCTCTGAGCCTCTGTCCTTGAAAGAGCAGCTGCTGTGAGAGCCCTCTCAGCCCCACCCACCTCACAGGGTGTCTGTTGTGGGGGAGGAAGGGAAAGGAGATTGTAGGCCGCTCTGAGCCTCTGTCCTTGAAAGGGCAGCTGCTGTGAGAGCCCTCTCAGCCCCACCCACCTCACAGGGTGTCTGTTGTGGGGGTGGAAGGGAAAGGAGATTGTAGGCCGCTCTGAGCCTCTGTCCTTAAAAGGGCAGCTGCTGTGAGAGCCCTCTCCAGCCCCACCCACCTCACAGGGTGTCTGTTATGGGGGAGGAAGGGAAAGGAGATTGTAGGCTGCTCTGAGCCTCTGTCCTTGAAAGAGCAGCTGCTGGGAGAACCCTCTTCAGCCGCACCCACCTCACAGGGTGCCTGTTGTGGGTGAGGAAAATAAAGGAGATTGTGAGTCACTGAGATTCAGAGTAGAGGGCAGGATATAAATCCCAATGTCTTCTTATTACTATTATTACATTTTAATATATAATGAAATAATTATACAACTCACACCTCGGTTGCTAACGGGCCCTGGACCAGTGCCAGTCCACAGACCAGGGGTTGGGACCCCCTGCCCTAGGAAAAGACATGTAGTGGTGCTCAGTACAAACACCGGTTCTGGCACGCACACACACACAAAAGTCAGGAACCAGGAAATTACAAGTTTGTTAGCCCAACATCTATCCCAGGCAGCTATATTAAAAAATAGAAGAACAAAGCATGCTGATGGAAAATCAGCATGGCTTTTGTAAAGGGAAGGCCTTCCTCACCAACCTTTTGGAGCTCTTTAAGAAAGTGAATAGACATGTAGACAACGGTGGCCCAGTAAATATTACATACTTGGGCTTTCAAAAGTTTCTTGACAAGCTACCTCACCAAAGACTTAACAGTCAAATACTTAACATGGCTCTTCGGGATCCTTGGCCCCCTTGCGATTCCCTTGATGCCCTGGTTGATGCCTGGCAAGACCGGCTATCTGGGGCAATCAACGAGATCGCACCCCGACGTCCTCTGCGCCCTCGTTCAAGGCTGGCTCCCTGGTATACCTCGGAGCTACGCCGGTTGAAACAAGGACTCCGACGACTAGAGAGGCAGTGGCGGCGCACTCGTGGCGAAGCGGCGAGAACATCCTACAGAACGTTTATGAGGTCGTATGAGATGGCAGTCAAGGCCGCGAAGAAGAAGTACTTCGCGGCCAAGATTGCGTCTGCAAACTCGCGCCCGGCGCAATTGTTTAAAATAATTGGACATTTAACTACGCTGCCCCAGGGCAGACCAAACGCTAGTGAATCAGAAATAGGCTGTGAGGCTTTTGCGAGATTTTTTGCAGACAAAATCACGTCACTCCGCCAAGACCTGCCCATCACCTTAGACACAGTACATGAGCCCGAGGCCCCACGCCTGTCTTCTGATTTAACTCTGGATCATTTCGACCCGCTCAGCCTGGAGGAAGTTGACGGAATCCTCTCCTCTGCGCGCCCTACAACTTGTGATCTGGACCCATGCCCCTCCTGGCTAATTAAATCCTGCCTGAGGGAGCTAGATTGTCCTCTACGGGACATCATAAATAGATCCCTCTTGGAGGGGCGTTTTCCATAATCTCTGAAAGAGGCTTTGGTCCGACCCCTCTTGAAAAAAAGTACAGCAGACCCGGCCGAATTGGCAAACTACCGACCGGTCTCCAATTTACCATTTTTAGGTAAAATAATAGAGAGGGCAGTGGCGTTGCAGTTGCAGAGCTTTCTGGATGACGCTTCCATCCTAGACCCTTGCCAGTCCGGCTTTCGCCCGGGCTATGGGACGGAGACAGTACTGGTCGCCCTGGTAGATGATCTCCAACGGCATCTGGATCGGGGTGGTGTGGCGGTGCTGATGCTGCTAGATCTGTCGGCCGCGTTCGACACGGTCGACCATCGGCTACTGACCTGCCGCCTCGCCGACATAGGGGTGAGGGGGTCTGCCTTACAGTGGCTCTCCTCCTTCCTCGAGGATCGGGGACAAAGGGTGGCTATTGGGGGCGAGCGGTCCCGGAGGCACACACTGGACTGTGGAGTGCCCCAGGGGGCAGTTCTCTCACCAATGTTATTCAATATCTACATGCGCCCTCTTGCCCAGATTGCCAGGGGATACGGACTTGGGTGCCATCAATACGCAGATGACACCCAACTCTATCTGCTGATGGACGGCCGGCCTGACTGCATCCCTGAGAATTTAGACCGGGCCTTGCAGGATATGGCAACTTGGTTGAGGAGGAGCGGGCTGAAATTGAATCCAGCGAAGACAGAAGTCCTTTGTCTGGGTCGGGGCGCTCGGGAAGGGGAAATACCTCTTCCGGTCTTCGACGGGGTGCCGCTGAAAGCGGCGCACCGGGTTAGGAGTCTGGGAGTTTTACTGGAGCCTTCATTATCAATGGAGGCCCAGATTGCAGCCACCGCCAAGTCAGCCTTTTTCCATCTAAGGCGGGCAAGGCAGTTGGCTCCCTTCCTAGAGCGCCAAGATCTGGCAACGGTACTTCATGCAACGGTCACCTCGAGACTGGATTACTGTAATGCCCTCTACATGGGGCTGCCTCTGTACCGAACCCGGAAGCTGCAGCTGGTGCAGAATGCGGCGGCTAGGCTGTTGCTGGGGCTTCCTAAATGGGAGCACATACAGCCTGGACTGCGCGAGCTGCACTGGCTGCCAGTTACATACCGGGTTCGTTACAAAGTGCTGGTCATTACCTTTAAAGCCCTATATGGTCGAGGACCTGTCTACCTTAGGGACCGTCTCTCCCCATATGAACCCCAGAGAGCACTGAGGTCAGCTGGAAAAAACTTGTTGACTACTCCCGGACCGAGAGAGGTGAAGCTGCAATGTACCCGTAACCGGGCCTTCTCCTCTGTAGCCCCGAGCCTATGGAACCAACTTCCAGAGGAAATGCGGGCCCTGCGGGACCTTGAACAATTCCGCAGGGCCTGCAAGACCTTCCTCTTCCGACTAGCTTTCGCTGACGAAGGAAGAAATTGTTAATGATAACCGCCATCCTAAAGAACAGTATTAGCACTTTTATTAACTTAATTAACTAATTTTAAACCTAATCAGAATTTTAATGCTTAAATGTAATTTTGTGTTTTTTGCTTTTTGTATAATTGAAATTTTATGATGTTGTTAGCCGCCCTGAGCCTGCCTCGGCGGGGAGGGCGGGATACAAATAAAATTATCTATCTATCTATCTATCTAAGAGGGCGGATTTTCATATGGATTAGGAACTGGTTAAACGACAGGAAGCAGAAAAAGTAGGAATCAGTGGGCAGGTCTCACAATGGAGGGAAGTAAGCAGTGGGGTCCCACAGGGTTTGGTAATGGGGCTGGTACTATTCAGTTTGTAGAGCCCCGTGATACAGAGTACAAAAATACAAAAATACAAAATATTGTGCACAAATACTCTTAACTGGTGTAAATAAAGTTCTATTATAATGAAATGAACAGCCTACAACAGTGGGCATACATTCATACAGTATAAATAGAAATAGAAAACAACAGTCTCAAAACAATATTCCAAGGAGGACCCCACACAGTCACAGAGTTTTCAAAATGAGTACAATGACTCAAAAATAAAGTTCCACAGGAGTCCCTCCGTTGTTTGTTGACTTCTGAAGGACAAATTCTAGCCTTCACGCAAACCCCGGATTTGATTGCGTTCCGCTGCTCCTGCAGCTTCCTCGTAAGTCAACTGAAAAATCCAGCCAAGTTCTTTCTCAAACGCCCATTTTGATATCTTAATTTGCAGCTGGGGTCGTGACGTCACTTCCTGTTTCCGGCGGGAGTGACGTCACTTCCTGTTTCCGGCGGCGCGCGCACGCCCCTACCTTCCACCCCCCCCCCCCCCAAGGTGTCCCTGGCTGGCCTTCAGACATTATGGTCACCCTAGAGCCAGGAGACATTGGAGCTAGAGCCAGGAGACATTGGGGTGGAGCCAGGAGACATTGGAGGTGGAGCCAGGAGCAAGGGTGTGACAAGCATAATTGAACTCCACAGGGAGTTCTGGCTATCACATTTACAGGGGCGGCACGCCTTCCTTCCATGGAAAATAATGAAGGATAGGGGCACCTTCTTTTGGGGCTCATAGAACTGGACCCCCTGGTCTAATCTTTTTGAAACTTTGGGGGGGGCGTTTTGGGGATGCTATACTGAAGATTTGGTGCCCCTACCTCAAAAAACAGCCCCCCCAGAGCCCCAAATACCCACGGATCAATTCTCCATTATTTTCTATGGGAATAAGTCTCCTTAGGGAAGAACAGAGTTGCCAGCAGTCATTCCACTCCCCTCCCCCCGCTTTCTGATGACCCTGAAGTGGGGGGAGGGCCTCCAAACCGGGGGATCCCCTGCACCCACCTGGGGATTGGCAACCCTAGGCACAGCAGCCGTATGTGTCTCTCACTTGCCAGCTACCACAACCTCCCACCCCACCTGAAGCCAAATGAGGAGAGAGCAAAGCAAGAATGTGAACCCATAAGAACGTAAGAGAAGCCATGTTGGATCAGGCCAATGGCCCCTCCAGTCCAACACTCTGAGTCACATAAGAGAAGCCCTGTTGGATCAGGCCAATGGCCCCTCCAGTCCAACACTCTGTGTCACAGAAGAACATAAGAGAAGCCATGTTGGATCAGGCCAGTGGCCCATCCAGTCCAACACTCTATGTCACATAAGAACATAAGAGAAGCCATGTTGGATCAGGCCAATGGCCCATCCAGTCCAACACTGTGTCACATAAGCCATGTTGGATCAGGCCAATGGCCCCTCCAGTCCAACACTGTGTGTCACAGAAGAACATAAGAGAAGCCATGTTGGATCAGGCCAGTGGCCAGTGGCCCATCCAGTCCAACACTCTATGTCACATAAGAACATAAGAGAAGCCATGTTGGATCAGGCCAATGGCCCATCCAGTCCAACACTGTGTCACATAAGAACATAAGAGAAGCCATGTTGGATCAGGCCAATGGCCCATCCAGTCCAACACTCTGTGTCACAGAAGAACATAAGAGAAGCCATATTGGATCAGGCCAATGGCCCATCCAGTCCAACACTCTGTGTCACACAGTGGCCAATATATGTGTTGAGTATCGGACTCTGCACCCGCGCCGCGCAAGCCGGGACGTCCTCGGGTTACCTGGCGCAGCGCGGGAAAAGTCACCGCCAATCAAGACCAAGCGCGGGAAGTTTAACTGGCCAGGATTGGGCTGGCCAGCAGGGGGGTTGATCCGGGGTGCATGTATATATTAGCGGACCCGGCCGCGTGTTCCCCAGTTCTGTAATGTATCAGCGATTAAAGACCAATGCCTTTACCACGTCTCGTCTCCCAGTACATTACACTGGCGACGAGGATGGGATCTAGATAGGTCCGGCCGGAGACGAGGAAGGCGAGAGACCGCAGGATCGGGCAGCCCGCCGCCACCATGGCGAACTCGAGCGTAACGACGGGCCATCTTGCGGAATTCAACCCGGAGCACCCCGAGAGATGGGAGACCTACACCGAAAGGGTCGAGTGCTACCTGCGGGCGAACCTGATCGACGATGACGAGAGAAAGAGAGACGTCCTGCTGAGCGTCTGTGGCGAAGAGACCTTCGAGATCGCACGAGGTCTCTCCGCTCCAGCTAAGCTGACGGAGAGGACCTACCGGGAAGTCGTGAGGCTCCTCACGGGCCACTTTTCACCCCAACCGTCCATCGTCGCCCGCCGATTCCTCTTCCACAAGAGGGACCAAAAGTCGGGGGAGACAGCGGCGGTCTACCTGGCGGCCCTTCGGCAGATCGCCGGAAATTGCAACTTTGACAAAAGGGACGAAGCCCTGCGGGACCGTTTCGTCTGGGGCCTCCGCGACGAGCGATTGCAGCAGAAGCTCTTCGCGAAGGAGGAGCTAACGCTACAACAAGCCTTCAACGAGGCAACGGCCTTCGAGAGGGCCACCAAGGCGTTCGGCCAGCCACGAGGTGAAGCAGTCCACCAAGGGGAAACGGAGCCAGAAGACCGAACAGAGGAAGAAGCGTTTCAACTCCGGCGGCCCCAAAGAACGGACACAAGGGCCCCCACTAGACAGCGAGCGACGGAGAGGGCCACCGCCACCACCGGTCCCAGGTGCGCCAGCTGCGGCGACCCCCACGAGCGCCGGGACTGCCCGTACCGCAACCTGGACTGCCGCAGCTGCGGAAAGACGGGCCACATCGCTCGGGCTTGCCGGGCCAAGAACAGCCGCCGACAACCATCAGCGCATCACGACTCCCTGGACACCCACACGACGGCATCCACCACTCTGCAGGTATTGAACTTGCCCCTATCGGCCCCAGACAAGGTCAAAATGTCGGTCCTAATCGAGGGCGCCCCCTGCACCATGGAAGTGGACTCGGGTTCCTCCATCTCCATCATTTCGGAGGAAACCCTCAAGAAACTATGCCCCCACCGCCGCCTTCAAACGAGGCCAGCGGACTTCGTACTGAGGGACTTTCAGAAGAACCCAGTACACATCGTGGGGTGGGCCCGGGTGCATGTGGAAAGAAGGGGTTTCAGAGGGCCCCTGGACATCCTAGTGGTCAAGCGCCAACTGACCACACTTCTAGGGTTGGCTTGGTTCAATCCCCTGGGGATCCAGCTGGTGGGGGTGGACCACTTGCAGGCAAGCAATTTCGACGGGGTCTGCCGAGAGTTCCCCGAGGTCTTTGATGGGTCTTTGGGGAGCTATAAGGGTCCGCCCATCACCCTACCGATTGACCCAATGGTCAGGCCCATAAGGCTTAAAGCGAGGCGCGTCCCGTTCGCCCTTAAGCCGAAAATAGAGGCAGAACTGGACCGCCTAACGGCCCAGGGCGTCCTAGAACCGGTAACATACGCGGAATGGGAAACCCCCATAGTAACGCCCGTCAAACCCAATGGGGAGGTGAGGATCTGCGCTGACTACAAGTGCACGATCAATAAGGCGCTACAAGACAACCCCTACCCAGTCCCGGTGGTCAGCCACGTCCTAGCAGCGCTAGCCGGGGCGAAGGTTTTTGGGAAGCTGGACTTAGCACAAGCATACCAGCAACTGCCGGTCGACGCTAAGACAGCGGAGGCGCAGACGATCGTGACCCACAGGAGCGCGTTCAGGGTTAAACGGCTGCAGTTCGGGGTCAGTGTGGCTCCGGGGATATTCCAGAGCATAATGGACTCTCTCCTTAAAGGGATCCCCGGAGTTCAACCCTTCTTTGACGACGTTTTAATCGCCGCCCCCAATGAAGGAGAGTTCTGCTGCCGCCTGCGCGAGGTCCTCAGGCGGTTCCAAGCGGCGGGGCTGAGAGTCAAAAAGGAGAAATGTTTGTTAGGGGTCCCGCGAGTGGAGTTCCTGGGGTTCGCCGTGGACGCGGCGGGGATACACCCGACGGCGGACAAGACCAGGGCCATAGTCCAGGCTCCTGCGCCCAAATGCAAGGCAGAACTACAGAGTTTTTTAGGATTGTTGAACTTTTATCACACGTTCCTACCGCACAAAGCCGCCGTAGCGGAACCGTTGCACCGTTTGCTGGATAAACAGGCCCCGTGGGTCTGGGGCCAACGCCAAGCCGCGGCGTTCCAAGCAGTGAAGGACCTCTTGGTCTCTAACGCGGTACTTCACCACTACGACGAAAACCTACCCCTGATCCTAGCTTGCGACGCCTCCCCCTACGGAGTAGGAGCGGTTTTGGGGCACCAACTCCCGGACGGGAGGGAAGTGCCAGTCGCGTACTATTCACGGACTCTATCTCCAGCGGAGCGGAACTACGCTCAAATTGACAAGGAGGCCTTGGCGATCGTGGCGGGGGTGCACAAGTTCAACGACTACCTCTACGGTAGGCGTTTCACCATCGCCACGGACCACAAGCCGCTCCTGGGCCTCCTAGCTCCAGACCGTCAGACCCCCCAAATCCTATCCCAGAGGGTCCTGAGGTGGAACCAGTTCCTGAACTCCTACACGTATGAACTGGTCCACCGCCCGGGTAAAGCCATGGGACACGCCGATGCCCTCAGCCGCCTGCCGCTCCCCATGACAGAACCGGATCCCGCCCCTGCACATGGGGTAATGCTCATTGAATCGCTCCCCGAGCGCCCCCTGCACGCGGCGGAGGTGGCTCGGGCAACAGGGAGGGACCGCATCCTGGCACGGGTCAGGGACTGGGTGGGGAGGGGGTGGCCATCAGGCAAAGTCGAAGACGCGTTCAGGCCATTCGCGTCCAGGAAGGACGAGCTATCAACCCACAAGGGGTGTGTGCTTTGGGGCAGTCGGGTGGTGGTTCCCCCCCCTTGCGCAAGCAGGTGCTGGAAGACCTCCACGAGACCCACCCGGGCATCGTGAGGATGAAAGCCCTGGCCCGTAGTTATGTGTGGTGGCCGGGCATGGATGAGGAGATAGAGGGGTGGGTGAGGAGGTGCCAACCCTGCCAAGAATCCCGGCCCGATCCCCCATCAGCCCCGGTCCACAGATGGGAGTCTAACAGGCGACCATGGTCCCGCCTCCACTTAGATTTTGCAGGCCCGTATCAGGGCCAAATCTTTTTTATACTTGTGGATGCCTACACAAAATGGCTGGAGGTGATTCCAGTAGCCTCAACCTCCACAGCAGCAGCCGTCCGGGCACTCAGGAGGGTCCTATGCACGCACGGGATCCCAGACACCCTGGTGACGGATAACGGTACTGCATTCACCTCCCGGGAATTCCGGGAGTTCACGGAGAGGTACCTCATACGACACATAAGATCCGCACCCTTCCATCCGGCCACCAACGGCCAGGCAGAGCGGATGGTGCGGACCACCAAGGAAGCACTGGGGAGAATAGTACAAGGGGATTGGGACCACCGCCTCTCAGCCTTCCTGTTCCACAACAGGATCACCCCAAACCCTATAACGGGATCCAGCCCCGCAGAATTGCTTATGGGGAGGAAACTGACAACACGCCTAGACAGGCTGCACCCCGACCGGGCCCCCGAGGTCCGCGGGTCCCCAGAGGTCCGGGAGGCGGTGCGGGGGTTCTTTCCGGGTGACCCGGTATACGCGAAGAACTTCGCAAGCGGTCCCGAGTGGGTCGCGGGGAGAGTCCTTAGGGTGACAGGTTCCAGGTCATACGAGGTGACCACCGAGGGGGGCCAGGTACTAAGGCGGCACATAGATCAGCTGCGCCGCCGCACCCTACCCGAAGAAACAGAGGAGGTAGGGAATAGGGATCCGCGGGCAACCGAAGGTCCGGAAGGGCGCTCGCCAATACAGGAACTACCCACTTATGACGCCCCCAGAGACACCGAACCAGAGCCGGAGCCTGAAACAGACCCCAACATCCCGCAGCCAGAAGCAGCATCGCCCACAACGGAACCAGCCTCCGCACCAAGAGCGACCCCGAGGAGATCGACACGGGAACGGAGAGCACCGGCGTACCTCCGGGACTATGTGGTTTAAACTAAGGGGGGAGGAGTGTTGAGTATCGGACTCTGCACCCGCGCCGCGCAAGCCGGGACGTCCTCGGGTTACCTGGCGCAGCGCGGGAAAAGTCACCGCCAATCAAGACCAAGCGCGGGAAGTTTAACTGGCCAGGATTGGGCTGGCCAGCAGGGGGGTTGATCCGGGGTGCATGTATATATTAGCGGACCCGGCCGCGTGTTCCCCAGTTCTGTAATGTATCAGCGATTAAAGACCAATGCCTTTACCACGTCTCGTCTCCCAGTACATTACAATATGTGTGTGTGTGTGTGTGTGTGTGTGTGTGTGTATATATATATATACACACACACACACACACACCCATATGCACACACAGGACCAATGTTTACAGAAGATAATGGAAATATGAACAAGTGCTACTATTAAATGTGATGGCCAGAACTCCCTTTGGAGTTCAGTTATTCTGGCACACCCTTGCTAATGGCTCCACTCCCAAAAATCTCCTGGCTCCACCCGCAAAGTCTCCAGATAATGGCATATATATATCAACCTAGAGAACCACAGAGAGGCAAGAACAACCCCAAACAACTGTGGAAAATTAATCAAGTATCATACAGAAGGAATAGCGACTATTAAACCTAATTCCAAAAAACTCTCTTAAAAGTGAAACAGTCCAAAATAGGATTCATATACAATATTATATATATTTCATAAATATCACAGTAAACTCTCACAATCAAACATAAGATAACAACCAAAGTCCAAATTCATTCAGTATTATATACAGGGGTGGCCAATGGTAGCTTTCCAGATGTTTTTTGCCTACAATTCCCATCAGCCCCAGCCATTGGCCATGCTGGCTGGGGCTAATGGGAGTTGTAGGCAAAAAACATCTGGAGAGCTACCGTTGGCAACCTTTATTGGTCTTAAAGGTGCTACTTTGTTACTTACTTTGCTTTGCTGCTTCAGACCCATACAGCTGCCCATCTGGAAAAGAGAAAGAGAGACGCATTCAGATCAACGCTCCATGTCACACAGTGGCCAAAACCCAGGGGCCATCAAAGGGGCCAGAACTCCAGAAGCCCTCCCACTATTGCCCCTCTGGCACAAAAAAGACAGGGCATCGCTGCCTTTGAAGAGAAGCATGGGATATACAAGCCAAGATTATTGTAACTCTCTCTGTGTGTGGCTGCCCTTGACCCTCCTCTGAAAACTCCAGCTGGTGCAAAACGCTGCTGCACGGATGTTGACTTCGTCGCCTGTACGGGCACGGATCCATCGTGTGCTGCGTGAACTGCACTGGCTACCCATTGAGTACCAGATCCGGTTCAAGGTGTTGGTACTTACCCTTAAAAGCCCTATACAGCTATGGGACAGCATACCTTTGGGACCGCCTCTCTCTGTATGAGCCCCATAGATCCTTATGATCAGCAAACCAACAACTTTTGGTAATACCCGGCCCCAGAGATGTCCATCTAGCCTCGAAGAGGGCCAGGGTCTTTTCAGCCGTGGCCCCTGCCTGGTGGAATGAGCTCCCATTGGAGATCCAGGCCCTGCAGGATCTGCTTCAATTCCACAGGGCATGTAAAACAGAGCTCTTTCGCCAGGCTTTCAGCTGAGGCAGTGGACGTCACTTGTTACCGCCTCCCCTCCCTCATTCCATCCCAGCATCTTAAGGGGAGGGACGATGGCTCAGTGGTAGAGCATCTGCTTGGTAAGGAGAAGGTCCCAGGTTCAATCGCCGGCATCTCCAACTAAAAAGGGTCCAGGCAAAATAGGCGTGAAAAACCTCAGCTTGAGACCCAGGAGAGCCACTGCCAGTCTGAGTAGACAATACTGACTTTGATGGACCGAGAGTCTGATTCAGAATAAGGGAGCTTCATATGTTCACATGTTCAGCGCTACAAGATCTGCTGCACCTGGTCATGTCTGTGAGGCAGAATTCTGCCATCTCAGTCTTTGTAATCTTAGATTTTATATTTTTAAAATTGGTCTTTTATTGTTTTCACTGTTGACTGTTTTTCAGACGTAACCCACGTTGAGCCTCTTCTACGAGAAGGGCGGGCAAAAAAAAAATAGACTAACATAAATAAATAAATAAACAACAACTAAATTAAAGTCATCGTTTGGATAATCAAACTGGCACCTGCCTGCTGGTCCTGGCCCAGAAGGCAGTTCTGGAAGCCAAAACCAGGGGCCCTCCAACCTTGTAGGAGAAGACAAAGGTAGCTGAGCTGGAAATAGGGCTGCCAACCTCCAGGTGGGACCTGGGGATCCCCCGCATTTACAGCTCATCTCCAGACTACAGAGATCAGTTCCCCTGGAGAAAATGGCTGCTTTGGGAGGTAAATTCTATAGCAGAGGTGGCCAAACTGCGTCTCGGGAGCCACATGTGGCTCTTTCACATGTATCGTGTGGCTCTTCACACATATCGTGTGGAGAGCCAGTTTGGTGTAGTGGTTAAGTGTGAGGACTCTTATCTGGGAGAACCGGGTTTGATTCCCCAATCCTCCACTTGCACCTGCTGGAAAGGCCTTGGGTCAGCCAGAACTCTGGCAGAGGTTGTCCTTGGAAGGGCAGCTGCTGTGAGAGTTGTCTCAGCCCCACCCCCCTCACAGGGTGTCTGTTGTGGAGGAGGAAGAGAAAGGAGATTGTAGGCCGCTCTGAGACTCTTCGGAGTGGAGAGCGGGATATAAATCCAATATCTTCTTCTCTTGAAGCCCCCACCGCCCCACCGGAAGGCATTTGCCTCTTTAAATCTGGTGGCTTGGAGAATGCATTTAAAGTTAAAGTTGCTTTCTTTCTGTCTTTTCCTCCCGCCCCATTTATTCTCCTTCTTTGCCTCCCTCCCTCCTTCCTTCTTTCCTTCCCTCAAACATCTTTTGTTCATGTCCTGCGGCTCTCCGACATCTGACGTTTATCCTATGTGGTTCTTCCATTAAGCAAGCATGACCGCCCCTGAGTCCATAGCAATATACTGTGCCAAACTCCTTCCACTCCCCTCTCTCCCGGCTATGTCCCCCCACCCAAACCTCCAGGAACTTCCCAAACTGGAGCCGGTAACCCTAGGATCTGACCACAAGGCCATCTGGCAAAGGAGGTGGAGTTTTACGTCCTCAGGCTGACTCTGAGTTCCGGTCTTCCCAGCAGGCAGGGAGGAAGTTTCTCAATCCCCATACCTGGTTAATACCTCCGAATTTAACATCAGAACATCACAGCTCTTCGCTTTAAGACTATGCAAACAACTCTGTTAACTGGTCAATAGTCCCACATCCCAGCAGAATAACGTTTTTGCATTTGTAGTTCACCTATGATAGCATGGCTCAGAGTGGTAAAGCAGCAGTACTGCAGTACTGTGGTCTGAACTCTCTGCTCACAACCCGAGTTCGATTCCGGCAGAAGCTGGATTCAAGTAGCCGACCCAAGATTGACTCAGCCTTCCATCCTTCCGAGATTGGTAAAATGAGTCCCCAGCTTGCTGGGGGGGGAAGTGTAGATGACTGGGGAAGGCAATGGCAAACCACCCTGTAAAAAGTCTGCCGTGAAAACGTTGTGGAAGCAACGTCACCCCAGAGTCAGAAACGACTGGTGCTTGCACAGGGGACCTTTCCTTTCCCTGATAGCGAATCTCCCCCATTATATTCTTTCCTGTCCACTCTACAATGCCCCCAGAATTAAATTTCTGTCTGGAGTACTAACCTCCTTAAAAGCACCGTCAGAAACTGAAATGATTATATTGCTGTTAGCTGACACTGATGCTTGTATGTTCTATAGAGTCTCTTTGTTTGCTCCTGCAGCTAAGAAGATAAGAGCGAGAGTAATTACAAATGCTGGAGGTTGGCCTTTCTGGGGAACTTTTAAGGTGTTAATTTGAAACTTTGTTGTTTGGGTTCTGTTTTGTTTTGTTACAGCCAATGGCTATACACATAAATTTTTGACTGACTGAGGAAGTTTCTGTCCATTTTCTCTCCCACAGGCAGGCACACCTGCATCCACCTCCACCCCCCTCCTTCCCCGAAAGAAGAAGTTTCTGACTTCTTCGCCTGCAATTCCAGGAAAAGAGGAAACCCTAGCCCTCCCTGAAAGACACTCCCCCTCCAGCCCCATATTTGATGCTCAGACATTGCAATTGGGGAGGGGGGGCGCGCTAATTTTCCTATGAAACTTCCCCTCCCCCCAGATTTTTTACAGGGATTGCGCAAGAAAGGTGCGGCCCCTGCCCTAAAGCGCTTGCAATTTAACAGGGAGAATCAAAGGCAAGGGACTCTGTAAATGGTGGCCTAGGGGTGCCCAAACTTGCTTATATGTGAATATATGAACTTATGAAGTTTTGGCTAATATGAACATATAAAGCTTTATACTGATTCAGACCCTGGGTCCATCAAAGTCAGTATTGTCTACTCAGACTGGCAGTGGCTCTCCAGGGTCTCAAGCTGAGGTTTTTCATGCCTATTTGCCTGGAACCTTTTTAGTTGGCGATTGAACCTGGGACCTTCTGCTTACCAAGCAGATGCTCTACCACTGAGCCACCGTCCCTCCCATGTAAGAGCCACACAGAATAAAGGTCAGATGTCTGAAAGCCACAAGACATCAACGTCTGATGCTTGAGAGTCATGGAAAAGGGAGGGAGGGAAATCAATGGAGGAAGGAGAGAGAGGCCGAAAGAAAGCAACTTTAACGTTAAATGCGTTCTCCAAGCAGCTGGCTGGCTTGGAGAAGCGATTGAAAGGACAAATGGCTCCTCAATGCAGTGGTGGGGGCTTCAAGAGCCCCATAGTATGTATTAAAAAAAAGCCACACGTGGCTCCCGAGCCGCAGTCTGGCCACCCCTGCGGTGGAAAGACATAAAGACACGCGTCTGAGCCGAGGGAACCCGTTACAGAGCGACCCTGTTGCACAGGATCCCGGTGCGAATCCTGCCCTCTCCACCCCTAATACATGAGAGCTTTGGGCTCCCGAGGAAGGGACTCACCGTCGCACCCCACCGCCAGCAGGGCAGCAACTGCACTCAGGAGGGCGAGGAGGTTACTGCCCATAGCCCCTCTCCAAGGCACTGTTCCATCCGCCCACTTTGCAAACCGGCGACCCGGCTGTCCGCTACGTCTGGCTGAGAAGAACACGGAACGAGAGCCGATCCGGGATTGGCCGAGGGGGTGGATTTTTCTCCAGTCGGAAAGAGGCGCTCCGAATGCATCACTAGTCGCTGGGCAGATCCGTCGCCGGCAGCCTGTGCTGGGCTGGGGAGGGAAAAGGGGAGGATATGCTGGGCGGGTGAATGATTTACTAACTCTGGTATTGCAACAGTTAAGGGGAATAAAAACAAATCCTGCACGTATTTTAAGGACTATTGCACAATCGATTCAATATGCCAATCTATTCCTTCATATTTTTGCAGTGTCATCTCAGTTATTGAGGAGGCCCGCCTGGCGCAGAGTGGTAATACTGTGGGGTGACGTGATAAGAATTTTACAAGATGATGCATGGGATGGAGAAAGTAGAGGAAGAAGTACTTTTCTCCCTTTCTCACAATACAAGAACTCGTGGGCATTCAATGGAATTGCTGAGCAGATAAAAGGAGGTCCTTCTTCACCCAAAGGGTGATTAACATGTGGAATTCACTGCCACAGGAGGTTGCAGCAGCTGCAAGCATAGCCAGCTTCAAGAGGGGCAGAGGTCCATCAGTGGCTATTAGCCACAGTGTATGTGTGTGTGTGTGTGTGTGTGTGTATGTGTATGTGTATATATATATGTGTGTGTGTATATATATATATATATATATATATATATATATATATTGGCCACTGTGTGACACAGAGTGTTGGACTGGATGGGCCACTGGCCTGATCCAACATGGCTTCTCTTGTATTCTTATGTGACACAGAGTGTTGGACTGGATGGGCCACTGGCCTGATCCAACATGGCTTCTCTTATGTGGCACAGAGTGTTGGACTGGATGGGCCATTGGCCTGATCCAACATGGCTTCTGTTATTGTTCTTATGTGACACAGAGTGTTGGACTGGATGGGCCACTGGCCTGATCCAACATGGCTTCTCTTATGTGACACAGAGTGTTGGACTGGATGGGTTATTAGCCATTGGCCTGATCCAACATGGCTTCTGTTATTGTTCTGATGTGACACAGAGTGTTGTACTGGATGGGCCACTGGCCAGATCCAACATGGCTTCTCTTATGTTCTTATGTGATACAGAGTGTTGGACTGGATGGACCATTGGCCTGATCCAACATGACTTCTCATATTGTTCTTATGTGACTCAGAGTGTTGGACTGGATGGGCCATTGGCCTAATCCAACATGGCTTCTCTTATATTCTTATGTGACACAGAGTGTTGGGCTGGATGGGCCATTGGCCTGATCCAACATGGCTTCTCTTATGTTCTTACGTTGCAGTACTGCAGTCGGAGCCCTCACGATCTGAGTTCGATTCCAGCAAAAGCTGGGTTCAGATAGCCGGCTCGAGGTTGACTCAGCCTTCCATCTTTCCGAGGTCAGTAAAATGAGTACCCATCTTGCTGGGGGGAAAGCATAGATGACCAGGGAAGGCAATGGCAAACCACCCCTTAAAAAGATCTGCCGTGAAAACGTTGTGAAAGCAACGTCACTCCAGAGTCACGACTGGTGCTTGCACAGGGGACCTTTCCTTTCCTCAGTTATTACATGTGCATCTGTGGGTTTTGAGAATTTCATTCATGCTTCATACAGACTTGTGGGTGCTGTTAAAGGAACATGTTCATTCAGTGCTTGGTGGCAACAATTGGTTCACGCATCAAAGGCAAAAGTTTACCAGAAGGAAAAAGTTTACCACTTTTCTATCATATATACTGCAAGGAGAACGATCCAAGTGGGCAGGCGTGTTGGTCTGAAGCCGTAGAACAAAGTAGGAGTCAAGTGGCACCATTAAGACCAACCACGTTTTATTCGGAATGTCAGCTTTCGTGAAGAAGTGTGCATGCACACACGAAAGCTGACATTCCGAATAAAACTTGGTTGGTCTTAAAGGTGACACGACTCCTACTTTGTTCTACTGCAGGAAGAAGAAGAAGAATTGCAGATTTATACCCCATCCTTCTCTCTGAATCAGAGACTCAGAGCGGCTTACAATCTCCCTCCACAACAGACACCCTGTGAGGTGGGTGGGGCTGAGAGGGCTCTCACAGCAGCTGCCCTTTCAAGGACAACCCAAGGCCATTCCAGCAGGCGCAAGTGGAGGAGTGGGGAATCAAACCGGGTTCTCCCAGATAAGACTCCAGCATGTAACCACTACACCAAACTGGAGAGCGGTGAGATGTACAAAAACCAAATTGACTTTAAAAAATGAAGTAATCCCACAGTTTATTTATCCATCGCTGCCTTCTCTGTTTTTAAAAAGAATTTATTTCCTAGGGTTTTTTGTTTTTCTTTTAATAAAAAAAGCTTCATTTCTGACTCTTGAACAGAACAGAATACTTTTTCTGGGGTGGGGGGGGCCCTTATTGGAAACAATCAATGACAATTCAAATGTCAGAACAGAAAAATCACCCCCCCACACTTTCATGTCTTGTGAGATTGAAGGGGCAGGGAGTCCCTGTGTTAAGTACCAGTCTGGGAGACGCGAGTAGGGCAACATAGTTTATTGGAAGGTACCTAACACGAGGTAAGAGAGAGAACACGCGGGCCGGGTCCCGCATATATACAACTCCGGAACTATACTTCCTGCTGGCCAGTCCAATGCTGGCCAGCCATATTTCCCGCCACTCGCTGTGATTGGCTGATGTTCCGCGCCCATCGCGGAGGCACCTGGCTGTCCCAGTTGCCTCCGCGGCTCTCGCGGACTAACGCTCTTTCGATGGAGCGATATAACGAAATGGTCGCGAGCGCCATACACTACACCCTGTAAGTCCGTCTTCACCCAAAGGATGCTTAACACATGGAATTCACTGTCACAGGAGTTGGTGGCAGCTGCAATTATAGACAGCTTCAAGAGGGGATTGGATAAACATCTGGAGCAGAGGTCTATTGGTGGCTATTAGCCACAATTTAAGTGGCTAATAGCAAGTGATGCTCTGTATTCTTGGTGTTTGGGGGGGAGGGCAATAGTGGGAGGGCTTCCAGTGTCCTGGCCCCACGGATGGACCTCCTGATGGCACCTGGTTTTTTTTCTGGCCACTATGTGACACAGTGTTGGACTGGATGGGCCTTTGGTCTGATCCAACATGGCTTCTCTTATGTTCTTAACAAGTTTGTTCCGGAGACATTATGCTGATTTATTTCTTCATATTTTTGCAGTGCGGTCTCAATTATTACATGTGCATCGGTGGGTTTTGAGAATTTAATTCATGCTTTGCGCAGATTTGTGGGTGCTGTTAAAGGAACATGTTACTTCAGCACTTGGTGGGAGTTAACATGATCACCATGCTTGATTCCAACAATAACCACACCAAGTAAAACAAAATAGTGTAGCTGGGATGGCATTGGTGATAGCGGATTCGTCTGAAGGGCAGCACAGATTGACACAGTGCACACCGCTGGGATCTCTCTGCACACATTCCTCTGTAACACTTTAGAATGGTGATTTTCTCTTATTTGAAATTTGGAACAGTAGACCTTGAAAGACTTTGTATGTACTGTATCCTATAATTGTTTTGGCTGACTAGTCCTTGCTGACAGAGCCACCAACAATTCACTGACTTGTTATAACTACAGAAGATTCATTTTTAAAGAGGAAGAGCGCAGTCCTGTAAACGGACTGTGTTCCTCCTTTTCCAGCTAGTCGTCTTCCGTTCTTCTGTCATAACTTAGAATCATAGAATCCTAGAGTTGGAAGGGACCTCCAGGGTCATCTGGTCCAACCCCCTGCACAACGCAGGAAACTCACAAAAACCTTCCCGTAAATTCACAGGATCTTCACTGTCAGATGGCCATCTAGCCTCTGTTGAAAAACCTCCAAGTTAGGAGAGGCCTCTTTCATAGAATCATAGACTTGGAAGGGACCTCCAGGGTCATCTAGGCCAACCCCCTGCACAATGTAGGAAACTCACAAATAGCTCCTCCCCCTGAATTCACAGGATCTTCATTGCTGTCAGATGGCCATCTAGCCTCTGTTTAAAAACCTCCAAGGAAGGAGAGCCCACCACCTCCCGAGGAAGCCTGTTCCACTGAGGAATTGTTCTAACGGTCAGGAAGTTCTTCCTATTGTTGACCCGGAAACTCTGTTGATTTAATTTCAACCCACTGGTTCTGGTCCTGCCTTCCTGTTTCTTATGACTGTAACAGGACTGTGTTGTCCCTTTTCCAGCTAGTCTTCTGTTCTTCTGCCCTTATAACTTGTTCTTATGACTGTAACAGGACTGTGTTCTTCCTGTTTCAAAGCGAATCGTCTTCTTATAACAAGTCAGTGAATTGTCAGTGACTGCGTCATCAAGGACTATGTCAGTCAAAAAAAAAATTAGAGGATACATATCTGATTCCATTCTGTTTGACAAACTGTGCCTGCACACAAAAGCTCACAGCCTGAATAAAACTTCGTTGGTCTTAAAGGTGCTATTCGACTCTTAACATTTGACTCTTAACTGTGTACAATTCTGGTCACTGCACCTCAAAAAGGATATAGCATTGGAAAAAGTCCAGAGAGCAACTAGAATGATTAAAGGTTTGGAACACTTTCCCTATGAAGAAAGGTTAAAATGCTTGGGGCTCTTTAGCTTGGAGAAAAGTCAACTGCGGGGTGACATGATACAGGTTCACAAGATTATGCATGGGATGCAGAAAGTAGAGAAAGAAGTCCTTTTCTTCCTTTCTCGCAGTACAAGAACTCGTGGGCATTCAATGAAATTGCTTAGCAGTCAGGTTAAAACGGATAAAAGGAAGTACTTCTTCACCGAAAGGGTGATTAACATGTGGAATTCACTGCCACAGGAGGTGGTGGCGGCCACAAGCATAGCCAGCTTCAAGAGGGGTTTAGATAAAAATATGGAGCAGAGGTCCATCAATGGCTATTAGCCACAGTGTGTGTGTATATATAAATTTTTTTGCCACTGTGTGAAACAGAGTGTTGGACTGGATGGGCCGTTGGCCTGATCCAATATGGCTTCTCTTATGTTCTTCTGTGACACAGAGTGTTGGACTGGATGGGCCATTGGCCTGATCCTACATGGCTTCTCTTATGTTCTTATGTGACACAGAATGTTGGGCTGGATGGGCCATTGGTCTGATCCAACACGGCTTCTCTTATGTTCTTAACATTGCAACATTGCTTCAGACTAACATGGCTACTCGCTTGGATCTATCTTCATATTAGATGCTCATGTTCTTGATAATTTTTGTGCAGTTGTGAAGCTGGTTTTCGGCTCTCGGAAAGCCTTTCTTTGTACATTTTGCTCATTAGGTGTTGCCGCACACACACTGTGTTCTGAATATAACAATATTATTTAAAAAGTACATTGTGCATAAGAACAGTCTTTAGAATATGTGTTTTTTTCCCTTCACTGTTGCAACCTTTGCACCGTGTTTTTATGACCCTGGTATTGCAGCAAGTTTTGGGGGCGAAGGCAAGCCCTTTTTGGTCTGATCCCCTAACTGCATAGAAGCTTGTTCATTCCACTGCCTGGCACCAAACAATAAAGCTCCTTGTGGTTGCTTAACTGAAAGTACATTTTGTTGTTATTGTTAAGATTTTGGAGATATGCTCACTAAACGCTTGAAACAGCCACTCCGTGCCTTAGTTGCTAGAGTCTGCAGTTGACTTCTGTTCTCATCACTGTGACAGTGTGACCTAGTTCAGTCTTTCCTGTTTTCAGAATCCAGCTTCCCTCTTGTTCACAAAGGGCCTGCGATCTCTCTGCAGGCTGACCGAGCCTCAGGTCTAGATTTCTTCCACCCTACCAGGAGTCTCCTCTTTTCGTCTCCTTGTGATCCTAAGCAGCTGAGAAAGTCACATTTAAAAAAAAATTGATTGATTGCTTTTATGTTTACATCACCCTCCCGTGAAGACAGGGCGGACTCTTATCTGGGAGAACCGGGTTTGATTCCCCACTCCTCCACTTGTACCTGCTGGAATGGCCTTGAGTCAGCCATAGCCCTCGCAGAGGTTGTCCTTGAAAGGGCAGCTGCTGTGAGAGCCCTCTCCAGCCCCACCCACCACACAGGGTGTCTGTTGTGGGGGAGGAAGGGAAAGGAGATTGTAGGCCGCTCTGAGCCTCTGTCCTTGAAAGAGCAGCTGCTGTGAGAGCCCTCTCAGCCCCACCCACCTCATAGGTGTCTGTTGTGGGGGAGGAAGGGAAAGGAGATTGTAGGCCGCTCTGAGCCTTTGTCCTTGAAAGGGCAGCTGCTGTGAGAGCCCTCTCAGCCCCACCCACCTCACAGGGTGTCTGTTGTGGGGGAGGAAGGGAAAGGAGATTGTAGGCCGCTCTGAGCCTCTGTCCTTGAAGGGCAGCTGCTGTGAGAGCCCTCTCCAGCCCCACCCACCTGACAGGGTGTCTGTTGTGAGGGAGGAAGGGAAAGGAGATTGTAGGCCGCTCTGAGCCTCTGTCCTTGAAAGGGCAGCTGCTGTGAGAGCCCTCTCCAGCCCCACCCACCTCACAGGGTGTCTGTTGTGGGGGAGGAAGGTAAAGGAGATTGTGAGCCGCTCTGAGACTCTTCAGAGTGGAGGGCGGGATATAAATCCAATTTCTTCTTCTTCACGACCTGAGTTCGATCCCAGCGGAAGCTGGTTCAGGTAGCCGGCTCAAGGTTGACTCAGCCTGCCATCCCTCCGAGGTCGGTCAAATGAGGACCCAGCTTGCTGGGGGTGGGGAGAAGTGTAGATGACTGGGGAAGGCAATGGCAAACCACCCCGTAAACAGTCTGCCATGAAAATGTCCTGAGGCGATGTCACTCCAGCTTGCACAGGGGACTACTTTTACCTTTTATCACAGGGGTGTCAAACATGCATTTCAGGGGCCGAATCAGGCCCCTGAGCAACTGGCTATCATCTGCTTCCTTCTCCCTCTCTCTTGCTTCCTACTGTATAATAGCTTGCTTTGCAAGGCTTGCTCAGTTGCACAGGAGCTACAGAGCAAAACCTCTATTTTCTTCATTGGCTGAGGCTCCTCACTTGGGGAGGAAGGGGGGGAGGAACAGCTTGCTTTGCCAAGCTCTCTCAATTGCAAAGTGGAGCTACTGAGCCAAGCCTCTCTCCTATTGGCTGAGGTTCCCCCCCCCCCCCCCGGTCTCCTGGGGAAGGAAGGAAAGAGCCAGAGCTTCCTTTGCCCAGTTCCCTGGACCCCATGGGAGAAATACAAAGAAAACATCTTAAGGAACATAAGAGAAGCCATGTTGGATCAGGCCAATGGCCCATCCAGTCCAACACTCTGTGTCACACAGTGGCCAAAATATACATACTGTGGCTAATAGCCACTGATGGACCTCTGCTCCATATTTTTATCCAATCCCCTCTTGAAGCGGGCTATTGTAAGAAAGAGAGAAAAGTACTTCTTTTTCTACTTTCTCCATCCCATGCATAATCTTGTAAACCTCTATCATGTCACCCCTCAGTCGACGTTTCTCCAAGCTAAAGAGCTCCAAGCGTTTTAACCTTTCTTCACAGGGAAAGTGTTCCAACCCTTTAATCATTCTAGTTGCCCTTTTCTGGACTTTTCCCAATGCTATAATATCCTTTTTGAGGTGCGGTGAACAGAATTGTATACAGTATTCCAAATGAGACCACACCATCGATTTATACAGGGACATTATGATACTGGCTGATTTGTTTTCAGTTCCCTTCCTAATAATTCCCAGCATGGCATTGGCCTTTTTTATCGCAATCGCACACTGTCTCGACATTTTCAGTGAGTTATCTACCATGACCCCAAGATCTCTCTCTTGCTTAGTCCTCATTGAGGCTTGTTTATTCATACTCAACATTCCGGGCCAAAAACTCATGAGGTGGTTTACAGCAATTAAAAGAAAACATGAAAAAAGCAAGTAACAGCAGAAAAAACAGTGTGACATAAAGAGGCTGGTAACACCTACGATAAAACATCAGCTAAAACGACAATATAAAACAGCACAGCAGAAAAGCTACTGCATATAAATCTGCTCCTTCATGAAACAAATTAATGAAGTTGAACCGTCAACTAGTCGCTTTTGTCCTTCCTCCTAAAACAGAAACCTCAGGATGGTTTTTTTTTTTTTAAAGGACCAGTAAAAATAACACAAAATGGTGCAAGCTTTTGAGCTCTCCAGAACTCTTCATCCATTTGGATGTATGGAGGGAGGGGGTGGACTGTTTCAGGGCAGGATCTTAAGATCTTGCACTAGCGAGAGAAGATCAGGGCCTGGAACTGACCTCCACCCCCCCCCCCCGCAAATAAAATAAAATCCATCCTGTTAAAAAGGTCTGCAGAATCTGAAAGCTTGAACATTTGTTTTGTATCACTTCAGTTGCTCCTAATAAAAAGCAACCTGCATTTACAAATGCTGAATTTTGCTTCGGATCAATGCACATGCTGGTAACCTCATTGTTCTTCCTTGCTTCTTAACGTACAGCTTCTCCTGAGGAGCTAATTGTTCTTTATCCTCAAGAGACCCTATAAAATCAGGAAAACTAAAAACGGGACTCTGAAATAAGATATTTCAGTTTGCTTTCCTCACCTATGGATTCCTCCTTCTTATTGAAGTTTTTATCCCCTTTCCCAACTATTTGCCTGGACTGAAGAATCTTACGGATTGGACCCACTAGAGATCTCTGCTCCTCACGCTAGTGGATCAGCCCCTAAACACCTAGATAGCTAAGAGCAGGGGTGGAATTCTAGCAGGAGCTCCTTTGCATATTAGGCCACACCCTGCTGATGTAGCCAATCCTCCAAGAGCTTACAAAAAAGTGCCTTGTAAGCTCTTGGAGGATTGGCTACATCAGCGGGTGTGTGGCCTAATATGCAAAGGCGCCCCCACTAGAATTCCACCCCTGGCTAAGAGTCAATCACTCCTGGGTTTGACCCTTCTAAATCCGAGCTCCAGCCGGCAAATTCTACAGCCTTGCTACGAACTGCCCGGAAGAGAGCCGGGGTTGCAAAGTTACCATTGCAATTTGAATTCATCCTTTTTGTGTGCCCCAGCATTGGAAAAAGAGAGCATGGAGGCGGGACAATTATGGCTGCTCAGCCCAGGCAGTCTGAAAGCCCCACTTTTGGCTGCAGGGAAGGGTTGAGGAATGGCCCCGGGGGCTGAATGAGTTTTTTGTGGGTGCAGGTGGGATAGGAAAGGAAGGCTGAGTCTCAAAAGCTCCCACCTGCTCTGAATCAAGGCCATGAAAAGGCACCTGCTAAGGGGCAGAGCAGGGGACAGATTGAGGGGCCGCCGCCGTTGCGCTGGCAAGGGCAGGTCCCCATCTCCTGCTTCCATGGCAGAGAGCAGCATCAGCGCCTCCTCACTGCATGTCCCATTTTCACAAGAGCGGGACTCGGTCGCAGCCTGTATCCATGGCCAGTGTGGTGGGCGCAGCACTGTCGGCATTCCGAGGTCAGCTTCTTGGCCCGGCAACAACACTGCAGTAAATACGCCATGGCTGCTGACTCTTTACCCAGCCTCGATCAGCTCAATCTCCCGAGGATTTCTCCCTGGGATTTTAATGCCTAATTTGCCCTGTGGCTGGGAGCTTTAGCAAAGAAAATAATGCGGATCTGGGCGTTACCTGCAAAACTTATATCTGCTATAGAGTATCCAAAGATTCTTTGACTGCCAGCTTTCTGAAAGAGATCATACTGAATCGGGTTTTGAGGAAAACAGAGCTCAGGGGGAGAGCGGCCATCAACGAGCAACACAGTCTAGCTCTTGTCCTCCAAAACTGAGCAGAATGGAACTGCTACAAAATTGAACTAACCAGTCCTGATCCAGGAGGGCAGTGCAAGAGAGAGGCCTGGGTCAACAGCACTGCATATTGCTGAGAAGTCCCGTGCAATGTGTAGGGAAAGATCGCTGAATGTCAAAGATCGCTGCCCTCAGGCAAATTGAAGCACTTCAGCTGCAAAATCACTGTGGAAGCAGCACTGAAAGAATTCTATAAGGCGAGGGGGCCAACGGTAGCTCTCCAGATGTTTTTTTGCCTACAACTCCCATCAGCCCCAGCCAGCATGGCTGATGGGAGTTGTAGGCAAAAAACATCTGGAGAGCTACTGTTGGCCACCCCTGCTATAAGAGTCCATAATTGCTTAAGAAACCCTTAAGGTGCCAACGTTTAACACTTTCTCAAGTATGGAAAGTCAGATACTAGGAGGCATTTATAGCTGGGCTGTGTACTTGACCAATTTGCTTCCTACAACTTGGCCCCTGTGCAGATTTTTTGGTGGGGAGCAAGGTGTGGCCACTGATTGAAGCCTTTCCCACACTCTGATCATGAATGTGGTTTCTCCCCCATGCCGATTTCTGGACAGGAATTAAGACGTGAGACCTTCTGCCTGAAGATCTCTTCACAACTCATAGCACTTATATGGTTTCTTCCCCGTCTGTAATATGTAATGGGAAGGACAGATTGACCACTGACTGAAGCTGTTTCCACACTGAGCATATATATGGTTTCAGCCCTGTGCAGACTCTTTGATGGGAAGCAAGGTTTGAGCTCTGACTGAAGCACTTTCCACACACGTAACATTTATATGGTTTCTCTCCCGTGTGGACTCTTTGATGGGAATAAAAACTGGAGTAGAAACTGAAAGTCTTCCCACACTCTGAGCATATATATGGCTTCTCCCCAGTGTGTATTCTTTGATGGGAAGCAAAGCTGGACTTGTGAATGAAGCCTTTCCCACACTCTGAGCAATTATATGGTTTCTCTACTGTGTGGATTTTTTGATGGGAAGTAAGGTTTGAGCTCCAACTGAAGCTCTTTCCACAGTCTGGGCATGTATATGGTTTCTCCCCTGTGTGGATTATTTGATGGGAAGTGAGGCCCCCTTTCTGACGGAAGCTCTTTCCACACTCTGAGCATATATATGGTTTCTCTCCTGTGTGGATTCTTCGATGGGAAGATAGGTCTGAACTCCAAATGAAGCTCCTTCCACAGTCTGGGCATGTATATGGTTTCTCCCCTGTATGGATTCTTTGATGTGTAGTGAGATGCTCCTTCTGAATAAAGCTCTTTCCACAGTCTAGACATGTATATGGTCTCTCCCCAGTGTGGATTCTTTTGTGGGAAGTAAGGCGTGTTCTCCGACTGAAGCTCTTTCCACACTCTGAACATTTGTATTCTCTGTGACCTTCCTCTTGAACTGGAATTTCGTGGGAATAGAAATCGTCAGAATCAACAAATTCCTTCCTCCTTTGTTGTTGGTCTTCAGGTTTCTTTCTGCGCTGTTTTGCTCCTCTCTTGTTCTCCCTCTCTGTTGGAATAAAGAGAAAGAGAAATGGAATTTTCCACCAGTGAATTAAACCATTTTGGACTGTGCCATTTCAATCAAAATTCGAACATGATACTCCTTATTTTTAATACAGTGTCTATGTCAAAGTCTATGGGGAATGTAAGGAAGGTGACTGAAACAAATCAGCCAGTATCATAATGCCCCTGTATAAATCCATGGTGCGCCTTCAGTTGGCATACTGAGTATTGTTCTGGTCATAACACCTCAAAAAATTTAATGTAATTTGAATTATGTATTTTAACTTAATCAATTGGTTTTTATGTTTAATTTCTTTTAATTGTTAAATTTAAAGTTTTATCTATTTATGTTAATTGTGTGAAATGTTGTTAGCCGCCCTGAGCCGCCTAGGCGGGGAGGGCGGGATATAAATAAAATCTATTATTATTATTATTATTAAAAAAGATATTACAGCATTGGAAAAAGATGCAGAAAGGGACAACCAAATGATTAAGGGGATAGAACACCTTCTCCCTGAAGAAAGGTTAGAGAGATTAAGGCTCTTTAATTTGGAGAAATGATGACTGAGGGGTGACATGACAGAGGTTTACAAAATTATGCATGAGATAGAGATGGTAGAGAAAGCAGGTGGAGAGCCAGTTTGGTGTATTGGTTGAGTGTGCGGACTCTTATCTGAGAGAACCGGGTTTGATTCTCCAGTCCTCCACTTGCACCTGCTGGAATGGCCTTGGGTTAGCCATAGCTATCACAGAAGTTGTCCTTGAAAGGGCAGCTGCTGTGAGAGCTCTCTCAGCACCCCCCCCCCCCACCTCACAGAGTATCTGTTGTGGGGGAAGAAGACAAAGGAGATTGTAAGCTGCTCTGAGTCTCTAATTCAGAGAGAAGGGTGGGGTATATATCTGCAGTCTTCTTCTCCTCACAACATAGGAACCTGTGGGCATTCAATGAAATTAAAAAACAGTATGCGCCAGAGCTTTATATGCTGTAGAGATGGGTAGTGCAAACAAGAAAGCATCAGACTTGTATCGGAATGCGGCTTCTGCTTGCTCAGCATGTTTTGAAATCACTCCAGGAAGGCAAATCATGGGGAGAAAGTGAACAGCGTTCTTTTTAGAAGAAAAATATATTGGATTTATACCCCGCCCTTCACTCTGAATCTCAGTCTCAGAGCAGCTCACAATCTCCTTTACCTTTCCTCACACATACACAACAGAAACCCTGTGAGGTGGGTGGGGCTGAGAGAGCTCTCACAGCAGCTGCCCTTTCAAGGACAGCTCTGCGAGAGCTATGGCTAACCCAAGGCCATTCCAGCAGCTGCAAGTGGAGGAGTGGGGAATCTTTGACATAGAGCAGGAAAAATGAAACTCCCAGCAGTCTAGGGGGCAGCTTCCTGCATTCATCTCTGAAGGCTTCTAATGCAGCTTCCACGATGATCTCACTCCAAGGCTGAGTTCCATATCCCTGAGAAGAGATGCCATAAATGCTAACAACCCAGAACAGCGGGAAGTTGGTGTGTGTGTGAAGGTTGGGATCTTAGATGACATTTAAAGAGAGGTGGCACCAGGGCTTTTTTTGCAGCAGGAACTCATTTGCATATTAGGTCACACCCCCTGGTGAAGCCAATCCTCCTGGAGCTTACAGTAGGCCCTGTACTAAGAGCCCTGCAAGCTCTTGGAGGATTGGCTACATCAGGTGGGGGTATGGCCTAATAGGCAAAGGAGTTCCTGCTACCAAAAAAGCCCCGGGGTGGCATGATGCAACCCCAACCCCTCCACCTGACAGACTTAACACAGGTAGCATCTGAATGTGGTATGATCAGAACCAGAGAGTGGGAAAAGTATAGAGTAGGGCAACCAAGATAATGAGGGGACTGGAGGATCTTCCCTGTGAGGAAAGGCTGAAGAGCCTGGGAGTTTTCAGTTCAGAAAAGAGAC
Source organism: Heteronotia binoei (assembly GCF_032191835.1). Lineage (NCBI taxonomy): Eukaryota > Metazoa > Chordata > Lepidosauria > Squamata > Gekkonidae > Heteronotia > Heteronotia binoei. The sequence goes on along the minus strand of NC_083227.1, from coordinate 14,446,105 downwards.
AACTAAGGGGGGAATATGCAGGGCTTTTTTTGTAGCAGGAACTCCTTTGGATATCTGCTGAATATGATCCTCTACCTATATGACACCCAATGCAGGGGTGGCCAACGGTAGCTCTCCAGATGTTTTTTTTTGCCTACAACTCCCATCAGCCCCAGCCATTGGCCATGCTGGTTGGGGCTGATGGGAGTTGTAGGCAAAAAAACATCTGGAGAGCTACCGTTGGCCATCCCTGCAATAGAGCTATGCAGAGAAATAAGAGCTAAAACGAAGCTGGACTAACTTGGCAAGAAATTTTATAGCACCGTTTTTAAGTTTTACATTATAAATTGTTTATATGTGTTGATTTTATCATCATAAAGTATTGTTATATTATGACTGTGAGCCGCCTGGAGTCTGTATATGGAGTGGGCGGCATACAAATTTAAGGTAAATTTAAAAATATTAGGCCACACACCCCGATGTAGCCAATCCTCTAAGAGCTTACAGTAGGCGCTGTTAGAAGAGCCTCATAAGGTCTTGGAGGATTGGCTACATCAGGAGGCGTTCCTGGGACAAAGAAAAACCCTGGGAATATGACAGAGGTTTATAAAGATTATGTATGGGTTGCATATTAGGCCACACATATCCCAATGTAGCCAATCCTCCAAGAGCTTAGTGGGCCCTGTAAGAAGAGGCCTGAAAGCTCTTGGAAGATTGGCTACATCAGGAGGCAAAGAGTTTTATAAAATTAGAGAACTTTTTCTCCCTCTCCCAAATACTGAAACCTAAGGGTATCTAATGAAGCTGAAGGGCAGTAGGTTCACAGTGGACAAAGGGAAATACTGCTTTACACAGAGACTGATTAAAATTATAGTGGTCATATATGAACATATGAAGCTGCCTTGTACTGAATCAGACCCTCGGTCCATCAAAGTCAGTATTGTCTTCTCAGACTGGCAGCAGCTTTCCAGGGTCTCAAGCTGAGGTTTTTCACACCTATTTGCCTGGACCCTTTTTTGGAGATGCCAGGGATTGAACCTGGGACCTTCTGCTTCCCAAGCAGATGCTCTACCATTGAGCCACCGTCCAACCTTTTTGGCACCAGGGACCAGTTTTGTGGAAGATAATTTTTCCACCAAGTGGGGTGGGGTGATGGTTTCGGGAATAATACAACTGTGCACTTTATTTCTATTAGTTTGGTGTGGTGGTTATGTGTGCAGACTCTTATCCGGGAGAACCGGGTTTGATTCCCCACTCCTCCACTTGCAGCTGCTGGAATGGCCTTGGGTCGGCCATAGCTCTAGCAGGAGTTGTCTTTGAAACGGCAGCTGTGTAAGAGTTCTCTCAGCCCCACCCACCTCACAGGGTGTTTGTTGTGTGGGAGGAAGATAAAGAAGATTGTGAGCCGCTCTGACACTCTGAAATTCAAAGTAGGGGGCCGGATATAAATCCAATGTATTATTATTAGCATTACACGGTAACATATAACAAAATAATTATGCAACTCATGGCCCGGTTGCTTACAGGCCATGGCCCGGGGGTTGGGGACCCCAGGATTAAAATGTGGAGTTCACTGCCAGAGGATGTAGTGACGGCCACAGGAATAAAGGGATTATATAGATTCATGGAGGATAGTCAATCAATGGCTACTAGCCACGATGGCTGAGGGGAACTCCACATTCAGAGGCACGAAGCCTCTGAATCCCAGAGCCCAGAGGCAAAATCAGGGGAAGGCCTCTCTACCATGCTGTTGGCCCTTCAGAGAAACTGGCTGGGCCCTGTGTGAGACAGGTTGCTGGACTAGATGGACCACTGGTCTGATCCAGCAGGGCTCTTCTGATGTTCTTACGAAGGCCTCAGCCTCTCTGCCGTGTTCCTGGCTCTCCAGAGGAACTGGTTTGCCCCTGTGTGAGACAGGATGCTGGACTAGATGGACCACTGGTCTGATCCAGCAGGGCACTTCTTATGTTCTTATGAAGGCCTCAGCCTCTCTGCCGTGTTCCTGGCTCTCCAGAGGAACTGGTTTGCCCCTGTGTGAGACAGGATGCTGGACTAGATGGACCACTGGTCTGATCCAGCAGGGCACTTCTTATGTTCTTATGAAGGCCTCAGCCTCCCTGCCCTGTTGCTGGCCCTCCAGAGGAACTGGTTTGCTCCTGTGTGAGACAGGATGCTGGACTAGATGGACCACTGGTCTGATCCAGCAGGGCTCTTCTGATGTTCTTATGAAGGCCTCGGCCTCTATGCCCTGTTGTTGGGCCCCCAGAGGAACTGGTTGGGCCCTGAGTGAGAAAGGACGCTGGACTAGATGGACCACTGGTCTCATCCAGCACGGCTTATGTTCTTATGAAGGCCTCGGCCTCTTTGCCCTGTTGTTGGCCCTCCAGAGGAACTGGTTGGCCAGTGTGTGAGACAGGAGGCTGGACTAGATGGACCACTGGTCTGATCCAGCAGGGCTCTTCTGATGTTCTTACGAAGGCCTCAGCCTCTCTGCCGTGTTCCTGGCTCTCCAGAGGAACTGGTTTGCCCCTGTGTGAGACAGGATGCTGGACTAGATGGACCACTGGTCTGATCCAGCAGGGCACTTCTTATGTTCTTATGAAGGCCTCAGCCTCCCTGCCCTGTTGCTGGCCCTCCAGAGGAACTGGTTTGCTCCTGTGTGAGACAGGATGCTGGACTAGATGGACCACTGGTCTGATCCAGCAGGGCTCTTCTGATGTTCTTATGAAGGCCTCGGCCTCTATGCCCTGTTGTTGGGCCCCCAGAGGAACTGGTTGGGCCCTGAGTGAGAAAGGACGCTGGACTAGATGGACCACTGGTCCGATCCAGCACGGCTTATGTTCTTATCAAAGGCCTCGGCCTCTTTGCCCTGTTGTTGGCCCTCCAGAGGAACTGGTTGGCCACTGTGTGAGACAGGCGGCTGGATTAGATGGACCACTGGTCTGATCCAGCAGGGCGCTTCTGATGTTCTTATGAAGGCCTCAGCCTCTCTGCCCTGTTCTTGGCCTTCCAGAGGAACTGGTCGGCCACTGTGTGAGACAGGAAGCTGATGGTCCTTCACTGGTCTGATCCAGCAGGGCTCTTCTCTTATGAGACATACCCAGAAAGGCCAGATTCCTGCAGTTCTCCTCCATGACTTCCTGGTGCAGGGCTCTTTGGTCCGGATCCAGCAGAGCCCACTCCTCCTCTGAGAAGTGCACGGCCACATCCTCAAAGGTCACCAGACCCTGAAAGAAGAAGGACATGTTCTCTTCTCACAAATAACGAATGCAACTTTCTCATCAGAGAGTGACGGGTGAGGTGTTTGGGAGTGCTCCTGAAGGATCCATTGGGGTGCTGAGACAGGGGTATTTGGGGTATCCCCAGCCCTTAGGGTTCTTCCCCTACCTCCACTAGATTCACAGATGATGCTTTCACTCTTCCACAATGAGGGGGAGGCCCAGAACAACCAGGCAGTGCCCTTCCGCTATCTGTGAGGGAGAGAAGAGAGGGTGGAAGAGATAAATGCCGTTGCCAACCCACTTTCAGAGCCCCAATTGCACCTCCTTGCTAATTGAGGTCATACAGATTCTGCCCCAAGGGGAAGACACTCCCTCTCTCTGCCAAGATGGTTCTATGACTGTGTCTGAACTATTCTGAATTTATCAGTTCTTATTCATCCAATCCGGGGGTGGCCAGACTTGCTTAGCCTAAGAGCCACATAGAATAAGCGACAGATGTTTGAGAGCCGCAAGACATGAACATGAGATGTTGGAGGGAGGGAGGGAGGAGGAAGAAGAATTGCAGATTTATACCCCGCCTTTCTCTCTGAATCAGAGACAGAGCGGCTTATAGGAACGAAGAAGAAGAATTGCAGATTTATACCCCGCCCTTCTCTCTGAATTAGAGACTCAGAGCGGTTTACAATTTCCTATATCTTCTCCCCCCACAACAGATGGGTGGGGCTGAGAGGGCTCTCACAGCAGCTGCCCTTTCAAGGACAACCTCTGCCAGAGCTATGGCTAACTCAAGGCCATTCCAGTAGGTGCAAGTGGAGGAGTGGGGAAATCAAACCCGGTTCTCCCAGATAAGAGTCTGCACACTTAACCATTACACCAAACTGGCTCTCAGGAAGGAAGTCGGGAGGGAGGGAAATAGATGGGGGAGGGGGAAAGAAAGCAACTTTAAATGCATTCTCCAAGCCACCGGTTGGCTTGACTTGGAGAAGTGATTTTTAAAAGACAAATGCGTTTTCCAAACCAGATGACTGGGGGGGGGGGGGCGGAGGGGCACCGAGAGTAACACAATACGTACGAAGGAACCACATGTGGCTCCTGAGCCTTAATTTAGCCACCCCTGCACCACCTTGTTAATTAGGGTCATATAGATTCTGTCCCAAGGGGGAAAGACTCCCTCTCTCTGCTAAGACAGCTCTATGACTTTGTCACAGCTGTTCTGAGTTGGTCCATTCTTATTCATCCAGTCTATAGATCTGCATGTTTAAGCATTTCCACTGAACTATTTCTAGACTCTCTTCCTAGAAACAGTTCCAAAGATATAAAAACTGGGGATGTTCGTGAAATCGTGGTTTGAGAAGCAATGTTTGTGAACTGAAGAACTGCCATGAACGGTCACGAAAAAAGCCACGGGGGGCAGAAAGCAGGGGTTTAAACTTTAAATGGCTCACAAACAGGCCCGGAGCTAGGAGTTCTTGCGCCCCAGGCCAAAACCCATGCCCCTGCACCCACCCACCTGATGACGTCATGCCCCCCCCCCCACTTCACCGAGGCTTCTGGAGCCTCGGTGAAGTCAGAAAGGCAGCGGGCACGCTTAGAGCCAGGCTCTGAGCATGCTTGCTGCCACGCCCCACCCCCGACTTCGCCGAGGCTTCCCAAACGTCGGTTAAGTCAGGAAGGCAGCAGGCGTGAGGAGAGGGAGTGTGTCATGAGCCCTGAGGAGGAGGAGCTGGAAGGGTTAACAGATCTGGAAGAGTTGCCAGCCAGTTCCTCAGCTGAACAAACAGCAGCTGGCCCATCAATCACTCTCCAGGCACCAGTGTCAGCTGTTGATGATCAGTCTCCTCCAAGCTCTCCTCCTCCCATCTCAAGAGTTTGAAGCAGGCTCCGGAAAGAACTTTCAGAGCGAAGACATGAGGCAGGCCGATGCTTCACATCTCTCAGCCCTGAGTTCTAGCAGAGTCACTGCTACCCAGGGAGCAGGCTGATTGAGACTCCCATACAGCTCCCCCCCAGGACCTGGTAACCTTGTGGAAGCAACAAGTCTATTCTCTGGCTTGCATCCACGCTCCTTCCTGATCCCTGAGCCTGACCTTCTTGATTTCCTCGGCACCCTGACCTTTTGGCTTTTGGACACTGACTTCTGATTCTGGTTTGTGATCCTGCATTGGTGACGTGGCTCCTGGACTTTGACCTTGGACTGGCTTTGGACTCCTGCCTGCCTGCACCTGGAGAATGTGACAGAGTGCCTCGTGGTGCCCATAGGCCAGGTGGCGCCCCAGGCAGCCGCCTACTCCCACATCCTGGCCCTGTTCAGGAACAGAGTCAGTTCATGAACTGACTTCCTGGTTGGTATGGGTTCGTAGTTCGATTCACGGTTCATCCACAGACCACGAACCGAACTGCAAAAATGCAGTTTGTGCGCATCCCGGGTAAAAAAAAAAAATTAAAAGAGCCCCATGGCGCAGAGCATTAAAGCTGCCGTACTGCAGTCCTAAGCTCTGCTCACGACCTGATTTTGATCCCCGGCGGAAGCTGGGTTTTCAGGCAGCCGGCTCGAGGTTGACTCAGCCTTCCATCCTTCTGAGGTCGGTAAAATAAGTATCCAGCTTGCTGGGGGTGGGGGGGAAGCGTAGATGACTGGGGAAGGCAATGGCAAACCACCCCGTCAAAAGTCTGAAAACATTGTGAAAGCAACGTCACCCTAGAGTCAGAAACGACTGGTGCTTGCACAGGGGACCTTTCCTTTCCTGGTAAAAACAAATCACTAAAAGCCACTAAAACAATGAAAATAAAATCAACAGCAGCTAACATAATACCACCTGTCAGAGTCATAAACACAAAGAAGGAGATGTTGATGATATTGGATTTATATCCCGCCCTATACTCTGAATCTCAGTCTCAGAGCAGTCACAATCTCTTTACCTCCCCCCCCCCCACAACAGACACCCTGTGAGGCAGGTGGGGCTGAGAGAGCTCTCCCAGAAGCCGCCGTTTAAAGGACAGCTCTGCGAGAGCTATGGCTGACCCAAGGCCATTCCAGCAGCTGTAAAGTGGAGAAGTGGGGAATCAAACCTGTTTCTCCCAGATAAAAGTCGCGTGCTTAACCACTACACTGAACTGGCTCTGAAGTTAAAGAAGTACAAAAATCCTTTCTTACAAATACGTTGCAAGCAGCAACAAGGAAAGGAAAGGTTCCCTGTGCAAGCACCAGTCGTTTCTGACTGTGGGGTGACGTTGCTTTCACAACGTTTTCACGGCAGACTTTTTACGGAGTGGTTTGCCATTGCCTTCCCCAGTCATCTACGCCTCCCGCCCCCAGCAAACTGGATACTCATTTTACTGATCTCAGAAGGATGGAATGCTGAGTCAACCTCAAGCCGGCTACCTGAAAACCCAGCTTCCAACGGGGATCGAACTCAGGTTGTGAGCAGAGCTTAGGACTCCAGTGCTGCAGCTTTGCGCCACGAGCTACCTGGAAAATCATTGTCATGAGGAAAACAAGACAGGTTGACTTCAGAGAAGGAGACCAAGCTGACACCTGCCCCATTAATACTTACCCAAGGAGTTGGCATCTCCCTCAGCGTCCCCTGGTAATTCCCTGCAGAGTAACCTCGGTCTTGGGTCTGATGGAGCCCACTCGGCCTCAGGGAAATCACCAGTCTCTTTTGACAGACCCTGAAACAAGCAGTGGGCAGATGAGGAAAGGAAAGAGGCACAGCAAAGGATATTTCATGGCTGATTTCCAAGGGGAGAAATCAGCACTGAAAAGGGTGGGTTTTTTGTAGGATAATCTGTTTCATCTTCAGCCCCTCTGGAGATCCCAGGAGGAAACTTTCTCACCAGGGCTTCCTGCGTCCTGTCTTCTTCCTGGCTCAGGAGGAATCTTTCTGCCAGGGCCACCGCCTTGGGCCCACATTCCCTGACCCAGCTTTGCATCTCCGGGGGCAGGGTGGCCTGGAATTGCTGCAAGATCACCCCATCCACCACCTCCTTGCCACACCTTTCGGGCTCCAGCCACTGAAAGCTCAGAATCACTGGTTCGGATTTTTCCCAGAGTTCCTCATTCTTCACAGCCTGGAGAGAATGAACTTCTTCTGTGTCGGGGTCCAATAATTCTGCTCTTCCATCTCATTGAATTAGCTTCCAACTTGGCAGATGGATCTCGTTTTTCTGCTCTGAATTCCTCTATTAAGGTGTGGAATGGCAAACTGGGTGGAGTTTCCAAGACCTATGAAGGCAACAAGATCTTTTGTGAGAACATAAGAGAAGCCATGTTGGATCAGGCCAATGGCCCATCCAGTCCAACACTCTGTGTCACATAAGAGAAGCCCTGTTGGATCAGGTCAATGGCCCATCCAGTCCAACACTCTGTGTCACATAAGAACATAAGAGAAGCCATGTTGGATCAGGCCAATGGCCCATCCAGTCCAACACTCTGTGTCACATAGGAACATAAGAGAAGCCATGTTGGATCAGGCCAATGGCACATCCAGTCCAACACTCTGTGTCACATAAGAACATAAGAGAAGCCATGTTGGATCAGGTCAATGGCCCATCCAGTCCAACACTCTGTGTCACAGAAGAACATAAGAGAAGCCCTGTTGGATCAGGCCAGTGGCCCATCCAGTCCAATACTCTGTGTCACAGATGAACAGAGAAGCCATGTTGGATCTGGCTTCATCCAGTCGAACACTCTGTGTCACAGAAGAACATAAGAGAAGCCCTGTTGGATCAGGCCAGTGGCCCATCCAGTCCAACACTTTGTGTCACAGAAGAACATAAGAGAAGCCATGTTGGATCAGTCCAATGGCCCATCCAGTCCAACACTCTGTGTCACATAAGAACATAAGAGAAGCCATGTTGGATCAGGCCAATGGCCCATCCAGTCCAATACTCTGTGTCACACAGTGGCCAAAAAAACCAGGGGCTATCAGGAGGTCCATCAGTGGGGCCAGCACACTAGAAGCCCTCCCACTGTGCCCCACCAAGCACCAAGAATACAGAGCATCACTGCCCCAGACAGAGAGTTCCATCAATAACCTGTGGCTAAAAGCCACTGATGGACCTCTGCTCCATATGCTTATCCAATCCCCTCTTGAAGCTGTGTATGCTTGTAGTCGCCACCACCTCCTGTAGCAGTGAATTCCACATGTTAATCACCCTTTGGGTGAAGAAGGACTTCCTTTTATCTGTTCTAACCCAACAGCTCAACAATTTCATGTAGTGCCCACGAGTTCTTGTATTGCGAGAAAGGGAGAAAAGAACTTTTTTCTCTACCTTCTCTATCCCATGCAGAATCTTGTACACCTCTATCATGTCATCCCTGAATCGACGTTTCTCCAAGCTAAAAAGTCCCAAGTGTTTTTACCTTTCTTCGTAGGGAAAGTGTTCCAGCTCTTTAATCATTCTAGTGAGAATCTCCACAGATCACAGAAAAGTCTCCCTTTAGCCATCACATGGCCTTTCCCATGAATTTCCCTAGGCCCATTACTAAAGCTTTCTAAACTTGTAGCTTTTACCCCATATAGAAACAAGGAATTAGGACCATAGCAAGTGATGTTCTCTATTTATGATGTGTCTTGAAGCTACAGTTAGTCAATACGAAAATAGAAGAAGAAGATATTGGATTTATATCCCGCCCTCCACTCCGAAGAGTCTCAGAGCGGCTCACAGTCTCCTTTCCCTTCCTCCTCCACAACAGCCGCCCTGTGAGGTGGGTGGGGCTGGAGAGGAGAGGGCTCTCACAGCAGCTGCCCTTTCAAGGACAACCTCTGCCAGAGCTATGGCTGACCCAAGGCCATTCCAGCAGGCGCAAGTGGAGGAGTGGGGAATCAAACCCGGTTCTTCCAGATAAGAGTCCACACACTTAACCACTACACCAAACTGGCTCTCCGAAACAGCTGAGCTGTATCAGACCAGTGTTCCATCTAGATCAGCATTCTGTCTCAGACGGTGGCCAAACAGTTCCTTTGAAGGGCCTAAAACAGAGCATTTTATTTCTTTAATCAAATTTATATCCCGCCCTCCCCTGATGGGCTCAGGGCGGCTAACAAGTGAAAACAACGTAAGATATTAAAAAGCAGAATACGCTTTCAGAAATAGACTTAAATTATCCCCCCCAGATAAACAAAGGGATTGCATTTTTATTACAAGCAGCAAAATCATCAATAGCACAAAGATGGAAGTCAGAAAAACCACCAGATATAAACTTATGGCACTCAAAGTTAGGGCACTTATACATAATGGCTAAACTTACAGACAACATCAAAACCCAATCTCAACCACAACTTGAGTACGCTGATTTTTTCTCAATATAGAACCCGATACTTGAATATCTGCAAAATCGAAATGAAATTACAAACTCCCATATCTTCTCCCCCCACAACAGACACACTGTGAGGTGGGTGGGGCTAAGAGGGCTCTCACAGCAGCTGCCCTTTCAAGGACAACTCCTACGAGAGCTATGGTTGACCCAAGGCCATTCCAGCAGCTGTAAGTAGAGAAGTGCGGTATCAAACCCAGTTCTCCCAGATAAGAGTATGCACACTTAACCCACTACCCCAAACTGGCTCTCAAACTGGCTACCTACAACCTGATGCATAAATTTATAAATTCCAGAGGCATATGTTTCAGGTTTCCCAAATTTTCAACTTCATTTAAAAAAACAAACAAGTGTGTCTAATCCTTTCAGTTGTAGAGATATTTCTTTCCTCTTGTATCATCATAATAGAAAGGTTGAGGCCTTTTCTTTTTTTAAAGGAAGGTAAAAATTCAGAGAGTGTGGTGCAAGTAGTTGTTATAAGATTATATTCATATGATAGACTAGTGCCAATTAAACAAATTTTAAAAAATCCTATGATGGTGGAAAGAAATGGCCACCTCAAGAAAACCCTGTCAAACTTGGTTAGCATGCCTTCTCTTCAAAAATGCTCCAGCCCAGCCACCTAATCTTCGCTTAAGGAACGCCTAAAAATCAACTGAAACTGATAAGATCTAAGCAGGAGCAAGCTAAAAGCTCTCCTGCCTAGACGGATCACCAGACGGAGACTGGCACGAGTGGAGAAGGAGCGCTGCTGCTGCAGCCAGCCCCGCCCCCAAGCACAAGTCCATTGGGCTGTCAATCTTCCTTTCTTCCCCCAAGGGTGGCAAATGTGTCCCTCCATCCTTACAGCAAGGCTGCAGGCAGCTGAGACAAAATCCTCCTATACATTTCACAAAGACATATGCCTGGATGATGTTGAAAAGAAGATTCAGATGAATCCTAAGAACTTATTTACTCCCTTGCTGGGGGGAAAGTGTAGATGACTGGGGAAGGCAATGGCAAACCACCCCGTAAAACAGTCTGCCGTGAAAACGTGGTGAAAGCAACGTCACCCCAGAGTCGGAAACGACTGGCGCTTGCACAGGGGACCTTTCCTTTTCCTTGCCGTCTGTAACATAATAAACTTAATATTTTGGATGTGAATTTAAAAACGTCTTGGTGCTTCATTAATTTCTGACAAGATTTACTCTGGTTCTTTGAGGTACTGGGTAGAGAGGTGACAACAAAAATTTAAAAGCGGTCCCTCTACGACACTGACCCTGACCATCCCTCACAGATCCTTTTAACTGAAGTTGTTGGAGACTGAACCTGGGAACCTGCTGCAGCTCAGAGGCCTGCTTTGGCCCCTGGGCCACATGTTTGCCACCCCTGCTTTAAGCCACTGAGCCACAACTAATAATAATAATAATAATAATAAATTTTATTTATATCCTGCCCTCCCCACCTCGGCAGGCTCAGGGCGACTAACAACATTTTATAAAAACATACAATAATAGATAAAACATCTCTTTAAATATTTTAAATTTTTCTGTTGACTTTGTTTTCTTTGGAGATGTCTCACTTCACTCCATGGGGCTTATTCCCTGGCACTTCAATACTCTGGCTAGGTCCCTTGACTTGCGAGTTCTTCTGATTCTGCTTGCTGATTTCACACACACACCCCTTTTTCACTGTACCCTATTGGAATCTGTACAGTGTAAATCATAAATTAAGCGAAACATTTTAAAAATAATTCTGTCCCGTTTCCTTTAGCGTTTTATATGTAACCGACAAATACTATTTAGGGACGGGGAATATTAAATATTATTTAGGGGAGGGACAGTGGCTCAGTGGTAGAGCATCTGCCTGGTAAATAGAAGGTCCCAGGTTCAATCCCCGGCATCTCCAACTAAAAAGGGTCCAAGCAAAATAGGAGTGAAAAAACTCAGCTTGAGACCCTGGAGAGCCGCTGCCAGTTTGAGTAGACAATACTGACTTTGATGGACCGAGGGTCTGATTCAGTACAAGGCAGCTTCATATGTTGGGAGGGATGGTGGCTCAGGGATAATCTGCCTGGTAAATAGAAGGTCTCAGGTTCAATCCCCAGCATCTCCAACTAAAAAGAGTCCAGGCAAATAGGCGTGAAAAACCTCAGCTTGAGACCCTGGAGAGCCGCTGCCAGTTTGAGTAGACAATACTGACTTTGATGGACCGAGGGTCTGATTCAGTACAAGGCAGCTTCATATGTTAGGGAGGGACGGTGACTCAGTGATAATCTGCCTGGTAAGCAGAAGGTCCCAGGTTCAACCCCCGGCATCTCCAACTTAAAAGGGTCCAGGCAAATAGGTGTGAAAAACCTCAGCTTGAGACCCTGGAGAGCCGCTGCCAGTCTGAGTAGACAATACTGACTTTGATGGACCAAGGGTCTGATTCAGTAGAAGGCAGCTTCATATGTTCATATTTTGTGTGCATGCACATGAAAGCTTATCCCTTGAGTAAAACTTTGTTGGTCTTAAGGGTGTCACTGGACTGCAACTTTGTTCTGCTGCGTTAGACCAACACGACGACCCACTCTAGAGATGAGCTGTCATTCCAGGGGGTCCCCAGGTCCCGCCTTGAGGTTGGCATGTCCCCCAAAATACCCCTCCCCAGCCGGCCAACCGACCTCTGCCTCCCCAAAGTTCTCCTCTAGATCGCTCTGCCCCTCTTTTGTCCCCCTTTCCTTTGCCTGGCATTTCCCTCCATTGCATCTTCTCCTTTTCCCAGAAGGGAAATCTCGGCTTTTGCAAATTTGCACCCCCCAAATGCGCCCAACTCACCAGATCTGCCCAGCGCGGGAGCTAAAACGGGGAGTGGGGAAAGGCATAGGAAGAGGGGAGTCTGGACCGGACCTCACAATCCTGCCCTCCTCGCTCCTTCTCTAGGAATCCGGACTCTCTCCCTTTAACCCTTCCTCATCCAAGCAAGGGAAAAGGACCTCACGCTCTCCAGGCTGTGAGGAAGGAGGAAAGGTCTTCCCCAAAGATAAGAACATGACAGAACATAAGAGAAGCCATGTTGGATCAGGCCAAAGGCCCATCCAGTCCAACACTCTGTGTCACACAGTGGCCAAAAAACCAGGCACCATCAGGAGGTCCATCAGTGGGGCCAGGACACTAGAAGCCCTCCCACTGTTGCCCCCCAAGCACCAAGAATACAGAGCAATTTGGTGGGGTAGGGTGGGATATAAATCAAATGAAATGAAAATGAAATGAATATTTGCTCCAGACAGAGAGTTCCATCTACACCTTGTGGCTCATAGCCACTGATGGACCTCTGCTCCAGATGTTTATCCAATCCCCTCTGGAAGCTGGCTGTGCTTGTAGCCGCCACCACCTCCTGCGGCAGTGAATTCCATGTTTTAATCGCCCTTTGGGTGAAGGACTTCCTTTTATCAGTTCTAACCCGAATGCTCAGCAATTTCATTGAGTGCCCGCAAGTTCTCGTATTGTGAGAAAGGGAGAAAAGGACTTCTTTCTCTACCTTCTCTATCCCATAATCTTGTAAATCTCTATGATGTCACCCTTGAATCGACGTTTCTCCAAGCTAAAGAGCCCCAAGCGTTTTAACCTTTCTTCATAGGGAAAGTGTTCCAGCCCTTTAATCATTTCTGCACTTTTTCCAATGCTATAATATCTTTTTTTGGGGTGCTGATCCTGAGCGAGGATGCATCCGGCTCAGATGCAGAGTGTCCAACGCTTCAGGGAGTTGAGAAGTCTGCAGCGGACTCCACCAGCTTGGCCATCAGTGGCTGAAAGCAGAAATGCAAAAACATCCCAGCTTCAAGTCTAGGCTGATCGGGTCTGAACCAGTGTTCCCTCTAAATTCAGTTAGTGTGAGCTAGCTCACAGTTTCTTTAATCTCCGCCTCACACTTTTTTGGCTTAGCTGAGGAAAAATGGCCCCAGAGCAAACTAATGTATGCAGTAGATCACAACTTTAATGCCAGTAATTCACAAAGTAGAATTTTTGCTCACAAAAACCCCACAGCTTAGAGGGAGCATCTGTCTGCGTTAAAACAATTTTATTGGTAACATATGGCAGTTATATCTAATACTAATAAAATATTAATAAGCACTTAATGCCTTCCCCATACATTACCCCTTTCCCTCCCCCCCTCCCCCCCAGTCTTTTTAAACATTAGTAACATAAGGTAACAGTTTCTATTTCTACATCCTTAATCATTTTCACCACCATCCCCTATATTACTTTCTAATTAGCCTCCCCTCGTTACTTGGCTCCCGCTGATGATAATAATTCAAAATAATAATATTTAAAGGTACTCTATTCTAATCAAGAACCAATATTTATACTCTATCTTCTTCTAAAACTTAATCTTAATCATTATCAAAAACTACTAACATTTAAAGATATACTTAACTACTAAAACAAAAAATTAATATTCTTCTTTCTTCTAAGACTTAATCATTATCAAAAATTGTCCAATGTCCTTTTACTTTCCACTCTTTTTCTGCATATCTTCTAATTTTTTTCCACGCCATCTTAAAAACCTCCAAATCATAGTCTCTTAAAGTTCTTGTTAATATGTCCATTTCATTCCATGTCATAACTTTAACTATCCAATCCCATTTTTCTGGTACTTTTTCTTACTTCCACAACTGTGCATACAATGTTCTAGCAGCTGAGAGCATATACCATATTATAGTTCTATCTTTTTTTGGAAACTTTTCCATTTGTAATCCCAAGAGAAAAATCTCTGGCACTTTCTTGAATTCATACCCCAAAATCCTAGAAATTTCTTGTTGAATCGTCTGCCAATACTGTTTTGCTCTTTCACAAGTCCACCACATATGGTAAAAAGAACCTTCATGTTTTTTACATTTCCAACATCTATCTGACATCTTATTGTTCATCTTTGCCAATTTTTTAGGAGTCATGAGGGAGCATCTGTCTGAACCTGCTGAGACTGACAGGGGAAAAGGTTCTTTGGGTCCTAATTAGGGATGCCAGCCTCCAGGTGGGACCTGGAATTGCGGCTTATCTCCAGACAACATCGATCGGTTCCCCTGGAGAAAAGTGATGCTTTCCAGAGGGGACTGAAGTAGGATGCAGTTTTGAAAAACAGGAGAGAAGCTGAAGGATCACCGGTTTTCGAGTCTCGCGGGATAATCCCGGGAAGTAGTCTGTGTCCCCTCGGAATCAGGCCGCTCGCTCGACAGTGTCATTTTCTGGGATGGCTGAACGGCAGGGGGGGACACCCCGGGAGTGCTATCCCCTCAGAGCCAGATTAACAGTTAGGCCAAGTAGGCATTGGCCTTTGGGCCCCCACAACTTTAGGGGCCCTGGGCCAGCTTTCCCCCTGGTTCTCCCCCTGCTTGCAGCCCTCCCAGCCAGCACATGCAGCCAGCAACTGAGCTGCTGTTTGCCCGACTTGCCTAGTGTGGCTGCTTGCTGGCATTGTCACCAAGTGTGCTTTAGTGGGTTCAATGTAAGGAGGAGACCTGGTTGTGTGATCATAGCGGTAATAGTTACAGCATGGTAAGGAGTAAACTAGAAGACTGCTTTTCAGGGCCAACGGAGCCAACTATATACAGTTCAAGGTTCCCGCGCTAGGACGCCATTCGGTCGCTCGAACCAGCAGGGGGCCCCTGATTGGAGCAGGGCAGTCGGGATTTGGATCCTACTGCCCCGTTGTTCCTGAGTCCTCAAGGTCAGTCCACAGGCTCCAATGAGCCAAGCAGGAACATAGGTAATAGTCTCAGTCCACATGCGCAACACCAAGTTTGCCTCTCTGCCTCTCGGTCTGACTCGGTTTGGTGGACTCTTATCTGGGAGAACCAGGTTTGATTCCCCACTCCTCCACTTGCACCTGCTAGCATGTCCTTGGATCAGCCATAGCCCTGGCAGAGGTTGTCCTTGAAAGGGCAGCTGCTGTGAGAGCCCTTTCAGCCCCACCCACCTCACAGGGTGTCTGTTGTGGGGGAGGAAGGGAAAGGAGATTGTAGGCCGCTCTGAGCCTCTGTCCTTGAAAGGGTAGCTGCTGTGAGAGCCCTCTCATCCCCACCCACCTCACAGGGTGTCTGTTGTGGGGGAGGAAGGGAAAGGAGATTGTAGGCCGCTCTGAGCCTCTGTCCTTGAAAGGGTAGCTGCTGTGAGAGCCCTCTCATCCCCACCCACCTCACAGGGTGTCTGTTGTGGGGGAGGAAGGGAAAGGAGATTGTAGGCCGCTCTGAGCCTCTGTCCTTGAAAGGGTAGCTGCTGTGAGAGCCCTCTCATCCCCACCCACCTCACAGGGTGTCTGTTGTGGGGGAGGAAGGAAAAGGAGATTGTAGGCCGCTCTGAGCCTCTGTCCTTGAAAGGGCAGCTGCTGTGTGAGCCCTCTCAGCCCCACCCACCTCACAGGGTGTCTGTTGTGGGGGAGGAAGGGAAAGGAGATTGTGAGCAGCTCTGAGACTCTGTCCTTGAAAGGGCAGCTGCTGTGTGAGCCCTCTCAGCCCCACCCACCTCACAGGGTGTCTGTTGTGAGAGAGGAAGGGAAAGGAGATTGTAGGCAACTCTGAGCTTCTGTCCTTGAAAGAGCAGCTGCTGTGAGAGCCCTCTCAGCCCTACCCACCTCACAGGGTGTCTGTTGTGGGGGAGAAAGGGAAAGGAGATTGTAGGCCGCTCTTAGACTCTGTCCTTGAAAGGGCAGCTGCTGTGAGAGCCCTCTCAGCCCCACCCACCTCACAGGGTGTCTCTTGTGGGGGAGGAAGGGAAAGGAGATTGTAGGCTGCTCTGAGACTCTGTCCTTGAAAGGGCAGCTGCTTTGAGAGCCCTCTCAGCCCCATCCATCTCACAGGGTGTCTGTTGTGGGGGAGGAAGGGAAAGGAGATTGTGAGCAGCTCTGAGACTCTGTCCTTGAAAGGGCAGCTGCTGTGAGAGCCCTCTCAGCCCCACCCACCTCACAGGGTGTCTCTTGTGGGGGAGGAAGGGAAAGGAGATTGTGAGCAGCTCTGAGACTCTGTCCTTGAAAGGGCAGCTGCTGTGAGAGCCCTCTCAGCCCCACCCACCTCACAGGGTGTCTGTTGTGAGGGAGGAAGGGAAAGGAGATTGGGGGCCACTCTGAGCTTCTGTCCTTGAAAGAGCAGCTGCTGTGAGAGCCCTCTCAGCCCCACCCACCTCACAGGGTGTCTGTTGTGGGGGAGGAAGGGAAAGGAGATTGGGGGCCACTATGAGCTTCTGTCCTTGAAAGAGCAGCTGCTGTGAGAGCCCTCTCATCCCCACCCACCTCACAGGGTGTCTGTTGTCAGGGAGGAAGCGAAAGGAGATTGTGAGCCGCTGTGAGTCTCTGTCCTTGAAAGGGCAGCTGCTGTGAGAGCCCTCTCCAGCCCCACCCACCTCACAGGGTGTCTGTTGTGGGGGAGGAAGATAAAGGAGACTGTAGGTCGCTCTGAGCCTCTGTTCTTGAAAGGGCAGCTGCTATGAGAGCCCTCTCAGCCCCACCCACCTCACAGGGTGTCTGTTGTGAGAGAGGAAGGGAAAGGAGATTGTAGGCAACTCTGAGCTTCTGTCCTTGAAAGAGCAGCTGCTGTGAGAGCCCTCTCAGCCCTACCCACCTCACAGGGTGTCTGTTGTGGGGGAGAAAGGGAAAGGAGATTGTAGGCCGCTCTTAGACTCTGTCCTTGAAAGGGCAGCTGCTGTGAGAGCCCTCTCAGCCCCACCCACCTCACAGGGTGTCTCTTGTGGGGGAGGAAGGGAAAGGAGATTGTAGGCTGCTCTGAGACTCTGTCCTTGAAAGGGCAGCTGCTTTGAGAGCCCTCTCAGCCCCATCCATCTCACAGGGTGTCTGTTGTGGGGGAGGAAGGGAAAGGAGATTGTGAGCAGCTCTGAGACTCTGTCCTTGAAAGGGCAGCTGCTGTGAGAGCCCTCTCAGCCCCACTCACCTCACAGGGTGTCTCTTGTGGGGGAGGAAGGGAAAGGAGATTGTCGGCCGCTCTGAGACTCTGTCCTTGAAAGGGCAGCTGCTGTGAGAGCCCTCTCAGCCCCACCCACCTCACAGGGTGTCTGTTGTGAGGGAGGAAGGGAAAGGAGATTGGGGGCCACTCTGAGCTTCTGTCCTTGAAAGAGCAGCTGCTGTGAGAGCCCTCTCAGCCCCACCCACCTCACAGGGTGTCTGTTGTGGGGGAGGAAGGGAAAGGAGATTGGGGGCCACTATGAGCTTCTGTCCTTGAAAGAGCAGCTGCTGTGAGAGCCCTCTCATCCCCACCCACCTCACAGGGTGTCTGTTGTCAGGGAGGAAGCGAAAGGAGATTGTGAGCCGCTGTGAGTCTCTGTCCTTGAAAGGGCAGCTGCTGTGAGAACCGTCTCCAGCCCCACCCACCTCACAGGGTGTCTTTTGTGGGGGAGGAATGGAAAGGAGATTGTAGGCCACTCTGAGCCTCTGTCCTTGAAAGGGCAGCTGCTGTGAGAGCCCTCTCCAGCCCCACCCACCTCACAGGGTGTCTGTTGTGGGGGAGGAAGATAAAGGAGACTGTAGGTCGCTCTGAGCCTCTGTTCTTGAAAGGGCAGCTGCTATGAGAGCCCTCTCAGCCCCACCCACCTCACAGGGTGTCTGTTGTGAGGGAGGAAGGGAAAGGAGATTGTGAGCCGCTCTGACCCTCTGTCCTTGAAAGGGCAGCTGCTGTCAGAGCCCACTCAGCCCCACCCACCTCACAGGGTGTCTGTTGTTGGGGAGGAAGGGAAAGGAGATTGTAGGCTGCTCTGAGACTTTGGGATTCAGAGTATAGGACGGGATAAAAATCCAATATCTTCTTCTGCTACCCCGCAGTTTAGTAAAAGGGGCTTTTAAGAAGGTGGCTGCAGTGGGGGCTGTGGGAGGTTGGGCTGGTGCCTGAGACTCTGATATATTTTGTGAGGGGTGCCCCAAAATTTCAACAGCCTAGGGGCCTCCACGGGGTTTAATCCGGGACTGATCTCCAGGTCCCACCTGGAGGCTGGCATCCCTAAGCCCCCTAGGGTTGCCAGGTCCAATTCAAGAACTTTGGGGGTGGAGCCAGGAGACTGGGGTGTGTGTGTGGAGGCAGGAGCAAAGGTGTGACAAGCATAATTGAACTCCAAAGGGACCGTAAACCTTTTAAATGCCTTCCCTCCATTAGAAATAATGAAGGCTAGGGGCACCTTCTTTGGGGGCTCATAGATTTGGACCCCCTGGTCCAATCTATTTGAAACTTCGAGGATGTTTTGAGGAGAGGCACCAGATGCTACGCTGAAAATTTGGTGCCTCTAACTCAAAAAGCAGCCCCCTCCCGAGGCCCAGATACCTGTGAGTCAATTCTCCATCGCATCAAAGGTTTTCTGAATTTGTTAATTTAACTCTTCTGCTATTGGATTTTAACTTTGTACCACTTGGCGTTCCAAACCCCACCAGCTCTATGTCGCTCTGCTTACTGTACCTCTTTCCTCGTCTGAAGAAGTGGGCATGCACACGAAAGCGTAGGTTCTGAATAAAACTAAGTTGGTCTTAAAGGTGAAATCGACTCCTGTTTTGTTCTACTGCTTCAGACCAACACGGCTGCCTATTTGGATCTATCTAAGGGTTAAAGGGAGAGAGCTGCAGTCCTAGAGAGGCGCATGGTGGAAGGCTGAAGGTTGGGGGGGGGGGATCATTTTCCCTTCGGTGCTTTGCAAGAAAGTGCGTCTCAGTCTCACCGGCTTCCGCTGGAAGGGCGCGAAGAGAATCTGGTGAGCTCAAACAGGGACTGGAAGTGGGAAATCTGGGGTTGGAGATTGCAATGCAAGACCCAAGGCTGAGAGCAAAGAGCGGGGAAGTAACAGAGGGTGCGAGACAGCAGAATCAGGAGGTTCCTGCAAGCGGACTTGAGCGCAGGATCTGAATCCGGCACCTTTGGAGGAAGTTCCAAGCGGCTTCCGGAAGCACCTTTAGGAAGGAGTCGAGGGCTGAGAGTGAGAGATGGGGTGCGGGAGGAGGGCACAGATGAAGGAGAGATGGGGGGGGAGGAGCCAGAGGGGTTAAGGAAAGGCCGAGGGAGCTGGGAAGGGGGATGTTAAGGGGGGGTGGAGGGAGACTGTGATTTGCTGCGGGCTTGATGCTTTGAGGAAAGGGCCCGTGGGGCAGAGTGGTAAAGCAGCAGTATCTCCCTTGGGGGAGGGATGGTGGCTCAGTGGTAGAGCATCTGCTTGGTAAGCAGAAGGTCGCAGGTTCAATCCCTGGCATCTCCAACTAAAAAGGGTCCAGGCAAATAGATGTGAAAAACCTCTGCTTGAGACCCTGGAGAGCCGCTGCTAACGTCACCCCAGAGTCGGAAACAACTGGTGCTTGCGCAGGGGACCTTTCCTTTCCTGATGCTTTGAAAGAGCCTCGGGGCACAGAGTGGTAAAGCTGCAGTACTGCAGTCCTAAGCTCTGCTCATGATCTGAGTTCGATCCCCGGCAGAAGCTGGGTTTTCAGGTAGCCGGCTCGAGGTTGACAGCCTTCCACCCTTCTGAGGTTGGTAAAATCAGGACCCAGCTTGCTGGGGGGGGGGGGGGGAAGTGTAGATGACTGGGGAAGGCAATGGCAAACCGTCCCGTAAAAGGTTTGCCGTGGAAACGTTGTGAGTGCGGCGTCACCCCAGAGTTGGAAACGACTGGTGCTTGCACAGGGGACTACCTTTACCTTCGCCTTTAGATGGCCATCTGACAGCAATGAAGATCCTGTGAATTTAGGGGGAGGTATTTGTGACTTTCCTGCATTGTGCAGGGTGGGCCGAACCACATAGACCACCGAATCACCCCTGACTCGGAAGTATACGGCACCGTATACTTCCGATTCCTTTTTCAGGCCATTAAAGGGGAGTCGTATATGGCTCCCCGTATACTTCCGTATAGATATTCGGAAGTATACGGAAGTCAATGGAAAAGGCGGGAAAGGAGCTTCTGCAGCCTTTGGAAGCCTTTTTCCGCCTCTCCCATAGCCTCCCTGGGATCAGGGAGGGAGCGGGACGGGAAGAGGAGCCCCAGCAGCCAATCCAAAGCGTGCATTTGCAAAATGCATTGCAAATGCATGCTTTGAAGGCCTTTTGTGCGGCTGATGGCTGGGCTAATCCCTCAGCCATCAGTTACATTGTTGTTCTTTTGTTTACTTGGGTATCCAAGTAAACAGTGTTCTCTGGCCAATCACAGAGCAGTGCTATTTTTTGAAACTCTTCTGTGTAGGACCATTCCATTGCTGTTGTGTTTTGTGTTGGTGTGAGAGAGAGATTGTGCTGCGCTGGCCCTTGGCCTCAGCTGCTGCTGCTCTCTCTCTCAGCCTTTCCTGACCTGCCTTGAACAGAGAAGTCGTCTAAGGTAAGACAGTCTTGGGGTTCTTGTTTTTATTTTAGTTAGTAAAAGGACTTTTTAAGACTCAGAGTCCCTTTACTTAGCCAGATTTGGGTGGGTGAGTACTGGGTAGCTTATTTGGGGTTAGGGGGTTCTGCTGGGGTGGGGTGGGGGGTTGCCAATTTGGCTGTATCTTACCTTAGTGAGAGGACTTTTAAAAATGCAGTGACCTTTTACTTTTCTTGATTTGGGTGGCTTGGATTTCTTGGGGTTAGGGTGAAGTTTTTTTGAGGGGAGGGGTTGCTAAAGTTCCTGTATTGTTAAAAGTTAAGCTTTTTACTGTTTTAAAAGGATTCTGTGTTTGATTTGTTGCTGCTGTGTTGTGCTGCTGCTGTTCCTTTTCTCTTCTGGTTCTTGGGGAGGGAGCTGTTTGGCCTAATTTTCATTGTTTAAAAGGACACTTTTTTAACAGTTGAGTTTCTTGGCCTTCTCCTGTTGTCCCTTTTCCTGGTTCTGGTTTTTTTTTGGGGGGGGAGGAGCTGGCATCTGGGTGAGAGACCCAGAACCAGCAGGCTTGTTGTGCTTGGCCAGCTCTCCCCGTGTTGTTTGGGGTAGGTCTGGAGAGCTGGCATCTGAGTTTGCTGCAGCCAGTCAGATTGTGTTTTGTGTGGCAGTGACGTTGGCAACTGGGTTTATATTGGTTCCAGGCCTGCAAGGGTCATAGAGTAGATAGAGGGATGTAGTGCATTTGGGTCCTATAGAGATTATCTGGTGTGAAGTTAGGTTTGGCTTTGGGTGCCCCAGGAATTGGACCCCCTGGTCCAATTTTTTTTTTTGGCCTTGTGGGTTTTGTGTGGGACAGTGCCCTGAAGCTGCACAGCAGTTTGGGGGGGCTCTCCTCAAAACCTCCTGCTCCCCAGAGCCACTTTTCCCACGACAATTACAGTGAGGAAGTGGCTCTAATTGGTTTTTTCTCACCATTGGGAGCAGTGTTCCTTTTGGGGTGCCCACTGATGGGTGCAGTCTTTTTGGGCCAGGGGGGTTTCATGCTAGGGACTCCCCTGAAGCTGCCCTGCAGTTTTGGGGTCTCTCCCTCAAACCCCCCTCTGGCCAGAGCCACTTTCCCCACAGCAATTATAGTGGAGGAAGTGGCTAATTGGGCTTTCACCATCATGGGTGGCAATGGGCCTTTTGGGGAGCCCAAAGACAGGGACCCCCTGGCCCAATCTTTTTGGGACTTGGGGGTTTTATAGGGGAGAGTTCCCTGCGGGTTCCCTGCAGTTTTTGGGGCTCTCCCTCAAACCCCCTGCCCCCCAGTAGCCTCTAATTATGGGAAGATGTGGAAATCTCTGATTTCAATGGTCCATAGGGTATAATGGTGAGATAGGGGCACCCTCTTTGGGTGCCCCTGGAATGGGACCCCCTGGCCCAATCTTTTTGGGACTTGGAGGGTTTGTAGGGGAGAGTCCCTTGAAGGTCCCTTGCAAATTTGGGGGCTCTCCCTCAAACCCCCTCCCCTCCAGGCGGCTTCCAATATACCCTATTTTGCCATTGATTTCAATGGCCATAGGGTATAATGGGGCCGTATATTCGGAAATAGCCGCGCATCTACCGTATATGCGGATATTCCGAGTACGGTAAGAGGAAATACACAGTATTCCATATCTTTTTGGCCCCGTGTATTTCTGAATCCGTGTAATTCCGTATTTTATTTTATTTTTGCACACCCCTAGGTTACATATGAACATATGAAGCTGCCTTATACTGAATCAGACCTTTGGTCCATCAAAGTCAGTATTGTCTTCTCAGACTGGCAGCGGCTCTCCAGTGTCTCAAGCTGAGGCTTTTCACACCTTTTTGCCTGGACCCTTTTTTGGAGATGCCAGGGACTGAACCTGGGACCTTCTGCTTCCCAAGCAGATGCTCTACCACTGAGCCACCGTCCCTCCCAGGTTGGACTAGATGACCCTGGAGGTCCCTTCCAACTATGATTTCAATGATTCTAGACTGACCAGTTGAGGGGAGAGAGGTGGGGCGAAACATTTCTGTACCTTGAGAGATCAAATCCAGGATCTTGAATTGTGCCCTGAATTCAGAGAAAAGTTTACTCCAGAGACTGGAACAGAAAATGTGTGTGGGGCAAAACAAAGGATTGCCCACCCTCTTTCTTTCTCTCCCCCCTCCCAGGCAGGAGCAGAAAGACCCCCTGGATACCTCCACCATCATCTTCTCTGTGCTCTGAAAGGAAAAGAGTCATCATGCAGCCAGCTCAGGTAGAAGTGGAAATCATTGGGAAGATGTGGAAAAGACAGTGGGGATGCTTTGTTTTTTCTTCTCTGTTATAATGTTCAGAAGATCAGACTTCTTTGCATTGACTCTGCTGTTCCCCACTAGACACGGTCAGGGGTGGAATTCTAGCAGGAGCTCCTTTGCACATTAGGCCACATACCCCTAATGTAGCCAATCCTCCAAGAGCTTACAAAAAAAGAGCCTTCTAAGCTCTTGGAGGATTGGCTACATCAGGGGGTGTGGCCTAATATGCAAAGGAGCTCCTGCTAGAATTTAACCCCTGGACATGGTCATCCCATGTCTAGGTTGGTTTTTACTGATACGCAGGACAATTAGAACATTACTTTTGGCTTTTTGGCCTAACTCCCAATGACTCCATAACAATCTTGAATTTCCCATGGGAACTTATTTAGTCCTTTATGATGATGATGATAATGATACTGGATTTATATCCCGCCCTCCACTCCAAATCTCAGAGGCTCACAATCTCCTTTCCCTTCCTCCCCCTCAACAGACACCCTGTGAGGTGGGTGGGGCTGAGAGGGCTCTCACAGCAGCTGCCCTTTCAAGGACAGAGGCTCAGAGCGGCCCACAATCTCCTTTCCCTTCCTCCCCCACAACAGACACCCTGTGAGGTGGGTGGGGCTGGAGAGGGCTCTCACAGCAGCTACCCTTTCAAGGACAGAGGCTCAGAGCGGCCCACAATCTCCTTTCCCTTCCTCCCCCACAACAGACACCCTGTGAGGTGGGTGGGGCTGGAGAGGGCTCTCACAGCAGCTACCCTTTCAAGGACAGAGGCTCAGAGCGGCCCACAATCTCCTTTCTCTTCCTCCCCCACAACAGACACCCCGTGAGGTGGGTGGGGCTGGAGAGGGCTCTCACAGCAGCTGCCCTTTCAAGGACCGAGGCTCAGAGCGGCTCACAATCTCCTTTCGCTTCTGCCCCCACAACAGACACCCTGTGAGGTGGGGGGGCTAAGAGGGTTCTCACAGCAGCTGCCCTTTCAAGGACAACCTCTGCCAGAGCTATGGCTGACCCAAGGCCATTCCAGCGGGTGCAAGTGGAGGAGTGAGGAATCAAACACGGTTCTCCCAGATAAGAGTCCACACACTTAACCACTACACCAAACTGGCTCTCATCTGGACGTCTCTGGTCTCTTCCCCCACAAGGCTGAGGATTTTATATTATAAATAACAATAAATACATTAAAATAAATGAGGGCGGGGGGGGGGGCGGGGAGGTGTCCCCATGGGGTTCTTCTCAACACCTCTTCATGTTGCCAGTTTGGTGTAGTGGTTAAGTGTGCAGACTCTTATCTGGGAGAACCGGGTTTGATTCCCCACTCCTCCACTTGCAGCTGCTGGAATGGCCTTGGGTCAGCCATAGCTCTGGCAGAGGTTGACCTTGAAAGGGCAGCTGCTGTGAGAGCCCTCTCAGCCCCACCCACCTCAAGGGTGTCTGTTGTGGGGGAGGTAGGGAAAGGAGATTGTAGGCTGCTCTGAGCCTCTGTCCTTGAAAGGGCAGCTGCTGTGAGAGTCCTCTCAGCCCCACCCACCTCACAGGGTGTCTGTTGTGGGGGAGGAAGGTAAAGGAGATTGTGAGCCGCTCTGAGACTCTTTGATTCGGAGTGGAGGGTGGGATATAAATTGAATATCATCATCTTTCCCTATTAATTTCCCTATGGAGAGAGTTACCGTATTTTTCGCTCCATAAGACGCACCTGAGCATAAGACGCACCTAGTTTTTAGAGCTGTTTGAGTGAATTTAGAGGCATTTGTGTGAATTTTTTGCAGTATTCGCTCCTTAAGACGCACACACTTTTCCCTCCACTTTTTTGGGGGGGGAAAGTGAGTCTTATGGTGCAAAAAATACGGTAACTCTCTCCATTTTTGGCTTCCCCTCATGGACCAGCTTTCCAGTGATGTGTAGAACTGCTTCCTTCCTCTTGCAGGCCGGGGTGTCCTTCGAGGAGGTGGCCGTGTATTTCACCCTGGGCGAGTGGACCCTGCTGCGCCCAGCCCAGAGGGCTCTCTACAAGGAAGTCATGCTGGAGAATTTTGGGAACGTGGCCTCTCTGGGTGAGCATCAACCCTCCCTCTAAGCTGTGGAGTCTTGTGAGCAAATATTCTACGTTTTGAGCTTCTGGCATTAAAGTTGGTGAGCTGAGCGAGACATTTGGCTGCTCCGGGACATATATATGAACATATGAAGCTGCCTTATACTGAATCAGACCTTTGGTCCATCAAAGTCAGTATTGTCTACTCAGACTGGCAGCAGCTCTCCAGGGTCTCAAGCTGAGGTTTTTCACACCTGTTTGCCTGGACCCTTTTTTGGAGATGCCAGGGATTGAACCTGGGACCTTCTGCTTCCCAAGCAGATGTTTTACCACTGAGCCACCGTCCCTGGGACTTATCCAGGTATCGCAGGGCCTGTAAAACGGGGCTCTTCCGCCAGGCTTTTGATAAACCCAGTGGGCGTCCTTTGAAAGTCATCACTTCCCCTAGCATTTCACCATGATGGTGTTATGACTCCATAACAATCTTGAATTTCCCACGGGAACGTATTTAGTCCTTTCTCATCCAGACGTCTCTGGCCTCTTCCCCCACAAGGCTGATGACGGCCCCTCTGCTTCCAAAATGCTCCTAGAACCAGCTTCCACTGGAATTGAACTCAGGTCGTGAGCAGAGGGGCTCTGACTGCAGTCCTGCAGCTTTACCACTCTGCGCCACGGGGCTCTTTTTAAGGCAACGGCAAACCACCCCGTAAAAAGTCTGCCATGAAAACGTTGTGAAAGCAACGTCGCCCCAGAGTCAGAAACGACTGGTGCTTGCACAGGGAGAACTACCTTTACCTTTACTGCATAAATTAGTTTGCTCTGAGGTCATTTTTCCTGAGCTAAGATAAAAACGTGCGAGTTGGAGGTTAAAACTCACGGTAACTCATCTAAGAGGGAACACTGGTCTCAGGACAACAAAAGTTCGATGAGTCTTGACCCTATAGACTCGCAGGGGTGGCCAACGGTAGCTCTCCAGAAGTTTTTTTGCCTGCAACTCCCATCACCCCCAGCCATCAGCCATGCTGGCTGGGGCTGATGGGAGTTGTAGGCAAAGAAAACCTCTGGAGAGCTACCATTGGCCAGCCCTGCTTTAGAGGTCATTCATTCCATCCTTATTACTTGCCTGTTGTGGTTTTTCTGGAGGGACTGTCAATCTGGCTTGGAATTAGATCCAGATGGGTAGCCACGCTTATCTGTAGCAGTAGAAAAGAGCATGAAGCCAGGAGCACCTAAAGACTAACAAAATTTGAGGCAGGTGAGGAGCTTCCCTGAGGCACCCTGTGCAGAAGAATAAGTGAGCCGGTGACTCACGAAAGCTCAAACCCTGCCCCAGATTTTGTCAGTCTTTACTGGACTCTTGCCGTTCTCTACTGGTTTGGAATTGTTGAATGTACGTGAATGTGTGAAGAGGTTTAATGTTGTGGATTTCCCCTCCCCTCCAAATAAACAGGACCTCTGATTGCCAAACCTGACCTCATATCCTGGCTGGAAGAAGAGGACGGGCTGTGTCTTCTGGGCTCTGATGAAGAGGAGGGATCGGCAGGTAGGGGCTTAAGATCTCAGTCATGGGACTGTATGTTGCCTGGGCTTCCTTCCACATTTCAAAGGAATCTACTTATTCCTGAGGGACTTACTGTGCTGGGAGAGCCAGTTTTGGTGTAGTGGTTAAGTGCGCGGGCTCTAATCTGGGAGAACCGGGTTTGATTCCCCACTCCTCCACTTGCAGCTGCCGGAATGGCCTTGGGTCAGCCGTGGCTCTCGCAGGAGTTGTCCTTAAAAAGGCAGTTGCTGTGAAAGCTCTCTCAGCCCCACCCACCTCACAGGGTGTCTGTTGTGGGGGGAGAAGACAGAGGAGATTGTAAGCTGCTCTGAGTCTCTGATTCAGAGAGAAGGGTGGGGTATTATTCTGCAGTCTTCTTATCGTGGGCTTAGTAGGAGGCAGTGAGGAATTCCCAGGCCCTTTCCTTCTGAAGGAGCTGGGCATGTTTAGCCTGGAGAGGAGGTGGCTGAGAAGTGATATGATTGCCGTCTTCAAGCACTTGAAAGGCTGTCCTATAGAGGATGGTGTGGAATTATTTTCTGTGGCCCCAGAAGGTAGGGCCAGAACCAATGGGTTGAAATTAAATCGGAAGAGTTTCTGGCTCAACATTAGGAAGAACTTTCTGACCGTTAGAGCGGTTCCTCAGAGGAACAGGCTTCCTCGGAAGGTGGTGGGCTCTCCTTCCTGGGAGGTTTTTAAACAGAGGCTAGATGGCCATCTGACAGCAATGAAGATCCTGTGAATTCAGGGGGAAGTGTTTGTGGGTTTCCTGCATTGTGCAGGGGGTTGGACTAGATGACCCTGGAGGTCCCTTCCAACGCTAGGATTCTATGAAAGTGGGCTCTCCTTCCTTGGAGGTTCTTAAGCAGAGGCTAGATGGCCATCTGACAGCAATGAGGATCCTGTGAATTCAGGGGGATGTCTGCATGTCAGATGTTTCCTGTCAGAGTTTCCTGCATGGTGCAGGGGATTGGACTAGATGACCCTGGAGGTCCCTTCCAACGCTAGGATTCTATGAAAGTGGGCTCTCCTTCCTTGGAGGTTCTTAAGCAGAGGCTAGATGGCCATCTGACAGCAATGAGGATCCTGTGAATTTGGGGGGGAGGGATTTGTGAGTTTCCTGCATGGTGCAGGGGATTGGACTAGATGACCCTGGAGATCCCTTCCAACTCTGTGATTCTATGATTCTTGCATTCCATTTACAGCTAGAGTTTACCGTATCTGGCTTGAATTAGACTTCCAGTCTGTCAGTTGACAAACAGACCATAAAAGAAGCAGCCAACAGACTGGCAGCCCTAGGGACCAACTCTGGCAGCTCCATCTCCCTCTCAGCTTCTGCTCTGCCACCATTCCCCATCTGGCCACCCGCCAGGACATCTGAGTATAGGGAAACTCAAAAAGGAAAAAAAGTACATTCCTCTTTCCCTAGATCAGCCTTACCTCTGTGATGTTAAAAGGAAAGAACTTCATAGTTTCAGCTTTCTTGTTCTTATTAGACTACTTTCTTCTCCATCTGCACCTTCCTTCAGACCCTCTACCCTATATTCAAGCACAAATATCTGTCTCTTAACAAATGCCCTGCTTCCATCTTCCCTTATAAAGTCCTTCTCCTCTCTGCTCTGTTGTTGGCTCTCCAGAGGAACTGGTTGGCCACTGCGTGAGATAGAATGCTGGACTAGATGGACCATTAGTCTGATCCAGCAGGGCTCTTCTTATGTTCACTACCGGTGGTCACATATAGCTCACAGCTAAAACCAGTTCAGTGCATCATTAACATCCAATTCTGGATGATTATACACCTCTCTCATAAGCCCCGGGAGGCGACTCTTTTCTTGCCTCTTAACTTTAAATAACTTTTAACTGAGAGCATAGCCTTCCCTAACATGGACACAGAATCTGACTCTGGGGCCTGCAACAAACTCTGTCCCCAAGGTCATTTGGACAGCACAATCACAATATCTAACAACACCAGCCATACCTTCTCAGGTCCATTCACTTGTTAACTTCCCAAGGTTGTATATGCCATCAAACGGCAGCAATGCGTTTGGGTGAAGAAGTACTTCCTTTTATCTGTTCTAACCCGACTGCTCAGCAATTTCATTGAATGTCCATGAGTTCTTGTATTGTGAAAAAGGGAGAAAAGGACTTCTTTCTCTACTTTCTCTATCCCATGCATAATCCGGTAAACCTCTGTCATGTCACCCCTCAGTTGACGTTTCTCCAAGCTAAAGAGCCCCAAGCGTTTAAACCTTTCTTCATAGGGAAAGCGTTCCAAACCTTTAATCATTCTAGTTGCCCTTTTCTGCACTTTTTCCAATGCTATAATATCCTTTTTGAGGTGCAGTGACCAGAATTGTACACAGTATTCCAAATGAGGCTTCACCATCGATTTATGCAGGGGCATTATGATACTGGCTGATTTGTTTTCAATTCCCTTCCTAATAATTCCCAGCATGGCGTTGGCCTTTTTTATTGCAATCGCACACTGTCTTGACATTTTCAGTGAGTTATCTACCACGAACCCAAGATCTCTTTCTTGGTCAGTCTCTGCCAGTTCACACCCCCATCAACTTGTATTTATAGTGAGGATTTTTGACCCCCATGGGCATTACTTTGCACTTGGCCACGTTGAACCTCATCTGCCAGGTTGACGCCTTGTGCAGGGGGTTGGACTAGATGACCCTTGAGGTCCCTTCCAACTCTGTGATTCTGTGCCTGGTACCTCCGCTTCCTGAGTTCCGTTATTGCAGCACCCTTCCCTCACTCGGACTAGGATATAAAGACTGAGATATCTCCACTCTGAATCAAATATAGCGAAGGAAGCCTTGACTCTTGAAAGGTTATACCCGAAAAATCGTTTATTTTTTATTTATTTATTTATTATTTGCATTTATACCCCACCCTCTCCAGTTGGACTCAGGGCGGCTAATAGCAAGTAAAACAAGAAGTAAAACAGTAAAACAACAATGTTACATTGTTACAATAAAATTATTAAAATAAAGCAGGGGTGGCCGATGGTAGCTCTCCAGATGTTTTTTTGCCTACAACTCCCATCAGCCCCAGCCATTGGCCATGCTGGCTGGGGCTGATGGGAGTTGTAGGCAAAAAAAACATCTGGAGAGCTACCGTTGGCCACCCCTGCAATAAAGCATTGTTAAAAATATGACAATATAAATTAAGAGATACAATTTGTGGTTCCAAGATGGCATCAATTGCGGTGGCCGTTAAAATTCGTCGATGTTTTAAGCACTTTATTTTTCTGTCTGGTTTGGAAGGAGAGTTTTTGCTGCAGGATGATGGGAACTAAGCACCACTGTGTCAAAACACCTCCAGCTAGTCTAAACAGGTCTGCCTTACAGGCCCTGCGGAGTTGTGGCGAGTCCCGCAGGGCACATGGCGCTTATATTAAGCAAGTTTGGCCACCCCCCACCGTAGAGAAAAGGTTGTAAAGGTTGAACTCATTGTCATGATCCTCCTTCCCCTCCCCAAACTCCACTCTCCCCAAATGCCACCCCCAAATCTCCAGGAATTTCCCAGCCTGGAGCTCCTCTCACCAGAGAAAGGCTTGGCTCACAAGTAGGGTTGCCAACCTCCAGGTGTGGCCTGGAGATCCCCTGGAATGACAGCTGATCTCCAGTAAACAGAGAGCAGTTCCCTTGACACGTTCAGTCTTTTTGTGCTACTAGATTCACAACTGAATATTTGTGGGAAGTGTGGTGGCTCAGTGGTAGAGCATCTGCTTAGTAAGCAGAAGATCCCAGGTTCAATCCCCGGCATCCCCAACTAAAAA
The DNA here is from genome assembly GCF_032191835.1 of Heteronotia binoei. NCBI lineage: Eukaryota > Metazoa > Chordata > Lepidosauria > Squamata > Gekkonidae > Heteronotia > Heteronotia binoei. The sequence continues at coordinate 14,415,635 of NC_083227.1, read as the reverse complement.
CGGTCCAGGCAAATAGGCGTGAAAAACCTCAGCTTGAGACCCTGGAGAGCCACTGCCAATCTTAGACAATATAGACTTTGATGGACCGAGAGTCTGATTTCAGTATAAGGCAGCTTCATATGTAATAAGTAAGAGGCAATTTGGGGAGGGACAGTGGCTCAGTGGCAGAGCATCTGCTTGGTAAGCAGAAGGTCCCAGGTTCAATCCCCGGCATCTCCAACTAAAAAGGGTCCAGGCAAGTAGGCATGGAAAACCTCAGTTTGAGACCCTGGAGAGCTGCTGCCAGTCTGAGTAGACGATACTAACTTTGATGGACTGAGGGTCTGATTCAGTAGAAGGCAGTTTCATATGTTCATATGTCATGTCATCAAACCTTTCCCTTTCTTTCAGCAACAGATGTGCGGCAGTCAATGAGTGAAGCAGGAGAACACCCATTGATAGAAATCGAGGAGCCGTGTGCAGTTGTGAAAGAGGAGTCTGAAGATTTGGATGCACTGAGGAAGGAGGAAGGAAAATGCGCGCCTAAACGGAGGAATAATTATGGTCTTTTACAGGAGGGTGACTCTCTATTGCAAAAGATTTGTCAAGGAGACAACGGAAATGCATGCACTGCAAGCAGGAAACGTTTCACTGAAATATCAGTTATTAATCTTGAACAAAGGATGTGTAAGGGAAACAAAGTATATGAATGCCTGAAGAGTGGGGAAAATGTTGGAAGAAAAGATAACCTCATCTTCAATCGAAAAATTCACGAAGGGGAGAAACCATACAAATGCCAGGATTGCGGGAAAAGCTTTGGTAAAAGTAGCAATCTTATTTCCCATCAAAGAACTCACACAGGGGAAAAACCATACAAATGCCTGGAGTGTGGGAAAAGCTTCAACCAGAGTGCGCACCTTACTTCCCATAAAAAAATTCACACAGGGGAGAAACCATACAAATGCATGGAGTGTGGGAAAAGCTTTGGTCACAGTAACACTCTTACTTCACATCAAAGAATTCACACAGGGGAAAGACCATACAAATGCCTGGAGTGTGGGAAAAGCTTCAGGCGGTGTGACACTCTTACTTCTCATCAAAGAATTCATTCAGAGGAGAAATCATACAAATGCCTGGAGTGTGGGAAAGGCTTCAGTCTCAGTTCTGGTCTAGCTACCCATCAAAAAATTCACCTAGGTGAGAAGCCATATCACTGTCTTCAGTGTGGACGGAACTTCCATGTGAAAACACATCTTGTTTCCCATCAGAGAATTCACACAGGGGAGAAGCCATACATATGCCTGGAATGTGGGAAAAGTTTCAGACAGAGTGCACATCTTTCCTCCCATCAAAGAATTCACACAGGGGAAAAGCAGTACAAATGCCTGGAATGTGGAAGAGGCTTCAGACAGAGGGCACATCTTACCTCCCATCAAAGACTTCACTCAAGGCTGAAACCATACAAATTCCTGGACACTGGGAAAAACTTCAATCAGAGGTCCAGTCTAACTTGCCATCAAATAATTCACAAAGGAGAGAAACCATATAAATGCTTGGAGTGTGGGAAAAGCTTCAGTAGGAGCGATGTTCTTACTGTGCATCTAAGAGTTCACACAGGAGAGAAACCATATAAATGCCAGGAGTGTGGGAAAAGCTTCAGTGAGAGTGGACAACTTACTTCCCATCGGAGAATTCACACAGGGGAAAAACCATATGCATGCCTAGAGTGCGGGAAACGCTTCAGTCACGGTGGAAGCCTTACTTCCCATCGAAGAACTCACACAGGGGAGAAACCATATAATTGCCTAGAGTGTGGGAAAAGTTTAACTCGGCGTTCCGGCCTTACTTACCATCAAAGAATTCACAAAGGAGAGAAACCATATAAATGCCAGGAGTGTGGGAAAAGCTTCAGTGAGAGTGGACAACTTACTTCCCATCGGAGAATTCACACAGGGGAAAAACCATATGAATGCCTAGAGTGCGGGAAACGCTTCAGTCACGGTGGAAGCCTTACTTCCCATCAAAGAACTCACACAGGGGAGAAACCATATAATTGCCTAGAGTGTGGGAAAAGCTTAACTCGGCGTTCCAACCTTACTTACCATCAAAGAATTCACACAGGTGGGAAATGATAGAAATTCTTGGAGTGTGGGAAAAGCTTCAGTCAGAGTGCATACCTTACTGTCCAGCAAAGAATTCGCCAAGGTGAGAAGTCATATCAATGCCCTGAGTGTGGAAGGAAATTCCACGAGAAAAAAGTCTTAGTCCCTATCAAAGAATTCACGCAGGGGAGAAACCATATAAATGCCTGGAGTGTGCAAAAGATATTGTCAGAGTGCACACTTTACTTCCCACCAAAGGATGTTCACAGGGGAGAGAAAATATCTTGCATACCCATGACAGAGACTGTGACTTGCACTATGGTGTCCACTGTATACTCCATAAGCATGTTCCTTTTGTGTAACTCCTTTGCCACCGGATGTGTCATGTAAATGCTTGCACTTGGTTTCAGCTCCTCCCCTCCCCCCCAGATTTTGTGCTCATTTTCTAATTTTTTTGTAATCCCAACTTCCTCCTTGAGTCTCAGTGGAAAAGGGGAACCATAAAAGGCATAAAGAAGAATGTTCAAATATGGCCTACTCCCAGGTACCGCTAGACCCCAGAAGGTGCTAGTTCCTGCCACTTAAGAGTCTGGTCTTTTAAGCATTATAAGCAGGAGTGGAACTGGCTGTTTAGGCCACACACCCCTAATGTAGCCAATCCTCCTGGAGCTTATGAAAAAGAGCCTCGTAAGCTCCTGGAGGATTGGCTAAATCAGGGGGTGTGGCCTAATATGCAAAGGAGCTCCTGCTAGAATTCCACCCCTGCTTATAAGAAATCCAAACATTAACCCAAAGCAAATGCCAACAAGTCAGGAATCAAAGGCTTCATCAGCAGGCTGAACCCCTGAGCCAACCAACAACTCAATGGGAAAGGTGACACACGATGAAGCATTTAAGGGCTGCACATCCCATAGGCAAGAATACTGATGGCTGTCAACCATCCAGGGTTCAGAGACAGTGAGGACTCCTCAGAGGAGGAGGGACCCCATGACACTGAAAGTCATTGAGTCACCCAGAACAGTAGTCACTTCAATATACTTCTGCTTGCCCAGATGTTTTTCTTTTTTCTCTCTCTTGCGTGCGCTCTCTCCCGCGCGCTCTCTCTCGCTCGCTCTCGCGCTCTTTCGCTCCTGCTCCCTCGCTCGCACTCTCACGCTCTCTCTCACTTCTCTCACACTCTCTCTCTCTCTTCTCTCACACTCTCTCACTCTCCCTCTCTTACTCACTCTCTGACTCTCAAAGAGGTACAGTATTGTCCCGACTCTTACTCTTGGTGATTCCTATTGAACTATGACAAATCTAAAATTGTTGTATTTTCCAAATCTTGGAAACCAACTAAACGGTCAATAGGTGGCAAAGAGATAGAACAAGTAAAATATTATAAATACCTAGGAATTCATTTCCAATATAACATGCTTTGGACTAATCACCGTTAACTGTATAATTAAGTCAGTCAATGTTAACATTGCAGCTATAACCCAGGCAAGCCTGATCTTTTAAAACTTTGGGAATCTGGAACAGGATAAAGAGCTTATAGTGACCTTGCTCACTGCAGCTAAAGCGATTATTGCTTGTAAAGGGAAAGATGAGCGATCCCCTAGTGGGGTTGGTATCTCAGAGTCTGGGATTACTTTACTCTAGATAAGATTATCTAGTGGTCTGGACACCACACTTCAAAAAGGATAATATAGCATTGGAAAAAGTCCAGAAAAGGGCAACTAGAAGAGGGGAAGTCACATGCTAATATACCTCTGCATAAACCTGTAATGGAAAAATGGTCTCCTTTTTTTTTTTCTCAATACTTAATTTTTTTATTTTCAAATATCATCACACATAAAAAGCAAAATACATAAAAGTAGTAAATTAAACAGAAAAACAAACTATAATGACACAATGTAAATATAACACGTTTTTATAAAAAAACAACAACATAACATTCAGCCTAACCTAGAGGTTCGAAGTAAAGAGGCCGTATAGAGACTCTGCCAAGTGCTTATTAACATAGGACGAAGTTTAGATATTTTTTTTGGCATCTTGCACCACTTTGTCAAGTTGTTATTGACAAATTCAAGAAAAGCATACCATTTTTCAATAAATTTTTCCACTGCCTTCGGATTGTCACCGAGAATAAGCTGGGAAGCTATGTTGTCTTGCACGACAATGTCCCATATCTTTTGGAACCATAGGGCTATGGATGGAATTCTAGCAACTTTCCAAAATTTTGCCAACAGAATTTTCCCCGCCAAAAGCAGTAGGGAAAAAAGTTCAGCTTTTAAAGGAGAAAACCTATTGCTTGGCCAGAAGTTAAAAAGAATAGATTCAGGAGTGCGTGGAATGGTTTCATTGACAATGGCTTCAATTTTGTTTATCAATGTATTCCAAAATGTTTGAATTTTTTGGCAAGTCCACCAACAATGTATGAAGGATCCTGATTCACCACATCCTTTCCAGAAGAGGGGATTGGAACTCTGTTGAGCATGACTTAAAGAAAGTGGAGTTAGGTACCAGCGAGAAAATAATCTGCATTGCTGCAATTTAAAAATAGTAGATTTAGACTTACAGAGCGGCAAAGTCCAAATTGTAGTCCATTGTTCATCTGAGAATTGAACAGCACAACCTTTGGGCCGTGCATTTTGTTGTGGTGTGAAAAGTGACCAGCTTTTCTGGTTTAATAATAAAGATAATTTCGAAATTGCTCCTCTCATGTTCTTGTTTTCTTTCTGCATGAGTTTCTCAAATGCATTTAGCCGATTTGTCGTCTGCATAACCGGGAGTACTTTATTTAATACGTCATGTAGTTGATGATAGTCATACCATGGGATATGAATTTTAAATTTAGATTACAGCTGGCTGTGAGTACACAATTGGTTTTTTAGACTGACATCTGAAATCCTAAGAATTTTCTGTTTCCTCCAAATTTTAAAATTTACTGTTGAAAGTCCTGGAGGAAAGCAGGGTTGACCTAAAAAAGCCATTACTGGTGTAGAAGGTTGAATGACAGAAGATCTGTACTTGTCCCAAATCTAAGATTTCCGACTCAGAGAAAGGCCTATTGTGAGGAAAAGACCCCTCTTTCCCCAATATTATAGTCACAAGCATGGTTGCCAGGGCGCCTGGAGAAGTGAGCTTGCACCCGTCTGGCCAGAGAGTGCGAGTAAAGCCATCCAGGAACTAAAAGGGACTCATGTGTACAAACAGCCTAAGTGTGCAGACGCTCTAAACAGGTACCGAGTGCCTGCCAACATGCACGGACATTTCCCCGTCACTGTGTGAGTCCGCCATGGTAGGGAAGAAGCTGCGCCGCCACGGAGCTGTCCAGGCGACCGGTGTTGAAGCACTGAGCATGGAATCCACTGTGTTTTGCTAACACCACTCATAGCCATCTTCCTGCCAGGCTGGACTTCATTCCTCCATAGTGGGAATCTCACGTACACACCCTGAGTCACTCCTAGCCCGCAAGCAACCCATTCGTCCCATGAATGGATTAACAGCTCAACTGTTAGTCCTAATTGTAGAGCAATACCCTCAACAATAACTCTTGCCCAGAAGACGACGAGAAAAGAGGAAGAACCTCTCCTGTCGCATCCAAGTCTTTTGTCCACACCGGGGATACCTAGGTCAATATTTGATTCCCTATTGTCACCTTCCCAGATAATCCCATCTAATCCCAAGTACCTAGCCATTTCCATACTGACATCCTTGGAGCCGCCTCAGGCCCTGTCGCAACCTGGAAGTTTCCAGGCTGCCCAGGATGAAGGTGAAGTTCATTGGCTAAAGCAAGCACCCAATTGGGTGTCACCACGGGACTCACCATTGGCTCTGCTGATGTCCAGCCTTCATGGTCATCACAGAACCTCCCATTCCTCCTCCCTGTTGCCTCCCATTCCCTAAAGGCTCAGGTGAGGCTTTATAACCTGTGGACTAGCTACCCACAGGTGTGCTTCTATTCAGCAACCCACCTTCCGCTGTATAGATCCATCCCCGATTCCTGATCAGTTTCGGGTCCTCCCCCATTCCCTCAACCGTCACCATCGGAGCCTTCCTTGGAGTCTGCGAGAGGTAAATATCGCCCTGTCTGTCTACCCTTGTATGTTCCCCTATCTATCTGTATTTCTTAGACCTGTGTGAATGTGTGATTGTTTTGTATCTTGTATGAAAGAACTATTATTCTGAATAAATTACAATTGATTTTATTAAATTAGAGTCCTTTTATTGTGCATTTACTCTCTGGATGGTTGAGCCTGGTATATATTGGTAAAAAGATTCCTATTAAGCCAGGTGTCCACCTAACTAATTCCCCAACCTCGTTTTGAGGGCATTTGGCTTAACACTATCCATAAACTCAATATTGTCTTTAGACAGTTTCTGGTCAAATTTAGTATTCCTTAAGTACTCCTGAAAGTTTAAGTCACTTTCTATGTATGTTTTATATAAGGAGGACTAGTACTCCTGAAAGACGTTTGAAATTTCCTTTGATGTAGTATGTATAGCGCCTTGGGGCAATCTTATGGAGTGGATCAGTGAATTAGCACATTTTTGCTGGAGTCTACATTTCAGTAGCCGAAGTGATTTTGTAACACATTTCTGTTTCAGATATAACAACTTTTTTTGTATATCTGAAGTTTCAATAAGTTCTAGTTTGTCGCTTTCTGTTGAAAGTTTTTTCAAGGTTTTTGCCCCCCCCATATTTCATATGCCTTTTCTCTTGCTCAGCAGTTTAAGTTTTCTGTTCCATTACGGCTTTACATCCATTTTTGTGACATGCTACAGCTCTGGAAATGAGGTTTCCTCTGAGTACAGCTTTAAATGCATCCCACACCATGGCCGTTTTCCCACTGACCTTACTCCGGAGCGACGTCCCTCTTCACCGCGCAGCGTCTGTGCGGATTTCCCACCAACTGCTGCGCACAACCAGGAAGAGCCGCGGCTTTTGCGTCACAGATGTAAACTGATTTTTAGCGGTTTACATCTGCGACGCAAAAGCCGCGGCACTTCCTGGTTGTGCGCAGCAGTTGGTGGGAAATCCGCGCAGACGCTGCGCGGTGAAGAGGGACGTCGCTCCGGAGTAAGGTCAGTGGGAAAACGGCCCATATGTTAAGATACACCACCGTCATCGTCATGGAGGAAATAATCCTGTATTTGTTTATTAATGTCATCGCAAATGCTCTCTTTTGACAAGAGCAACTTGTTTAGAGACCAGGTTGGGCCTTTGTTGTCTGATCTTTGCATTCCCAGTTCACCAATCACCCACGAGTGGTCAGAAATTGTTCTGGAACCAATGTTTACACTGTGTACAGGATTTAAAAGAGATGGGGAGGTTAAAATATAATCAATCCTGGAGTAGGAATTGTGGACATGTGAAAAATAAGTATAATCTCGTACTCCCTGATTTAACGTCCTCCAGATGTCTACCATGTTAAAAGATTGTAAAAGATTATGTAAACCTGTTTTTCTGGAGGTATACGTTTTTACCTCTTTACGGTTTGATTCATCGAAGAAAGGGTCATTAACATGTGGAATTCACTGTCACAGGAGGTGATGGCGGCTACAAGCATAGCCAGCTTCAAGAGGGGATTAGATAAAAATATGGAGCAGAGGTCCATCAGTGGCTATTAGCCACAGTGTGTGTGTGTATGTGTATGTATTGGCCACTGTGTGACACAGAATGTTTCACTGGATGGGCCATTGGCCTGATCCAACATGGCTTCTCTTATGTTCTTATGTGACACAGAGTGTTGGGCTGGATGGGCCATTGGCCTGATCCAACATGGCTTCTCTTCTGTGACACAGAGTGTTGGACTGGATGGGCCATTGGCCTGATCCAACAAGGCTTCTCTTACGTTCTTAAGTGACACAGAGTGTTGGACTGGAGGGGCCATTGGCCTGATCCAACAGGCTTTCTCTTATGTTCTTATGTGACACAGAGTGTTGGGCTGGATGGGCCATTGGCCTGATCCAACATGGCTTCTCTTATGTCCTTAAGGATCTGTTACATAGTTGAGGTCCCCACCTAATGATGATCCATCATCCTGAATGCCTGAATTCCATCAGCTCAGACAGGGTTTCTTTTAGAAATTGCAGTTGGCCACCGTTTGGGGTATAAATAGAAGCAATTGTTAATGGATTGCCATTTAGAGTGCCCTTTACAAAAACATATCTACCTTTGGAGTCTGATTTCATGTCTTGTGAAATAAAAGATGTGGATTTGGAAACAAGAATTGCCATTCCTCTGGCTTTCGAAGATCCTGTGGCTTGAAAGACTTGATTAAACCATTTGGTACGTGAAAAAGAAGAAGTCTTGTTTTTTAACATGGGTTTCTTGAAGACACACCACATGGGGTCTTTCCTTAACTAAAAAGTTTTAAATTCATGCACCTTTGATAGGGTTTTTAAAACCCCTGCAGTTCCAAGTAAGGATTTTCAAGTTTTGAGAGACTGCAATGCCAGACACTTGATATCAATAGTCTCATTTAGATCCTTGAGCACTAGGATTAGGCTGAGCCAAATTAAACAGCTAGCTTCAAGCCGCCTCCCCAGCCTTTCTTGCCTTCCCAGAGAAGCAGCACCCAAAGATACAAGAGGAAAAAGAAGCTTGAAAAGACTCGAGAGGAAATAATGACCCAAATCCTTTTAAATGCATAGTGAAGTTTCTGGCAACCCCTTGCAAGAAAGCTCTTTCTAAAAGCAAAACATTCTGACCTGCTAAAACCATTTCGGATTCCAGCCCCAAGAAATGTTCATTTTTTTAAAATTTGTTTTTTTGAGACAGCAAAGGACAAATAGTGCTGCAGACGTAAAGGGGTTTTCTTCAGCTAAACAACGTTTTAACACCGTCAAGCGAACAAACCTGGTCTGTTTCCTGAGTTAATTATAAAGGGGAAAAAACTAATATTCAGGCTCCCGAATCATTGTTTTCTGTTGTCCCAGAAGGCAGGACCAGAACTAATGGGTTGAAATTAACTCAAAAGTGTTTCCAGCTCAACATTAGGAAGAACTTCCTGACCGATTCCTCAGTGGAACAGGCTTCCTCGGGAGGTGGTGGGCTCCCCTTCCTTGGAGGTTTTTAAACAGGCTAGATGGCCATCTGACAGCGATGAAGATCCTGTGAATTTAGGGGGAAATGTTTGTGAGTTTCCTGCATTGTGCACGGGGGTTGGACTAGATGACCCTGGAGGACCCTTCCAACGCTATGATTCTATGAAAGTAGGCTCTCCTTCCTTGGAGGTTTTTCAACAGAGGCTAGATGGCCACCGGACAGCAATGAAGGTTCTGTGAATTTAGGGGGAGGTGTTTGTGAGTTTCCTGCATTGTGCAGGGGGGTTGGACTAGATGACCCTGGAGGTCCCTTCCAACTCTGTGATTCTATGGCTGCAGTCTCACACACTGAATAATGCAGTTTCCAACTCTCTATAATGGACCCCCACTGGTGGAATCAACTACCGGAGGAAGTGCGAGCCCTGCGGGACTTTAATCAGTTCCGCAGGGCTTGCAAAACCACCCTCTTTCTGCAAGCTTATAAGGAACCCTGAAAGCGACATCTAGCCATCGGAATATACCTATTGAATATAGCACCTTAATTTATTGTAGTTTTAAATTTTATGTAGCTGTTTTTTTTTAAATGTATTAACTGTGTTTTATAATTGTTTTATACAATATCATGGTATATACCATGTCCTGTTAGCCGCCCTGAGCCTGCTTCGGCAGGGAGGGCGGGATATAAATAAAAGTTGTTGTTATTATTATTATTATTATTATTATTATTATTATTATGGATGTTGCCAGTTCACAAAGTAAAAAAATCCAGTTGGAAACTGCACTAAAAGTGGATTGAAAGTGCGTTATTTAACGTATATGATCACAGCCCGTGATTCCTAAAGCATCTGTTGGGAAAGGCAAGGTCCCCTGTGCAAGCACCAGTCGTTTCTGACTCTGGGGTGACGTTGCTTTCACAACATTTTCACAGCAGAGTTTTTACGGGGTGGTTTGCCATTGCCTTCCCCAGCCTTTTACACTCCCCCCCAGCAAGTTGGGTCCTCATTTGACCGACCTCGGAAGGGTGGAAGGCTGAGTCAACCTCGAGCCGGCTAGCTGAAAACCCAGCTTCCACCGGGGATCGAACTCAGGTCCTGAGCAGAGTTTAGGACTGCAGTGCTGCAGCTTTGACTGAATCTCAGATCACAGCTTGCACTGTTCCAGACAGATTTGGGTGAAAAGGAAAACGGGAGGGAATCAGCGCCACTTCCTTTCCAGTACCACCTCCTCTCCTTTTTTTCTTTTACAAAAGGAGCATTGCCCCCAAGGCTTAAAGAGAAAGAAAGAGAGAAAGGAGCTGCAATCCTAGAGAGGCACATGGGGGGGGGGGCTGGATGAGGGGGGGAGGAGCCGTTTCCTCCCCCGCCCCTTGCAAGGAAGCGCCTTTGAATCTGGGGGGCTTCTGTTTGAATGGCGTGGAGGGAACCAGGTGAGCTGCAAAAGGCTTTGGAGGGGGAAATGAAATCTGGTGTTGGAGGCCGCAATGCAAGAGCCAAAGCAGAAAGCGGTGTGTGTGTGAAGCGGTTGTGAGAGGGCACCCCCCAAGTTCTTGCTTGTCCCCTTTGTTGCAGAGCCACGTGGTTCCTGCAAGGGACCGAGCGCAGGATTGAATGCGGCGCTTTTGGAGAGTGGAGGATGGTCAAGCGGCTTCCCGTTCCAGAGCCCAGTCTAGGAAGAAGTGGGGGGGGGGGGGCTGAGAGGGAGATTTGGGCGGGGGAGAAGAAGGGGGGAAGGAGTGGGGACCCGGGCGGGGGAGGGCCTGAAAGAAAGGCTGAGGGGTCTGGGATTGAGGTGGCAGGGGGGACCGTGTCGCTGGACTCTCAGAAGACCCACACAAAAACAGAACCTGAAGAGGGGCAAAGGAGGATCCGGGCCGTGCCCTTCTGGCTTGGGGAAATGGAAGCAGGAGGTTCTGCTCTCCTCCCCACAGATGATTATTTGCCCGTGGTTGATACAGTTTTGCAGTCAGAAGCGCTCTGCTCACGACCTGAGTTCGATCTCGGCGGAAGCTGGGTTCAGATAGCCGGCTGCAGGTTGACTCAGCCTTCCATCCTTCCGAGTCGGTCAAATGAGTCCCCAGCTTGCTGGGGAGAAGGTGGGGGGGGGGAATGTAGATTACTGGGGAAGGCAATGGCAAACCACCCCGCTAAAAAGTCTGCCATGAAAACATCACCCCAGAGTCAGAAGTAAGTGTTGCTTGCACAAGGGACTACCTTTACCTTTTTTATTTTTCCTGCCTTTGCACAACACCTTGGGCATCTGCCAGAGTTTCCTAATGGCTGTTCTGCAATCCTTCCCCGAGCTGTTTGGGGGTGAAGTTGAATTTAGGAAACAAGGCATGGAAAGGGTCTCATCTCCTTGGAATGGCTTGGCAGAGTTTGGGAGGAAGCATTTTGAGGAGAGGAGGGGAGGGATGGATAAGAAAGGCAGGGCAGCCCCCAGTGTCTTGAATTCTGCCCTGAATCCCATCTGGAGAGAGATTCACTCCAGGAATTGGTAAAGGTAAGTCCTCTGTGCAAGCACCAGTCGTTTCCGACTCTGGGGTGACGTTGCTTTCAACGTTTTCGCAGCAAGCTTTTTACGTGGTGGTTTGCCCTTGCCTTCCCCAGTCATCTACACTTTCCCCTCCAGCAAGCTGGGGACTCATTTGACCGACCTCGGAAGGATGGAAGGCTGAGTCAACCTGGAGCCGGCTACCTGAACCAGCTTCCGCTGCGATCGAACTCAGGTCGTGAGCAGAGGACTCCGACTGCAGTACTGCAGCTTTACCACTCTGCGCCACGGGGCAGAGTGTACCAGGAACTGGTACAAAAGAGCAAAAAGGGCTACCCATCCTTTCTCTTTCTCTCCCTCCAGGCCGGAGTGGACAGACAACCTGGATACCTTCTCTGCCATCACCTCTGTGTGCTGAAGATAAAAAAGCCACCATGTGGCCAGCTCAGGTATGTCGGGAGGTGGTGATCGTTGGGGAGACGTGCGGCAGACAGCAGAGATGCTTTCTGTTCGTTGTAATGCTCAGAATATCGGGCTCCTTCCCATTGATTCTAGTACACTCCACTGCGAAGGCAGAAAAATCAGCCCTGGGCCCTGTTTGGTGGAATCAGCTCCCTGTGGAGATCTGGGCCCAGCCTGAATTACTGCCATTTCGTAGGGCCTGCAAGACGGAGCTGTTCCGCCGGGCCTATGGTTGAGGCAGCGGGTGTCCTATTATTCCATCGTTTGGCCTCCCTTGTGGGGACATTGTGCTTTATTACAGTGCTATCCTGTTGTTATTCCCATCGTATCAGGTGGGCCTGCAACTGGTTATTGATATGCTGTGCCCTGTCCGCCGGTGGTACGTTTTATTTATTATTTTTACTGTTGCTTCTAACATGAGATGGAGGAAGTAGAGAAAGACGTACTTTTCTTCCTTTCTCACAATGCAAGAACTCGTGGGCATTCGATGAAATTGCTGAGCAGTCTGGTTAGAACGGATAAAAGGAAGTACTTCTTCAGCGAAAGGGTGATTAACATGTGGAATTCACTGCCACAGGAGGTGGTGGCGTCCACAAGCATGGCCAGCTTCAAGAGGGGACTGGATAAAAATGTGGAGCAGAAGTCCATCAGTGGCTATTAGCCACAGTGTGTGTGTGTGTGTGTGTGTGTATATATATATATATATATATATATATATATACCACTGTGTGACACAGAGTGTTGGACTGGATGGTCCATTGACCTGATCCAACATGGCTTCTCTTATGTTCTTCTGTGACACAGAGTGTTGGACTGGATGGGCCATTGGCCTGATCCAACATGGCTTCTCTTATGTTCTTCTGTGACACAGAGTGTTGGACTGGATTTATTTATTTATATTTATTTATTTATATTGGAATTTATACCCCGCCCTTCACACCGAAGTGTCTCAGGGCGGCTTACAACATAATAATTCAAATACTACAATTTAAAACACTTACAAGTAAAGTTAAAACCATAAATTAATAAAAACAAGATAGATAAAACCAGCGGTCTACAGATGCATTTCGTTCCATCCAAAAGATTTCCTTGTCAGTCAGTATTATAGGCCTGCCGGAAGAGGGCTGTCTTACAGGCCCTGCGGAACTGCCCTAGGTCCCGCAGGGCCCGCACCTCCTCCGGCAGCTGGTTCCACCAATAAGGTGCCGTTATTGAGAAGGCCCGATCCCTGGTGGATTTTAGACGGGCCTCCTTTGGCCCGGGGACTACCAACAGGTTTTGAGAACCCGAGCGTAGTACTCTCTGGGGAACGTGTGGGGAAAGACGGTCCCTAAGGTAGACAGGTCCTAGGCCATTATGTTCTTCTGTGACACAGAGTGTTGGACTGGATGGGCCATTGGCCTGATCCAACATGGCTTCTCTTATGTTCTTCTGTGACACAGAGTGTTGGACTGGATGGGCCATTGGCCTGATCCAACATGGCTTCTCTTATGTTCTTCTGTGACACAGAGTGTTGGACTGGATGGGCCATTGGCCTGATCCAACATGGCTTCTCTTATGTTCTTCTGTGACACAGAGTGTTGGACTGGATGGGCCATTGGCCTGATCCAACATGGCTTCTCTTATGTTCTTCTGTGACACAGAGTGTTGGACTGGGTGGGCCATTAGCCTGATCCAACATGGCTTCTCTTATGTTGTTATAATGTTTTAACTCTGATATGTAGGTTTTTATTGTTATGTTATATGTTGTGATCCACCTTGAGCCCATTTACGGAAAAAGGTGGAATATAAGCCTACGAAATAAAAAAATAAAATAAAATGGTCACCTCCTGTCTAGGATGGTTTTTGCAGGGAAGCAGGACAATTTAGAACTTGACTTTGATTTGACCCAACTCTGAATGCCTCTGAAACAACACTGGATTTCCTGCAGAAAATGATTTGGTCTTTTTATCATACGGACATCCCTAGCCTCTTCCCCACTCCCTTTAGTTCCCAGATGTTCCCAAGGAGGGCGGGCGGGAGGTGTCCTCGCATAGTTCTTCTATGAGAGAGCCAGTTTGGTATAGTGGTTAAGCGTGCGGACTTATCTGGGAGAACCGGGGTTTGATTCCCCACTCCTCCACTTGCAGCTGCTGGAATGGCCTTGGGTCAGCCATAGCTCTCGTAGGAGTTGTCCTTGAAAGGACAGCTTCTGTGAGACCTCTCACAGCCCCACAGGGTGTCTGTTGTGGGGGAGGAAGGTAAAAGGAGATTGTGAGCCGCTCTGAGATTCAGAGTATAGGGCAGGATATAAATCCAGTATCATCATCAATTCTTCTCCTCCTCCTCTTTCTCCTTCTTTCTCCTCCTTCCACCTTTCTCCTTCTTCTTTCTTTTTCCCCCCTCCCCCACCTCTTTGTGCTACTCTTCCACTGTAGATTGACTCCTTCAATTTTTTGCTCTCTCCCCGCCCCATGCACTAACTTTCCATTTTTGTGAAGAAATGTTTCCTTTTCCTTCTTGCAGGCGGGGGTGTCCTTCGAGGAGGTGGCCGTGTATTTCACCCTGGGGGAGTGGATCCTGCTACACCCAGCCCAGAGAGCTCTCTACAAGGATGTCATGCTGGAGAATTATGGGAACGTGGCCTCCCTGGGTGAGGATCCTTTTCGCCTTCTTGCAGTGAGGAGTGACAATAAGGTAGCTCTTAAGGAGGAAGGGCGTGGCCAGGTTGCCTGTCCTGGTCCCAGTGGCTGGTCTTTGCCCCCCTCCATGGTCCTTCCACTGATGTGGGGAGGGTGCTGGGCTCTCCTTGCAGAGAGAGAGCCCCTGCCTGGCCCTTCTGGGCCTGAGCCAAGTGAGAGGGCATCAGGACAGGTGCTAAGGGAGGCCTGGTCTGGAGATGGTGGAGTGGTCTAAGCAGGGGATTCCCTCTCGGTCTGGCACTGGCTTTGCCTGGGCTGAAGAAGAAGAAGAGATTGGATTTATATCCTACCCTCCACTCCAAAGAGTCTCAGAGCGACTCACAATCTCCTTTCCCTCCCTCCCCCACAACAGACACCCTGTGAGGTGGGTGGGGCTGGAGAGGGCTCTCCCAGCAGCTGCTCTTTCAAGCACAGAGGCTCAGAGCGGCCAACCATCTCCTTTCCCTTCCTCCCCCACAACAGACACCCTGTGAGATGGGTGGGGCTGAGAGGGCTCTCCCAGCAGCTGCTCGTTCAAGGACAGAGTCTCAGAGCGGCCAACCATCTCCTTTCCCTTCCTCCCCCACAACAGACACCCTGTGAGATGGGTGGGGCTGAGAGGGCTCTCCCAGCAGCTGCTCGTTCAAGGACAGAGTCTCAGAGCGGCCAACCATCTCCTTTCCCTTCCTCCCCCACAACAGACACCCTGTGAGGTGGGTGGGGCTGAGAGGGCTCTCCCAGCAGCTGTCCTTTCAAGGACAACCTCTGCCAGAGCTATGGCTGACCCAAGGCCATGCTAGCAAGTGCAAGCGGAGGAGTGGGGAATCAAACCCGGTTCTCCCAGATAAGAGTTCGCACACTTAACCACAACAGCAGACTGGCTCTCCAGTCTGAGATGTGGCTGTGGAAGGAACTTCGCTGTCTTTCCTGTCTTTTCCATTCTCAGCTGGCATTTCCATCTGAGCTTCGCAGGGGACAGGCGCAGAACTGCCAGTGTTGTGCTAGCACTCCTCTCATTGTCTAGGACCTCAGTCTGCCCCACAAGACAGGAAAAGGGTTAGCTTAAATCCTCCCTGCATCTTGCTTTCATTCCCAGAAAAGAGATGGAAAACCCCCCAAGGGAAGAAGCAGCTTGATCAGACTTGGAGGAAACAATTACCCAAATCCTTTAGAATCATAGAGTTGGAAGGGACCCCCCACCAGGGTCATCTAGTCCAACCCCCTGCACAATTCAGGAAACTCACAAATCCCTCCCCCTAAATTCACAGGATCCTGATTGCTGTCAGATGGCCATCTAGCCTCTGTTGAAAAACCTCTAAGGAAGGAGAGCCCTCTTTCATGGAATAATAAGAGTTGGAAGGGACCTCCAGGGTCGTCTAGTCCAATCCCTTGCACACTGCAGGAAACTCACAAACACTTCCCCCTAAATTCACAGGATCCTCATTGCTGTCAGATGGCCATCTAGCCTCTGTTTAATAACCTCCAGGGAAGGGGAGCCCAAGACCTCCCTTGGAAGCCTGTTCCTCTGAGGAACCGTTCTAACGATCAGGAAGTTCTTCCTAATGTTGAGCCGGAAACTCTTTTGATTTAATTTCAACCCATTGGCTCTGGTCCTACCTTCCGGGGCCACAGAAAACAATTCCACCCCATCCTCTATAGGACAGCCCTTCAAGTCCTTGAAGATGGTGATCTCAGCCGCCTCCTCTCCAGGCTAAGTTGGAGGATCCAGGATTGGAACTAGCAAAAAAGACACCCTTTGGCCCAGGAGAACCATTATATATGGTGTGGAACTCTGACATACATTTCTGGTCAGGTTCTTGCATCAAACTTACAAGTGCCCCTAAGGAGACGTGGGGAGTCACCCTCCAAGTGGGGATACCTTGGAATGACAGCTCAGCACCAGAGTACAAAAATGAGTCCCCCTGGTGAAAAAGGGTGGTTTGGAGGCTGGACTCGATGGCATTGTACCCGACTGAGGTCCCTGTTCTCCCCAGGCTCTGTCCCTAAATGTCAAGGAGTTTCCCAACCTGAATCTGGCAATTCTTCCCATGCCCCATGCTGGTGGAGAGGAAGGACCTGGCTGCTCTAAAGTAGAGAGCTACTCTCTGCCATTGGCAGCTATGATCTACTTTCTCCCTCTCTCTTCATCCCTCCCTCTTTCTCTCACTGTGGCCCAGAGTCCCCATAGTATTTTTTTTTCATTGCTCTAACACAGGGGTGGGGAACCTCCATCCTGAGGGCCGTATGAGGCCCTTGAGGTCACTTGGTGCGGCCCTCGGGGATTGCTGGGCCGAACCGAGCCATGTGGCAGCCTCCCTGGGGCCTGGCTGGCCAGCGAGGATCATGGGGCCCAGCCGCACTGTGCAGCAGTCTCCACAGGCAGGGCCGACCTGACGCCCTGGGGCACCGTAGGCAGACAGGCTGCCTGGCGCACCCCCCCTCGCAGCTCCGCACTCCCCGTCGCGTCCCCTCCCTCCCTTCTCCACGTGTGAATTGCAATGCTGGAACCGACTCTAATGCTGCGTTCTGCCCCCCCCCCTACCCCCGCGCAGTGTCCCGCCTGGCCCACCCTATGCTCTGCTCGCTTGCCCCTTCCCCCTGCTTGCTTGCTCCCTCCCCCCCCGCTCGCCGGCTAAAAGTAAGCTTTGCCGGCTTCACAAGTTTTTTGGCGCACTGAAAAGTTCTAATTTTATACATGTGTTTCCACCCCACCCCCCCAATAAACAGGACCTCTGATTGCCAAACCTGTCCTCATATCCTGGCTGGAAGAAGAGGAAAGGCTGTTTCTCCTGGGCTGCGCAGGAGAGGAGAGGTCGGCAGGTAAGGACTTAGATCTCGCTCCCGGGATAGTGTGTTGCCTGCGCTTTCTGCTCTTTGGAAAAAAGAAGGAGCCCAATTCCCAAGTGGTTCTAATGCTAAAGGCACACAAGAGTGTCTTTCCTGGGCTGGGGGGCTGTGTGGGAGTAGGAGGCTCGCCCTCCTGTGGTTTCTTGCAGCTGCCGCATTCACTGTCCTGGCTGGCTTGTCTGGGCCTTCCTGCTCTGCTCTCCCCCTTTTGGAAAGCAAGTTCCTGACTGCAGTGCAGGCCTTGATGGTGATGGCATTTGGATTTATACCCTGCCCTTCGTTCAGAGAGTGTGCACGGACTCTTACCTGAGAGAACCAGGTTTGATTCCCCACTCCTCCACTTGCACCTGCTGAGATGGCCTTGGGTCAGCCATAGCTTTCATAGAAGCTGTCCTTGAAAGGGCAGCTGCTGTAAAAGCACTCTCAGCCCCACCTACCTCACAGGGTGTTTGTTGTGAGGGGGGGGGAAGGTAGAAGAGATTGTGACTGCTCTGAGACTCTTGAGATTCAGCGTATAGGGCGGGATATAAATCCAAAATCTTAAGAACATAAGAGAAGCCATGTTAGATCAGGCCAATGGCCCATCCAGTCCAACACTCTGCGTCACACAGTGGCAAAATATATATATATATACACACACACACACACACACACACACACACACACACTGTGGCTAATAGCCACTGATGGACCTCTGCTCCATATTTTTATCTAAACCCCTCTTGAAGGTGGCTATGCTTGTAGCTGCCACCACCTCCTGTTACAAACTGCCTCCCTTCCTCCCTCCACAACAGGCAGCCTGTGAGGTAGAAACCAGTCCAAATGTCCAAAACATGTACTTTCAAGTCCTAAAGTAGTGTGGTTACAAACCAATCGATTACATACTTGTTTCTTTCCAGTCTTCATCAGACCTGGGACCAATATTGATTCAATTATATAGATTCTTTACATAATTTTAAAAAAAAGGGGACGCAGAGCGTCTCCAGCAGCAATTTCACATCGGCTACAGCTCAGTATGAGGCTTCTTGCTGGTCTCACACTGGCCTCATACTGAGCTGTAGCATTTTTTGTTGTATACCGTCCCTAGTCTGGCTGCTCACCAGTCATCTGAGCACAGGGAAACTCAAAAAGGAAAAAAAACACACCCCTCTTTCCTTAGATCTAATACGTACCTTGGTGATGTTAAAGAGAAAGAATTTCATAGTTCCAGCTTTCTTGTTCTCATTAGACTGCTTTCTTCTCCATCAGAACCTTTCTTCAGACCCTCTGCCCTGTGTTCACACATGAATGGCACTCTCTCTCTTAAGAAATTCCCTTCCATTCTCCCTCGTAAGGTCTATGCCTTGTCGTTGGCTGTCTAGAGGAACTGGTTGGCCACTGTGTGAGACAGGATGCTGGGCGAGATGGACCACTGGTTCGATCCATCATGTTCATTAGTAATGGCTCTCAGCTAAAACCACTTCAGTGCATCATTAACAGCATACACTGGACGATGATACACCTCTCTCATAAGCATTGAGAGTCAACCCTTTTCTTGCCTCTTAACTTTTAAACAGCTTCCAACTCAGAGCAAAGACTTTACTAACATGGGGACGTAATCTGGGTCCAGGTCCTGCAACAACCTCTGTTGCTAAGTTGACTCGGACAACACAACCACAAGACCAACAATACCAGCACTACCATTTCAGGTTAATTCACTTGTTACTTTCCGAAGTTGTCTGTGTTGACAATGCCGTTCCGTTCTGTTCATTGGACAAACAGGTCAGTCCGTACACAAAAGAACAAATTGACCTAAGAGTGGCAGTTCTTGAACAATTAAAAGGACAAATTAAGAAGAAGAAGATAGAAGATACTGGATTTATATCCCACCCTCCACTCCGAAGAGTCTCAGAGCGGCTCACAATCTCCTTTCCCTTCCTCCCCCACAACAGACCCCCTGTGAGGTGGGTGGGGCTGGAGAGGGCTCTCACAGCAGCTGCCCTTTCAAGGACAACCTCTGCCAGAGCTATGGCTGACCCAAGGCCATGCTAGCAGGTGCAAGTGGTGGAGTGGGGAATCAAACCCGGTTCTCCCAGATAAGAGTCCGCACACTTAACCACTACACCAAACTGGCTCTCCAAACTGAAGTGGTTTTAGCTGAGAGCAATTACTAATGAACATTAAAGTGCATGATTGCTGAACTTTAGTAAATTTATAAATTCAGTACAATAGACCTTCCAGGACTGAATACGGACATCAGATTCTTATCTCATAAATGCCAGTTTTCTGCCCCTAAGTATTTTGTTCTAAACGAGCTAATTACAGTGCGCATCTCTGCACCCTAAGATCCTTTTCCGCAACACCTCTCCCATCCTCTGACTGGGATATAAAGACTGAGAAATCTCAGTTCCGAATCCAATACGATAAAGGGAGCCTTGAATCTGAAAGCTTATCCCTAGAAAACCTTCTTTAGGTATTACTGGACTCAAAATGAGATATTTGCAGGCCTTTTTTAATAGCAGGAACTCCTCTGCATATTGGGTCACACACCCCTGATGTAGCCAATCCTCCAAGAGAAGAAGATACTGGATTTATATCCCGCCCTCCACTCCGAAGAGTCTCAGAGCGGCTCACAATCTCCTTTACCTTCCTCCCCCACAACAGACATCCTGTGAGGTGGGTGGGGCTGGAGAGGGCTCTCCCAGCAGCTGTCGTTTCAAGGACAACCTCTGCCAGAGCTATGGCTGACCCATGGCCATGTCAGCAGGTGCAAGTGGAGGAGTGGGGAATCAAACCCGGTTCTCCCAGATAAGAGTCCGCACACTTAACCACTACACCAAACTGGCTCTCTTACAGGGCTTTAGCACTGGGCCTGCTATAAGCTCCAGGAGGACTGGCTACATCAGAAATATGCAAAGGAGTTCCTGCTACCAAAAAAAGTCTTGGCTATTTGTGAAAAGTGTCATATCATCACACTGACTATCTCTTTCTTTCAACAAAAACAATCTCTGTGATATGAATAAACTACCAAACTTTTTAAATACTTTTTAAATATGTTTATATACTTTTAAAAATATAAAACTACTTCATACTTAATATGCTTAACGCAAAAGTTCACATTGACAACCATAGAAAACAATTAAATCCTTATAAACAGAGCCCATAGTGATTAACTGATACAGCATACAAATAACTAGTTAATAATATAGTAGACGCGTTTCGTGTTTCCCACTTCATCAGTATTATGATATCTTCCATTTGTGCTGTATATTACAAGGGACTAAGCCAGTTCCTTTCAATAGAAGCATAGCAATGGCTTCAACTGCATTGCTGGCCACAAAATTCTTCATACAGATTGGATACAAACACTGAGGCTTCATAAAGGTACCACCTTGAAAATACAAATAACAAAACTCTAATAAAGGTTTTTTATGAATCCCTTTCTTTCAGCAGGAGGCTTGTGGCAGTCAGCAAATGAAGCAGAACACCACCTACTGATGAAAAAAGATCTTATATATTCAGATGTGAAAGAGGAGTTTGAATATTTCGATATACCAAGGAAGGAGGAGGGGAAACACCCACCTAAAGGGAAGAATAATTCTGGACTTTTACCGAGGGATGACTCTCTATGGCAAAAAATATTTAATGGAAACAACATGAATGAGTACACTACAAGCTGGAAAAATTTCAGTGGAATGTCAGTTATTAATATTCAACAAAGCATGTGTATCAGAAAAAATATATATCAATGCCTGAAGTGTGAGAAAAGTTTCAAGCACAGAGCACACTTTACTTCCCATCAAAGAACTCACACAGGAGAGAAGCCATATAAATGCATGGAGTGTGGGAAAAGCTTCAGTCAGAGTAACACTCTTACTTCTCATCAAAGACTTCACACAGGGGAGAAACCATATAAATGCCTGGAGTGTGGGAAAAGCTTCACTGAGAGCGGAAAACTTACCTCTCATTGGAGAAGTCACACAGGAGAGAAACCATATGAATGCCTACTGTGTGGTAAAAAATTCGGTCATAGTTCTGGACTTCTTTCCCATCGAAGAACTCACACAGGAGAGAAACCATATAAATGCCTGGAGTGTGGGAAGAGCTTCAGAGAAAGTGGAAAACTTACTTTGCATCGAAGAACTCACACAGGGGAGAAACCATATAAATGCCTGGAGTGTGGGAAAAGCTTCAGTCAGAGTACCACTCTTATGTCCCATCGAAGAACTCACGCAGGTGTGAAGCCATATAAATGCCAGGAGTGTGGGAAAAGCTTCAGTTGGAAGGAAAATCTTATTACCCATCAAAGAACTCACACAGGGGAAAAACCATTTAAATGCCTGGAATGTGGGAAAAGCTTCCGTGAAAATGGAAAACTTACTTTGCATCGAAGAATTCACTCAGGGGAGAAACCATATCAATGCCTAGAGTGTGGGAAAAGCTTCCGTGGAGGTGGACAACTTACTTTGCATCGAAGAATTCACACAGGTGAGAAGCCGTATAAATGCCAGGAGTGTGGGAAAAGCTTCTGTCAGCGTTCAACTCTTACTTCCCATCAAAGAATTCACACAGGGGAGAAACCATATAAATGCCAGGAATGTGGGAAAAGCTTCAGTCATAGTGGAAGACTGACTTCCCATCAAAGATTTCACACAGGAGAGAAACCATATAAATGCCTGGAATGTGGGAAAAGCTTCCGAGAAGGTGGACAACTTACTTTGCATCGAAGAATTCACTCAGGGGAGAAGCCATATAAATGCCAGGAGTGTGGGAAAAGCTTCACTTGGAATGACAACCTTACTTCTCATCGACGAACTCATACTGGGGAGAAACCATATAAATGCCAGGAGTGTGGGAAAAGCTTCAGTGAAAGTAGCAAACTTACTTTGCATCGAAGAATTCACACAGGGGAGAAACCATATAAATGCCAGGAGTGTGGGAAAAGCTTCAGTCGGAATGACTATCTTACTTCCCATCGAAGAATTCACACAGGAGAGAAACCATGTAAGTGCCAGGACTGTGGGAAAAGCTTCCGTCAGCATTCCAGCCTTACTTCCCATCGAAAACTTCACACGGGAGAAACCATATAAATGCCAGGAGAATGGAAAAAATTTCAGTGAGTGTTCCTTCCCTTTGAGAATTCACACAGGTTAGGAACCCTACAAATGCATGGAGCATGAGAAAAGCTTCACTGGACCTTTCTGCACAGGATCCCAGCAGTCAAGCCTTTAAGCGTGACTTCAGATGTGTTTTCCTGCTGTTTGCACTACTATTTTTTCTCCAGTGTATGCTGTGCATTTATTCTGGACCTACAACTAAAAAACACAATTTTTCTGAATGGGGGTGGCAGTGTTGCTTGTGATGTGGCAAGGGTGCTGTTCAATGATATATTTTTTTAGATTAAAACAAGGAGGTGCCATTTAATATTAAGCTTCTGGAGACTGCCAAAATGCCTCATCTAAATGTGTCCACCAAAGCATTCAACAGAAAAATGTTTTCAGAGCTTTACCATCCTGTTGTCTCTGTATTTACATTTAATGTCAACCCCACACCCCCCCCCCCCCGCATTTATGATCCTAGAGCCCTGTGGCGCAGAGTGTTAAAGCTATAGTATTGCAGTCCTAAGCTCTGCTCACGACCTGAGTTTGATCCCCGGTGGAAGCTGGGTTTTCAGGTAGCCGGCTTGAGGTTGACTTAGCCTTCCGGACCATTGCTGCACTCTGGCCTTCCTTGCTGAAAAATATATGCATACCGGGACAAAAAAATTATATGCTGCCTTCATCGACTTGAAGGGCGCATTTGATTCAATAGATAGAACCCAACTATGGATTAAGCTAGGTTACCTGGGCATGGACCCACGTCTGCTGTTTCTCTTGAGGAAACTTCATTCTAATACTTTTTGCCAAGTGAAATTTTCTTCTAGGGGTGACTTGACTAGCAAACTCCCAGTGTTAATGGGGGTTAAACAAGGTTGCGTGCTGGCCCCGCATCTTTTTAATTTATTTTTAACTGACCTGGTACAATTTTTGAACCCTACTAATGGTCATCAGCCTAAACTAGCAGGCCGAGTGGTCCCCTTGGTACTTTATGCCGATGATACTACTATCCTCTCTTGCGCAAGTGTGGGCCTGCAAAGGTATTTGAATGCCTTCTATGACTACTGTAATTGTAATTCACTCTCTATCAATTATGCCAAATCTAAAGTAGTCGTCTTTTCAAATTGCTGGCGCCCACAGAGATGGTTAATTGGCAACAAAACAATTGAGCAAACAAAATTTTTTAAATACTTGGGGATCACTTTTAAGCACAAGTTAGGCTGGGTAACAACACCGACAACTTGGCTAAATGTTCGGCTGCTCAAATTAAACAGTTTTTCTTTGCAAGGGGCAACCAATGAGTTCCAGCAGCAATTAAGGTGTTCAAATAATATAATAATAATAATAAGTTTTATTTATACCCCGCCCTCCCCGCCGGGGCAGGCTCGGGGCGGCTTACAATCTGTCATGATATAGTATCATGATATGACAATGCAGGTAAAATCAATTCACAATATAAATACAAATACAAATATAAATTAATGTTAAAAAGCTAAAAACTATATGGTGGTGCTACAACGCTAAAACGCTAGCCCAAATTCTCTATGGTATCCCTATATGGATCTCAGCATTTACCAGGAAAGCGGAGGACATTCAAGCCTCATTCTTTAGACAAATTCTTGGTATGCCAAAATGCGCGTCCTTCTTTCCTCTCTGCTCTGAAGTGGGTCAGTCTTTGGTGGAGACAAAAGCCTGGATTGCAGTGTTTAAATTCTGGCTCAAAATTCACTTTAGAACAGATCCTAACAGCCTTCTTGATTGTATGAAAAGAGACCCATATATTTCATCCTGGACAGCAGTGCTTCTGTCCAAATTTAACCAGTTGGAGTTAGAGGTTGATGATTTTTTTTTACTTCTGATGAGTCATATATCTTCAGATGTATTAAATTGAGATTGTGGGAGTTGGAGGAAACGAAACTATGGCCAACAGACCCTTATATTTGCTCCCCAGCTTCCTTAGAACTTTATGCTTTCTGCAGCAAAATGCCCCATTATCTATCAGACTTAACCATTCCAAGTCATCGCAGGGCATTTATGTTGGCTAGACTAAATGCGTTTCCCTCCAAAGTTTTACAAGGGAGATAACATCGAGTCCCTTTAGGCGGCAGACTCTGTTCCTGTGGAGCGAATATTCCCGACTCAATTCAGCATATATTGCTCGATTGTTCCTTTTACCATAATCTCCGTAAAGATTTATTTTGCAAGCTTCCTTTCTCCCCAGATTTGTCTATTCTGCCACCCTGTTATTATTTATTGAACGATACTGAGGGGGAGGTTAGTGAGGCTGTGGCAAAATTTTTGGCTGACATCCTTAAATTTAAACCTGACCATGTATGAATGCATCTGAAAGCTCGGTTTCATTTTGATTTTATCTCCAATGTTTAAATTTTTGTATTCTGTGTATTTTTATTTGCGACTGTTACGCCATTAACGGTTTGGTATAGTAGGACTCAGCCTTCCATCCTTCCGAGGTCGGTAAAATGAGTCCCCAGCTTGCTGGGGGGAAAGTGTAGATGACTGGGGAAGGCAGCGGCAAACCACCCCATAAAAAAAGTCTGCCGTGAAAACGTTGCGAAAGCAATGTCACCCCAGAGTTGGAAACAACTGGTGCTTGCACAGGGGACCTTTCCTTTCCTTATGATCATTCCTTAATTTTTTTTTGTTTATCCCCAGGAGTGGAATTCTAGCAGGAGCTCCTTTGCATATTAGGCCACACCCCTACAACCAACAGCTGTGTGGACATCCTCAGAGGACTAACACAGAAGGCTAGAGTTCTCTCTGTGTCAAAATGAGAAGAAGATGGTAGGCAGACACAGAGAGAACTGTAGCCTTCCGTGTGATACCGCTGAGGATGCCAGTCACAGCTGCGAAACATCAGGTTCTACAAGGCCACAGCCTGGAAAATCTACAGCGAGTGGCCAACGATAGCTCTCCAGATGTTTTTTGCCTACAACTCCCATCAGCCCCAGCCATTGGCCAAGTTGGCTAGGGCTGATGGTAGTTGTATGCAGAAAACATTTGGAGAGCTACCGTTGGCCGCCCCTGATCTACAGCAACTAACGAACTTTGGCTGTGAAAGCCTTTGACATCATATTGTTTTATGTTTTGTTTTATTCAACCTTAATGTAATAATCGCTGAGATGATGGAAAAGGAAAGGTCCCCTGTGCAAGCACCAGTCGTTTCCGACTCTGGGGTGACGCTGCTTTCACTAAATTTTCACGGCAGACTTTTTACGGGGTGGTTTGCCATTGCCTTCCCCAGTCATCTACACTTTCCCCCCAGCAAGCTGGGAACTCATTTGACCGAACTCATTTGACCGAAGGATGGAAGGCTGAGTCAACCTCAAGTTGGCTACATGAGAGGGATGTAAATTCCCCCTTGAGTGAATTCATTTCAGAAATGACTACAGTAAGATTGAGCTTCAGACAGAGTTACATTCCTACTCTAAACAGTAGGACGTTTTGGAGGACACAGGGAAGAAACCATATACATCAGGGGTGGCCAACGGTAGCTCTCCAGATGTTTTTTTGCCTACAACTCCCATCAACCCCAGCCAGCATGATCAATGGCTGGGGCTGATGGGAGTTGTAGGCAAAAAACATCTGGAGAGCTACCGTTGGCCACCCCTGAATATGCCTGGAGTGTGGGAAAGACTCCAGTCGGAGTAACAGTTGTACTTCCCATCAAAATTTTTGTATTCTGTGTATTTTTATTTGCCTCAGTGGAGAAACCATTCAAATGCCTGCAGTGTGGAAAAAGGTTCCTTTGAAGCGCATGCCTTTCGGCCAAAGGACACACACACACAGGAGAAGAAATATGTTGCACATTCATGATTCTGATTATTAATGTTTATGCATTATGTAATCCCTTGTAAAGTTGAATTCCTGCTCAGGAAAGCTATCAAGAGTGTGTTCTAGTCCACCTAATGTAGTTACTCATTCGTATAATCAGTTTTAATAATAATAATAATAAAACAATTTTATTTATACTCCACCCTCCCCGCCAAGGCAGGCTCAGGGCGTCTTACAGGTATGGCAAAGCCATTGAACAATAAAACAGTTACACAATTCAATAAAATTACAATTTACTGTTAAATTTTTACATAATCTAAAACAATCTAAAAACAGTCTAAAATAATCTCTACTCGCTGTTATCTCAGTTATTAGTATTTGTGATGGCCTGATGTTTATTTCAAGCTCCATCTTGAAAGGCTAGCCGGAAGAGGGCGGTTTTGCACGCCCTACGGAATTGACTAAGGTCCCGTAGGACCCGCACCTCTTCCGGCAGCTGGTTCCACCATTGGGGTGCTTTTATAGAGAAGGCTTGTTCTCTAGTTATTTTTAGTTTGGCCTCCTTTGGCCCAGGTACTTCCAGGAGATTTTGTGAGCTAGATCGTAGTGCTCTCTGGGGAGCATATGGAGAGAGGCGGTCCCTAAGGTAGACAGGTCCTCGGCCATATAGGGCTTTAAAGGTAATAACCAGCACCTTGTAACAAACTCGGTAAACAATTGGCAGCCAATGCAACTCCCGCAGCCTAGCCTGCACATGTTCCCACCGAGGTAGGCTGAATAGCAGTCTGGCTGCTGCGTTCTGCACTAGCTGCAGTTTCCGAGTTCGGCACAGGGGCAGCCCCATGTAGAGGGCATTACAGTAGTCTAGCCTCGAGGTGACCGTTGCACGGATCACTGTTTTGCATTCAGTTGTTTTATTTGGAGAACAACCACATGTTCAAGCATAAAAGTTTTATTTCTCATCTTCTGTCACATCTATCAAGATTGTCACATAAGGGTCTAGTCAGGATTTCTACTGGACGCTTCCAATCAGAAAAGACTCATTGGGTGAGCTTATCACATGTGTCGGGCTTCTTGTTGTACTTAGCCTTCTGCCTATCAAAAACTGATGCCTAAATCTTAGAGAATTGTAATGCTTACATATTTAGCTAAGTTTGAGAGATGTTAGTTAGTCCTGATTTTGTTGCATGCATTTTTCTGTAGTCGTATGACTAATTTTCACCTCTGTCAAATTCTTGCTGAAGAGCATGCTTTATTTTAAATAAAATCATTCTGTCTTAAGATGTTCACTGCTTGTTCCCTGACACAAGATCTGAAGTCTGCCCTTGAATGTTTCATTACACTGGATGAAGCTGTATTGTTTGCAAGTCTTGGGCTGATGGGAAAGACATGTCCTCAGTTCCCCATAATAACCACCCCCAGTCCAGTCCGATCTCCCCTTCACATATCTGAAACATGGGGATGTGACTCAAAATCTCAGGCTAAAAGAAATGTTATAAGAATATAAGAGGAGCCATGTTGGATCAGACCAATGGCCCATCCAGTCCAACACTCTTGTGTCACACAGGGGCCAAAAAACCCAGGTGTCATCAGGAGGTCCACCAGTGGGGCCAGGGCACTAGAAGCCCTCCCACTGTGCCCCTCCCCCAGCACCGAGAATACAGAGCATCACTTGCCCCAGACAGAGAGTTCCATTGTTATGGTATGGCTAAGACCCACTGATGGATCTCTGCTCCATATATTCATCTAATCCCCTCTTGAAGCTGTCTGCTGGCAGCCGTCACCATGGCCGCTAGTCATTAACCAGCTTTTATTTCGGCTTTCCATTGCAAAGCAGGCCTGGAGAATCTCCATCTTTGTCGCTTTTCTTCCTTGCTCTCCCTGGCCCTTTCCTTAGGTGGCTGATTCTATAATGCCCCTGTATAAATCGATGGTGCGGTCTCATTTGGAATACTGTATGCAATTCTGGTCACTGCACCGCAAAAAGGATATTATAGCATTGGAAAAAGTCCAGAAAAGGACAACGAGAATGATTAAAGGTTTGGAGCACTTTCCCTATGAAGACTGAAATGCTTGGGGCTCTTTAGCTTGGAGAAACGTCGACTGCAGGGTGACATGATAGAGCTTTACAAGATTATGCATGGGATGGAGAAAGTAGAGAAAGAAGTCCTTTTCTCCCTTTCTCACAATACCAGAACTCGTGGGCATTCCATGAAATTGCTGAGCAGTCAGGTTAAAACGTATAAAAGGAAGTACTTCTTCACCCAAAGGGTGATTAACATGTGGAATTCACTGCCACAGGAGGTGGCGGCAGCTAGAAGCATAGACAGCTTCAAGAGGGGATTGGATAAACATATGGAGCAGAGGTCCATAGTGGCTACATGGCTTCTCTTTTGTTCTTAAAGAAGGTGCCCCTATCCTCCAAAAGAAGGAAGCATTTAAAAGGTGTGCAGTCCCTTTAAATATGTTTGGCCACCCCTGCCACTGAACAACCCCTTGTCGCTTTCACACCGTGATTTGCTGGTCTGAAGCAATAGAACAAAGTAGGAGTCAAGTGGCACCTTTAAGAGCAATGAAGTTTTATTCAGAATGTAAGCTTTCGTGTGCTAGAAGCACACTTCATCAGACAACAGGATGGAATGGCCAACAGTCCTAAGTATAGAGAAAGTGGGCAGTGAATTAAGTGTGCAAAATCATGGAAATGTTTGTTAGCAGATTAAAAGAATCACAGTCTGGGGTCCGGTGATTGTTAGTTTATGTCAACTGGGCTGCATCGACAAGGGGGCAATAGAAGTCAGAATAGCAGATTTGATGTCCATGTCATTAGGTGTGAAGTGCCATAAATAAGAGTCTGTTGTAATGTTAGCTCCGGGTTTAAAACGAGGGCATTAGTTTCTCAGAGGTTTCATTTAAACATGGAACGCATACATGATTCCAGTTTGCCTTTAGAAAAAAAAGAACACATTAAAATATAGCGGATGGGTTAGTATGTAATGATATAAACAGCCAATACTCCTTATTTGAGTATGTCAATACAAAAAAAAAAATAATCTGATATGCACTATTCTAAAAAAAGAAATACACATGCCCTGATCTTGTTACACTTTCGCCCAAAGTCAATGCAAAGCCCATTTTGGAAGAGATATGGTGGGGGTGGGGCGGGGCGAGAGGCAGGAAAAGCGGCCCCAGTATTGTCAACTTCCCCTTTCCTCCCTCTCTAGGACGCAGAGCTCCACTGGTTTAACTATCAAGAGGTGCGTGGAGGAGGAAAGAGCGATCCTGCCGATTGCTATTCTGGTGCTCGACTTTCTTTGCAGCATTTAAATGTTGTGCATTCCCGATTTGGGGGGAAAGAGAACCCAGGAATGCATAAACGCCCATAAAAACTTGCAACCGGGCTTCCCGACCAGTGCTTCCCTCCACCCCCATACCCTGCAATGGTGGGGGGAGGTCAGCCAAAGGAAGAAAGGGAGAGAGTCTGCATTCCTAGATGGGCGGGGAGGGAACATCCGGTCTCCCCACGACCTTTGCAAGTAGGCTGGCATTCTCTCTCACGAGGCGCAGCAGCCGCCGCCTCCCTCTCACCCCACCCCTCCCCAGTCTGGTGAGCCCAAAATGCAATTGGGGGAAGGGGCGTGCAATGCAAGGGAATGGAGGCAAAGGCAGGGCGGGAGGTGGAGGCCAAAGGGGTGGGGTGGGATCCCCCCTCTTGCGGGTTTTTAATAGTGTTGGGGGGTGAGATCCGGGCGGTGCGCCTTTCTCAGTATTAGGAGCAGGGATTCTGGGAGAAGTTGGGCTTTTCCCGGGAGCTTTGCAAAGAGGGCCGCCCCGTAAAGAGAGCGTTGCAGAAGTCCAGCCTGGATGGCGGAGTTCCCCAGGGCCGGGGTCTTACCCCTCCAGGAAAGGGGTCCCGCCCATAGATCCGCCTGGAACAGGAATGGCCAAACGTGATGAACCTACGAGCCGCCTAGAATGCACATCAGATGTTTGAGAGCGGCAAGACATGAATCTCAGATGTGGGAGGGAGGGAAAGAGAGAGAGAGGTGGAAAGAAAGCAATTTTAAATGCATTCTCTAAGCCACCCTCTGGTTTGGCTTGGGGAAGTGACTTAAAGAGATGAATGCCTTCTCCAAGCCGGTTGAGCCACAGTTTGGCCACCCCTGACCTAGAAGAAGAAGACTGCAGATTTATACCCTGCTCTTCTCTCTGAATCAGAGACTCAGAGCCGCTCGCAATCTCTTTTATCTTCCTTCCCCACAACAGACACCCTGTGAGGTGGGTGGGGCTAGGAGGGCTCTCACAGCAGCTGCCCTTTCAAGGACAACCTCTGCCAGAGCTATGGCTAACCCAAGGCCATTCCAGCAGCCGCAAGTGGAGGAATGGGGAATCAAACCCGCTCTCCCAGATAAGAGTCCGCACACTTAACCACTATACCAGACTGGCTCTCAAGAAGATGGTAGATTTATACCCCACCTTTCTCTCTGAATCAGAGGCTCAGAGTGGCTCACAATCTCCTTTGCCTTCTTCTCCCACAACAGACACCCTGTGAGGTGGGTGGGACTGAGAGAACTCTGACAGAAGCTGCCCTTTCAAGGACAACTCCTGCAAGAGCTATGGTTAACCCAAGGCCATTCCAGCAACTGCAAGTGGAGGAGTGGGGAATCAAACCTAGGGATGCCACCCTGTAGGTGGGACTTGAGGATCCTCCAGAATTAGAGCTCCTCTCCAGACTACAGAGATCAGCTCCCCAGGACAAAAAGGATGCTTTGGAGGGTGGGCTCTGGAGCATTGTATCCCACTGAGATTCCTCCCCAGGATCCAATCCCAAAACTCCAGGAGTTTCCAAAACTGGAGGTGCAACCCTACCCTTCACCCATAGCCAGAGGCGTCCTAGCAATCCTAGGTCCACCAAAGGTCTTTGAAAGCATTGCGGGGGTGGGGGAGAAGGTCTTGTCAACTGAGTCTTAAATCCCCCTTCCCCATGTTGCTTCCTCTGAGTTGGGTAAAGAGCAGGAGTCCAGTAGCATCTTAAAGGCTAGGGAAATTTGTGCCAGGGAATTAACTTTTCTAAGCCATTGCTCAGAAAATGGCTCAGAAAAGCCATTTGGTGTAGTGGTTCCAGTGCACAGACTTTTACCTGGGAGAACCGGGTTTGGTGTAGTGGTTAAGTGCACAGACTTTGACCTGGGAGAACCGGGTTTGATTCCTCACTCCTCTGAGTATAGGGCGGGATATAAATCCAATTTCTTCTTCTTCCTCAATTGCAGCTGGAAGGGGGAGTCTATCTCTGTTATCTTGGAGAGCAGAGTGATTTCAGATGCTGAAGGACATTAGCGGGCAAACGACCGTCGCTTTCTGGCATCCGCTCTCCAAGGTATAAGGAAAGATGGGCTTGCCTTCTTAGTTGTATCTGAAGAAGACCAGGCTTCCTCGGGAGGCGGTGGGCTCTCCTTCTTTGGAGGCTTTTAAGCAGACACTAGATGGCCATCTGATAGCGGCCCCGTGGCGCAGAGTGGTAAAGCTGCAGTACTGTGATCTGAACTCTCTGCTCACGACCTGAGTTCTATCCCAGCAAAAGCTGGTTCAGGTAGCCGGCCCAAGGTTGACTCAGCCTTCCATCCTTCCGAGGTCGGTCAAATGAGTTCCCAGCTTGCTGGGGGGAAAGTGTAAAAGACTGGGGAAGGTAATGGCAAACCACCTCGTAAAAAGTCTGCGCTGAAAACGTTGTGAAAGCAACGTCACCCCAGAGTCAGAAACAACTGGTGCTTGCATAGGGGACCTTTCCTTTCCAGATGGCCATCTGACAGCAATGCTGATTCTGTGAACATAGGCAGATTGTGAAAAGGAGTGCAGGAAGGGTCGCATCAGTGCTTAGTTCTCGTGGCCCTTTTTTCTTACACATCCAGAGAAATGCTGTTCACCACTTCGGGGTCAGAAAGCAGTTTTTCTCCAGGCCAATTTTGCCAGGAATCCTGGAAGGTTTTTTTGCTATCTTCTGGGCATGGAGCAGGTATCACTGGGGGTATGTATGTGGGAGATATTTGTGTATTTTCTGCACCGTGCATTGGGTTGTCGGAACTCTCTGTCTTGGGTATGTGATGCTCTGTCTTCTTGGTGCTTGGGAGGGGCAACAGAAGATGAAGAAGATATTGGATTTATATCCTGCCCTCCACTCCGAAGAGTCTCAGAGCAGCTCACAATCTCCTTTCCCTTCCTCCCCCACAACAGACACCCTGTGAGGTGGGTGGGGCTGGAGAAGGCTCTCACAGCAGCTGCCCTTTCAAGGACAGAGGCTCATAGCGGCCTACAATCTCCTTTCCCTTCCTTCCCCACAACAGACACCCTGTGAGGTGGGTGGGGCCGAGAGGGCTCTCACAGCAGCTGCCCTTTCAAGGACAGAGGCTCAGAGCGGCCCACAATCTCCTTTTCCTTCCTCCCCCACAACAGACACCCTGTGAGGTGGGTGGGGCTGGAGAAGGCTCTCACAGCAGCTGCCCTTTCAAGGACAACCTCTGCCAGAGCTATGGCTGACCCAAGGACATGCTAGCAGGTGCAAGTGGAGAAGTGGGGAATCAAACCCGGTTCTCCCAGATAAGAGTCCGCAAACTTAACCACAACACCAAACAGGATAAGGACTTCTAGTGTCCTGACCCTATTGATGGACCTCCTGATGGCAACTAGGTTTTGGCCACTGTGTGACACAGCGTGTTGGACTGGATGGACCATTGGCCTGATCCAACATGGCGTCTCTTATATTCTTATAGGGTTGGACTAGATGACCCTGGAGATCCCTTCCAGCTCTATGATTTTAAGTGAGCAGTGATTCAGGAAAGCTCCTTCCCTGCCACAAACTTTGTTAGCCTTTTAGGTGCTACTGGATTCTTCCTCTTTCCTACTGCTACAGGCAGATTAACACAGCTACCCTTTTACAGACAGGCTAACATGGCTACCCATCTTGATCTACCTGAGTTGGGAAATTCCTGAAGATTTGAGGATGGAGTCTGGGGAGGGCAGAGTAGAAGAAGATGATATTTGATTTATATCTCGCCCTCCACTCAGAGTCTCAGCGGCTCACAATCTCCTTTACTGTCCTCCCCCACAACAGACACCCTGTGAGGTGGGTGGGGATGGAGAGGGCTCTCACAGCAACTGCCCTTTCAAGGACAGAGGCTCAGAGCGGCCTACAATCTCCTTTCCCTTCCTCCCCCACAACAGACACCCTGCGAGGTGGGTGGGGCTGAGAGGGCTCTCACAGCAGCTGCCCTTTCAAGGACAGAGGCTCAGAGCGGCCTACAATCTCCTTTCCCTTCCTCCCCCACAACAGACACCCTGTGAGGTGGGTGGGAGTAAGAGCGCTCTCACAGTAGCTGCCCTTTCAAGGACAACCTCTGCCAGAGCTATGGCTGACCCAAGGCCATTCCAGCAGGTGCAAGTGGAGGAGTGGGGAATCAAACCCGGTTCTCCCAGATAAGAGTCCGCACACTTCACCACTACACCAAACTGTCTCTCAGTGGGGTACAATGCTGCAGAATCCACCCTCCAAAGCATCCATTTTCTTCAGGGGAAACTAATCTCTGTAGTTTAGAGATGAACTGTCATTCCAGAGGAACCTCAAGTCCCTCCTGGAGGTTGGCAGCCCTACATGACCCTCAGTCCTTTATGGGGGAAGCGGTCCCATATCAAGGCAAATGGCACCTCTTATCTCATCTGGGTTTGGCCTTTCATTCTGCCCTGAAGGAGGGCCTGTGTGTCAATGTGTGTAAAGCAAGTTGGGGCCCAAAATCCTAGCTTGGCCTTCACACAAACTGGGGAAGGGCGCATCTCAAGGCTGAGTAGGAAAGAGACCTGGACTCCCAGAGTTTTTGAAGAGGGCATGCGGGATTAGCGAGGATGTTATTCTTTAAAGGAAAGGAAAGGTCCCCTGTGCAAGCACCCGTCATTTCCAACTCTGGGGTGATGTTGTTTTCAGTGTTTTCACGGCAGACTTTTTACAGGGTGGTTTGCCATTGCCTTCCCCAGTCTTTTACACTTTCCCCCCAGGCAAGCTGGGTACTCATTTTATCGACCTTGGAAGGATGAAAGGCTGAGTCAACCTGGAGCCGGCTACCTGAAAACCCAGCTTCCGCTGGGGATCGAACTCAAGTCATGAGCAGAGCTTAGTACTGCAGCTTTAACACTCTGCGCCACGGGGCTCTTCTGTTCTTTAAAAGGGACCTGGAAATAAACAATTGCCAAGAGCTGCAAAATGCAGAAGAAAGACAGTCCACCTCATGCTTCTTTTATTAAGGCCAGTCAAAATGACACAAACCCTTGTGGATGCTAGAAAGTCTATCAGAACGCTTCATTGGGCAGATGTAGCGTCTCTGTGTTAAATTCCCTCAAATCCCTTCTGACTTCCAGTGATAGGGTAATCCAGTGATAGGAGAGCCAGTTTGGTGTAGTGGTTAAGTGTGCGGAATCTTATCTGGGAGAACCGGGTTCGATTCCCTACTCCTCCACTTGCACCTGCTGGAATGGCCTTGGGTCAGCCATAGCTCTGGCAGAGGTTGTCCTTGAAAGGGCAGCTGCTGTGAGAGCCCTCTCCAGCCCCACCCACCTCACAGGGTGTCTGTTGTAGGGGAGGAAGGGAAAGGAGATTGTAGGCCGCTCTGAGCCTCTATCCTTGAAAGGGCAGCTGCTGTGAGAGCCCTCTCAGCCCCACCCACCTCACAGGGTGTCTGTTGTGGGGGAGGAAGGTAAAGGAGATTTTGAGCCACTCTGAGACTCTTCAGATTGGAGGGCGGGAGATAAATCCAATATCTTCATCTTCATCATTTTCTTAATAGAGTCTGGAGCCAGTTTGGTGTGGACACTTATCTGGGGGAACCGGGTTTGATTCCCCGCTCCTCCACTTGTAGCTACTGGAATGGCCTCAAGTCAGCCATAGCTCTCACAGAGTTGTCCTTGAAAGGGCAGTTTCTGTCAGTGCTCACCTGCCTCACACGGTGTCTGTTGTGGGGGAGGAAAGTAAAGGAGATTGTAAGCTGCTCTGAGATTCAGACTGTAGGCGGGATATAAATCCACACATTGACATGCTTGCCCTCCTTCAGGGCAGAATGAAAGGCCAAACCCAGATGAGATAAGAGGTGCCATTTGCCTTGATATGGGACAGCTTCCCCCTTAAAGGGCTGAGGGTCATGTAGGGTTGCCAACCTCCAGGAGGGACCTGAGGTTCCCCTGTAGTGACAGCTCTTCTCCAAACTACAGAGATTGCTTTTCCCTGGAAGAAATGGATGCTTTGGAGGGTAGATTCTGCAGCATTGTACCCCATTGAGATCTTTGCCCTGCCCAGACTCTATCCTCAAATCTTCAGGAATTTCCCAGCTCAGGTAAAGAGCCAGTTTGCGGGCTCTTCTCTGGGAGAACCGGGTTTGATTCCCCATTCCTCCGCTCGCACCTGCTGGCATGGCCTTGGGTCAGCCATAGCTCTGGCAGAGGTTGTCCTTGAAAGGGCAGCTGCTGTGAGAGCCCTCTCAGCCCCACCCACCTCACAGGGTGTCTGTTGTGGGGGAGGAAGGGAAAGGAGATTGTAGGCCGCTCTGAGCCTCTATCCTTGAAAGGGCAGCTGCTGTGAGAGCCCTCTCCAGCCCCACCCACCTCACAGGGTGTCTGTTGTGTGGGAAGAAGATAAAGGAGATTGTGAGCCGCTGTGAGTCTCTGATTCAGAGAGAAGGGCGGGGTATAAATCTGCAGTCTTCTTCAATATCTTGTTCTAATATCCTCAAAATGTCCTGTTATTAACGTCTTTGCTCAGGTCTTACAAACGGAGGGCTATGGCTTCCTGAACTGAGTCAATCCATCACATGTTGGGTTTTCCTCTTTTCCTGCGGCCTTCAGAGGTTACAAAATGTAAAAAGGAGAAAGGCAGACTCTGTCTTGGGTGATCCTGGATGGGGGCATAGGGGATGGGTGGGCTGTTGGCCAAAAGCAGAGCCTCAGTTTTGCATACCGAAGGTCCCAGATTCAACCCCCAGCATCTTCCTCTGAAAGGATCAGCTTTGTAAGTTCCTGTGCATTAATGTGAATGCTGACAGGCTCAAAGCAATTTGCCAGAAATGTGGGATTCTGGCATTTGCTTCCAGTTTGGTATAGTGGTTAAGGGCGTTGACTCCTGTCTGGAAGAACCGGGTTTGATTCCCCACTCCTCCACTTGCAGCTGCTGGAATGGCCTTGAGTCAGCCATCGCTATTGCAGGAGTTGTCCTTGAAAGGGCAGCTGCTGGGAGAGCTCTCTCAGCCATTTTTCTTCTGACAAAAAGGCGATTGATGGTGCGTCTCAGTCGAGACCAGTAAGATTCAAATGTTAAAACCTGCATTTGAGGCACACTGTTCTCTTTTTCAGGCTGAAAGCGGAAGGAACCAGACCCTGGCACCCCTTCTGATAATGCCTGAGGTAAATTTATGATGTATTTGTCCTGTATTTATCATTCCTTGGAGTCAGTCCTAACTTAGAAGTTCACTGCAGCATAATATAATTTTATAAAAGCTGGGAACAAGAAGAGGGGAAGGAAAACGTAACTCAGGCAAGTTGAATTGAGAAGCCAAAAGGCTACTGACTGCCAATATAAGGGCCAAATAGAAATTTAAAGTATTATTGAATATACTAAACTACATGTATTTATAACAAATTAGATTAAAAACAGATATAGGCCCATTTGTAGCCTAAATACAGGATAAAATCATACGTTGGTATTAAGCAGAAAACATATATGCCCAACACCGGGCAAATTCAACCTTCCTCAGTGATCAAATATCTATATTGCACTTTAGTTCGAGGTAGGAGATTGAGGAAGAATCGCACTGCTACAGCACCAACCCTAAATCAGACTTTTCCCTGCAGCCGCTGTGGCCGGACCTGCCTGTCCCACATTGGTCTTGTCAGCCACCAGCGAGCCTGCAGCAGACGTGGACTATTGCACTCTTCTTAAATCTTCGTTCGCGAAGCCAAGCCGAGAGAGAGAGAGAGAGAGAGAGAGAGAGTGAGAGAGAGAGAGTACAAAGAATACTGAAAACAGGTCTAATTAAAAATGATTTTATCAGAAATCGCAGTGACTCAAGGCCGAGATAAAATATAGAGGCTTCATTTTCAAATACCTTCTGCCTTGATCATATACTTCTGTTTGGTGTAGTGGTTAAGTGCACAGACTCTTACCTGGGAGAACCAGGTTTGATTCCCCACTTCTTCATATACAATTGCCGGAGTGACCTTGAGTCAGTCATAACTCTGTCAGAGCTGTTCTCTCAAGAGCAATGCTGACTCTGAGCTACTGGAGTCGTGAGCTGCTGGAATTAAAATTGTGAGGTGCCGCAAGAATTAGTTTGTTCTGGGGCCGTCTTTCCTGACCTAAGAGAAAAATGTGTGAGCTGGAGGCTAAAAACTGTGAACTAGTTCACACTAATACAGCTCAGAGGGAACACTGCTCAAGAGTGCTCTCAGGCCCGCCTACCTCACAGGGTGTCAGTTGTGGGGAGGGGAAGGAAAAGGAGATTGTAAACTTCTCTGAGATTCTGAGTGAAGGGCAGGGTATAACTCGATTTCCTCCTCCTCCATTATGTGTCTTTCTCTCTTGGTCCAAGGAAGGTATATTCGACATGAAATTTGAAACCACTGAGGAAAGTCGAATTGGCCAAAACGCTTATGGTCTTGGTCACATACATTTTCTACTTGATACCTATGTAGGATTTTATCCTGTTTCAAGGCTACTAATTGGCCTATATCTGTTTTTATCTAATTTGTCATAAATATAGGACATATGAAGCTACCTTATACTGAATCAGACCCTCAGTCCATCAAAGTCAGTATTGTCTACTCAGACTGGCTGCGGCTCTCCAGGGTCTCATGCTGAGGTTTATCACGCCTATTTGCCTGGACCCTTTTTAGTGGAGATTCCAGGGATTGAACCTGGGACCTTCTGCTTCCCAAGCAGATGCTCTGCCACTGAGCCACCGTCCCTCCCCTCAAAAGGGACGTTTTTTGTAGCAGGAACTCCTTTGCATATTAGGCCGTACACCCCTGATGTAGCCAATCCTCCTGGAGCTTGCAGTAAGCCCTGTACTAAGAGCCCTATAAGCTCTTGGAGGATTGACTACATCAGGGGTATGTGGCCTAATATTCAAAGGAGTTCTTGCTACAAAAAAAGCCCCACATAAATGCATACATTTTAGTATAGTTCATATTATTTATGTTGTACATAAGAACATAAGAGAAGCCATGTTGGATCAGGCCAATGGCCCATCCAGTCCAACACTCTGTGTCACACAGTGGCCAAAAAAATTTATACATTTTAATTGATATTATTTGGCCCTGATATTTGTGGTAATTAACCCTTTGGTTTTTTTATTGTATAGGTGCCCTGCAGACATTGTGAGTTACCCAGAATTGAAGTTCGGCCATGTTTATTACTTGTTATATTAACTATTTTCAATAGAGTTGTGTCCAGTATAGAGCTTCCTCTGCTAATTCCTGTAGAGCAGGAACTTCCCACCACCAATAAGTTAATGAAATACTAGTATAAGAAACAATCAAGCCATTACAAGTCCACCAGAATGCTTGCAGCCGCCACCACCTCCTGTGCCAGTGAATTCCATGTGTTACTCACCCTTTGGGTAAAGAAGTACTTCACCCAAAGGCTGAGTGAGAGAGATTTTTTAAAAAAAATAAATAAATTAAAATATATGCATGTATACAAAGTGCACTAAAACTGTGCCTTAAAAACAGTGGCACAATCCGCCCTTGAAGTGGTGAATATTTGAACTAAGAAGTCCTGAATCGATATAACCTGATACATTTCAATATTAATAGGTTAAAAACCTCGAACCAATAAAACAGGACCAATAATTTAACATATCTAGGTTGAGTATCTTGAACCATTGTTAAAACAGGACCAGATGTGTTTTGGCTTCCAGGGCCTTTCTCAGTGGTTACATTTTTATATTTACATGCACGCTCTAATATATACATACATTAGTGGCAAGGCGAGTGGGTTATGTGGCATTCCAGGTATCCTGTGTGTGGCAAAAAAATTGGTTGCGTGAG
Source organism: Heteronotia binoei (assembly GCF_032191835.1). Lineage (NCBI taxonomy): Eukaryota > Metazoa > Chordata > Lepidosauria > Squamata > Gekkonidae > Heteronotia > Heteronotia binoei. The sequence continues at coordinate 14,376,119 of NC_083227.1, read as the reverse complement.
GACTCAAACTTTGTTCTTAAACTTTTGAAGCCACACATCTCAGGTTTCTAACCATGGATATCATGACTCTCAAGAGTGTGCATGTATGTTTCAACCTTTGTTAAATCAGAGAGTTTCAGTTATCAGAGAGTTTCACTGGTATTTTGGTGAAAAGATTCAGTATGATTGTGGGAGTTGTGGTACCAAAAAATGAAGGGGATTGGAACATTCTGGCTTAGAATGTTGCTGGGTGACCTCGGCCAATCATATGCTCTCAGCCAGATGTTTCTCACAGGCAGGGCTGTTTTTCTAGCAGGAGCTCCTCTGCATATTAGGCCACGCCCCCCTGATGTAGCCAATCTTCCAAGAGCTTATAGGGCTCTTAGTACAGGGCCTACTGTAAGCTCCAGGAGGGTTGGTTACAACAGGGCTGTGTGGCCTAATATGCAGAGGAGCTCCTGAAAGAAAAAGAGCCCTGCTCACAGGTGATAAAATAGACAAGAGAAGAGTGTGAGCCGCCCATTGTAGAGGGAGGCAAGGTATAGCGTTGCTTGTAAATTGAATTGTGGCAACAATCCCCAAAAGGATTGTTGTTCTCTTTTGCTGCCCCCAATATTATTGCAGTTCTTTTTTGGCAGGAGGCTTAGCTGCTCATTCAGTATTCAAACGAAGAACATAAGAGAAGCCATGTTGGATCAGGCCAGTGGCCCACCCAGTCTAACACTCTTGCGTCACACAGTGGCCAAGAACCCAAATGGCCATCAGGAGGTCCACCAGTGGGGCCAGAGATCCAGAAGCCCTTCGCTATTGGCTGCCAGTATTAAGAATACAGAGCATCACTGCCCCAGACAGAGAGTTCCATCTGTACCTTCTGGCTAATAGCTGCTGATGGACCTCTGCTCCATATATCAAGTGGCTGAGGGGAACCTCCCCATTCAGAGGCACAGATGTATCCCAGCATCTGGATGCAACATCTTACGCTCATGTGTGGATGAACAGCCTGGCACTATTTGGAGGCAAGGTCACCCAATCGTAGACCTTTTAAAAAGGGAAAAGGTGGTTATTCAGCTAATGTATGTCTCTAGTGATTAGGAGCATAGCTGAGCAGGGAAATCGTATCAGAACAACTGCACAAGTATCACAGAAACTAAGAACAAAACATGAGGCTGGCTACGTTGTGTTACTAGAGCAAAGTCTGAATCCATTGACACGCACATGAAAGCTTATACCCAGAATTAAACTTCGTTGGTCTTAAAGATGTCTACTGGACTCAAAACTTCCTTCTGCCACTTCAGACCATCATGACTTCCCACCAATGTTCCCTCTAAGCTGCAGAGTCTTGTGAGCGAAAATTCTACTTTGTGAGCCACTGGCATTGGAGTTGTGAGCTGCCCACTGCATCAATGAGTATGCTCGGGGGTCATCCTTCCTGAGCTAAGACAAGAAATGTGTGAGCTGGAGGCTACAAATCTATGAGCTAGCTCACGCTAAACTCAGCTTAGAGGGAACACTGGTCCCCACCTAAATCTAAGTTATGTCAGTGTCTGGTTTTACTTTGGCACTGTCAAGCGTGCGCTCATTTCTGGAATGTATTTTTCTTTCTAGAGGAAGAGCAGGTCACCAGCTGTCTTTTACTCCCCCCTTATTTACAGCCAGTAGGCAAGTAATAAATCCATCTGGCCCTAGGATGCTTATGCTACAGCCTGGCTGGCATTACCTTCAAGTCGCCTCTCCCCCAGGTTCACACAGACAACCCTTATCTTCTCCCGGAATAGTGTGAGAATGTTTGATGTTTCCAATAGCCGAAATTCCTTAGTAATAAAATAGATAGTGGTTTAGCAACCTTTGAACCCGTGATTCAAGTATGCATTTGTATGGTAACCTTTGATGATATCCTATATAACAACTGTGTAACTGTGTGTACGTCATTACTCCCAAGGCTTGTGTCCTTGGTACAGCTCCTGAGTTGACTGCGGGGTGACATGATAGAGGTTTACAAGATTATGCATGGGATGGAGAAAGTAGAGAAAGAAGTCCTTTTCTCCCTTTCTCACAATACAAGAACTCGTGGGCATTCAATGAAATTGCTGAGCAGTCAGGTTAAAACGGATAGAAGGAAGTACTTCTTCACCCAAAGGGTGATAAACATGTGGAATTCACTGCCACAGGAGGTGGTGGCAGTTACAAGCATAGCCAGCTTCAAGAGGGGGTTAGATAAAAATATAGAGCAGAGATCCATCAGTGGCTATTAGCCACAGTGTGTGTGTGTGCGAAGGAAACCGCCATCAGAAAAAGTAAACATAGCACTAGCACTTTTAAAAATTAACTAATTTAATTTTAAAGTTTAACCAGATTTTAACTAAATGCTGATAATGCTTAATGTAGTTTTATTTACTTGTATAATTTAACTCTGAACCATGTTGTTAGCCGCCCTGAGCCTGCTCCGGCGGGGAGGGCGGGATACAAATAAAATTTGTTGTTGTTGTTGTTGTTGTTGTTATTTGACCACTGTGTGACACAGAGTGTAGGACTGGATGGGCTATTGGCCTGATCCAACATGGCTTCTCTTACGTTCTTATGTGACACAGGGTGTTGGACTGGATGAGCCATTGGCCTGATCCAACATGGCTTCTCTTATGTTCTTATGTGACACAGAGTGTTGGACTGGATGGGTCACTGGCCTAATCCAACAGGGCTTCTCTTATGTGACGCAGGGTTTTGGACAGGATGGGCCATTGGCCTGATCCAACAGGGCTTCTCTTACATTCTTATGTGACACAGGGTGTTGGACTGGATAAGCCATTGGCCTGATCCAACATGGCTTCTCTTATGTTCTTATGTGACACAGAGTGTTGGACTGGATGGGCCATTGGCCTGATCCAACATGGCTTCTCTTATGTTCTTATGTGACACAGAGTGTTGGACTGGATGGGCCATTGGCCTGATCCAACAGGGCTTCTCTTGTGTTCTTATGTGACACAGAGTGTTGGACTGGATGGGCCACTGGCCTGATCCAACAGGCCTTCTCTTACATTCTTATGTGACACAGGGTGTTGGACTGGATAAGCCATTGGCCTGATCCAACAGGGCTTCTCTTATGTTCTTATGTGACACAGAGTGTTGGACTGGATGGGCCATTGGCCTGATCCAACAGGGCTTCTCTTATGTTCTTATGTGACACAGAGTGTTGGACTGGATGGGCCACTGGCCTGATCCAACATGGCTTCTCTTATGTTCTTATGTGACACAGAGTGTTGGACTGGATGGGCCACTGGCCTGATCCAACAGGGCTTCTCTTATGTTCTTATGTGAGACAGAGTGTTGGACTGGATGGGCCATTGGCCTGATCCAATGTGGCTTTTCTTATGTTCTTATGTGACACAGAGTGTTGGACTGGATGGGCCACTGGCCTGATCCAACAGGGCTTCTCTTATGTTCTTATGTGACACAGAGTGTTGGACTGGATGGGCCACTGGCCTGATCCAACATGGCTTCTCTTATGTTCTTATGTGACACAGAGTGTTGGACTGGATGGGCCACTGGCCTGATCCAACAGGGCTTCTCTTATGTTCTTATGTGACACAGAGTGTTGGACTGGATGGGCCATTGGCCTGATCCAACAGGGCTTCTCTTATGTTCTTATGTGACACAGAGTGTTGGACTGGATGGGCCACTGGCCTGATCCAACATGGCTTCTCTTATGTTCTTATGTGACACAGAGTGTTGGACTGGATGGGCCACTGGCCTGATCCAACAGGGCTTCTCTTATGTTCTTATGTGAGACAGAGTGTTGGACTGGATGGGCCATTGGCCTGATCCAATGTGGCTTTTCTTATGTTCTTATGTGACACAGAGTGTTGGACTGGATGGGCCACTGGCCTGATCCAACAGGGCTTCTCTTATGTTCTTATGAGTTTCTAACAATAAAACAGCTTTGGTTTAAAACAAAAGACTGGTTATTGAGAAATATCGGCGCTTGACATTTTGGGAGTAATGACGTAATGGCACATTTCTGGGAGTCATGGCGCTTGACAGGCACTCCTTTCAGAGGAATGGGACTAATGATCTTTTATAGTTTTATAGGGTTTTTATTTTTAAATTGTTGTTAGTGTTCCATGTTGTAACCTGCCCTGAGCCTGCTTGTGGGAAGGGTGGGATAGAAATTAAATTTTAAAAAATAAATACAGGTGATGGTTCAGAATTGTTAGGATAAAAAAGTTCAATTGGACTTGATGGGAAAAGAGGAGTTCACCCGTTCCTTCCCGTTCACCCGTGTAGCTGCTAAAGAAAAGGGAACTTTGTAGTAAGTCCAGCTTCCCCTTGGTGAACAAAATGTGGGGAAGATGCCTCTACACTCGCAGGGGTGGCCAAACTTGCTTAACGTAAGAGCCACATAGAATGAACGACAGATGTTTGAGAGCCACAAGCCAGGAAGGAAGGAAGGCTTACAGTTGCCAGCCTCCAGGCAGGGTCTGAAGATCTCTCACTTTTACAACTGGTCTCCAGCTGGCAGAGGTCTCCTGGAGAAAATGGCTACTTTGAAGGGTGGACTCCCGGGCATTTTACCAGGCTGAGGCCTCTTCCCCTCCCCAAACCCCCACCCTCTTCTGAATCCACCCCCAAAGCCTCCAAGTATTTTCCAACAGACCCAGCAACCCTAGGAAGGCAGGCAAGAAGGCAGGAAAGGAGACAGAAAGAAAAGCAACTTTAACTTTAAATGTGTTCTCCAAGCCAGCCAATGAAGCTGTGGGAGCTTGGAGAGCCACAGAACAGGTGTGAAAGAGCCACATGTGACTCTCGAGCCACAGTTTGGCCACCCCTGCTCTACAGTATTCCTGATTGGACAACAGCCATAGGGTGGTCCTAAGGAAACTTCCCTCTGAGTTGTAGACCCGGATAGAATTCTGAGTAGACTTGTTTAGAGCCGCGTTCTGTGATATTGATCTGCCATTGTACCATCTTTTCCCGTGTTATCTACACTGAATGGCCTTGATATTCCAAAGTAGCTTACCCAGCCTTAGATTTTGAGGTCTTTGAACAAGAGAACGCTTTAGGAATTAGACTGCATTAGTCCCAGCAAAAAACTTATTTTATATGACTTTCTACAGGGAAGGCAACTACTTTAATTAAGGAAGTACAACCAGCTCTCCCAAGTACAGTGCTCTGCCTATCATAAGAACATAGGAACATAAGAGAAGCCATGTTGGAACAGGCCAGTGGCCCATCCAGTCCAACACTCTGTGTCACATAAGAACACAAGAGAAGCCATCTTGGATCAGGCCAATGGCCCATCCATCCCAACACTCTGTGTCATATAAGAACATAAGAGAAGCCATGTTGGATCAGGCCAATGGCCCATCCAGTCCAACGCTCTGCGTCACATAAGAACACAAGAGAAGCCATCTTGGATCAGGCCAATGGCCCATCCATCCCAACACTCTGTGTCATATAAGAACATAAGAGAAGCCCTGTTGGATCAGGCCGATGGCCCATCCAGTCCAACACCCTGTGTCACATTAGAACATAAGAGAAGCCATGTTGGATCAGGCTAGTGGCCCATCCAGTCCAACACTCTGTGTCACATAAGAACATAAGAGAAGCCATGTTGGATCAGGCCAGTGGCCCATCCAGTCCAACACTCTGTGTCACACAGTGGCAAAAAAAAAACAAGTGCCATCAGGAGGTCCACCAGTGGGGCCAGGACACTAGAAGCTCTCCCACTGTGGCCCCCCCCCAAGCACCACATCATACCACATTATTTGTCACAACAGTTGTGAAAAGGGGTATTGAAAACATGGCAAAGTCTCCCTTCCCATTTAGTGTTTTCCAGTCTCTTGGTAGTTAATTATGATTTTTCACGCCCTCCTGCCATATCTTATTTATCTCTGCTTTCCTACAGCGTAAGGGAGAAAGAACAACAAGAAAAGAGAAGGAAAACTGAAGCAAGCAGAACTGGAGGAAGGAACCCGTTGCTTCTGTGGGAAAGGGCTTGGGAAAGATGGACAACCTCACGGAGTATCAAGAAGGGCAGACGGATGAAAAACCGTGTAAATCAGAGTGTGGAAATAGCTTCAGTGAGGAGGGGTACCTCACTCTCTATCAAAGAATCAACACAAGCGAGAAAAGATTTGAATGCACAGAGTGTGGAAAGACTTTCAAGCAGAAGGCCAACCTAAATAAGCATCATAGGACCCACACGGGTGAGAAACCGTACAAATGCTCTGAGTGCGGAAAGGAGTTCAGTCAAAAGGAATATCTCTCTATCCACGAAAGAATCCACACAGGGGAGAGACCATACAAATGCTTAGAATGTGGAAGACGGTTCTGTCAGAAAGAGTACCTCACTATCCATGAACGAATCCATACAGGAGAGAAACCATATAAATGCTTAGAGTGCGGAAAGAGGTTTTGTCAGAAGGAGTATCTCACTATCCATCAAAGAATCCACACAGGGGAAAAACCATACAAATGCATAGATTGTGGGAAGAGTTTCAGTCAGAAGACCAACCTGACTAGCCATCGAAATAGTCATACCGGGCAGAAACCCTATAAATGCTTAGAGTGTGGAAAGAGCTTCAATCAGAAGGCCCATCTCACTAGCCATCAAAACACCCACACAGGAGAAAAACCATATACATGCTTAGAATGTGGAAGGAGCTTCTGTCAAAAGGCCAACCTTACTTCCCATCAAAAAACCCACACAGGGGAGAAACCGTTTGTCTGTTCAGAGTGTGGAAAGAGTTTTAGTAAGAAAGCCAACCTCGCTTCTCATCAGAAAACCCACACAGGGGAAAAGCCGTATGTGTGCTCAGAGTGTGGAAAGGGCTTCAGTCATAAAGCCAATCTTAATACTCATCTAAATACCCACAGAGCAGAGAAACCATATAAATGCTTAGAGTGTGGAAAGAGCTTTAGTCACAAGCCGACCCTTAATAGTCATCTAAGGACCCACACAGATGAGAAACCATATAAATGCTCAGAGTGTGGGAAAGTCTTCAGCCAGAAAGCCAGCCTTCGTACCCACCGGAATACCCACACTTACTCTTGATTCAGACAAGATGCTTGGACAAGTTTTACGCCCCTAAATGTATGCTTGATCTATATCTATCCTGACTTCTCAGATCTAGGTGTAGAAAGGCGACTTAACTGGGTCAGCTTGCTTGCAAAATGTTATTGAAGGGAAATCAATCCAACGTTCTGACTTCTTCATGAGTCTGACTTCATGACTCTTCTTAAGCAAACCATATTTAGGTCAAACGTCCGTCACAGCTGTGAGGGATAAGAAATTATTGAGCCAAGGCAATTGAGAATCTTCAAAAGATAAAGCAGGGAAATTTGTAGGATTCGATCAGAAAATTTTTGGGGAGGAAACCGATCAACTTGATATACTTCGAGCAAGGTTTTTAGAGGGAAACTGCCTTGCTGCTTCAGATGGATGTGTAACGCGGAAGAAGACAAAAGACACTTGACCCTGCTGCTTCCCCTGGACTTCTTAGTAGCTTTGTAGACTGCCAAGTATGATATTCTTCAGGAACACTTTTTGGAGTCCGGGTTGTGCGTTTGTAATTCAGCTCTTTTTTAGGAGAAGAAGAAGATGACGATGATACTGGATTTATATCCTGCCCTCCACTCTGAATCTTAAGAGTCTCAGAGTGACTCACAATCTCCTTTATCTTTCTCCCCCACAACAGACACCCTGTGTGGTTGGTGGGGCTGAGAGAGCTCTGACAGAAGCTGCCCTTTCACGGACAACTCTGCGAGAGTGATGGCTGACCCAAGACCATTCCAGTAGCTGCAAGTGGAAGAATGGGGAATCAAACCTGGTTCTCCCAGGTAAGACTCCGCACACTTAAGAAGAAGAAGAAGAAGATATTGGATTTATATCCCGCCCTCCACTCCGAAGAGTCTCAGAGCGGCTCACATTCTCCTTTACCTTCCTCCCCCACAACAGACACCCTGTGAGGTGGGTGGGGCTGGAGAGGGCTCTCACAGCAGCTGCCCTTTCAAGGACAACCTCTGCCAGAGCTATGGCTGACCCAAGGCAATTCCAGCAAGTGCAAGTGGAGGAGTGGGGAATCAAACCCGGTTCTCCCAGATAAGAGTCCGCACACTTAACCACCACACCAAACTGGAGGAAGGCCGTAGGAGATTTCCAACCTGGAGGAATCATCTAAATTTAACTCCTGAGCCAGAATGCTGAGGGAAGAAACTTCAGAGGCATGGAATGTGGTGCGATGATCAATATTTATTCTACTTCAGTTAAACTCTAGTCTTCTCAATGGGGGACCAAAGTGGTTCCCAGCCTTCTCCAGTTCTCCATTTCGCCCTCACAATGGTTCTGTGATGTAGGTTAGGCTGGGAAGTTGTGACTGGCTGCATGTCAACTAGCAAGCTTCCATGGTAGAGTGGGGGTTTGAACCTGCATCTCTGAGAACCTAATCCAGTGCTTTAACCACTGCGCCGTGCAGGCTGCTCATGTGTAAGAACATAAGAGAAGCCCTGTTGGATCAGGCCAATGGCCCATCCAGTCCAACACTCTGTCACACAGTGGCCAAAAAAACCCAGGCACTATCAGGAGGTCCATCAGTGGGGCCAGGACACTAGAAGCCCTCCCACTGTTGCCCCCTCCAAGCACCAAGAATACAGAGCATCACTGAGCCAGACAGAGAGTTCCAACAATGCGCTGTGGCTAATAGCCATTGATGGACCTCTGCTCCATGTTTATCCAATCCCCTCTTGAAGCTGTCTATGCTTGCAGCCACCACCACCTCCTGTGGCAGTGAATTCCATGTGTTAATCACCCCTTGGCTGACGAAGCACTTCCTTTTATCGGTTCATGTGTCTGACACACCACTCTGTTTCCCTTTTTCAACCTCGACGAAAGCACATGCCTGTGACGAATAACAGGATTGGATGTAAAGGAGTCCTCCCAAGTCAAACTTTAGTCATGATGTAGAGTAGTCCGGATGGAAAGTGGAAAATCCCGCTGAGCGTGAAAGAGCAGGTGGGCTGTCTGGGAGTGTTCCTGGGCATGACTTGAGTATTACATTCTCCAGAGTTAGTGGTGGCCCAGAGCTCCTTTCTCCAAAGTAAATTGATCCCCTGATTTTATTGTTCTGCTAAAGACTCGAGATTGCCTCAGCGACCTTTAGATTAGACTGCTATCTTGTGCTTTGCCTTGGACTTCCCTTGCACACGGTTTGGATCGTTTACTTGTGGAAAGGGGTTCTTCAGCTGGAGCAAGCTGTTCTTCAGACAGGACTGTGCATGGGGGGGGGGGGACAGCTGGTTGCCTTCCAACCTTTAGGCAATACTGCCTGATGTGAATTCTATTAAGGATCTCCCTGTTGACATCAGGGAGCTGCGTGTTCCAGTTAGGGGTGTTGTGACCATTTGTATTTAAGAACATCAGAAGAGTCCTGCGGTATCAGACCCAGTGTTCCCTCTAAGGTGAGTGTCAGCTAGCTCACAAGTTTTTAGCTTGCGACTCACACATTTTTTGTCTTAGCTCTGGGAGGATGGCCCCAGAGCAAACTAATTTATGCAGTAGTCAGTCAGTCTGTCAGTCAGTTTATTTACGGTCGCAGACCAAACAAAAGAAGATGAAGAAGATATTGGATTTATATCCCGCCCTCCACTCCAAAGAGTCTCAGAGTGGCTAACAATCTTCTTTCCCTTCCTCCCCCACAACAGACACCCTGTGAGGTGGGTGGGGCTGGAGAGGGCTCTCACAGCAGCTGCCCTTTCAAGGACAGAGGCTCAGAGCGGCCTACAATCTCCTTTCCCTTCCTCCCCCACAACAGACACCCTGTGAGGTGGGTGGGGCTGGAGAGGGCTATCACAGTAGCTGCCCTTTCAAGGACAGAGACTCAGAGCGGCCTACAATCTCCTTTACCTTCCTCTCCCACAACAGACACCCTGTGAGGTGGGTGGGGCTGAGAGGGCTCTCACAGCAGCTGCCCTTTCAAGGTCAGAGGCTCAGAGCGGCCTACAATCTCCTTTCCCTTCCTCCCCCACAACAGACACCCTGTGAGGTGGGTGGGGCTAGAGAGGGCTCTCACAGCAGCTGCCCTTTCAAGGTCAGAGGCTCAGAGCGGCCTACAATCTCCTTTCCCTTCCTCCCCCACAACAGACACCCTGTGAGGTGGGTGGGGCTAGAGAGGGCTCTCACAGCAGCTGCCCTTTCAAGGACAGAGGCTCAGAGCAGCCTACAATCTCCTATCCCTTCCTCCCCCACAACAGACACCCCGTGAGGTGGGTGGGGCTAGAGAGGGCTCTCACAGCAGCTGCCTTTTCAAGGACAGAGGCTCAGAGCGGCCTACAATCTCCTTTTCCTTCCTCCCCCACAACAGACACCCTGTGAGGTGGGTGGGGCTGGAGAGGGCTCTCACAGCAGCTGCCCTTTCAAGGACAGAGACTCAGAGCGGCCTACAATCTCCTTTACCTTCCTCTCCCACAACAGACACCCTGTGAGGTGGGTGGGGCTGAGAGGGCTCTCACAGCAGCTGCCCTTTCAAGGACAACCTCTGTCAGAGCTATGGCTGACCCAATGCCATGCCAGCAGGTGGAAGTGGAGGAGTGGGGAGTTCTCCCAGATAAGAGTCCGCGCACTTAACCAGTACACCAAACTGGCTCTCTAGAAAAACCCAAGAATTTAAAAGCTTCAACACAGAAGATAAAAGCAACACTGTAAATCTATGCTAGAATAAGTATTAGGCTAGATGACTGTCTTAATACGTTCCGTATAAGAGTTACATCAAGACGCAAGTTAAAGCAGAACATCTTAAAACTGAGGAGCAATAAGACGAGGGAGATAAAATGCACACGAGTGGGTAGTTTGAGGGGGAACACAGACAGTCACAGCAGCCAAATCGCTTGCTCACAACTTTAATGCCAGTAGCTCACAAAGTAGAATTTTTGCTCACGAGACTCCACAGCTTAGATGGAGCATTGCAGACCAGTGGTCCATCTAGTTCAGCATCCCGTTACAGACCACGGGATGGAGCTGTGGCTCAGTGGTAGAGCATCTGCTTGGCATGCAGAAGGTCTTAGGTTCAATCCCTGGCATCTCCAGTTCAAACAATAAGGTAGTAGATCAGGGGTGGCCAACGGTAGCTCTCCAGATGTTCTTTGCCTACAACTATCAGCCCCAGCCATTGGCCATGCTGGCTGGGGCTGATGGGAGTTGTAGGCAAAAACATCTGGAGAGCTACCATTGGCCACCCTTGTTGTAGATGATGGGAAAGACCTGCGCCTGAGACCGTTGAGATCCAAGGCCAGTCTGAGTAGACAATAGTGATTTTGACGTACCAAAGGTCTGATTCAGTATAAGGCAGCTTCACATGTTGATGGCAGTTGCCAGGGAGTGTCCCTTTATGTGAATAATCTGTAATACTGTAACGACAGGTTTTGGGCTTTCTTATAAAGAACTTCGAAGCAAAACCAAAAAAAATTAAATCTTCAAGCTTGTCCTGCTTAGAATTATGCTAGCTATATCATTCTGTAAGCCTATTCTTATTGTATGGTTCATTGAGTATCTCATGCTGTCTGAGGACATTGTTTTGATTCTGTAAGGCGCCTTTGAGTCTCCATGGACAAGGCAGGCTAGAAATAAAGCGAATTCACCTTCTATGTGGAATAAACGTCTGTGTGTCGTGTGTAACTCCTCGGAAAATAAATGGAAGCACCTCAAAAGTTGGCCATTGGGTTTTGGATGATTGTCACCAGTGTTCCTTCTAAGCTGAGTTAGCGTGAGCTAGCTCACAGTTTTTTTAGCCTCCAGCTCACACATCTTTAGCTCAGGAAGGATGACCCCAGAGCACACTCATTAATGCAGTAGCTCCCCACTTTAATGCCAGTCGCTCACAAAGTAGAATTTTTGCTTACAAGACTCTGCAGCTTAGAGGGAACATCGATTGTCACAGTGCCAAACATGAAAGAAATCAGAACATCCTTAGCCGTACAGTCTTCAAAAGCCCCTCCCCATATTTTCACTGGAAGCTATGGTCAGCTGCGACAGGCATAACTCTTCAGAAAATAAAACGAGGTGTCCCAAAACTAGACTGTAACTCCAGGGTGTTAAACCTGCAGTCTGAGGGCTAGGTCAGGCTCAAAGAGGGCTCCTTTCAGGCCCACAAACACCTCATTGTCACCTTCCTACTCTCTCTCTTGCTTCCTTCTGCATCACAGCTTGCTTTGCCAGACTTGCTCAATCGCACATGAGCTACAGAGCAAAGCCTCTGGTTTCTCCTTTGGCTGACCAGCACATGAAGCAACTGATGCGCAAAAGCTTGCAGTGCCCAGCCGTTTTGCATTTCCCCTAGGGTATTAGGCTCAAAGCATCGACCGTGAGATTTCTGCAATGAATGTCGATAAATCAAAAGTACATTTGCAACGTACATACACACACCTGAGCAGCGTGCTCAAGATTGCTGCAGCACAGATGTCTTCGGATTTTCATGCGATAATTCAGAGCAAGAGGTGTCCGTCATCCGAGAAGGTAAAATAAAATATTGCAAGGGTGCTAATTTTTTAAGTATTAAAAAAAATCTTTAATTGTGTTCGTCTGTGTCCTTTATGAAGTATCTCCGGTACCTGGCGTTACGTTTTATGAAACCTGGCCCGGAAAAAGGTCTCATTTGTCAAATCCAGCCTTCGCAATAAATGAGTTTGACACCCATGCTCTAGTTTAAGGATGATGTGGGAGTTGCTGTGTACGAAACAGAGGCAATCAGCCCCAGTTATTTCCCAAGATGAGTGCAGAAGAATAGATGCTTTCGAGCTGTGGTGCTGGAGAAGACTCTTGAGAGTCCCTTGGACTGCAAGAAGATCCAATCAGTCAGTCCTAAGGGAAATCAACCCAGACTGTTCCCTGGAAGGTCAGATGCTGAAGCTGAAGCTCAAATACTTTGGCCACCCAATGAGAAGGAAACACTCGCTGGAGAAGACCCTGATGCTGGGAAAGACAGCAAAAGATGGAGTGGAAGTTATGGTTGACTGTGGCAGGCGTAACGCCTATATAAACAGAAGACTACATCTGTTATTTGCAAGCGTGTGTCACATATTATGTGCTGTCAAGGCAATTCCAGCCCTATGAATTAACAGCCCCCCCCGCCCCCCTAAGTCCTTATCATTAACGGCCTTGCAAACTGAAGGCTATGATAGAGCTTACCAGGGCTTTTTGGGTAGCAGAGCCAGTTTGGTGTAGTGGTTAAGTGTGCGGACTCTTATCTGGGAGAACCGGGTTTGATTCCCCACTCCTCCACTTGCACCTGCTAGCATGGCCTTGGGTCAGCCATAGCTCTGGCAGAGGTTGTCCTTGGAAGGGCAGCTGCTGTGAGAGCCCTCTCCAGCCCCACCCACCTCACAGGGTGTCTGTTGTGGGGGAGGAAGGTTAAAGAGATTGTGAGCCGCTCTGAGACTCTTCGGAGTGGAGGGCAGGATATAAATCCAATATCTTCATCTTCTTCCTTTGCATATTAGGCCACGCACCCCCTGGTGTAGCCAATCCTCCACGAGGTTTCAGGGCCTACTGTAAGCTCCAGGAGGATTGGCTACGACACAGGGGCATGGCCTAATATGCAAAAGAGTTCCGGTTTTTAAAAAAAGCCCTGACCCTTACAAAATATAGTTCGGCACCTCAAAATTGACCACTGGCTTTGATATGATTTTAAAGAGCCAAACATGAATTGGAACATCCTTGACTGTACAATCTCAAGGACTCCACACTACCCGCACTTTACTTCTCCTCCCTACCCCCCTTTGGAAGTCTGGGTTGATTTCCCTTAGGACCGACTGATTAGATCTTCTTGCAGTCCAAGGGACTCTCAAGAGTCTTCTCCAGCACCCAGCTCAAAAGCATCTATTCTTCTGCACTCATCTTTTGCCGTCCCCTTCTTCTTTTGCCTTCTGTCTTTCCCAGCATCAGGGTCTTCTCCAGCAAGTGCTCCCTTCTCATTGGGTGGCCAAAGTATTTGAGTTTCAGCTTCAGCATCTGACCTTCCAGGGAACAGTCTGGGTTGATTTCCCTTAGGACTGACTGATTGGATCTTCTTGCAGTCCAAGGGACTCTCTTCTCCAGCACCACAGCGTGAAAGCATCTATTCTTCTGCGCTCGGCCTTCCTTATGATCCAGCTCTCGCAGCCATACATTACTACTGGAAATACCATCGCTTTGACTATACGGACTTTTGTTGGCAGGGTGATGTCTCTACTTTTTATTATACTGCCCAGGTTCGCCATAGCTGTCCTCCCAAGGAGCAAACGTCTTTTAATTTCATGGCTACAGTCACCATCTGCAGTGATCTTGGATCCTAGAAATGTGAAGTCTGTCACTGCTTCCATTAACTAGTAGCCATTATAAATCCAAAGATAAAGCTAGGGGCCTCAAAATTAGCCACTACATTGGAAATGAACTTGACAGTTGTAGTGTGAGACATGAAAGGAATCGGGGCCCCAGACACCCCCTCCCCCCAGAAACAAGTTAATGGTTTCATGTGGCTTCTGCTGGGGGTGTGTGTGTGTGGGGGGGTGGTGCTTGTGAAATACATGGCTTCAATGGTGGAGTGCTCACTTGAAGCGGCTAAACAAGTCACTGCAATTTTGGTCCCTGTGCTGCTTCTTGGATTGCTGAATGCTTCCCCCCTTGGGCAGTGAGAGAAAGTCGGGTTGCCAATCCAAGGTGGGGGCAGGGGATCCCCTGCTTTGGAGGCCCTCCCCCTGCTTCAGGGTCATCAGAAAGTGAGGGGGGGAGAGAAATGTCTGCTGGGAACTCTATTATTCCCTATGGAGACTTATTCCTGTAGGAAATAATGGGGAATTGATCTGGGGCTCTAGGGGGGGGTGAGGGGGGTGTCTGTTTTTTGAAGTAGAGGCACCAATTTTTTAGTATAGCATCCAGTGCTTCTCCCCAAAATAACCCCCCAGTTTCAAAACGATTGGACCAGGGGGTCCAGTTCTATGAGCCCCAAAAGAAGGTGCCCCTACTCTTCATTATTTCCTATGGAAGGCATTTTAAAAGGTGTGCGGTCCCTTGAAATGTGATGGCCAGAACTCCCTTTGGAGTTAAGTGATGCTTGTCACCCCCAATGTCTCCTGGCTCCACCCCCAACGTTCCCAGGTATTTCTTGAATTGGACTTGGCAACCCTAAACCAAAGGCACCATTTTTGTTCTTTCCAGCTACAATACAAAGCAAATGTCTCGACTTTCCCATTTCCAGTATCGTCATCCACAGAAGAGTCTAATGTTGAAGTGTGTTACACTGCCAAAATCAGTACTTGCACCCCAGTGGGATATCTTTTCCCTCTTATGTTTGAAATTATCCAAGCTGCATACACCCTCAGTCTTGCCCCACCTGTTCTCAAAACAGATTCAAGGTTAAATGTTTATTTTCCAACTCTAGTTTGCCACCTAGTGGTGTGTAACACCAAAGAGCTAGAACTTCTGGCTGCCAGACAATCTTAGGATCTCCTGGCTATACTACACACAATGCCATATGATAATCATTATTATTTAGGTTCTTTAGAGTTCTTCTAAAGAAGAAGCAAGGAAACATTGGGAAAGATTATATGTATGGCTAGATACTTAAGATGTGTTGGTGTGAACCTGCTTTCTTTTCTCTTTTATCTCGTATGATATATAGTAGAACACAGAAAATAATCTAATTATAGCATATCAATATTTTAAATGATAACTTACAATTAGTACAATGTCTTGTAGATTACAAAGACGCACAAAAATAATTTAATGGTATTCCATTTGGAAGATGTTTTACCATACGAACCAAACTAAAATTGTATCATTGTTCTAATCTTAATTTTCTATTTCCAACTCCCCTTTTCCCTTCTCTTCTTTTGAATCCAATTTTAAACCTGGATAATTATTATTATTAACTTTAAAAACCCAAAATTATAAATGTGGAAAACTCTTCTGAGGATTGGACAGGGGTATCTTGCTTAAACAACGGTATTTCTATAGTTTATTGACCAACTTCACACATGTATACATGCCAGGGAACTTTTATGCTTTCCAGTGAGGGACAAAACCTATGAACCTATGAAGCTGCCTTCTACTGAATCAGACTCTCCGTCCATCAAGGTCACCTGGGACCAAGCAGATGCTCTACCACTGAGCCACCGTCCCTCCCCTAAAATCAGTATGGTCTACTCAGACTGGCAGTGGCTCTCCAGGGTCTCAAGCTGAGGTTTTTCATGTCTATTTGCCTGGACCCTTTTTGCTTGGAAAAGAAAATGAAATAGGGACATTATAGTACATCAGATCAACTAAGTGTCACATTTAGAGCACAGCGATCCAATCATCCATTAGACTGCATTTCACATTAAACCACACTAAAGTGTTTTGTTCTGCCAATCCAGCATTTAACTTCAAGTGTTTGTAGCTATTGAGATATAAAACTAACATGAAGTATTTCTCTACTAACCCCCCCACCCTTCCTGATTAAATTTTCCTCTACATCCCATATATTTTTTTAAAGCAAGAACTCCTTTGCATATTAGGCCACAACCCCTGATGTAGCCAATCCTCCAAGAGCTTACAGGGCTCTTCGTACAGGGCCTACTGTAAGCTCAAGGAGGGTTGGCTACATCAGGGGGTGTGGCCTAATATGCAAAGGAGTCCTTGCTACAAAAAAAAAGCCCTGATCGTAGTTATTCATAAGCTATATTCTTTCTTAATATGTGGAAAGAAAGATATTTCCTAATATATCAGGCAGTTCACTCCAAGATAATACATGGCTTTTTTTTGTAGCAGGAAATCCTTTGCATATGAGGCCAGACACCCCTGATGTAGCCAATCCTCCTGGAACTTACAGGGCTCTTAGTATAAGGCAGGGGTGGCCAAACTGCGGCTTTCACATATATTGTGTGGCTCTTGAAGGCCTCACCACCCTGTTGGCAAACTTTGAAAAGGCATTTCTGTCTTTAAAACGCTTCTCCAAGCCAAGCCAGCTGGCAGCTTGGAGAATGCATTTGAAGTTAACATTTTCTTTCCGCAGCCCTCCCCCATCTATTTCCTTCCTTCCTTCCTTCCTTCCTTCCTTCCTTCCTTCCTTCCTTCCTTCCTTCCTTCCTTCCTTCCTTCCTTCCTTCCTTCCTTCCTTCCTTCCTTCCTTCCCCTCCCCCTCCCCTCCCCTCTCCTCCCCTCCCCTCCCCTCCCCTCCCCTCTCCTCTCCTCTCCTCTCCTCTCCTTTTTTGTAGGAGTCCCTGCTACAAAAAACCCTGCATGTGACACAATTAACTGCCGTTCTGGTCATGACAGACGGAGAAAGTGTGGACTACTAAGAATCAGATGCCGTTTTAACTTTTAGCCATTAGATGTTCCTTGGAATTCAAGTCTGGCCTTAGGAGGATAACGTAGCATTTAGGAACGAAGGTGCAACCTAGCAAGCCAGCACTGGAGGCCAAGATGGAGAAGACCTGCACGGCTACCATGTATTTCCCCTTTGAGCTCAGGTAGGTGGGCACAAAGGACACCCATACGCTACAAAAGACCAGCATGCTGAAGGTGATCAGCTTGGCCTCATTGAAGGCCCCAGGCAGCTTCCTGCCTAGGAAAGCCACTGTGAAAGAAATGGCCGCCAGGAAGCCCAGGTAGCCCAAAGAACCATAAAACATGGTGGCAGACCCTTCATTGCATCGCAGGTTCATGTGTCCCGGCTGGGAGTCCATGTCAGCATCTGGGAAGGGAGGGGAAATTTTGAGCCAGATGATGCAGAGGACGACTTGAACGCCAGAACAAAACAGGACGATGGAGTTGGCCAAACTCTTCCCCAGCCATTTCCTCATCCTGCTTCCCGGCTTTGTCGCCATGAAGGCCACCACCACGGTGATCGTTTTGGCCAACATACAAGAGACGGCAACTGCAAAGATGATGCTGAAGGCAGTTTGTTGGAGAAGGCAGGTAGCTTTCCTTGGCTGGCCGATGAACAGAAAGGAGGAGAGAAAGGAAAGCAGGAGGGAGGTGAGGAGAATGTAGGAGAGGTCCCGGTTATTGGCTTTGACTACTGGGGTATCCATGTATTTAATAAAGATACATAAAACATAAACTGAGGTGAAAGACAAAAGGAGGGCTAAGACAGCTAGGCTCATGCCCAGAGGTTCTCTGTATGACAGGACTGTTATAGCCTTGGGAAGGCATTTAGTTCTATCTTCATTTGGATAGTGATCTTCCGGACATCTCTCGCAGCGGATGGAATCTGGGAAAGGACAAGAGTGGCTTCAACATCAGGAACATCTGCATTACACCACTAGTAATCTCTTGTGTTCTAGTATATGTTGGAGAATGATACATCCAATGGCCAGCCATAAGAGAAGCCATGTTGGATCAGGCCAATGGCCCACGCAGTCCAATACTCTGTGTCACATAAGAGCATAAGAGAAGCCATGTTGGATCAGGCCAATGGCCCCTCCAGTCCAACACTCTGTGTTACATAAGAACATAAGAGAAGCCATGTTGGATCAGGCCAATGGCCCATCCATTCCAACACTCTGTGTCACATAAGAACATAAGAGAAGCCATGTTGGATCAGGCCAATGGCCCATCCAGTCCAACACTCTGTGTCACATAAGAACATAAGAGAAGCCATGTTGGATCAGGCCAGTGGCCAATCCAGTCCAACACTCCGTGTCACATAAGAACATAAGAGAAGCCATGTTGGATCAGGCCAATGGCCCACCCAGTCCAATACTCTGTGTCACACAGCGGCCAAAAAAACCGAGGTGCCATCAGAAGGTCCATCATTGGGGCCAGGACACTAGAAGCCCTCCCACTGTTGCCCCCCCAAGCTAGGTTTCCTAATCCCTAGGTCCCAGCGGGGGATCCCCCATTTTTACAGGCTTCCCCCCGCCCCCAGCCAGCTGGCCCCCGGGGGAAGCCCCGCCCCCACAGTCACCAAGTAGTTTTAGAACTCCTGAAGGTTTAGAAACCTGCAAACAGGTCCGTTTTTAAAATGTGTGCCTTTAAGGCTGAGCAGGAAGCAGGAAACAGGAAGGGCTTCATGGGAAAGGGTCAGTAACAGTTTTGTCGGAGAACGGCCCCTCCCCTTGTTTTGCTTTCGTTTTCAGAGCAAGTAAAGTTCTGCAGGAACAAGACCCAGTAAGTATTTATGTGTGTGAAAGAGGGAGGGGGCAGGGGATTCCCTGGTTTGGAGGCCCTCCCCCTCCCTTTAGAAAGCATGGAGGGGGGAGGGAAATGTTTACTGGGGACTCTATTATTCCCTATGGAGAACAATTCCCATAGGGAATAATGGGGAATTGATCCGCAGGTATTGGGGGCTCTGGGGGTGCTATTTTTTTGAGGTAGAGGCACCAGATATTTAGTATAGTATCTAGTGCCTCCCCCCCAAATACCCCCCAAGTTTCAAAGCGATTGGACCAGGGGGTCCAATTCTGTGAGCCCCAAAATATGGTGTCCCTATCTTTCATTATTTCCTATGGAAGAAAGGCATTTTAAAAGGTGTGCTGTCCCTTTAAATGTGATGGCCAGAACTCCCTTGGAGTTCAATTATGCTTGTCACACCCTTGTTCCTGGCTCCGCCCCCGATGTCTCCTGGCTCCACCCCCAAAGTCTTCTGGCTCTGCCCCCAAAGTCCCCAGATATTTCTTGAATTGGACTTGGCAACCCTACCCCAAGCACCAAGAATACAGAGCATCACTGCCCCAGACAGAGTGTTCCATCAATATGCTGTGGCTAATAGCCACTGATGGACCTCTGCTCCATATTTTTATCCAATCCCCTCTTGAAGCTGGCTATGCTTGTAGGTGCCACCACCTCCTGGGGCAGTGAATTCCATGTTTTAATTACCC
This sequence comes from Heteronotia binoei, assembly GCF_032191835.1. Taxonomy (NCBI): domain Eukaryota; kingdom Metazoa; phylum Chordata; class Lepidosauria; order Squamata; family Gekkonidae; genus Heteronotia; species Heteronotia binoei. The sequence continues at coordinate 14,356,319 of NC_083227.1, read as the reverse complement.
TTTGGGTGAAGTAGCCCTTCCTTTTATCCATTCTAACCTGACTGCTCAGCAGTTTCATGAAGTGCCCACGAGTTCTCGTATCGTGAGAAATACTTGTATGGGAGAACTCAGAATACCAGGAGTATTCTTTCTTCCTTCCTTCCTTCCTTCCTTCCTTCCTTCCTTCCTTCCTTCCTTCCTTCCTTCCTTCCTTCCTTCCTTCCTTCCTTCCTTCCTTCCTTCCTTCCTTCCTTCCTCCCTCCCTCCCTCCCTCCCTCCCTTCCTTCCTCCCTCCCTCCCTCCCTCCCTCCCTGGTTTATTTCTTTGGCATCACTCCCCTCCATCCCTCCCCCCTTCCTTCCTCCCTCCCTCCCTCACTGGTTTATTTCTTTGGCATCACTCCCTCCCTCCCTCCCTCCCTCCCTCCCTCCCTCCCTTCCTTCCTTCCTTCCTTCCTTCCTTCCTTCCTTCCTCCCTCCCTCCCTCCCTCCCTGGTTTATTTCTTTGGCATCACTCCCCTCCATCCCTCCTCCCTTCCTTCCTTCCTCCCTCCCTCCCTCCCTGGTTTATTTCTTTGGCATCACTCCCTCCCTCCCTCCCTTCCTCCCTCCCTCCCTCCCTCCCTTCCTTCCTTCCTTCCTTCCTTCCTTCCTTCCTTCCTTCCTTCCTTCCTTCCTTCCTTCCTTCCTTCCTTCCTTCCTTCCTTCCTTCCTCCCTTCCTTCCTTCCTTCCTTCCTTCCTCCCTCCCTCCCTCCCTCCCTGGTTTATTTCTTTGGCATCACTTCCCTCCATCCCTCCCCCCTTCCTTTCTCCCTCCCTCCCTGGTTTATTTCTTTGGCATCACTCCCTCCCTCCCTCCCTCCCTCCCTCCCTTCCTTCCTTCCTTCCTTCCTTCCTTCCTTCCTTCCTTCCTTCCTTCCTTCCTTCCTTCCTTCCTTCCTTCCTTCCTTCCTTCCTTCCTTCCTTCCTCCCTGGTTTATTTCTTTGGCATCACTCCCCTCCCTCCCTCCTCCTTCCTTCCTCCCTTCCTTCCTTGGTTTATTTCTTTGGCATCACTCCCCTCCCTCCCTCCTCCCCCTATCCCTGTCTCTCTTCCTTCCTGGGTTATTTCTTTGGCATCACTCACCTTCCCAGGTGGAGATCATCCCTTCCGCACAAGGCAAACAGTCATAGCAGCAAAACTGCTGTCCTTCTCGGACCTTCTTGGAGTTTCCTGGAGGGCAGCTCTTAGAACACTGGGAAAAGGGTGCAGTCTACTAGAAAGTGAAGCAGCAGAGAGGGGGAAAAAATAGTGATTTTGTGCATGGAAAAGTATGGTTTCTGATGAGGACACAGCAGGGCTTGTGACTGAAGGCCTGGTTTTTACGCCGGTGATTTGCACCGTGTTCTGAATGCTGACCTGAATGACCTAGGCGAGCCAGATCTCATCAGATCTTGGATGATCGTAGTTTGTGCTTGGATGGGAGACCCCCAAAGGGGCTCAGAGTCCCTACATAGAGGCAGGCAAAGGCAAACAATCCTTGAACATCTCTAAGTAAAATGAATCCAATAGATTTCCCCACCTGGTCTGGCTGGTTGGGCCACAGAAGGGCTTCCTGTTTGATGGCTACCTTCAGGTCCGCGGGCCCCTGCCTCTCTACTTTCCCCACTCTTTCTAAATAGAAAGATGAATTTGAAGACTGCGTCCATCTCACAACATCAAAATCGCCGACCGCGTTCCCGTCCTCATCCAACTGCATATCCCGCACGGAAGCATTGTAAAGGGGGGTGTTTTTCAAAAAACGATGAATCTAGAAGGGTGGTGAAAACACAACCAGTTAGGCTTCAGGAAACCAGGCCTTGAATTCGGCAGGAGCTCACAGGAGCGCAGCTCCTGAACCTTTCTGAGGGTTCCCCCTCCTCCTCCCCACCTATCTTGTCCATTGAACAGTAGGTGCAGCTGCATAACAGTCCCTGGATTAGGAGAGTGGGCAGCCAGCCACCAGGGGCTTTGCCACACCCCCAGCAGCCCTCAGTAACCCCTGCAGAAGCCCATGCCACCCTTTCTCCACTTCTTATGTGATTTTGAGCAGCGGGTGGCTTGCTGGCCTTTTGACTGTTGCGGGAGGGCAGCCAAGGAGTGCCCCAGGTCAGTGAGGCCTGCTTGGGCTGGCTGGATCTCTAGCCAGCCCAAGTAGGCCTCGCTCACCAAGGGCTCTCCTTTCTTGCATCGGGTTGCTTTCAGCTGGTGGGTGTAGGGTTGCCAAGTCCAATTCAAGAAATATCTGGGGACCTTGGGGGTGGAACCAGGAGACATTGGGGTGGAGCCAGGACCAAGGTTGTGACAAGCATAATTGAACTCCAAAGGGAGTTCTGGCCATCATATTTAAAGGGACCACACATCTTTTAAATCCCTTCTTTCCATAGGAAATAATGAAGGATAGGGGCACCTTCTTTTGGGGCTCATAGAATTGGACCCCCTGGTCCAATCTCTTTCAAAGTTGGAGGTTAGTTTGAGGAGAGGCACTGGATGCTATACTGAAAATCTGGTGGCTCTACCTCAAAAAGCAGCCCCCCCCCCAGAGCCTCGGCTACCAGCAGATCAATTCTCCATTATTGCCTACGGGAATAAGTCTCCATAGGGAATAATAGAGTTGCCAGCAGACATTCCCCTCCCCCCCCCCCCCCGCTTTCTGATGATCCTGAAGCGGGGGGACGGCCTCCAATCCAGGGGATCCCCTGCCCCCACTGGGGGATTGGCAACCCTAGGTGGGGGGAGGTGGCGTATGCTAACGAGTTATGCTAATGAGCGCCACCACCTATTTTTCCACAAAACAACCCCTGCAGAAAACTATATTAGACATTAAAAGGATTGGTGATTTAGAGCTCCTGTCTCAGTATCCGAGCTTTACTGTTTGGTAATACTGGCAGCTTCCGGCAGGGCTCTTTTTCTAGCAGAAGCTCCTCTGCATATTAGGCCACGCCCCTCTGATGTAGCCAATCCTCCAAGAGCTTACAGGGCTCTTCTTACAGGGCCTACTGTAAACTCCAGGAGAATTGGCTACATCAGGGGGTGTGGCCTAATATGTAAAGGAACTCCTCCAAGAAAAACAGCCCTGCGCGGCGGCAGGGTGATGGAGAAATGAACCCAAACGGCTCCATTTTGTGCGCCTTAAAATTTCAAATCTTTGTACGTCCCGAATTCCAGAACCCTGCCTGAATTCTACTAACGTCATAAATGCTGCTAACATGATTTAGGAGATGTTACGTTAAGTACACGCCTGCTTGAGGTAGATCTAGTGCTGTACTCAATATGATAAACCAGGGGTGGCCAACGGTAGCTCTCCAGATGTTTTTTTTTGCCTACAACTCCCATCAGCCCCAGCCGTTGGCCATGCAGGCTGGGGCTGATGGGAGTTGTAGGCAAAACAACATCTGGAGAGCTACCGTTGGCCACTCCTGTGATAAACATTCGCCTGGTGCTATTTGTTCTGAGTATGGCTGCCAAACCCCAAGTCCAGCCGGGGGTTCTCCTGCCCGGGAGGTTCTGAACCCGCCGGCCTACATTGGTCTGGCGGGGAGAACCTCTCCCTACGCTGCCTGCATGATGACACCACCCGGAAGTGACGTCATCGCGCCAGCGACGTTGCTCAGTGGCCACTCTAGGCATTTCCAGGAAAACTCTATGGTTTTTCCGGATGCTCTAGACATTTGGGAGGTAAAACTCTATGGTACAATAGGTTGGGCTGGGCCATTTCAGGCCGGGCCATGTATATACCTATTTAAGATTAGGTAGCAGAAATATAAACTTTATAATATGGAGCAGAGGGTCCCTCAGTGGCTATTAGCCACAGTATATTATTAGAACTGTCTGGGGCAGTGATGCTCTGTATTCTTGGTGCTTGAGGGGGGGCAGAGTGGAAGGGCTTCTAGACCCGCTTGTGAACCTCCTGATGGCACGGATTTTTGGGGGTTTTTTGGCCGCTGTGTGACACAGTGTTGGACTGGATGGGCCATTGGCCTGATCCAACAAGGCTTCTCTTATGTTCTTATAAAGGACACAGACATATTTTTTAAAAAAAATTAAAACATGCTTAAAATGTCAGCATTCATTGGTCTTAAAGATGCTTTCTTTGTATTTCTCTCATGGGGTCTAGGGAATTTGGCAAAGAAAACTGTGGCTCTTTCCTTCCTTTCCCAGGGGGTGGGGGGAGGAGCCTCAGGCAATAGAAGGGGGAGAGGCTTGACTCAGTAGCTCTGCTTGTGGTTGAGAGAGCCTGGAAAAGCAAGCTCTCCCTCCCCAAGGGAGGAGCTTCAGCCAATGAAGAAAATAGAGACTTTGCTCTGTAGCTCCTGTGCGATCGAGCAAGCTTGGCAAAGCGAGCTGTTATGCAGAAGGAAGCAAGAGAGAGAGAGAAGGAAGCAGATGACAGCCAGTTGCTCAGGAGCCTAATAGGAGTCCTCTGGGGCCCTGATTTGGCCCCGGGGATGCATGTTCGACACCCCCGCTCTAAGCTGTGGAGTCCTGTGAGCAAAAATTCTACCATGAGCTACTGGCATTAAAGTCGTGAGCTACTGCTTAAATTAGTTTGCTCTGCGGCCATCCTTCCTGAGGTAAGACAAAAATGTGTTAGCCAGAGGCTAAAAATCTGTGAGCTCGCTCACACTAACTCAGCTTAGACGGAACACTCCTCACCACCAGTTTTATTTATTTATTTGATCCTTTTACACTCTGCCTTTTGCCTCAGCTTAGATCCTTCTCTCCTCCATTTTATCGTCACAACGATCCTGTAAGGGCAGTTAGGCTAGATACAGTATCTCGGGTCCTTGCTGCTGCCGCCGTCCCCTTGGTTGGGGAGGGGCAAATAGATAGCCTCGCCTAGGGCTCCAAAAAGCCTGGCACCGACCCTGCATGCAAAGGAACCCGGTTTTTACTAGCTTTTCTGCCTGAGGAGCCAATGGGCATAAGAACATAAGAGAAGCCATATTGGATCATGCCAGTGGCCCATCCAGTCCAACACTCTGTGTCACACAAGAACATAAGAGAAGCCATGTTGGATCCGGCTAGTGGCCCATCCAGTCCAACACTCTGTGTCACACAAGAGCATAAGAGAAGCCATGTTGGATCAGGCCAATGGCCCATCCAGTCCAACAGTCTGTGTCACATAAGAGAAGCCATGTTGAATCAGGCCAGTGGCCCATCCAGTCCAACACTCTGTGTCACATAAGAACATAAGAGAAGCCCTGTTGGATCAGGCCAATGGCCCATCCAGTCCAACACTCTGTGTCACACAAGAACATAAGAGAAGCCATGTTGGATCATGCCAGTGGCCCATCCAGTCCAACACTCTGTGTCACACAAGAACATAAGAGAAGCCATGTTGGATCAGGCCAGTGGCCCATCCAGTCCAACACTCTGTGTCACATAAGAACATAAGAGAAGCCCTGTTGGATCAGGCCAATGGCCCATCCAGTCCAACACTCTGTCACATAAGAACATAACAGAAGCTCTGTTGGATCCTGCCAGTGGCCCATCCAGTCCAACACTCTGTGTCACACAGTGGCCAAAAAAACCAAGCACCATCAGGAGGTCCACCAATTGGGCTAGAAGCCCTCCCACTGTTCCCCACCCCCCACCCCCCGAGCACCAAGAATACAGAGCATCACTGCCCCAGACAGAGTGTTCCATCAATATGCTGTGGCTAATAGTCACTGATGGACCTCTGCTCCACATGCTTAGCCAATCCCCTCTTGAAGCTGTCTATGCTTGTGGCCGCCACCACCTCCTGTGGCAGTGAATTCCACGTGTTAATCACCCTTTGGGTGAAGAAGGACTTCCTTTTATCCGTTCTAACCCGACTGCTCAGCAATTTCATTGAATGCCCACAGGATATCTAGCACAAGGTCTTATGAGTGAGAGATTTTTCTCCACTCATAAGACTTTGTGTTAGATACTCTGTAAAGAAGAACAGTTGAGAGCCTGTTGATTGTACAAACCTTTCCTCCTGGATGAAGACGTCATCACATTGAAACGTGTAGAATATGCTGCTATCTACGTAGAGGGCTGTTTGGAACATCTGCTCCGTTTGGAATATTCTATGAATGGACTTTTGTCATTATTCTAGCACTTTGTTTGAGTTCACAGTTTTGATGCAATTGTGAAGAAATATTGTTTATATTTATTGGAAATTGATGGAATTATTTATGAATTGTACATTAACTGTATGTGAGATTTATTACATTAAGTGCATTCATTAGTAATTTTGCACAGATTTTGACTTGATTGGACATCTGAGACCACGGCAACATCTAAAGACAAATTAACAGGCCTCATTTTGGGCAGGAGCTCACAGGAGTGGCGCTCGGGAAATTTTATTTTATTGTGCTCTTTCTTTATTAAACCTTTATTTTATTGTGCTCTTTTTAAATTAGACCTCCCCCTCCCCCAAAAAACTTGCTTCTTGGCTCCACTGTTCAAACCCCCTGTGAGAAGTTTGCTGAACTCTAAGATTTGACAAACTTTCTAATATTTTCCCACACACACATGCAAAAAAAAGGGGTGGGGGGATAGCCAAAACACATAAAGCAGACAGATGGAAATCTTCCTCATGCCACTGTGGCCACATAGGAGAAAGTAAGTTAAAAAGTATTCTGGGAGTAAGGTTTTACTATGACAATTAAAATTTCAAGGAGCATATTAAAGCAGATGCTGAGCCAATATAATTTAGTACACCCTCTAGTGATATTGCGGCCCCGGGGCGCAGAGTGGTAAAGCAGCAGTACTGCAGTTCTGTGATCTGAACTCTCTGCTCATGACCTGAGTTCGATTCTGGCGGAAGCTGGATTCAGGTAGCTGGCTCAAAGTTGACTCAACCTTCCATCCTTCCGAGGTCGGTCAAATGAGTACCCAGCATGCTGTGGGGGGGGGGGTGTAAAAAAGACTGGGGAAGGCAATGGCAAACCACCCCTTAAAATGTCTGCCGTGAAAACGTTGTGAAAGCAACGTCACCCCAGGGTCGGAAACGACTGGTGCTTGCCCGGGGGACCTTTCCTTTCCTTTCCTGGTGATATCAGCGGTGTGTGGCATATGCAAATGAGCTATGCCAATAAGTTGTGATAATGAGCTCCAGCATCTCTTTTTTCTACCAAACGACCCCTGCAAATTAATATTACGGTTTCACAACATTAATTTTTCAATTCAACTTATTTAAGAGGGGAAAGGAATACCTGCCATGGCTGAAGCCTCTGCCAGCGGATGTGATTCCTGACTAACTTTGATTTCTGGGAGTACGCCACGTGTAAGGCCTCTGCTACTGCCTGGATGGCACTGGAAGTATAGAAGTTGTCTATAGAAAGGATATTTTTGGCCTCACGCTGAGAAAGAGTCTTCGGGTCTCTTTCTCTTTCTCTGCATCTTCGTTGTGCTTTCACCGTCAGCGAAGGTTTGTTGTCGTGGCAACTAAAGCCTTTCCTCCCAACACTCGAAGCCAGGTCCATATATTTTGTCTGTACATCTTTGTGAGTAGTGAGCGAAAAAACCCCATGGGTCAGAGGAGAAGTTGCGACACTTAAAAAAGTATCTCTGACCTTTATCATCCGCAAGGCCACGATGACCCAGACCTTCTTGGCGTAGGGCCATATCCACCTTCTAAAGGACCCGTCTACAAAGGAGAGGATATCTCCGAAAGCGCCGGATTCCTTATAAAAAATTAACACGGAGACGTTTCTCCACAAGCGGAACGCGTCGGAGGAACGGAGGAAGTTTTTCATACTTGGAAGAGCGGTTGTTACCGGGATGCTCAGGGAGAAGGCAACGCAAATACCATTACGATTGACCAGAGGCGGAAAGATTCTCATGAACTGGTTTCCGTTTTCAGTGTCTGTAGCAAAGAGACCGATCCACGTCCATCGGAAATGCAGGAGCAGTTGGGCAATCCCCAGGTAATGTTTTTCTGGGTCTGGACCCATCTGGTAGAAAAAAGGGAACTGAGTGGGATCTTGAAGAACATGGGAAGTAAGCCCATAACTGACCTAGGAAGGAAAGGGAGAGATGAGAAGGGGACCTGTGGAAAACAAGGATTCTTTGGTGTGTGTTCAGCGCTTCTTTGTGCTTTTCTTCCGAGTTGGGGAAAGCTTGGAGACTATTTAAAACTATAATCCTAGAAGCTCAGATAAAATACATAGCACAAGTTAGGAAAGGCAAAAACAGGCATAAGAAAAGGCCTGCATGGTTTACAAACAAAGTAATGGAAGCTGTAAAAGGTAAGAAGGACTCCTTTAAGCGGTGGAAAACCAGTCCAAGTGAGATTAATAAAAGTGAACACAGGCTGTGGCAAATCAAATGCAAGACTGTGATCAGGCGGGCAAAAAGAGACTATGAGGAGCATATTGCAAAAAACATAAAGACCAACAATAAAAATTTCTTCAAATATATTAGAAGTAGGAAACCAGCCGGGAGGCAGTGGGGCCCTTGGATGACCATGGCGTAAAAGGATTACTGAAGGAGGATAGGGAAATGGCTGAGAAGCTGAATGCATTTTTTGCCTCCATCTTCACTGTGGAAGATGAGAACTTTTTGCCCACCCCAGAACCACTAATTTTGGAAGGGGTGTTGAAAGACCTGAGTCAGATTGAGGTGACAAAAGAGGAGGTCCTACAACTGATAGACGAATTAAAAACTAATAAGTCACCGGGTCCGGATGGCATACATCCGAGAGTTCTGAAAGAACTCAAAGTTGAACTTGTGGATTTTCTAACAAAAATCTGTAATCTTTCATTGACATCTGCCTCTGTTCCTGAGGACTGGAAGGTAGCAAATGTCACCCCCATCTTTAAAAAGGGTTTCAGAGGAGATCCGGGAAATTACAGGCCAGTCAGTCTGACTTCAATACCGGGAAAGTTGGTAGACACCATTATCAAGGACAGAATGAGTTGGTACATTGATGAACACGAGTTATTGAGGAAGACTCAGCATGGGTTCCGTAAGGGAAGATCTTGCCTCACTAACTTGTTACAGTTCTTTGAGGGGGTGAACAAACATGTGGACAAAGGAGACCCAATAGATGTTGTTTACCTTGACTTCCAGAAAGCTTTTGATAAAGTTCCTCATCAAAGGTGCCTTAGAAAGCTTGAGAGTCATGGAGTAAAAGGACAGGTCCTCTTGCGGATCAAAAACTGGCTGAGTAATAGGAAGCAGAGAGTGAGTATAAATGGGCAGTCTTCGCAGTGGAAGACAGTAAGCAGTGGGGTGCTGCAGGGCTCGGTACTGGGTCCCATGCTCTTTAACTTGTTCATAAATGATTTAGAGTTGGGAGTGAGCAGTGAAGTGGCCAGGTTTGCGGATGACGCTAAATTGTTTAGGGTGGTAAGAACCAGATAGGATTGTGAGGAACTCCAAAGGGATCTGTTGAGGCTGGGTGAGTGGGCGTCAACGTGGCAGATGCGGTTCAATGTGGCCAAGTGCAAAGTAATGCACATTGGGGCCATGAATCCCAGCTACAAATACAAGTTGATGGGGTGTGAACTGGCAGAGACTGACCAAGAGAGAGATCTCGGGGTCGTGGTAGATAACTCACTGAAAATGTCAAGACAGTGTGTGTTTGCAATAAAAAAGGCCAACGCCATGCTGGGAATTATTAGGAAGGGAATTGAAAACAAATCAGCCAGTATCATAATGCCCTTGTATAAATCGATGGTGTGGTCTCATTTGGAGTACTGTGTGCAGTTCTGGTCGCCGCACCTCAAAAAGGATATTATAGCATTGGAGAAAGTCCAGAAAAGGGCAACTAGAATGATTAAAGGGCTGGAACACTTTCCCTATGAAGAAAGGTTAAAACGCTTGGGGCTCTTTAGCTTGGAGAAACGTCGAATGCGGAGTGACATGATAGAGATTTACAAGATAATGCATGGAATGGAGAAAGTAGAGAAAGAAGTACTTTTCTCCCTTTCTCACAATACAAGAACTCGTGGGCATTTGATGAAATTGCTGAGCAGACAGGTTAAAACGGATAAAAGGAAGTACTTCTTCACCCAAAGGGTGATTAACATGTGGAATTCACTGCCACAGGAGGTGGTGGCGGCCACAAGCATAGCCACCTTCAAGAGGGGGTTAGATAAAAATATGGAGCAGAGGTCCATCAGTGGCTATTAGCCACAGTGTGTACATAATTTTTTTTGGCCACTGTGTGACACAGAGTGTTGGACTGGATGGGCCATTGGCCTGATCTAACATGGCTTCTCTTATGTTCTTAAAGGATCAAGTAGAAATGGTCGTGTGAAGGTCTTGTCCCTGGCACCTCCAGCTAAAAGGATCAAGTAGTATTCTCACAATTTTTATTGCTTAATCTCACAATTAAAAAAAAAAATCAAAATACAAACAAAAACCTGTAAATTAAAAATGTTAATACCTTAATGTTTCTTCATTTCTCCTACAATTATCTGTTTTTTAAATTTGGCGGGGGGGATGACCAAGTGGGCAGCTCACTTAAGGCAGTGGTCCCCAACCTTTTTGGACCTGGGACCAGTTTTGTGGAAGACAATTTTTCCATAGACCGGGGTGTGTGTGTGTGTGATGGTTTCTGAATGATACAATTGTGCGCTTTATTTCTATTAATTTGGTGTGGTGGTTAAGTGTGCAGACTTATCTGGGAGAAATGGGTTTGATTCCCCACTGCATAGCTCTCGCAAGAGTTATCCTTTTCAAAGGCAGCTTCTGGGAGAGCTCTCTCAGCCCCACCCAACTCATTGGGTGTCTGTTGTGTGTGTGTGTGGTGGGGGGGGGGAGGTAAAGGAGATTGTGACCATTCTGAGATTTGGAGTGGAGGGTGAGATATAAATCCAGTGTTGTCATATTATTATCACTACATTGTAATATATAATGAAATAATTATACAACAAGACGTGGTTGCTAACTGGCCACAAACCGGTACCGGTCCCCGACTCGGGGGTTGGGGACCCCTGACCTAGGGCACCAAAAACCCTTGCAGTGGCCCTGGTCCAGAAACAATATGGAAGAGAAGTTGTCCTGAATTACCAGGATCATAGTAGCCTAGATCTTGCACCTTTTCCAGTGTGAGGAAAAGGGAACTGCAGGATGGGTCAATGATGGTTCCCAGTTGAGACAGTTGAAGGGAACTCTTTGACGTGTTAACTATGAAACCATGTTCTTGTAGGAAGAGGAGTGTGAACTAAGTGTCCCATATGTATTTGGAGAGGCTGCTGGACCTGATGAGAAGGGTGTCCAAGTATTTGTTGTTGTTCAGTTGCACAGTCGAGTCTGACTCTTTGCAACCCCATGGACAAAGACACGCCAGGCCCTCCTGTGTCTTCCACCTTCCTCCAAAGTCTGGTCAAATTCGTGTTTGTTACATCAGTAATGCTGTCCAGCCATCTCATCTTTTGCCGTCCCCTTCTTCTTTTGCCTTCTGTCTTTCCCAGCATCAGGATCTTCTCCAGGGAGTGCTCCCTTCTCATTGGGTGGCCAAAGTATTTGAGCTTCAGCTTCAGTATCTGACCTTCCAGGGAACAGTCTGGGTTGATTTCCCTTAGGACTGACTGATTTGATCTTCTTGCAGTCAAAGGGACTCTCAAGAGTCTTCTCCAGCACCACAGCTCAAAAGCATCTATTCTTCTGCGCTCATCTTTTGCCGTCCCCTTCTTCTTTTGCCTTCTGTCTTTCCCAGCATCAGGGTCTTCTCCAGGGAGGGCTCCCTTCTCATTGGGTGGTCAAAGTATTTGAGCTTCAGCTTCAGCATCTGACCTTCCAGGGAACAGTCTGGGTTGATTTCCCTTAGAATTGACTGATTTGATCTTCTTGCAGTCCAAGTGTTGGAGATACATGAAAATTCAGAGGTGTGCAGTGGCAATAATTGGAGGCGAGGCTTAAGCTTATCAAAACAAAAAGTTTATTAGAAAACATCAGGATAAGGTACTTGGGATAAAAGAAATACAACTTATCTTACTAGCATGGCTAACTACATCTGATCTCTACATGGCTACGATTTACAACCCCTTTGTCTGGCTAGCCATGACAGGAAAAAGAGAATTCAGTTTGCATACAACAACAAAGCTTTTCATACCTAGTGTGCTTTCTGACCAATACTATGTTTACATGTTCCCCAGGTTTAGAAGACTCAGTTCACAATTGGGTTTAGGTTACAATGCATCACTTTCTCTGTCAGGTAAACAAACATTAACTCGATAATGGCTGGGATGTAAATAACTTGTATTCCAGCACCAAGGAACTCTCAAGATTCTTCTCCAGCACCACAGCTCGAAAGCATCTATTCTTCTGCGCTCATCTTTTGCCGTCCCCTTCTTCTTTTGCCTTCTGTCTTTCCCGGCATCAGGGTCTTCTCCAGCGAGTGCTCCCTTCTCATTGGGTGACCAAAGTATTGGAGCTTCAGCTTCAGCATCTGACTTTCCAGGGAACAGTCTGGGTTGATTTCCCTTAGGACTGACTGATTGGGTCTTCTTGCAGTCCAAGGGACTCTCAAGAGTCTTCTCCAGCACCACAGCTCAAAAGCATCTATTCTTCTGCGCTCGGCCTTCCTTACGGTCCAACTCTCACAGCCATACATTACTACTAGGAATACCATCGCTTTGACTTTACGGACTTTTGTTGGCAGGGTGATGTCTCTACTTTTTATTATACTGCCCAGGTTCGCCATCGCTGTCCTCCCAAGGAGCAAACGTCAGTATGGATGGACATAAATCCCCTGGTGCCTGAGGTGGACTACAGGGTTTACGAGAATCTTGGTACAGGCCCTGGGAGCCTTGGAAAGTCCAAAAGGAAATGCCCGGCATTGGAAACATGATCTCATGTATTTTCCTTGTTTGGTGAGAAAGCTGTTTTTACTGTCTCGTTTTTTATCTTGAAACTGGAGTTCCTTGGAAAACTTTCTGATCTCAGAGTCAAGATGGCACATACGCACCAGCTACACGAGTGGAGTACTGAGTCAGGTTCAAGGTTTTGGTGTTGACCTTGAAGGCCATGAGTGGTCTGAGACTCATATATCTTTGGGACCGTCTCCTCTGGTGGGAGAGAATACCTTCACTGAGAATAACTTACTGGTGATGCCCAGCCCCAGATATGTCCTCATCCAGGGCCTTCTTGCCGAATACCATCAGGGCCCCATGAGACTGAATGCAGTTCTGTCAGGCCTATAAAGCAGAGACGTTTCACCAGACTTTGGGTTGATGACAGCAGCAGTTGTTATCATAAACAATATAAGATAACCACCAGAAGCAATAAAACTTTCACGCAAAGCATATAAATATGCATATTTAGTGAGATTAAACAAAAACAGAAATAAGGAACACTGAACATTCTTGAAATTTTCCCCACAAAGTCTCTCAACAGCCACAAAGAATGATAGCCTCTTCAAACAGGACTTCATGAAGAGATGGGTGAAGTCTTTAATTTTTTAGTGTTCCACTCGTGATGGTGTGGAGAGAATAAGGAACCGCTTTTAAAAGGACTCCTCACGGTTTCAATAGTTAGCTCTTCCTCAGCCTCTTTCTCCTGACATTACACGGAGCCACAGCTCTACTCTTTACAACATGGATCCACGCATGCTCTAATTTGCTGCTGCCAGCTCTGCATGCGTGGATCCATGTTGCAAAGAGTAGAGCTGTGGCTCCGTGTAACGTCGGGAGAAAGAGGCTGAGGAAGAACTAACTATTGAAACCCCTATTTACACGCTTTGTGTGAAAGTTTTATTGCTTCAGGTGGTTATCTTAATATTGTTTATCTTCACACCGGCTCCAGCTGTATTTACTATCACAGTTGTTATCATGGCTGGCACTCTCCCCCCTACCCTTCTATTTTCAGGGCTTTTGGGGTAGCAGGAACTCCCTTGCATATTAGGCCACACACTAGGGTTGCCAATCCCCAGGTGGGGGCAGGGGATCCCCCGGTTTGGAGGCCCTCCCCCCGCTTCAGGGTCATCAGAAAGCGGGGGGGAGGGGAGGGAAATGTCTGCTGGGAACTCTATTATTCCCTAGGGAGATTTATTCCCATAGAAAATAATGGAGAATTGATCCATGGGTATCTGGGGCTCTGGGGGCGGGGCTGTTTTTTGAGGTAGAGGGGCCAAATTTTCAGTATAGCATCTAGTGCCTCTCCCCAAAATACCCCCCAAGTTTCAAAAATATTGGACCAGGGGGTCCAATTCTATGAGCCCCAAAAGAAGGTGCCCCTATCCTTCATTATTTCCTATGAAAGGAAGGCATTGAAAAGGTGTGCCATCCCTTTAAATGTGATGGCCAGAACTCCCTTTGGAGTTCAATTATGCTTGTCACAGCCTTGATCTTGACTCCACCCCTAATGTCTCCTGGCTCCACCCCCAAAGTCCCCAGATATTTCTTAAATTGGATTTGGCGACCCTACCACACACCCCTGATGCAGCCCATCCTCCAAGAGCTTACAGGGTTCTTAGTACAGGGCCTACTGTAAGCTCTTGGAGGATTTTCTACATGAGGGGTGTGTGACCTAATATGCAAAGGAGTTCCTGATACAAAAGAAGCCATGATGATGATGATGATGATGATGACGACACACCACTGCTGGCTGTTCTGTGAGAGGATGGGAAGGAGAGGAATTTAACATTGTAAGGATAAGCCTGAAAAGCAAATGAATGCTTTTTTTTTTAAAGAAAGAGAAATGCTCAAAGGCCATCTCAAACAGATGGCATGTCTTTCTGAGAAGTAAAGTTCCACACACCCTCAGCCACTTCTTTTGATATGTCTCTCTCCAACCAGTTGTGTTCAACTGAACAAAGTCTACTGAAGGTCTTTTCTGCGTAGAGGTTACAGCAGCTGACACGCGGTGGGGGTGGCTGTTTCCAACTGTAGTATGAGAAACAAAATCTATTGCAGGTGCATCTGCACAGAGCCAGTTTGGTGTAGTGGTTAAGTGCGTGGACTCTTATCTGGGAGAACCAGGTTTGATTCCCCACTCCTCCACTTACAGCTGCTGGACTGGTCTTGGGTCAGCCATAGCTCTGGCAGAGGTTGTCCTTGAAAGGGCAGCTGCTGTGAGAGCCCTCTCAGCCCCACCCACCTCACAGGGTGTCTGTTGTGGGGGAGGAAGGTAAAGGAGATTGTAGGCCGCTCTGAGCCTCTGTCCTTGAAAGGGCAGCTGCTGTGAGAGCCCTCTCCAGCCCCACCCACCTCACAGGGTGTCTGTTGTGGGAGAGGAAGAGAAAGGAGATTGCAGGCCGCTCTGAGCCTCTGTCCTTGAAAGGGCAGCTGCTGTGAGAGCCTTCTCCAGCCCCACCCACCTCACAGGGTGTCTGTTGTGGGGGAGGAAGAGAAAGGAGATTGCAGGCCGCTCTGAGCCTCTGTCCTTGAAAGAGCAGCTGCTGTGAGAGCCCTCTCCAGCCCCACCCACCTCACAGGGTGTCTGTTGTGGGTTGAGAAGATATAGGAGATTGTAAGCCTCTCTGAGTCTCTGATTCAGAGAGAAGGGTGGGGTATAAATCTGCAATTATTCTTCTTCATCAACTGTGACCCTTAAGATGCGCAAAATATTGATAGGTAACAGAGTATTCATGTGGAAGGAAGTACAAAACTAAACACATTTAAACTGAACAGCCTTCCTCATTGGTCTGTAATGCCTAAAAATCCCGTTCCTTCATAAAATATGTATGTGTCAAATGAATACAAGGGAAAATATCAGTAATATAAACACAATATCAATATCCCAACAGACTACGGGACTAGATCAATTCATTCATTCCTTCTGTAAAAGAGGATGAGGAGACTTGGGCTACTTGAAATGTTACTATTACTCGTTTGATTTGTATACCTCCTAGCCAGGAATCTGCCTGAAGCAGCCTCCAAAGTAAAAAATAATAATAAAACCAAAATGTTAGTAGTGCTCTAAATCAGTAGCCCCCAACCTTTTTGGCACCAGAGACCATTTTTGTGGAAGACAATTTTTCCAAGGATCGGCAGAGGGGACAGCACTGGGTTTTTTGCCACCCCAGGTTGCCCCCCCACCTGCCCCCTGTCCCTGCCCCCCATGGGGGTCTTTAAATGGGGGGGGAGACTGGAGCTGTTTCTGCCACCTCCTCGCTAGGTGGCCAGGTGGCAGAAGGTCAGTCTGCCTCCCCCTCCCTTTTAAAGACCCCCCGCTGATCAGCAGGGGCCTATAAATAAGGGTGTAGGCTAAGGTCACAGCAGCGTTCCCCCTTCTGCCAGCCCAGGACCCAGGTGGATGAAAGAGGTGGTGTGGCCTTGCTCTGCAGCCCGGTTGCTAGTAGGCCACAGACTGGTACTGGTCCACGGACCGGGGGGGTTGGGGACCCCTGCTCTAAACAAAGGCAGAGGACTATTTTTGAGCAAGAGATAAGTGATCAGTGGTCCTTTCAGCGAAGCGGTCTCTTCCTCCAGAACGTCCGAGAGCTGGACATAGAATTTATGCGGAGCGATTGTTAGAATAGGAAGTCTAAGAGGAACTTCTTGGTCAAAGTAGTGTTGAAAGGTGAAAGATCAGTCACTAGGAACTGCTATATCTCACTCAAATCTTTCTCAGGCCAATGGGCCTTGAATGGTTGTGTGCTCTGGACCATATCGTGTGCAGTTGGCCCAGTTAGCCCTTTGTCAGTAAAAACGATGACATTTTCTTTTAAATGTGGACCATCCGACCAATGGAAACAGAGAGAATACCAAGAGGGCAGAGAGAAGGCATCCCCCAAGAAACCAGCTTCTCTGCAAGAGGCACCTATTTCTATGGTCTCCAGTGTGTCAGGAGGAGAGATGTGAAGACCAGGAAAAAAACCGGAAAAATTCAGGGAAAAACCATTCCCCCCCCCCCCCCCGTTTTTTTTTTCCTGAAGCCTTTTTTGGGTTTTTTCCGAAAATTGGAAAAATTGAAAGAAAAGAAAAGGAATTGATTATGGAATGTTTTATTTTAACACGATGAATAAAATATTTTAAGATGAGGTGTTCAAATATTTTCTAGATCTTTTCTAAAAAAATATGTATTAGATTGTTTTAATTTCATGTCAATTCATTGAGAGGAAATATGAATAATTGTTACTTCTGGATTTTTAAAAATTGTTTTGTGGAGGTTTTTTTTGTCTGTTCCACATAAGCTGTTCAGGAGAGTGTTGCTCCATTTGTTACAATTACAAATAAATATTATTTAAAAAGTAAATTCTCTTTGTAATAATGGTTTGGATACACTATATTTTTTAATATGCTAGTTGTGATAATTTCATGCCAAGTAAAATTATCCATAGACATATTTTATGTTCCTAAAGTAACAGAAGGACTCTCAATCTGGAAAAGAAAAGAAAAAAGTACTAATGTAGCATTTTTTTTTTCAATTTTTCTGAAAATTTCCATTTTTTTCCGGAAAAAAAGGGGGGAAACCTGGGTTTTTCTCTGAGCTTCAAAATTTCTGGAAATTTTGCATCTCTAGTCAGGAGCAAAACTAGGCATGGCCATGGGTGCCCACTTCCTCCTTGGCATCTCAGAGGAGACCCTTTTGCCCTCTACCTTTGCATTGGTACTATTTAAAGCCCTTTAAAGCCCTCTATGGTCAGGGGCCTGTCTATCTACGGGACCGCCTTTCTCCGCATGTTCCCCAGAGAGCACTGTGTTCAGGGACAAAAAAATCTACTGTCCATCCCTGGACCAAAGGAGGCTAGGCGGCGTTCGACAAAGGCTAGGGCCTTCTCGGTGGCAGCACCAGAACTGTGGAATGCTCTCCCGGAGGCCATAAGGGCCCTGCAGGATCTTTCTACTTTCCACCGGGCCTGCAAGACTGAACTGTTCCAACAGGCCTTTGATATCTAGCCGGAAGAGGACTGCCACCCCACATCATTGTAGAGTTACTATGTGATCGCCATCAGAAAAGAAGAACCCGCTTATATTGCAGTGGTACAGCACCACGAAATGGTTTTAAATTGTAACTATGTTTTATTAGTTTTAACTTGTAAATGTGAATGTTGCTAGCCGCCCTGAGTCCGCTTGCAGGGAGGGCGGGATAGAAATTTAAAGTAAATAAATAAATAAAATTGGTACTATTAATGGCCACGTGAAGGTCTTGTCCCTGGCACCTCCAGCTAAAAGGATCGAGAATATGGTCATGTGAAGGTCTTGTCCCTGGCACATCCACCTAAAAGGATCAAGTGGAAATGGCCATGTGAAGGTCTTGTCCCTGGCACCTCCAGCTAAAAGGATCGAGAAGAAAATTGGTACTATTAATATTCACGAATCAGAAAATGGAACATGTTTTATATCTTCTTTACTTGATGATTTGCAGTAGCTAAAATACTGAGTGGAAATATGCCGTTCTTGACGTCTCCAGAGAGGTTAAGCAAAATTCAAAGTTCGCATTCCGCTAACCGTTACCTGTGGGATTTTGTAGATGCCCGCCATATTTGCAATCTGGATGGAGATTTCGGGCCCCGTTCCTTCGACGATCACCGTCAGGTTCCTGTGATTTCGGCAGCGGTAGTTTGGGATGTTCTGCTTTCCTGTGGAGAGCAGGTCTAATAAGCCATCGGAAGTCATCCTCGCTTCAAAAAAGTTATCATAGATTTCGTAGCCCAGGGTGTGGTTGGGCAAGAGCCTGGGGTTCTGTCTGATCTCCCGAACGGTGATGAGGAAGGCGACGATGGGCTGGTAATCTGTAGCTGAAGAACTGCCAAGAGAAGGAACACATTTTCACTGAGTTTCCGGCTCAACATTAAGAGGAACTTCCTGACTGTGAGAGCGATTCCTCAGTGGAACAGGCTTCCTCGGGAGGTGGTGGGCTCTCCTTCCTTGGAGGTTTTTAAACAGAGGCTAGAGGGCCATCTGTTAAGAGCCCCGTGGCGCAGAGTGGTAAAGCTGCAGTACTGCAGTCGGAGCCCTCTGCTCATGACCTGAGTTCAATCCCAGCAGAAGCTGGTTCAGGTAGCCGGCTCAAGGTTGATTCAGCCTTCCATCCTTCCGAGGTCAGTAAAATGAGTAGCCAGCTTGCTGGGGGGGGGGGAAATGTAGATGACTGGGGAAGGCAATGGCAAACTGCCTGTAAAAAGTCTGCGGTGAAAACGTGAAAGCAACGTCACCCCAGAGTCAAAAACGACTGGTGCTTGCACAGGGGATTACCTTTATCTTTACTAGAGGAACATCTGACAGCAATGAAGATTCTGTGAATTTAGGGGGGGAGGTGTTTGTGAGTTTCCTGCATTGTGCAGGGGGTTGGACTAGATGACCCTGGAGGGCCCTTCCAACGCTATGATTCTATGAAAGTGGGCTCTCCTTCCTTGGAGGTTTGTAATCAGAGGCTAGATGGCCACCGGATAGCAATGAAGATCCTGTCAATTTAGGGTGAGGTGTTTGTGAGTTTCCTGCATTGTGTAGGGGGATGGACTAGATGACCCTGAAGGTCCCTTCCAACTCTAGGATTATATGAAAGTATCAGGTCACATCTCGGGGGATTTTTGCCCCCCACATAAAATAAACGTGTGGTTATTATATGAACCATGTTCTTTTTCTCTAATAGTGAGTGCTGTAATAAATAAATCAATAGTCAAAAGGTCCATTGAAAGAGCAACGTTCCAGAAGAAAGTTTTGATGCACAAGAAAGGATCATGTGGAGCAGACGGGGGGGAATCAGTTTGGAGATTTTCCTGGGAGATCGTTTCTCAGATAGGAAGCACAACACCTGTGTTCGCATCTGAAGAAGACTTTAGATTTCTACCCCACCCTTCTCTCTGAATCATAGTCTCAGAGCGGCTTACAAACTCCTTTATCTCCTTCCCCCACAACAGACACCCTGTGAGGTGGGTGGGGCTGAGAGGGCTCTCACAGCAGCTGCCCTTTCAAGGACAACTCATAAGAACATAAGAGAAGCCATGTTGGATCAGGCCAATGGCCCATCCAGTCCAACACTCTGTGTCACACAGTGGCCAAAATATACACACACACACACACACACACACACATATATATATATACACACTGTGGCTAATAGAGCTATGGCTAACCCAAGGGCACAGTCTGAGGAAAAATTGTCTTCCACAACCCTGGTTCCTGGTGCCAAAAAGGTTGGAGACTGCCGCCATACATTACTTAGAACAAAGCAAGAGTCAAGTTGCGCCTTTAAGACCCGGGGTCGTTTTGTAGAAAAATAGGTGGTGGATCTTATCCAGGGATTGTTATGCAGCTGCACCTACTATTCAATGGACAAGGAGGTGGAACTCTCAGAAGGAGGAGGAACTCTCAGGAGGAGGTGGAACTCTCAGAAAGGTTCAGGAGTTGCGCTCCTGTCAGCTCCCACTGAATCTGAGGCTTGTTTAAGGCCAACAAAGTTTTATTCTGAATGTTTCGTGTGCTAGAGGCACACTTCATCAGACAACGGGATGGAATGGCAAGCAGTCCTAAATAGATAGGAAGTGGGCAGTGAGTTAGTATGCAGAGCCGTGGAAATGTTTTTGAGCTGATTAAAAGAGTCACTTCTAATCTGCTAAAAAACCATTTCCATGACACTGCATATTAACTCACAGCCCGCTTTCTCTACATTCAGGACGCCTTGCCATTCCATACTATTGTCTGATGAAGTGTGCGTCTAGCACACGAAAGCTTACCTTCTGAGTAAAACCTTGTCGGTCTTAAAGGTGTCACTTAACCCTTGCTTTGTTTTACTGCTTCAGACCAACACAGCTGCCCGCCTGGGTCTATCTGCAGGCATTACTTACTGATTCTTTTTGGTGTAGGGAGGTCTGTCGAAAGGGATGAGATCCAGATAAATATGACGTGTGCCTACAATCCCCCCAACGATGAGATCTCCTCGACGGTAATAATTCAGTGGATCGTTCTCATCCTTGATCAGATTCAGTGGGCATTTGGCCTCCGGCCTCTGACAGAACACGTTGTGGGGCAGTAGCAGTAGCAGCAGCACCAGAACCAGCACCAGCATTCTGGATCTGGACCCTACAGCCTGTCGCCAGAGAGGCAGGTCTTCAGATCTGGAGGGGATGGCATCGAAGCACAGAGCGGCATCGTCCTCTCTGGCCTCAAACCCCAGCCCGGATGCTGGTTGTCACAGGAGATATTTATGCACCAGAAGACCGGATCGTATTTTGCTCCTGATTCTGATGTCATTGTTTTGAAGGCCTTTTCTGCAAGACTCCCTTGAGGAGGGACAGAAAAAGAAATCAACATGATGTTGATAATTATAAAGGGAAGAGTTGCTTATGCAACCTCCTGATGGACTTCAGCTGGGGAAAAATATGTCTGCAAGAACACCTGGGTTTTGGCCACTGTGAGACACAGAGCATTTGACTGGATGTATCATTAGCCTGAGCCAACAAGGCTTCTCTTATGTGACACAGAGTGTTAGACTGGATAGGCCATTGGCCTGATCCAACACGGCTTCTCTTATGTGCTTATGTGACACAGAGTGTTGGACTGGATGGGCCACTGGCCTGATCCAACATGGCTTCTCTTATGTTCTTATGTGACACAGAGTGTTGGACTGGATGGGCCATTGGCCTGATCCAACATGGCTTCTCATATTGTTCTTATGTGACACAGAGCGTTGGACTGGATGGGCCATTGGCCTGATCCAACAGGGCTTCTCTTATGTTCTTATGTGACACAAAGTGTTGGACTGGATGGGCCATTGGCCTGATCCAACAGGGCTTCTCTTATGTTCTTATGTGACACAGACTGTTGGACTAAATGGGCCATTGGCCTGATCCAACATGGCTTCTCTTACGTTCTTATGTGACACAGAGTGTTGGACTGGATGCGCCGTTGGCCTGATCCAACAGGGCTTCTCTTATGTTCTTATGTGACATAGAATGTTGTGCTGGATGGGCCATTGGCCTGATCCAACATGGCTTCTCTTATGTTCTTATGTGACACAGAGTTTTGGACTGGATGGGCCATTGGCCTGATTCAACATGGCTTCTCTTATGTTCTTATGTGACACAGAGTGTTGGGCTGGATGGGCCATTGGCCTGAGCCAACCCGGCTTCTCTTATGTTCTTATGTGACACAGAGTTTTGGACTGGATGGGCCATTGGCCTGATTCAACATGGCTTCTCTTATGTTCTTATGTGACACAGAGTGTTGGGCTGGATGGGCCATTGGCCTGAGCCAACACGGCTTCTCTTATGTTCTTATGTGACACAGAGTGTTGGACTGGATGGATCATTGGCCTGAGCCAACACAGCTTCTCTTATGTTCTTATGTGACACAGAGTGTTGGACTGGATGGGCCATTGGCCTGATCCAACAGGGCTTCTCTTATGTTCTTATGTGACACAGACTGTTGGACTGGATGGGCCATTCGCCTGATCCAACATGGCTTCTCTTATGTTCTTATGTGACACAGAGTGTTGGACTGGATGGGCCGTTGGCCTGATCCAACAGGGCTTATGTTCTTATGTGACATAGAGTGTTGTGCTGGATGGGCCATTGGCCTGATCCAACAGGGCTTCTTTTATGTTCTTATGTGACACAAAGTGTTGGACTGGATGGGCCATTGGCCTGATCCAACAGGGCTTCTCTTATGTTCTTATGTGACACAGACTGTTGGAATGAATGGGCCATTGGCCTGATCCAACATGGCTTCTCTTATGTTCTTATGTGACACAGAGTGTTGGACTGGATGGGCCGTTGGCCTGATCCAACATAGCTTCTCTTATGTTCTTAGAAGCCACCAGAGTGACTACATGTTATGAAATGAGTCAGGGAGAGCAGGAAAAAAAAGTCATGCTTTATCAGGGTCCATTCAACCCACATTCCAAGAAAACTGGTTTGAACTGAGATGAAAGATGACCTTGGCCTACTCTTAGTGAAGACATTCACCAGAACAGCTCTCAAAGACCTTGAATAATTCCTCCTGATTATACCTCAGTGGTTGTGCAGAGTAACTTGGCCAGCCCCAGAAGGAGAAATGGACTAGATGACCTGGAGGTCCCTTCCAACTCTATGATTCTATGATATGGTGATTGTCAGGGGAAATCCAGTTCTTATTGCTGCCCTACTCCCAAATGAAGCCGCTCTACAAAATGCCTGCATTAAAACGAGATTGTATTAATCACAATCTCAACCATACCAACTCCTCTCTTTGTGTTCCCAAAAAGTTGTACCCTGCCACAGACCAAGAACAGAATATTCCTCCCAGTTTGAAAGCCAATTTGGCATAGTGGTTAAGTGCGTGGACGCTTACCTGAAAGAACCAGATTTGATTCCTGCACTCCTCCACTTGCTCCTGCTGGAGTGACCTTGGGTCAATCACGAATCTGTCAGAGGTTGTTCTCTCAAGAGCAGTTTCTGTCCAAGCTCTCTCAGCCCAAGCTACCTCACAGAGTGTCTGTTGTGGAGAGGGGAAAGGAAAGGAGGTTTTAAGCCAAGGGTGTCGAACGCATTTGATATGAGGGCTGGATCTGACATAAATGAGACCTTGTCGGGCTGGGCTGGGCCATGTTGGGCCGGGCCATGTGTATACCTATTTAAGATTAGGTAGCAGAGATATATACTTTTTAAAGGACACAGACAAACGTTACTAAAGATTTTTTTTAAAGTTAAAATAAACGTGCTTAACATATTAACTCTTGTTGGTCTTAAAGGTGCTTTCTACTAAAGGCTGGTCTTAAAGGTGCTTTCTACTATTTTTTACTAAAATAAATAAATAACAATTCTTTGTATTTCTCCCATGAGATCCAGGGAACGGGGCAAAGGAAGCTCTGGCTCTTTCCCTCCCTCCCCAGGGGACCAGGAGGGGGAGGGGCCTCAGTCAATGGAGAAAACCAAGGTTTTGCTCTGTAGCTCCAGTGCGATTGAGCAAGCCTGGCAAAGCAAGCTGAGATGTAGAAGGAAGCAAGAGAGAGGGAGAAGGAAGCAGGCAAAAGCCAGTTGTTCGGGGGGGGCTGATAGGAGCCCACCGGGGGCCTGATTCGGCCCCTGGGACGCGTGTTTGACACTTCTGTTCTAAGCCATTCTGAGGTAGTGAAGTGTGGGATATAAATCCAGTCTCCTCCTCCTCCTCATTTCTAGGAGAGAAAGATGATGATGAAGAAGAAGAAGAGATGGGATTTATACCCTGCCCTTCACTTAGAGCCTCGGAGTAGCTTACAATCTCCTGTCAAGTCGACGGATTCAAGAATGAGCCAAAGTTGATACTAAGACTACATTTATTGATAACCGGTACTCTGGCGCAAGCCTCTAGCTTGCTAAGAATGAAACCAATACATTGATACATGGGTTTTAAGATACACTTCAAAAGCATTCCTACGGGGAAGGGGGGGTTTACAGGAGGAAACATTCACACATAACTACTAGATACTTTCACAGGCGATAGCTAGCCGGTGTCCTTGTATTATCATGCAAGGCTTCCTCCCACCTCAGGCCCTGAGAAGGCACCGACTATTTCCTTCACACCAGTTGCAAATCAAAATAAGAAAAGAGGGGAAGGGAAGTAACTAGGGTAGAACATTAGCAGCAGTGGATCCATTATGATTTTAACCAGGCCTATTGCTTAGGCCATGATCCCCCAGTCTTTAGTCAGAATTAGTCGATCTTGACACTTTCCCTTCCTCTCCCCACAACAGGCACCCTGTGAGAAGGTGGGGCTGAGAGAGCTCTGAGATAACTGCCGTTGAGACAACAGCTCTGAGAGAATGCGTCCTTCTTCATCATCTCTCAAGGATGTTGTTTGGTGCCACCTATAAATACTGATCTACTGATTCTGATTTAGCTTCGTGCCTAATAAAGTAGACGCCAAAGCGTGCATCACCCAGGCTAGCCTGATCTCATCCGATTTCAGAAGCTAGCTAGAGTTGCCCTGCTGAGTACTTGGATGGAAGACGACTGAGAAAGCCCAGAGTCATGATGCTCGGGCAATCATCTTCTGTTTATTTCTCGCCTTGCAAACCCTACCAGGGTTGCTCTAAGTCTTGAGAACTCGACAGCACTCTTCAGCACCACCAAGATGCCGAGAAACTTTCAGAGTTTTAGCGCACCAAAATGCTGACTTTCAAGGATCCATCTGAGTGGAAATCTACATCTCATGGGGAAAGCTCTCTGGAATTTGAGATATTTGCAGATCTGCTGTTTTATAGTACATGCCTGATGTCATTTGTTCTCAACCAGGTGTTTTTAGCTTGTGAATTGTAAGAGCCAGTTTGGGGTACTGGTTAAGTGCACAGACTCTTATCGAGGAGAACCAGCTTTGATTCCCCACTCCTCCACTTGCGCCTGCTGGAATGGCCTTGAGTAAGCCATAGCTCTGGCAGAGCTTGTCCTTGAAAGGGCAGCTGCTGTGAAAGCCCTCTCCAGCCCCACCCACCTCACAGGGTGTCTGTTGTGGGGGAGGAAGGGAAAGGAGATTGTAGACCGCTCTGAGCCTCTGTCCTTGAAAGGGCAGCTGCTGTGAGAGCCCTCTCCAGCCCCACCCACCTCACAGGGTGTCTGTTGTGGGGGAAGAAGATAAAGGAGATTGTGAGCCACTCTGAGATTCAGAGTATAGGGCAGATATATATCCAACTTCTTCTTCTTTCAAAAGCCCAGAATCATTTGGTGTTCTGGGTACTCTGAGTATGTGATAAACCCATGTTGGCTGTAGAAGAAAAGTAGTAGGAGGAGGAGGAGACGTAGATTGGATTTATACCCTGTCTTTCACTTAGAGTCTTCGAGCAGCTTACAATCTCCTTTCCCCGAGAGAGCTCTGAGTGAGAACTGCTCTTGAGATGAGAGAACTGTGGCTTGCCTAAGGTGACACAGCAGTTGCAGGTGGAGGAGTGAGGAATCACACCCGGTTCTCCCAGATAAGAGTCTCCATTCCAATGTCACCCCAGAGTTGGAAACGACTGGTGCTTGCTCCATATTTTTATCCAATCCCCTCTTGAAGCTGGCTATGCTTGTAGCCACCACCACTTCCTGTGGCAGTGAATTCCACATGTTAATCACCCTTTGGGTGAAGAAGTACTTTCTTTTATCCGTTTTAACCTGACTGCTCAGCAATTTCATCGAATGCCCATGAGTTCTTGTATTGTGAGAAAGGGAGAAAAGGACTTCTTTCTCTGCTTTCTCCATCCCATGCATCATCTTGTAAACCTCTATCATGTCACCCCGCAGTCGACGTTTCTCCAAACTAAAGAGTCCCAAGCGTTTTAACCTTTCTTCATAGAGAAAGTGTTCCAAACCTTTAATCATTCTAGTTGCCCTTTTCAGCACTTCTTCCAGTGCTATAATATCTTTTTTGAGGTGCGGTGACCAGAATTGTACACAGTATTCCAAATGAGACCACACCATCGATTTATACAGAGGCATTATGATACTGGCTGATTTGTTTTCAATTCCCTTCCTAATAATTCCCAGCACGGCGTTGGCCTTTTTTATTGCAATCGCACACTGTCTTGACATTTTCAGCGAGTTATCTACCACGACCCCAAGATCTCTCTCTTGGTCAGTCTCTGCCAGTTCACACCCCATCACCTTGTATTTGAAGCTGGGATTCTTGGCCCCAATGTGCATTACTTTGTAATACATCACTTGAAGAAGTTGAAAACCCAAACTCATTTGATATTCTGGTTACTCTGAGGTTGTGCCAAACCCATGTTGGCTGAAGAAGGAGGAGAAGATTGGATTTATACCCTGCCTTTCGCTTGGAGTGAAAGGCCCGCGGCTCTCCTTTCTAGCATCGGGTTGCTTTTCGCTGATGGGGGGCAGCATATGCTAATGAGTTATGCTAATTAGCTCCACCATCAATTTTTCTACAACACGACCCCTGCCATAAACTATCTAAAAATATCACAGGGGATATCATCAGACACCTTGGTGAAATCCAGGTATACTGTATCATCAACACGACCTGATCTACTGAGCTAGCAACATAATTCAAAATTGTGGTACTGGGGTGCTTTTTTTTTTTTACTAATCCCAAATCGATATGTTTGGTTGGGGAGTAAAACAGGGATTTTTGGGAAAGCCATAGAAGAAGAGCTTGGATTTATACCCTGCCCTTCACTTAGAATCTCAGAGGCTTACAATCTCCTTTCCTTCCTTCCTTTCAGAGTTGCTCTGCTCAACTAAAGGCTGAGTTTCTATCAGAGCTCTCTCACCCCCCCCCCCCCACCTCAGGAGAGCCAGTTTGGTGTAGTGGTTAGGTGTGCAGACTCTTATCTGGGAGAACCGGGTTTGATTCCCCACTCCTCCACTTGCACCTGCTGGCATGGTCTTGGGTCAGCCATAGCTCTTGCAAGAGTTGTCCTTGAAAGGGCAGCTGCCGTGAAAGCCCCAGAGGACAATAATTTATGCAGTTGCTCACAACATTAATGCCAGGAGCTCACAAAGTAGAATTTTTGCTCACAAGACTCTGCTTGATTCAGGAATTATTGCCTTAATTTTAATTTGGAATCCATCTTGACCTCTCTTCTTGAATAGAGAATGGTTAACACAGGGGTGTCGAACTCATTTCTTATGAGGGCTGGATCTGATATAAATGAGACCTTGGTGGGCTGGACAATGTTCGGTCAGACCATATGTGTACCTATTTAAAGGACACAAACACAATTAAAGATTTTGTTAAAAACTTAAACCATGCTTAAAATATTAGCACTCACTGCTCTTAAAGGCGCTTTCTTTGTATTTCTCCCATGGGATCCCGGGAACTGGGCGAAGGAAGCCCTGGCTCTTTCCTTCCTTCCCCAGGGGACCAGGAGTGGGAGGAGGCTCAGCCAATAGAAGGAATTGAGAGAGTCTGGGAAAGCAAGCTCTTCCTTCCCCCTCCTTCCCAAGGGCGGGGCCTCAGCCAATGGAGAAAATAGAGGCTTTGCTCCGTAACTCCTGTGCGATTGAGCAAGCCTGGCACAGCAAGCTGTGATGCAGAAGGAAGCAAGAGAGAGGGAGAAGGAAGCCAGTTCCTCAGGAGCCTGATAGGAGCCCTCCGATGGCCTGATTCAGCCTCCAGGCCAGAGGTTTGACACCCCTGGATTAACATGTCTTTTTGTTGTTGTTCAGTCGCACAGTCGAGTCTGACTCTTTGCGACCCCATGGACCAAGTCACACCAGGCCCTCCTGTCTTCCACCATCCTCTGAAGTCTGCTCAAATTCATGTTTGTTACATCAGTAACGCTGTCCAGCCATCACCTCTTTTGCCGTCCCCTTCTTCTTTTGCCTTCTGTCTTTCCCAGCATCAGGATCTTCTCCAGGGAGCGACCCCTTCTCATTGGGTGGCCAAAGTATTGGAGCTAGGTACATCTATATAGCTCAAAATCCTTCCGTGATATTTTATTATATGTATGTAAGTATCTGTGCTCGCTTATAACTTGTTTCCATAAGATTAATTAATTGTATATGCATATTGATATTGATAATTACTTGTTTACTTCAAAATTCATAAATATATTACATGGAAGTCTTTAAAGTAGCACCTAATTCCTGTTTACGTTTGCTGCACCTGCTTCATACAGCAACCCACCTGGGAATTGAATGTCTCAGGTTTTTGCTTTGATGAAGTTCTTCCCTCAGCAAGCTTCAGGCCAAGCCCTTTGCCCGCTGGCTGACCTGCGTCAAAGTGGTGTCAAAGTGTGGAATCCCTTTAGGGAATTCTTTAAAAACATATTTTCTCTAGCCTCTCGCCTCCCCCGTGACGCCACGCCTTGTAGCATCTGAGGTCCAGCAGAGGTGATTTCCTTATAACGATCCGTGAAGATGATTTCTTCTCTCCAAAGCTCGAGGGATTTTTTTGCCAGAGGTCACAGAAGCCAAGAAATCATCAACATCAGAACGAAGACGGCACGATTTATTTTGCACAGTTGAAGTAAATTGGTGCGCAACTTTGGGCAAAACGTTAAAAGTGAGAAATAAATCGAAACAAAACAAATGTGTTTATTACAAAGCGCACTGAAGCTCTACTTTAAAAACACATTCCGCCCTTGAAGCAGTGAATATTTGACCTAACAAGTCCGGAATCTATAGCAGAGGTCCCCAACCCCCAGTCTGTAGACCGGTCCCAGTCTGTGGCCTGTTAGCAATCGGGCCATGAGTTGCATAATTATTTCATTATATATTACAATAGAAGAAGAAGACATTGGATTTATATCCCGCTCTCCACTCTGAATCTCAGAGAGGCTTACAATCTCCTATATCAGGGGTGGCCAACGGTAGCTCTCCAGATGTTTTTTTTTGCCTACAACTCCCATCAGCCCCAGCCAGCATGGCTGATGGCTGGGGCTGATGGGAGTTGTAGGCAAAAAACATCTGGAGAGCTACCGTTGGCCACCCCTGCCCTAAATCTTCCTCCCCCACAACAGACACCCTGTGAGGCGGGTGGGGCTGAGAGAGCTCTCCCAGAAGCTGCCCTTTCAAGGACAACTCTGCGAGAGCTATGGCTTACCCAAGGCCATTCCAGCAGCTGCAAGTGGAGGAGCGGGGGAATCGAACCCGGTTCTCCCAGATAAGAGTCTGCACACTTAACCGCTACACCAAACTAATAGAAATAAAGTGCACAGTTGTGTCATCCTGAAACCATTGTGCACCCCCGCAACCCTGCTCCGTGGAAAAATTGTATTCTACAAAACTGGTCCCTGGTGCCAAAAAGGTTGGGGACCGCTGATTTATAGGTCATGTTACAATTTGGTATCTCTCAGTTAAGAGCTTTGAACCAATAGAGCAGGACAAACAATTCAATATCTCTATTCAATTCAATAGCCTTGAACCACACGAAAACAGGACCAAACGTGTTACAGCTTCCAAGGCCTTCCTCAGCGGTCAAATCATTGTGTTATTGTATACATGCACACTATGACAACAAGTGTTAGCGTCTAGACAGCTTGATTATAGGGCATTCCGAATATTCTGTGTGGCAAGAGAATTAAGGTTGTACGAAAAGTTTTCTTAAAGCATTTAAGCGCACATGTCCAGGTAATGCAGATTCAATGCTCCCTCTAAGCGATGGAGTCTTGTGAGCAAAAATTCTGCTTTGTGAGCATCAAAGTTGTGAGCAAGCAATCTGGCATAAATTAGTTTGCTCTGAGGCCATCCTTCCTGAGCTAAGACAAATATGTGTGAGCCGGAGGCTAAAAAAATGGTGAGCTTGCTCACACTAACTCAGCTTAGAAGGAACACTGAGCAGATTCAATAACTCCTCCTGACCATGGCCATCTTCTTATCTACAGGAACCCGCAGTGGCTCACAATACAAACACAATAAAATGCAATAGAACAACGTTTGGATCCAGTGACACCTGCAAGACCAACAAAAGTTTTTTTTTTCAAGGTATGTGTTTTAAAGTTGCCACTGGACTCAAATTTTGTTCTACTGCTTCAAACCAGGCCAGCAGGGCTACCCGCCTGCATCTAACAATAAAATACACAAAAAAACCACAAATTAAAACTAACAGATAAAAATCGAAGGCAGACAACTAAAAACTAATTCAACACCATTGTAAGTAAAACTGTCTTTAGCTACCTCCTAAAAGTTGCGAGTAAGGGGGTCAGAGGCACCTCTCTGAGCCTTATTCCACAATCATGGGGCTACCACTGAAAAGGCCCTGTCTTGTGTATCCACCAGATGAGCTTCTTTGGTTGATGGAATAGTCAAGAAGGCGTTTTCCTGTGATCTTATTTCCTTGAAGAAATGTAAAGGAAAAAGATGTTCCCTCAGATACCCCGGTCCCAAGCAATGTAGGGCTTTAAAGGTCAAAACCAACGCCTTTAAATCATGCTGCTGTAGGCTGTAGTTTTCTATATCATTTCCCAGACTGCTCTCTATTTTCCACACTTCCATATTGCTTTTCCAAACAGAGTCAACATTATGGCCGCAGATCACGGACACCTGATGATGTTTAAGGAGACAGCTGGTGCTGAGTGTGGGGTCCCAGGGTCCTTTTGTCCTCTTTGAATAGCCATGTCCAAAGAGCAGCTGTGTAGTCACTTGTCTTCAGCTGGAAGAAATGCTGGAACTCAGTCACTGTCAAGGGTTACAAGAAAGAAAGGGGGCTGCTTTCAGGTTGTAACTGAGACTGAATTCTCACCCACTGCATGTGTTAATAACTCAGATAAGATTATCTTCTCCCCAATGACTTTTCAATGTGCTTCCACTTCCCCCCCCCCCCGCCCATATGCATTTCTTGGGGTTGCCAACTTCAGGTGGGGCCTGGAGATCTCCCAGAATTACAACACATGAATATATGAAGCTGACATATTGAGTCAGACCTCTGGTTTGTCAAAGTCAGTATTGTCTACTAGCACTGGCAGCAGCTCTCAGGATGAGGCCTTTCATACCTGTTCCTTTTGACTGGAGATTCTGGGGACCAGGGCTTTTTGTGTAGCAGGAACTCCTTTGCATATCAGGCCTCATACCCCTGATGTAGCCAACCCTCCAAAAGCTCACAGGGCTCTACGTACAGGGTCTCCTGTAAGCTCTTGGGAGGATTGGCTACATCAGGGGTGCGTGGCCTAATATGCAAAGGAGTTCCTGCTACACAAAAGGCCCTGCTTCTATCCCAACATCACTGATGATGACTGAAAACATACCTCGATTCTGGTAAAACTGTAGAATATGTCAAGAATCTTAAAGTCTCAAAGACTTCAGGGGACTTTCCATAAGTTGAGCATTGATATGGTTCCTCCCCTGTGTGGATTCTTTGATGAGAAGTAAGGTGTGAGCTCTGACGGAATTTCTTTCCACAGGCTGGGCATGAATATGGTTTCTCCCCGGTGTGGATTCTTTGATGGGAAGTGAGGCTGTCCTTCTGACTGAAGCTCTTTCCACACTCTGGGCACTTATACGGCTTTTCCCCAGTGTGGATTCTTTGATGGGAAGTCAGGCGTGAATTGTCAGTGTAGCATTTTCCACACCCTGAGCATTTGTATGGCTTCTCCCCTGTGTGGATTCTTTGATGCGAGGTAAGGTATGAGCTGCTACGAAAGCCCTTTCCACACTCTGAGCATTTATATGGTTTCTCTCCTGTGTGGATTCTTTGATGAGAAACAAGGCTTGAATTATGACTAAAGCTCTTTCCACACTCAGAGCATTTATATGGTTTCTCCCCAGTGTGGATTCTTTGGTGGGACTTAAGTTCTGACCTCCATACAAAGTCCTTCCCACAGTATGAACATTTATATGGTTTCTCCCCCGAGTGAATTCTTTGATGGGATGTAAGGTGTGAGTTGCGATGGTAACTCTTCCCACACTCTAAGCATTTATATGGTTTCTCTCCTGTGTGGATTCTTTGATGGGACGTGAGACTATCCTTCTGGGTGAAACCCCTTCCACACTCTAAACATTTATATGGTTTTTCCCCTGTGTGGGTTCTTCGATGATAAGTGAGGCGTGAACTGCAATTGAAGCTCTTTCCACACTCTGAGCATTTATATGGTTTCTCCCCAGTGTGCGTTCTTTGATGGTAGGTTAGAGTCTCCTTATGAGTGAAGCTCTTTCCACAGTCAGAGCATTTGTATGGTTTCTCCCCAGTGTGGACTCTTTGATGGGAAGTAAGGCTCTCTTTATGACTGAAGTTCTTTCCACACTCAGAGCACCGATATGGTTTGTCCCCTGTGTGGATTCTGTGATGGTTAGTAAGGCTGGTCTTCTTCCTAAAATTCTTTCCACACTCTAAGCATTGATATGGTTTCTCTCCTGTGTGGGTCCTTTCATGGGAAGTGAGTTGTCCCTTCTGAATGAAGCACTTACCACAGTCTGAGCATTTATACGGTTTCTCCCCAGTGTGGATTCTTTGATGCATAGTGAGGCTTTGCTTACAGGTGAAGCTCTTTCCACACGCCGAACACTTATACGGTCGTACCCCAGTGTGAATTCTTTGATGGGATGTAAAGTTCGAGTACCGATTGAAGCTCTTCCCACACTCTGAACATTTATGTGGCTTATTATCTGAGTCCACCCTTTCCTGTAAAATAAGATTGTTGTTCGGACTCCAGCTGTTCCTATACTCTGACGACAGTTGCTCCCTATTTCTTATTCTTTGAGAGGCACCAAGGTTTGATATACCAAATGGGATTTTTGAACATTCAGGGAATTTATTCCCTGTGTTTCCCCTACGGCTCTCTTTTTGGACTGGAATTTCATGGAAATTGGAACATTCAGAAGCAGTAGGATTCTTCCTCCTGTGCAGTTGGGCTTCAGATTTCCTTCTCTGCTGTTTCCTCCCTTTCTTGGTCTCCCTCTCTGTTGAAATAAGGAGAAACCAAATGAGGGATTCAGTTGGCTAGCCGTGTTGGTCTGAAGCTGTGTTGGTCTGAAGCAACAGAACAAAGTTTGAGTCCAGCGGTACCTTTAAGACC
The DNA here is from genome assembly GCF_032191835.1 of Heteronotia binoei. NCBI lineage: Eukaryota > Metazoa > Chordata > Lepidosauria > Squamata > Gekkonidae > Heteronotia > Heteronotia binoei. The sequence continues at coordinate 14,323,108 of NC_083227.1, read as the reverse complement.
AGCCAAGTTTTATTCTGGGAATAGGTTTTCACATGCACGAACACTTGTGGATGCACGTGAAAGCTTATACCCAGAATAAAACTTGGTTGGTCCCAAAGGTTTCATTGGACTCAAACTTTGTTCCTAATGAGGGAGAAACTGAGCTTGCCATCTGTGAATTATCCTAGAATCTATTTTGCCCAATGATGGACATCCTAAACCAGGAGTGGCCAAACTTGCTTAATGTAAGAGCTACGTAGAATAAACGACAAATGTTTGAGAGCTGCAAGACATGAACACCAGATGTTTGAGAGCCACAAGATAGGTGGAAGGAAGGAAGGGAGGGAAGGAGGGAGGGAAGGAAGGAAGGAAGGAAGGAAGGAAGGAAGGAAGGAAGGAAGGAAGGAAGGAAGGAAGGAAGGAAGGAAGGAAGGAAGGAAGGAAGGAAGGAAGGAAGGAAGAGAAGGAAGGGAACGGAGGGAGGGAGGGAAAATAGAGAAGGAAGGGGGGAGGGAGGGAAGGGAGGGAGGAAGGAAGGAAGGAAGGGAGGGAGGGAGGGAGGGAGGGAGGGAGGGCTTCTCTTATGTTCTTATGTGACACAGAGTGTTGGGCTGGATGGGCAATTGGCCTGATCCAACAGGGCTTCTCTTATGTTCTTATGTGACACAGAGTGTTGGGCTGGATGAGCCATTGACCTGATCCAACAGGACTTCTCTTATGTTTTTACGTGACACAGAGTGTTGGACTGGATGGGCCATTGACCTGATCCAACATGGCTTCGCTTATGTTCTTATGTGACACAGAGTGTTGGACTGGATGAGCCATTGGCCTGATGCAACATGGCTTCTCCTATGTTCTTAAGTGACACAGAGTGTTGGACTGGATGGGCCATTGACCTGATCCAACATGGCTTCGCTTATGTTCTTGTGTGACACAGAGTGTTGGACTGGATGGGCCATTGGCCTGATCCAACAGGGCTTCTCTTATGTTCTTATGTGACACAGAGTGTTGGACTGGATGGGCCATTGGCCTGATCCAACATGGCTTCTCTTATGGTCTTATAAAAAAGATCACGGAAGACTGGCTACCTTAGGGGTGTGTGGCCTAAAATGCATAGGAGCTCCTGCTAGAATTCCAACCCTGCTTCTGAGACACAGAAGAGGAATAGGAAACCCCCCTCTAAGAGGAGCAATCCAGGAGTCAGCACTGAACACAAAAATACATAAAGCTGCTTTTTTGGTAGTGGGAACTCCTTTGCATATTAGGCTGCACCCCACACCCCCGATGTAGTCCATCCTCCAAGAGTTTATGGGGCTCTTCTTACAGGGCATACTACTTCCAGAGCTTTTCTCTCTTTTTTTGGTAGCAGGAACTCCTTTGCCTGTTAGGCCACACCCTGATGTAGCCCATCCTCCTGAAGCTTACAGTAGGCCCTGTACTAAGAGCCCTGTAAGCTCTTGGAAGACTGGCTACATCAGGGGTGTGAAACCCAATATGCAAAGAAGTTCCTGCTACAAAGAAAGCCACTATTGGTCAAGAAAAGGCTAAGAGGAAGGCATACCCAGAGAGGTCAGGTTCCAGTAGTTCTCTTCCATGACCTCCCGGTGCAGAGCCCGTTGGCCCGGATCCAGCAGAGCCCACTCCTCTTCTGAGAAGCACACGGCCACATCCTCAAAGGTCACCAAATCCTGAAAGAAGGAAACATTTTGTTCCTACAGATAATGCATGCCATGGTCTCATCAGAGAATGAAGGGGAGGGGAGCATTCTCCTGCAGAATTCTTTGGAGGCACCTGAGATGTTCCCAGCCTTTCTCCCCTAGGATCACTTCCCTACTGTAAAGTCTGCCAAGCAATGCTCAGATAGCCTTCTACTGTATAAGGAAGCTTTATTTTTTACGAAACACATTTTATTTTATTTCCTTTTGGTACAGTATCATAGAATATCTTACTGAACAGGATATAATCCCCACTAATTTATTTTAGTGAGAGCCAGTCTGGTGTAGTGGTTAAGTGCATGGACTCTTCTCTGGGAGAACTGGGTTTGATTCCCCACTCCTCCACTTGCAGCTGCTGGCATGGCCTTGGGTCAGCCACAGTTCTTGTAGGAGTTGTCCTTGAAAGGGCAGCTGCTGTGAGAGCCCTCTCAGCCCCACCCACCTCACAGGGTGTCTGTTGTGGGGGGGGAAGGGAAAGGAGATTGTAGGCCAGTCTGAGCCTCTGTCCTTGAAAGGGCAGCTGCTGGGAGAGCCCTCTCCAGCCCCACCCACCTCACAGGGTGTCTGTTGTGGGGGAGGAAGGGAAAGGAGATTGTAGGCCCCTCTGAGCCTCTGTCTTTGAAAGGGCATCTGCTGTGAGAGCCCTCTCAGCCCCACCCACCTCACAGGGTGTCTGTTGTGGGGGAGGAAGGGCGAGGAGATTATAGGCCGCTCTGAGCCTCTGTCCTTGAAAGGGCAGCTGCTGTGAGAGCCCTCTCAGCCCCACCCACCTCACAGGGTGTCTGTGGGGGAGGAAGGGAAAGGAGATTGTAGGCCACTCTGAGCCTCTGTCCTTGAAAAGGCAGCTGCTGTGAGAGCCCTCTCAGCCCCACCCACCTCACAGGGTGTCTGTTGTGGGGAAGGAAGGGCGAGGAGATTATAGGCCGCTCTGAGCCTCTGTCCTTGAAAGGGCAGCTGCTGGGAGAGCCCTCTCCAGCCCCACCCACCTCACAGGGTGTCTGTGGGGGAGGAAGGGAAAGGAGATTGTAGGCCACTCTGAGCCTCTGTCCTTGAAAGGGCGGCTGCTGTGAGAGCCCTCTCAGCCCCACCCACCTCACAGGGTGTCTGTTGTGGTGAAGGAAGGGAAAGGAGATTGTGAGCTGCTCTGAGACTCTTCGGAGTGGAGGGAGGATATAAATCCAATATCTTCTTCTCCTCTTAACATCAACATTTTACAAGCTAGTCCCCGTCTACCATAAGCATGCTAGGGGAGGGATGGTAGCTCAGTGGTAGAGCATCTATTTGGGAAGCAGAAGGTTCCAGGTTCAATCCCCGGCATCTCCAAAAAAGGGTCCAGGCAAATTGGTGTGAAAAATCTCAGCTTGAGACCCTGGAGAGCCGCTGCCAGTCTGAGTAGACAACGCTGACTTTGATAGACCAAGGGTCTAATTCAGTAGAAGACAGCTTCGTATGTTCAAGAAAAAAAATACTGCTCTTATCTACAGCAGGCCTGTAGCCACAGGGGGACCTGTGGGGGCACTGCTCCCTGACATCCAGGCAGGTCAACCTGCCCCGACTTCCAGGGGACCTCCAGCATGCAGTCTGCTTTTTGCATTTTCTCTTTGCCATGGCTGAGCCGACGAAGCGTCATCAGTTGCAGCCAGAGCAAGGAGAGCTGAGCAGGGCACATTTCACGGTGGCAGCAAAAGCGACAGGTAGAGAAGAAGGAGGTAGAGGAAGCCATGTGCAATGGGCTGGGGAGAATGGATAGAGCTGCCGGCTGCAAAGTGCCAGGATGGGAGAGAGGAAGAACCCCTCCACTCCCGTGAGCACGCAAGTTGCAGTCCCTTCTTCGCTCCGAAGTTTTAGGGTCGGCTGCCTCAATTTGGTCACATTCTGAGCCTCCAGCTTTTGCCCCCTACCCCAGGAACTTCTGAGAAGCGTCAAGCCCCGCAGTGCATGGGAAAGGGGGCCCCCTGACTTTTTAAAAAGCCCCCCCCCCGACTTGTAAAATCCTGGCTACGGCCCTGATCTACAGATGCTGAAGGCTGCTGGGTCCCATCACCAGATGGTGGGGAAAAGCGGGGCGAGGGAGGAGGGAGGTGTTTTCAGGATTCAAGGAGACAGGGAGGGGGAGGAAGAAGGAGGGATGGATTCTCAGGGAGGAAAGGAGTCTCGGCTCTTTTCAAGGACGCACTGACAACAAGCAAGGATGGTTACCAGGAGGAAGCCACGGCAGGAGATCACACAAAGCTTCCATCACCTACCTCAGCTGGCTGCACAGATGAGCATTTGGCTCTTCCACAGAGAGGAGGAGGCCCAGAACAACCAGGCAGTGCCCTTCCACCACCTGTCAGCGAGAGAAGAGAGGGTGGGAAGCTATTGATGGTGATGGTGATCAGCTGCCTGGCTGATAGGGTTGCCAAGTCCAGTTCAAGAAATATCTGGGGACTTTGGGGGCGGAGCCAGGAGACTTTGGAAGTGGAGCCAGGAGCAAGGTTGAGACAAGCACAATTGAACTCCAAAGGGAGTTCTCTGGCCATCACATTTAAAGGAACAGCACACCTTTTTAAATGCCTTTCTTCCATAGGAAATAATGAAGGATAGGGGCACCTTCCTTGGGGGCTCAAAGAATTGGACCCCCTGATCCAATCTTTTTGAAACTTGGAGGGTACTTTGGGGAGAGGCACTAGATGCTATATTGAAAATCTGGTGCATCTACCTCAAAAAACAGCTCCCCCAGAGCCCTAGATACTCACGGATCAATTCTCCATTATTCTCTATAAGAATAAATCTCCACAGGGAATAATGGAGTGTCCAGCAGACATTTCCTTCCCCTCCCCACGCTTTCTGATGACCCTGAAATGAGAGAAGGGCCTCCAAGCCGGGGGATCCCCTGCCCTCACCTGGGGATTGGCAACCCTAATGCCGGAAGATCAGAACGAAACAACAAAGCAACGGTGTAGCCAAAGCAAATCACTTGGTATCTTAAAAAAAGTTTTCTTGAATAACTTTCTATACAAAAGCGTCCTATGCAGAAGCACCAAAAGGCACCGCATAAATAGTCTCCGAGTCCAAAAGTGTGTGAAAAACCCACTAAGGTGTGGTCAGACCGAAGCTGTTCCGAACATGAACGGAGCGGTGAAACGTATTCAGAGGACGTCTGTGACACGGCGTGCTGCCGCACTCCTTCTCCCTCCTCTCCACCTTCCAAAGCAAGAAGATGAAGGGGGACCCCTGAATAATTAATGAATACCCCTATAATAATAAATGAAAATATGTTTTTGCCTTCAAAAGAGAATGTCTGACGCCATGTTTGAAGCAGCTGTTCGTTAGAAGCAGATAGTCTCAGTGGGTGCGGATTGAAGGTTGTAAAGTAGATAACAAAGAGGCCTCAGAGAAGCTTCCTGCTAAAGCTGATAACGCATGAAGACAGGACGTATGGAAGAATACTAGAAATTACAGGAAGGTGGGGCATGTTGAGTTAGATAAGCCTGGGGGCCTGCCTGCTTGTTTGGGGTGTGAATAAAAAAGGTCTGAATGAGAATAACTTTGTCAGTTTGGAGGCTTATGGCTGGCTAAGTTCTGCCTTGATAGCAAAGTAAAAATCGTTTCAACACAGTGATAAGTGCGGACCTCGTTATTTCTCTCCTTCAAAGATGAGTACGTAGAAGATCTTGATGCGTTCATCGGTTTTGCTCGCTGCGTGTTTCGAGCAACCGCCCAAAGGCAGTTCCGGCTTTTTCAAGAGCAAATCAACGACAACATCCTCTGTACTGCATTAAGGAAAACATCTCTACAATGGCTCACGCTCAAGGGCACTTGTTCGAAACGCACAGCAAGCCAAGGCGACGTGAAAGAAGAAGAAGAAGCTGGGAATGTGGAGAGGAAGGAACAGTCCTTTGCATACTGTGCTCAGAATGGAATCCCCTCACCTCTTCTACTGCAGGGGTGGCCAACGGTAGCTCTCCAGATGTTTTTTTGCCTACAACGCTCATCAGCCCCAGCCATCAGCCATGCTGGCTGGGGCTGATGGGAGTTGTAGGCAAAAAACATCTGTAGAGCTACTGTTGGCCACCCCTGTTCTACTGTGTTCTGCTTTATTGTTGTTGGCTGAAGACCAGGCCCTGATTCCTACTTTTGGAGTAGGGTTGCCAAGTCCAATTCAAGAGATATCTGGGGATTTTGGGGGTGCAGCCTGGTGATTTTGGGGGTGCAGCCTGGTGATTTTGGGGGTGGATCCAGGAGAGATTGGAGAGTGGAGCCAGGAGCAAGGTTGTGACAAGCATAACTGAACTCCAAAGGGAGTTCTGGCCTTCACGTTTAAAGGGACTGTGCACCTTTTAAATGCCTTCCCTCCATTGGGAATAATGAAGGATAGGGGCACCTTCTTTTGGAGCTCACAGAACTGGACCCGCTGGTCCAATCCTTTTGAAACTTGGAGGGTATTTTGGGGAGATATACACTGGATGCGATGTTGCAAATTTGGTTCATCCACCTCAAAAAACAGCCCTCAAAAAACAGTCCCCCAGAGCCCAAGATACCCGTGGATCAATTCTCCATCATACCCTATGGGAATTGGTCCCCATAGGGAATAATGGATTGCTCAACAGACATTTCCCTCCATCCCTCCTTCTTTCTGATGACCCTGAAGAGGGGGAAGGGCCTCCAACCCGGGGGATCCCCTGCCCCCACCTGGGGATTGGCAACCCTGTTTTAGAGCCCTGTGAATTTCTTTCACTTGCATCTGTCTGTTAAGAAGAAGAAGAATTGCAGATTTATACCCCGCCCTTCTCTCTGAATCAGAGACTCAGAGCAGCTTACAATCTCCTATATCTTCTCCTCCCGCAACAGACACCCTGTGAGGTGGGTGGGGCCGAGAGGGCTCTCACAGCAGCTGCCCTTTCAAGGACAACTCCTATGAGAGCTATGACTGACCCAAGGCCATTCCAACAGCTGCAAGTGGAGGAGTGGGGAATCAAACCTGATTCTCCCTGATAAGAGTCCGCGCACTTCACCACTACACCAAACTGGCTCTCCCCAATGTAAGGTCATACAGATTCCATCCTGAAGGGAAAACGTCCCTCTCTCATCTAAGATTTTCTGCAACTGTCTGATTTTCTCTACAGCTATTGGTTCTTATAAGAGCTTTTTTTTTGTAGTTGGAACTCCTCTGCATATTAGGCCACACCCCCTTGATGTAGCCAATCCTCCTGGAGCTTACAGTAGGCCCTGTACTAAGAGCCCTGTAAGCTCTTGGAGGGTTGGCTACGTCAGGGGTGTGTGGCCTAATATGTAAAGGAGCTCCTGCTACAAAAAAAGGCCTTGGTTCTTACTCTTCTGGTCATTAATAATAATAATATATTTTTAGATCTTCTTGCCTCAGCCTTTTCACTTCTTTAGATCTTGACCGCCTTTCTAACCACAGTTCTGAAGACACGAAGAAAAGATACTATTATATTGGAAAAGGTGCAGAAAATGTCAACAGAAATGATTAACACATCCCTTATGAAGAAAGGTTAAAGAAGTTAAAGCTCTTTAACTTGGAGTAACCATGATTGAGGGGTGACATGATAGAAGTTTACAAATTATGCATGGGATAGAAAAGGTAGAGAAAGAAGTCCTTTTCTCCCTTTCTCACAGCACAAGAACTTGTGGGCACTCCATGAACTTGATGAGCAGTCAGGTTAGAACAGACAAAAGGAAGTCCTTCTTTCAGAGAGCAATTTAACATGTGGAATTCACAGCTGTAGATGTGGCAGTGACAGACAGCTTAAAGATGGGATGGATAAACGTCTGGAGCAGAGGTCCATCAGTGGCTCTCAGCCACAAGGTAGAGATGGAACATTTTGTCTGGGGCAGTGGGGAGCAACCATGGGAGGGCTTCTGGAGTTCTGGCCCCACTGGTGGACCTCCTGATGGCACCTGGGTTTTGGCCATTGCCTGACACAGCGTGTTGGACTGGATGGGCCATTGGTCTGAACCAATATGGCTTCTCTTATGTTCTTATGTGACACAGCGTGTTGGACTGGATGGGCCATTGGTCTGAACCAACATGGCTTCTCTTATACTCTTATGTCTGGGGCAGATATAACATGGCTTCTCTTAGCCGCAGAGTATTGTTGAAACTCTCTGTCTGGGGCAGTGATGCTCTTGGTGCTTGAGGGGGGGCAACAGTGGGAGGCTTCTAGTGTCCTGGCCCAACAGGTGAACCCCCTGATGGCACTTGGGGGTTTTTTTGGCCACTGTGTGACACAGAGTGTTGGACTGGATGGGCCACTCTTCTGATCCAACATGGCTTCTCTTATGTTCTGTTATGTTCTTAAGATGAACCTATCTGGCAAGCGTGAAGTTGAGCTAGGCTGACCCAGACCATTGGCCCACCAAGGTCAATTTCCAGAAATTTTAAAGCTCTGAAAAAACGGAAAATTTTGGAAAGATTGGGAAAAAAAATGCTACATTAGCACTTCTTTTTTCTTTTTCAGACTGAAAGTCATTCTGTTACTTTTGGAACATAAAATATGACTATGGACAATTTTACTTGGCCTGAAATTATCGCAACTAGCATGTTAAAAATATAGTGTATCCAAACAATTATTACAACCAGAATTTACTTTTTAAATAATATTTATTTGTAATTGTAACAAATGGAGCAGCACTCTCCTGAACTGTTTACTAGTTTATGTGGAACAGACAAAAAACCTCCACAAAACAATTTTTAAAAATCTAGAAATAACAATTGTTCATATTTCCTCTCCACAGTATTAAATAAAAATAAAAAACTCTTTCTCATAAAAAGGATTGAAGAGGGGGGAAGTGTATAGAAGGGAGTGTAGGACTAAATTTCAATGACTGGGCATAACCTAGGACTTGCTTGTCCTCAGTGCACAGAAATTAGAATAATCTGATACCATACATATTTTTTAGAAATTATTTGGAAAATCAAAGATTTCAGGTTTTCACGGCTGGTAAAATCATTAGGGTTTGTAGAGTCTTTCGGGATCAAGTACCGTGTTCTACTGGAGAAAGTTTGGAAGGAAAACGTCTGGAAGGAAAACTTTCTCCAGTAGAACATGGCACTTGATCCCGAAAGACTCTACAAACCCTATTTGGAAAATATCTGAGCACCCTGTCTTAAAATATTTTATTCATCATGTTAAAATAAAACATTCCATAAAGGAAGGGAGGAGGCAGGAAGGAAGGAAGGAGGGAGGGAGGGGGGAGAGAGGGGGGAAGGAAGGAAGGAGGGAGGAAGGGAAAGAAGGCAACTTTAATTTTAAATGCGTTCTCTAAGCTGCTGGCTGGCTTGGCTTGGAGAAGTGATTGAAGAGAGAAATGCCTTTTCCACGTCGGCTGACGGAGCATTGGGGAGCCACACAACATGTATGAAAGAGCCACAGTTGGCCATCCCTGGTATAAGCTTTCGTCAATCACTGCTCACTTCTTCAGATACAGCTGGAAGGCGAATCCATCAGTCCTTCTACCATGAAGATTGGAGTGATTTCGGGTTTGTCGTTTGGCATCTGACTCACAAAAGCCCCAACTCTGTCACAAATTCGGATTGGAGACATTTCGAAACTGCGACAGAAGCTGGAAACCAGCGTCTTCCCCAGAGAGCAGTCCAAGGAAATCTAAAAGGGCCATCCCAATGCCAGGCTTATCCATGAGGAGACCAAGCAGCAGAGATGGAATTCTAGCAGGAGCTCCTTTGCATATTAGGCCATACCCCCTGATGGAGCCAATCTTCCAAGAGCTTACAGGGCTCTTAGTACAAGGCCTACTGTAAGCTCCAGAAGGATGGGCTACATCAAGGGGTGTGGCCTAATCAGGGGTGGAATTCTAACGGGAGCTCTTTTGCATATTAGGCCACACACCCCTGATGTAGCCAATCTTCCAAGAGCTTACAGGGCTCTTAGTACAAGGCCTACTGTAAGCTCCAGAAGGATGGGCTACATCAGGGGGTGTGCCCTAATCAGGGGTGGAATTCTAGCGGGAGCTCTTTTGCATATTAGGCCACACACCCCTGATGTAGCCAATCTTCCAAGAGCTTACAGGGCTCTTTTTTGTGTGTGTGGCCTAATATGCAAAGGAGCTCCTGCTAGAATTCCACCCCTGCCAAACAGTAACTCGCCCAATAAATCCTTACCCAGTGAGGCAGCACCTCTGTCTTCCTCCCGGGAGATCATCCCGAAGAATGCCTTCTGTCGGGGGTCTAACGGGACCTGCCCTGTCTTGGGGTCATGTGCAGCTCCATCTGAAGGCCCCTGAAAAAGCAGACAAGGAGCGAGGAAGAGAATTTAGGACAGGAGGAAGGGAGGTAGAAGGGGACGGGTCCGCTTGAGGGCCTCAGGAGGGCACCCACAGCACAACCGTCGTGTACAATGTCCAGAATGGAACAAAGAGGGACAGGTGCACTGCAGTGGTTCTTGGAGGCAACATCCGGCTTTCACTGCATTGCTTTAAGCCAGGGGGGTTTAGCATAAGAGCCACAAAGAACAAACGACAGATGTTGGAGAGCAGCAAGGCATGAACATCAGAGGTTTGTGAGACAAAAAGGAAGGAAGGAAGGAAGGAAGGAAGGAAGGAAGGAAGGAAGGAAGGAAGGAAGGAAGGAAGGAAGGAAGGAAGGAAGGAAGGAAGGAGATATTGGATTTCTATCCCGTCCTATCCTCTGAATCTGAGCGGCTTACAATCTCCTTTATCTTCCTCCCCCACAACAGACACCTTGTGAGGTGGGTGGGGCTGAGAGAGCTTTTTACAGCAGCTGCCCTTTCAAGGACAACTCCTATGGAGCTATGGCTGACCCAAGACCATTCCGGCAGCGGAAAGTGGAGGAGTGGGGAATCAGACCTGGTTCTTCCAGATAAGAGTCTGCACTTCCACCACTACATCAAACGGAAGGAAGGAAGCAAGGAAAGTGGAGGGAAGGAGGGGTGGAAAGAAGGCAACTTTAATTTTAAATGCAATCTCCAAGTTGCTGGCTGGCTTGGCTTGGAGAAGCGATTGAAGAGTGTAATGCCTTTTCCAAGGACAATGACGGGGCAGTGGAGAGCCACGCACATATGAAAGAGCCACATGTGGCTCCCAAGCCACAGCCTGGCCATCCCTCCTTTACGCCTTCGTAATCTCACTTTCTCCATTGCTCACCTCGCCTTCAGCAATTTGCTACTCCCCCGTCGCTGAATTTTGCATCCTGTTATTTATTTATTGTGCATGTGCGCCTGAAAGTCATGGTTGACTTCTGGTGACCCCTTGTGAGGCTTGGGCGTTTCAGAGGTGGCTTGCTATTGCCTGCCTCTGCGTCCCAGGCCTGGCATTCCGCGTAGGTCTCCCATCCAAGTACTTGCCAGGGTTGGCTCTGCTTCGCTTCCAAGATCTGACAACACCGGGCTTCCCTGGTCTATTCAGGCCTGGGCAAATTGTGTGTAATAGCCAGTTTGGTATAATAGACAGTTGCGTAATAGTTTGGCATGTAATAGTCAGTTTGGTGTAATAGTTTGGCGTGTAATAGTCAGTTTGGTGAGAGCCAGTTTGGTGTAGTGGTTAAGTGCGCGGACTCTTATCTGGGAGCACTGGGTTTGATTCCCCACTCCTTCACTTGCAGTTGCTGGAATGGCCTTGAGTCAGCCATAGCTCTGGCAGGAGTTGTCCTTGAAAGGGCAGCTGCTGCGGGAGCCTTCTCAGCCCCACCCACCTCACAGGGTGTCTGTTGTGGGGGAAGAAGATATAGGAGATTGTGAGCTGCTCTGAGACTCTGATTCAAAGAGAAGGGCGGGGTATAAATCTATGGTCTTCTTCTTCTATCGCCTTACATACTGGCTGTTTTATTCCATATGCATTCCCCGCCCCCTCTTCTTACTCTGAAATGTGCATTGAATATCACTAGGCTATAAATTAGCTGAACAAATAAATACATATTTTGGAGATGATTGCCTGAAGAAGCTGGGAATGTGGAGAGGAAGGAACAGTCCTTTGCATACTGTGCTCAGAATGGAATCCCCTCACCTCTTCTGCCTGCCTCTTCTCCTCTGCCTGACACAGTAGGAAACCTTCGGCCAGGGCCACCGCCTGGGAACTGGTCTCTGGCCCGCATTCCCTGACCCAGCTCTCCATCTCCGGGGGCAGGACAGCCAGGAACTGCTCCAGGATCACCAGATCCAGCATCTCCTTCTTGCTGCGCCTTTCCGGCTTCAGCCAATGGCAGCAAAGATGGTGGAGTCGGCTGCAGACTTCTCGGGGGCCTTCCGCCTCTCGATAGAGGAACTGCCTGAAGCGCTGGCGTTGGACACCTGAGCTGGATGTCTCTCTGCTTGTGAACATTTGGGCAGATTTTTCCCAGAATTCCTTGTTCCTCGCAACCTGGCGTATATGAAGTCCTTTTCCTGGTTCAGGGAAAGAAAACTCGCGGTCTTTCATCTTGACAGGTCGCCTTCCAACCTGGCCTATGGATTTTGTTCCTCTGCTTCAAATTAGTCTCTGATGGCTTGAACCAACAAACTGGGTGTGGGGGAGGAGCCCCCAGCTTCTGCAGAGGCAACAAGAACTTTTGTGAGCAAACTTCAACAGTCTTCGGACCAAGCGGGCAGCCGCGTTGGTCTGAAGCAACAGAACAAAGCAGGAGCCAAGTCGCACCTTTAAGACCTTTATTCAGAATGTAAACTTTCGTGCGCTGGACGCACACTTCATCAGACAATTATTTATGGCACTTCACGCCTAATGACATAGACATCAATCTGCTATTCTGACTTATATTGCCCCCTTGTTGATGCAGCCCAGTTAATATAAACTAACGATCACCAGACCCCAAATTGTGATTCTTTTAATCTGCTAACAAGTATTTCCATGACTTTGCATACCAATTCACTGCCCGCTTTCTCTATATTTAGGACTGCTTGCCAGTCCATCCTATTATCTGATGAAGTGTGCTTCGAGCACACGAAAGCTTACATCCTGACTAAACCTTTGTTGGTCTTAAAGGTGCAGCTTGACTCCTACTCTAGTCTTTGGACCAGAGAGCACAGAGAGGCTTCCTTCAGCCATCGCAACACCTATCCCGTGAATTTCTTTAACCCTCTTTCTAAAGCTATCTAAACCTAGCAGCCGTCACCCCCATGCTGAAACAAGGACTCCTCCGCATTAAGATCATAGCAAGGGGCATATTTCTTTTTCTGGGCTGCCTTTAATCTACTGTCCATCGATTGCATGTGAAGGTGGACTTCTGGGATTATGGGAGAGGGAGAGAAAGGTTTTGCTGGAGTGTTAAAGCTGCAGTACTGCAGTCCTAAGCTCTGCTCACGACCTGAGTTCAATCCCCGGTGGAAGCTAGGTTTTCAGGTAGCCGGCTCGAGGTTGACTCAGCCTTCCATCCTTCCGAGGTCGGTAAAATGGGTACTCAGCTTGCTGGGGGGAAAGTACAGATGACTGGGGAAGGCAATGGCAAACCACCCCTTAAAATGTCTGCCATGAAAATGTAGTGAAAGCAACGTCACCCCATAGTTGGAAATGACTGGTGCTTGCACAGGGGACCTTTCCTTTCCTTTCCTTTCCGAGAAGTAAATTTTCAGATATTCCCAATATTAAAGTAAGAATGAGGCCTTCAATACTTCTACCTTTTCCTGTAATTTGTATAAGCTTGATGTCGGCCTCCTTTTTGAGATGGGCCCACAGAGACAAGCATCCTATTCCAAATGCAACTATTCCTGAGATGTATAGGAAAGCGTTCTGGGTCATTCTGGGTTAGGCTTGCCAATCCCCAGGTCCCAGCGGGGGTTCTTCCGCTTTCCCAGACTGCTTCCTGCCCCCAGTCAGCTGGCCGGCGGGGGGAAGTCCTACCCCAGAGGACCATGTGCCTTTCCACCTCCGGAGGCTTCAGTCTCCAATTGCAAGGCTTCCTCTTGGGACGGGGTGTCTGTGTTACTTTGAAGAAGTTGGCAGCAACTTGTGAGTAGCCAATCCCTCGCTTCAGAGTCGCCAGAAACGGGGTGGGCAGAGGGAAACGTCTGCTGGGCACTTAATTATTCCCTATGAGGAGATCGATTCTCATAGGGTATAATGGGGAATTGATCTGGAGGTTTCGGGGGCTCTGGGAGAGCTGTTTTTTGAGGTAGAGGCACCAAATTTTCAGTATAGTATCTAGTGCTTCTCCCCAAAGTACCCCCCAAGTTTCAAAATGATTGAACCAGGGGATCCAATTCTATGAGCCCCAAAAGAAGATGCCCTTATCCTTCATTATTTCCTATGGAAGGAAGATATTTAAAAGGTGTGCTGTCCCTTTAAGTGTGATGGCCAGAACTCCCTTGGAGTTCAATTATGCTTGCCACACCCTTGTTCCTGGCTCCACCCCAATGTCTCCTGGCTCCACCTCGCGGAGGTTCTTACCTTTTTCCTGCTCCATTTTTCCGCGTTTCTCTTGTTGCTTCCCTTAATCCGCAGGCGGGGGCAGGGGATCCCCCGGTTTGGAGACTCTCCCCCTGCTTCAGGGTCATCAGAAAGCGTGTGTGGGGGAGAAATGTCTGCTGGGCACTCCATTATTTCCAATGGAGACCAATTCCCATAGGGTATAATGGAGAATTGACCTGCGGGTATCTGGGGCTCGGGGGGGGGGGGCGCTGTGTTTTGAGGTAGAGGCACCGAATTTTTAGCATAGCATCCAGTGCCTCTCCCCAAAATACCCTCCAAGTTTCAAGAGGCTTGGACCAGCGGGTCCAGTTCAATGAGCCCCCAAACAAGGTGCCCCTATCCATTATTTCCAATGGTGTGCGGTCCCTTGAAATGTGATGACCAGAACTCACTTTGGAGTTCAGTTCTGCTTGTCACAACCCTGCTGTTGGCTCCACCCCAAAGTCTCCTGGCTCCACCCCCAAAGTCCCCGGCTATTTCTTGAAACGGACTTGGCAGCCCAAGTTTTTTACTGAAGCGAACATCACCTTGAGTGTAAACTGAACAACATGTGAGCTCTTTGCCGGTTGCTCCTGGCTAAACCCTCTGGAATGATCCAAGGTTCTATGAGCAGAGTCCAGATCATAGAATCACAGAGCTGGAAGGGACCCCCAGAGTCATCTAGTCCACCCCTTGCACTATGCACATTCCTTGAATCCTTTTTCCTGCCCTCTGCTGCCTGTTCTTTAGCCAGTTAACTCAGCAGTACGTCCCTACAAAGTCGCTCCACTCTACCTCTGCCTCCTCCCAAGTCCCCATCTAGAAGCACCCCCTCCAGGTCTCCAGAAGGGCAGAAGTTAGGGTTGCCAGGTCCAATTCAAGAAATATCTGGGGACTTTGGGGGGGTGGAGCCAGGAGACATTGGGGGTGGAGCCAGGTGAAAGGTTGTGGCAAGCATGATCGAACTCCAAAGCGAGTTCTGGCTCTCACATTGAAAGGGACCACTGCACACCTTTTAAATGCCTTTCCTCGCAATAATGGATAGGGGCATCTTCTTCTGGGGCCCATAAAATTGGATCCCCCCCCCCCGCCCAATCTTTTTCAAACTTGGAAGGTATTTTGAGGAGAGGTACTGGATGCTATGCTGACAATTTGGTGCTCCTACCTCAAAAAACAGCCCCCACCCCACCCATGGATCAATTTTCCATCATACCCTATGGGAATCGGTCTCCATAGGGAATAATGAAGTGCCCAGCAGATACTTCCCTCCCTGCCCCCTCCCCGCGCTTTCTGATGACCCTGAAGCGGGGGCGGGGCTCCCAATCCGGGAGATCCCCTGCCCCCAACTGGGGATTGGCAACCCTAGCAGAGGCGGGGGCTCCCGCTGACCCTCTTTGACCTCCCTTCCTTTCCCTTGCATTTCCCCCCTTGCAACCTCCTCGCCTCTTCCCGCAGCCCCTTCTGCCCCCAAATGCATCCTACTCACCAGACCGGCCTGGGAAGGAACAGATGCAAAAAAAAGCCCCTTTTTTCCCCATAAAGGGGGAGGAGAGGGGGGACTGGGCCGGAAGGGACCTCCCAGTCTCTCCCAAAACTTGTCTAGGACTCCGGACTCTCTCCTTTTAACCCTTCCTCGCTAGGACAGAATAAGCGAGAGTACCGGAAGGAGACTTTTGATGAGCCACCGGCGGGGAGCTGCATAGGGTTACCAATCCCCAGTTGGGTGGGACGCCTAGAGTATCACAGTGAAAGTCTGAAACCAAGCAAAAACTGTGAAATAATTAACAAAAAAGCTCAACACACAACTTAATAATCTTATTGCAAAAATATTTTAAAGACAACAACTTATGAACTAAATTGCAATTCCTTAAAGATATACAACGCAAAAAACCATGCTATCAAAAATTCATCCTAACTGCAATCAAGTGACAATTGACGATACTGTCACAGTTCCCTTATTTCATTTATTCAAGTCCTTTTCGTAACGTCAGTTTCCGACTTCTTAAAAACTCGCGACGATTCACCCGTTTCGACGGGCTGAATTAAAGTGAAGATTTTCTCCATGCTTGGGTGCTGTGCGCAAGTGATATGTGATAAGATACATACAGTGGGATATGCCTCTCTGATGAAGGGTTTTTCCCAGAAACAGAAATAAAGGCGCATTCCTGGATGGGAGCATGGGATGGAGACGGCAGAGAAAGAAGTCCTTTTCTCCCTTTCTCACAATACAAGAACTTGCGGGCATTCAATGAAATTGCTGAGCAGTCAGGTTATAACGGATAAAAGGAGGTACTTCTTCACCCAAAGGGTGATTAACATGTGGAATTCACTGCCACAGGAGGTGGTGGCGGCTACAAGCATAGCCAGCTTCAAGAGTGGTTAGATAAAAATATGGAGCAGAGGTCCATCAGTGGTTATTAGCCACAGTGTGGCTATATATGTGTGTGTGTGTGTGTGTATCTATCTATATGTATATATATGTGTATATATATATCTATACATATATCTATGTGTGTGTGTGTATATATATATATAAATTTTTGGCCACTGTGTGATACAGAGTGTTGGACTGGATGGGCCATTGGCCTGATCCAACATGGCTTCTCTTATGTTATGTCCTGTCAGTTGCTGGATGTATACCCACTTCAACTTCACATTTGAAAAGTTCTTTTATAAATATTGGAAGCCTGAAATTTGGCATGACTGAAGAAGCATCTTGAAAACATAGAAACTTTTTCTGTGGAATCATATCTGGAGCACCAGCACTTTCATTCAGCCCGTCGGAACGGGTGAATCCTCGTGAGTTTTTAAGAAGTTGGAAACTGATGTTATGAAAAGGACTTGAATCAATGAAATAAGGAAACTTTGATAGTATTGCCAATTGCTACTGGAATGTAATTAGGATGAATTTTTTATATTACGCTTTTGGGGGTTGTATATCTTTAAGTAATTGTAACTTAGCTAACAAGTTTTTGTCTTTAAAGTATTTTACAATAAGGTTATTGTGTATTGAGTTTTTTCGTTAATTATTTCACAGTTTTTGCTTGGTTTCAGACTTTCACTGTGGTTCTCTAGGCGTCCCGACCAATCCCCAGCTGGGGGCCGGGGATTCCCCGGTTTGGAGGCCCTCCCCCACTTCAGGGTCATCAGAAAGCAGAGTGAGGGGAGGGAAATGTCTGCTGGGCACTCCATTATTCCCTATGGAGACCAATTCCCATAGGGGATAATGGAGAATTAATCCGCAGGTCTCTGGGGTTCTGGGGGAGCTGTTTTTTGAGGAATTTGCAGCATAGCATCCAACACCTCTCTTCAAAAGATCCTCCAAATTTCAAAAAGTTTGGACAGAGAAGTCTGATTCTATGACCCCCAAAGGAGGTGCCCCTATCCTTCATTATTTCCAATGGAGGGAAGGCATTTCAAAGGTGTGCAGTCCCTTTCAATGTGATGGCCAGAACTCCCTTTGGAGTTCATTTATGCTTGTCACAACCTTGCTCCTGGCTCCACCCCCAAGTCCCCAGATATTTCTTGAATTGGACTTGGCAACCCTAGATCAGCCACCAGCCCCATAGGCCGGGCTCTGCTGTGCATGGGGTGCAACCCTGTCTCCACCACCCTTGGGCCTCCCAAGGGCGAGGGCGGTTTTGTTGCAGCCCTCCAACCCCACCCCAGAGAATGAGGAGGCAGGACCGGATCTACATGTGTTTTGAGGGTGGGCAAAATTAAAAAATTATGCCCTCTTTTGGGCCATTCTATATTATGGTCCCATGGAATACAATGGACTCCATACCCAATTTGGCACCCCCACCCCCATCAGCGCCCAGGGCAAACACCCCCCTCTGCCCACCCCCCCCCACCCCTAGATCCGGTCCTAGGAGGAGAAGGAAATAGCAAGGAAAAGAGGGGCTCGGAAGGGCCCTAGATGGCATTTGTTTCTGTAGCAAAAATTTTTTGGTCGCTCCTCTGATCTTGGCATCCTCTCTAGGATGCTTTTATTACACGGTTTCCCTAGGACAGCAGGCAGTCAGATCTAGACCCCCTCTCTGCCCTCCCTCCTGTCTTCACCCAGGTTTCAAATACGTTCTGCGCTGACAAGACACTTGTTTCTGGTTCTGGCTCAGTCGCAGAGGGCAGGATCGATCCAGGAGGGCAGCTGTGTTGGTCTGAAGCTGGTGTGGCCAAACTGTGGCTAGCTGGGAGCTACAGGTGGCTCTTCCACACATATCGTGTGGCTCTTGAAGCCCTCAACAGCCAGCTTGGAGAAGGCATCTGTCTCTTTGAATAACTTCTCCAAGCCAAGTCAGTCAGTAGCTTGGAGAATGCATTCAGTTAAAGTTGCTTTCTTTCCACCTCCCACTTTTCTTTCTTTTTCTCTCTGCCTCCAAACCTTCCTTCCTTTCTTTCTTCCTTTCTCTGCCTCCCTCTCCTTTCTCTTTCTTTCTTTCTCTCTTTCTCTTTCTTTCTCCCTCCTTGCCTTGAAGTTCTCAAACATTCATGTCCCATGGCTCTTAAACACCTGATATTTATTCTATGTGGCTCTTAGCAAGTTTGGCCACCCCTGGCCTGAAGCAATAGGACGAAGTTAGAGTCCGGTGGCATCCTTAAGACCAAAAAAGTTTTATTCAGGCTCATGCATCGAATAAAACTTTGTTGGCCTTAAAAGGTGCCACCGGACTCTTTTAACTTTTTTATATAGGGCAGGAGGCCGTCTTGTCTTATCCAGAGGAAGGATCATAAGATTCCGAAACAAGAATGGACCGGTTTTACATCATCTTCGGACTGTATTGTATTGAAAGAATTTGATATCATCTTAAGGACAGCAGTGGAATTGTGTGCTTCGGATGGTATTTGTCACTGGAATTTATATTGTAACACAATGTTGTAATGGAAAGTACTGCAATTATATTTTGATATTGTTTTGTAACACGGAGAGTATTTTTTCTGTTATTTCCTGATTGTTGAACCTCTGTGGTCCCGACATTGTTTGAGACATCTCTCTTCCAAGCATAATGAAATATCTGCGGTCAGACTTCAGATCTTTAGTCAGTAGAACAAACGGCCTTTTTCTCCCTTTATCACAATACAAGAACTCGTGGGCACTCCATAAAATTGTTGAGCAGTTGCGTTAGAACAGATAAAAAGGAAGCAGTTCGCCCAAAGGGCGATTAACACGTGGAATTTACTGCCACAGGTGCTGGCAGCTGCAAGCATAGACAGCTTCAAGAGGATATTGGATAAACATATGGAGCAGAGGTTCATCAGTGGCTATTAGCCACAGCATATTGTTGGAACTCTCTGTCTGGGGCAAGTGATGCTCTGTCTTCTTGGTGCTTGGGAGGGGCAGCAGTGGGAGGGCTTCTAGTGTCTTGGCCCCACTGGTCCTCCTGATGGCACCTGGTTTTTTTGGCCACGGTGTGACACAGTGTTGGACTGGATGGGCCACTGGCCTGATCCAACTTGGCTTCTCTTATGGTCTTAGAGATAATGGTTTTATTTAAAATAAAGCATGCTCTTGGTATTAGGCAAGAATTTGATGAACAGGTGAAAAGTAATCATAGAAGTACAGAACAATCCACACAATAGAAATCAGGTCAACTAACATTTGTCAAACTTAGCTAAGTGTATAAACATTACAGTAATCTAAGATTTAGGCAAGTCAGGTTTTAAGTAGCCCATTGTACCTAGCCTTCTGCCTTTCTACTTAAAACTTGAAACCTGACTAGACAGCTTCAAGAGGAGACTGGATAATCATATGGAGCAGAGGTCCATCAGTGGCTATTAGCCACAGCGTATTGTTGGAACTCTCTGTCTGGGGCAGTGATGCTCTGTATTCTGGGTGCTTGGGGGGGGCACAGTGGGAGGGCTTCTAGTGATTAGACTCATACACAACACTTTTGATACAGGTGACAGAGGAAGAGAAATACAACTTTCGGACCCTAAAGTGTTTGTGCAAATGAGTAACTACTAGGTGGACTAAAATGCTTGACAACTGCTAGTAAATTTTCAAACCAAGGTTACAAGAAAAAAAAGACAATAGTTTGTACCTGAAGAGCAACAAATCTCCTATGTCTTCAGTTATACTAATGAACTGTCAAGGCTGAGAGGCGGTTCTGAACTTTTGGTACTTTTCCTGACCAAGAATTGAACTTTACAGAGGTTATGAAAATATACAATGCATAAAACATTGATAAATATAATTAAAATCATGAATGCACAACATTTTTCCTCCCCCCTGTGTGTGTCCTTTGATGGCAAGTAAGGTGGGTACTCTGACGGAACCTTTTCCCACATTCCAGGCATTTGTACGGTGTCTCCCCTGTATGGATTCTTTGATGGGCAGTACAATTGGCACTCCGACTGAAGCTTTTCCCACACTCCAGGCATTTATATGGTTTTTCTCCTGTGTGAATTCTTTTATGGGAAGTAAGTTTTCCACTCTCACGGAAGCATTTCCCACACTCCAGGCATTTATATGGTTTCTCCCCTGTGTGAATTCTTTGATGCAAATTAAGAATGGAACTCCGTCTGAAGCCTTTCCCACACTCCAGGCATTTGTATGGTTTCTCCCCTGTGTGAATTCTTCGATGGGAAATAAGAGTGGAACTGTCAGCGAAACTTTTCCCACACTCCAAGCATTTGTATGGTTTCTCCCCAGTGTGAATTCTTTGATGCAAAGTAAGGCTGGAACTGAAAGTGAAGCTTTTTCCACACTCCAGGCATTTGTATGGTTTCTCGCCTCTGTGAATTCTTTGATGGCCATTAAGGTGTGAACTCTGACTGAAGCTTTTTCCACACTCCAGGCATTTATATGGTTTCTCCCCTCTGTGAATTCTTTGATGGCCATTAAGGTGTGAAAGATGCATGAAGCTTTTCCCACACTCCAGACATTTATATGCTTTCTCCCCTGTGTGAATTTTCTGATGAGCACGAAGATGGGAACTCTGATTGAAACTTTCCCCACACTCCAGGCATTTGTATGGTTTCTTCTTTGTGTGAATTCTTTGATGGGAAGTAAGAATGGAATTCTGATTGAAGCTTTTCCCACACTCCAGGCATTTGTATGGTTTCTCCCCTGTGTGAGTTCTTCGATGTGTAGTAAGATTGCTACTGTTACGGAAGGTTTTCCCGCACTCCAAACATTTATATGGTTTCTCTCCTGTGTGAGTTCTTCGATGGGAAGTAAGGTTTGCACTCTGACTGAAGCTTTTCCCACACTCCAGGCATTTATATGGTTTCTCTCCTGTGTGAGTTCTTTGATGGCAAGTAAGTTTTCCACTCTCCTTGAAACTTTTACCACACTCTAGGCATTTATATGGTTTTTCCCCTGTGTGAATTCTTTGGTGCAACTTAAGACCGGAACTCTGACTGAAGCTTTTCCCGCACTCCAGGCATTGATGCAGTTTCTTCCTTGTGAAAGTTCTTTGATGAGAAGCAAGTTTTCCGCTCACACTGAAGCTTTTCTCATGCTCCAGCCATTTACATGATTTCTCTCCTATGTGAATTCTTTGATGAGAAGTAAGGTGTGCTCCGTGTCTGAAACTTTTCCCACACTCTAGGCATTTATATATTTTCTTTCTGTTACACGTCTGTTCTGGAATATTAATAGCTGATATTTCAGTGAAATGCTCACTGCTTGCAGTGGATGCACTCCTGTCGTCTCCTTGACATATTGTTTGCCATACAGAGTCATCCCCTTGCAGAAAATCAGAATTATTCTTCCTTTTAGATGGGTGTTTTCCCTCCTTCTTTCTTGGCGCATCCAAATATTCAAACTCCTCTTTCACACCTGAATATGTAGCCTCTTTTCCCATCGGTAGGTGTTCTTCTGCTTCATTCGCTGGCTGCCACACGTCTCCTGCTGAAAGAAAAAGATACCTGGTGTGATGATATGTCACCTTCTACAAATACCTAATTTTGAGTCCAGTAGCCCCTAAAGACTAACAAGGTTTTCTGGGTATAAGCTTTCTGAGTCAAGGTTCCTTTCATCATATTTAATTCAGAATGGAGATCTCTCAGCCTTTATATCCCAGACAGAGTGTGGGAGGGGTGCTGAAAAAAAGGAACTCAGGATGCAGAAGTACCTTGGGGAGGGACGGTGGCTCAGTGGTAGAGCGTCTGCTTGGTAAGCAGAAGGTCCCAGGTTCAATCCCTGGCATCTCCAACTGAAAAGCGTCCAGGCAAGTAGGCATGAAAAACCTCAGCTTGAGACCCTGGAGAGCTGCTACCAGTCTTAGTAGAAAAGACCGACTCTGATGGACTAAAGAGGGTCTGATTCAGTAGAAGGCAGCTTCATATGTAATAAGTAAGAAGCAATGTGGGGAGGGACAGTGGCTCAGTGGTGGAGCACCTGCTTGGGAAGCAGAAGCTCCCAGGTTCAATCCCCGGCATCTCCAACTAAAAGGGTCCAGGCAAATCAGCGTGAAAAACCTCAGCTTGAAACCCTGGAGAGCCGCTGCCAGTCTGAGTAGACAATACTGACTTTGATGGAGCCGGAGGGGGGGGGGGCGGTCTGATTCAGTATAAGGCAGCTTCATATGCTCATATGTTCATATATGTACCATGCACACTGTAATTAGCTGGATTAGAACAAAGGATAAATGCTTAGGGGTAGAAAATTAGCATCTGTGAGATAAGAAACCTATGTTTTCAAGGATAGCTCTGCGAGAGCTATGGCTGACTCAAGGCCATGCCAGCAGGTGCAAGTGGAGGAGTGGGGAATCAAACCCCGGTTCTCCCAGATAAGAGTCCGCGCACTTCACCACTACACCCAACTGGCTCTCATCATCCAAAAGCAAACGTCGTCCAAACATCATCCAGTTATATGGAAACTCCTATTTCTTCTGTCTCTTTGCCTTTAACCATTCCATGGTAGCCTCTTGATGATCAGGCTACAAGAGAGGAGTCTGGCTCTCCCACCGGGGTAACTGATCAGCACTTCCCAAGGATTCTCAAATGCTCAGACACAAAAGCCCTTCAATCGTTACCTAGAAGAGTGGTCCCCAACCTTTCTGGCACCAGGGACCAATTTTGTGGAAGGTTCCCAGGGAGTCCTTGATATCACATTTACCTGAAGAGAAGCTCCCTTCTGGAGGATCCTGAATCCCATCTTGGCCAGCGAACTCTGAGTGACCTTCAGTTTACGTCTCCAGGCATGTTCTCTCTAAGCCGAGTGACCCGTGAGCTAGCTCACAGATTTTTAGCCTTCAGCTCACACATTTTTGTCTTAGCTCAGGAAGGATGGCCTCAGAGCAGTGTTCCCTCTAAGCTAAGCTAGTGTGAGCTAGTTCACAGGTTTTTAGCCTCCAGCTTGCACATTTTTGTCTTCGCTCAGGAAAAATAGCCCCAGAGCGCAATAACGTATGCAGGAGCTCACCACCTTAATACCAGTAGCTCACAAAGTAGAATTTTTGCTCACAAGACTCTGCTTTAGAGGGAACAATGGCTCCAGTACTTGACGCTATATTTTATGATATGCAGGGGCCAACCCAACAAAGAGACGCTTACAGGAGATGCGGCCCTTGCAAAAATGAGGTTGACGCCTCTATAACGGGTGGCCAACGGTAGCTCTCCAGATTTTTTTTTTCTTTTTTGCCTACAACTCCCATCAGCCCCAGCCATTGGCTATGCTGGCTGGGGCTGATGGGAGCTGTAGGCAAAAAAGAAAAAAAAAATCTGGAGAGCTACCGTTGGCCACCCCTGGTCTATAAAAAGGTCAAGTATGCATTTTAAAGTGAACCCAAATGCAGAAGTGAGAATGCGACATCTGAATCAGTGCTGGGCTAGCCTGACTACTCCTCCAAGAAGAACAATAATTTTTATTCTCCTGGAACCTTTCCCCTCCTACTCTCCCGGGGGGATCTGCTGTGTAGACCGCCCCCCTTGCTAAGACCCCTCCTGCACATTTCATGGGGTATGGAAACAGCTTCCTGGTGGGCAGATCCAGACAACACGCAATCAGGTATTATTCGGAAGACACTAATCCTGACTAGGGTTTAAATATAGTGTAATAGAACAGGGGTGGCCTACGGTAGCTCTCCAGATGTTTTTGTTGCCTACAACTCCCATCAGCCCGAGCCAGCATGGCCAATGGCTGGGGCTGGTGGGAGTTGCAGGCAAAAAAAAAAAAAACATCTGGAGAACTATCGTTGGCCACCCCTGTAATAGAAGGCCAGGCTACCTATAACACAATTCATAGAAGTGGATAACGTTTAATATCGGGCATACACACAAATGAATTTTAAAACATACGGTCTGAATATCGGACCGTGTAAAGTTTGCCAGCCATATACCATTTCACATATGCTGCCACAGGAAGTGGTGACATAGCCAGCTTCAAGAGGGGATTGGATAAACATCTGGAGCAGAGGTCCATCAGTGGCTATTAGCCACAGGGTATAGATAGAACTCTCTGTATGGAGCGGTGATGGCCTGTAAACAGGGGTGGCCAATCTTGCTTAACGTAAAAGCCACAAAGGATAAACATCAGATGTCTGAGAGTCACAAGACACGATTGTCAGATGTTTGAGAGCAGGAAAGAAGGAAGGAAAAATGGAGGGAGGGAGAGGTGGAAAGAAAGCAACTTTAAATGCATTCTCTGAGCTGCCAGCTGGCTTGGCCAAGTGGTTTAAAGACAGAAATGCCTTCTCCAAGTCAGCCAATGGGGTGGGTGGGGGCTTCAAGAGCCACACAATATGCATGAAAGAGCCACATGCAGCTCTCGAGTTGCAGTTTGGTCACCCCTGCTCTGTATTCTTAGTGCTTGGGTGGGGGGCAACAGTGGGAGGGCTTCTAGTACCTGGCCCCACTGATGGACCTCCCGATGGCACCTGATTGGTCACTGTGTGACACAGTGTTGGACTGGATGGACCATTGGCCTGATCCAACATGGCTTCTCTTGCGTTCTTATGTGACACAGAGTGTTGGACGGGATGGGCCATTGGCCTGATCCAACATGGCTTCTCTTGTGTTCTTATGTGACACAGAGTGTTGGACTGGGTGGGCCATTGGCCTGATACAACATGGCTTCTCTCGTGTCCTTATGTGACACAGAGTGTTGGACTGGATGGGCCATTGGCCTGATCCAACATGGCTTCTCTCGTGTCCTTATGTGACACAGAGTGTTGGACTGGATGGGCCATTGGCCTGATCCAACATGGCTTCTCTTGTGTTCTTATGTGACACAGAGTGTTGGACTGGATGGGCCATTGGCCTGATCCAACATGGCTTCTCTCGTGTCCTTATGTGACACAGAGTGTTGGACGGGATGGGCCATTGGCCTGATCCAACATGGCTTCTCTTGTGTTCTTACGTGACACAGAGTGTTGGACGGGATGGGCCATTGGCCTGATCCAACATGGCTTCTCTCGTGTCCTTATGTGACACAGAGTGTTGGACAGGATGGGCCATTGGCCTGATCCAACATGGCTTCTCTTGTGTTCTTACGTGACACAGAGTGTTGGACGGGATGGGCCATTGGCCTGATCCAACATGGCTTCTCTCGTGTCCTTATGTGACACAGAGTGTTGGACTGGATGGGCCATTGGCCTGATCCAACATGGCTTCTCTTGTGTTCTTATGTTCTTATGATGGACTTCCAGTCACCACAATAACCATACGCATTTCGGCCTCTAAGGGCTTTCCTCAATGGTCAGTATATAAAATGTACAAAGACACACAGGAATAAAAAAGGATAGAAAACCAGGTGTTTCTCCCATTTTAAAATTCGTTTTTGCGTATGCTTTATATTAATTGTTATACATTTTTGTGAATTGTGTTCTAGGTAGCTTGATCCTCTATTACACTGTTTAGATTTGGGTTGAGTTCCCCCCCCCTTTTTTTTCTTTTCTTTTGTTCCTTGTTAGAGTTTAAATATACCCTGGGAAACCAGGACTTCCTCTGGAAGAAGACTGAAGAAGACGACTGCAGATTTATACCCCGCACTTCTCTCTGAATCAGAGACTCAGAGCGGCTTATATCGCCTATATCTTCTCCCCCCACAACCCTGTGAGGTAGGTGGGGCTGAGAGGGCTCTCACAGCAGCTGCCCTTTCCAGGACAACCTTTGCGAGAACTATGGCTGACCCAAGGCCATTCCAGCAGCTGCAAGTGGAGGGGCGGGGAATCAAACCCGGTTCTCCCAGATAAGAGCCCACGCACTTTACCACTGCACCAAACTGGCTCTGGACTTTATGTTGGCATACTGTACGCGCCAGATCCTTCACAAAGCAACACACAACACCACTCTGCACTGGGATGGGGGTAGTAAAATGTGATCACATGAGAGTTGCATGTGGTTGCTTTGGCTCATATGTGTCCCATAAAGCATCTGTTTTGCTTTGAAGGTACAGAGAGCCAGCCTCAAGGCCCAGCATCTCTAGTCAAAAGGATTTCAGGTGAAAAAAGAATAGGTAGAAGGAAGCTGCTTCTTGTCCTAGGCTGAAGATCTGCAGGCATCACTCCAGCATCCACAATTCATCCAAAACCTTTTCAGGGCAAGCGGTGAGGATAGATGAGGCCACAGAAATTCACCGGCCCTCAGAAGGAAGCGCAGGCAACGCACAGTCCCAACTCTTCAGTCCCTACCTGCCGATCCCTCCTCTTCATCAGAGCCCAGGAGAAACAGCCCTTCCTCTTCTTCCAGCTGGGATATGAAGTCAGGTTTGGCAATCAGAGGTCCTGTTTATCGTGGGGGGAAAACACACGTACACAATTAGACCTTTTTCGTGTGCCCATAAAGAACCTGACCTGAAATGTATGGCTGAGTCCCAGACCTTCTATCCTACATCTCCCATGTCTTTTGGTAGGCTTGCCAATCCCCACTTTCCCAGGCTCCTTCTCGCCCCCAGTCAGCTGGCCAACGGGGGGAAGTCCCGCCCCCAAAGCCTCCATGCGACTTTCCACCTCCAGAGGCTTCAGACTCCGCTTGGAAAGGCTTCCTCTTGGGATGATGTGCCTGTGTCTTTAAGGCTGAAGGGGGGTGGGCCGAGCAGGCAGAACAACGTGGCTGCTCCCAGGAGCTGTGAGAGCAGCCCAGACCCTTCCTTTGTTGCACAAGCTTTTCTGAGGTCGTTTGCATAGTAAAGGGTGAACTTGAACCTTCGGTTTCCCTGCGTTGTTGACTCGTGAGTAATTGCCCCAGTGAGACCACACGAGTGTGCGATTGCAAACGGTTTTATTTTTGCTTCTGTGTGTGTGTGTGAGAAAGAGAAAAAGAGAGATTTGCAGCTGCTTGGGTGAGGAAATGAAGACTGTATTCAGGGGAACTGCACTGCTGTGTTTTTATTTATTTATTTTGGGGGAGTCTCCTGGCCCCACCCCCAAAGTTTCCCAGCCCCAACCCCAAAGTCCCCAGATATTATCTGAGTTAGACTTGGCAACTCTATCTCTTGGGGGGAGGGGGGAAGGGTGTCCTGGGACAGTGGAAGCAAACCACTTATTTCCTAGTTCCAGGATTTGCCTGACTTTCTCCTCTGCCCATATATGTTTGGAACAATGCAAAGTGCGATCTGAGATTCACTTGAAACCAACCACTGAGGACTTGCTTACAGATCTGTTTGGAGCCTGAAGATGAGCTTGTCCCTTTGCAACTAACTCAGCAAGCAGACCAGGTCGTCCACTTGAATGTGTGAAGACACTGAGCTAAAGAAAATCCCTTTATGCCTTCAGCCATATTTTGTCTTTGTTGCCACAAAAGCTGACCATTTCTTGTGGCCAGGGATGGAATGCTAGCAGGAACTCCTTTGCATATTAGGCCACACACCCCAATGTAGCCAATCCCCCAAGAGCTTACAAGGCTCTTTTTTGTAAGCTCCAGGACGATTGGCTCCATCAGGGGTGTGTGGCCTAATATGCAAAGGAGCCCCTGCTAGAATTCCAACCCTGCTTGGGACTGCAATATGGAATGGTTTTAGCAAGTCAGGATGGTTTGCTTTTAGAAGGATTTTGGGCAATTACTTCCTCTGGGCCTTTGTGTCTCTGTTCTCTGGGAATGGAAGCCAGGTGTGGGGGGAGGCTTAAAGCGAACCTTAAGAACATAAGAGAAGCCATGTTGGATCAGGCCAATGGCCCATCCAGTCCAACACTCTGTGTCACATAAGAACATAAGAGAAGCCATGTCGGATCAGGCCAATGGCCCATCCAGTCCAACACTCTGTGTCACATAAGAACATAAGAGAAGCCCTGTTGGATCAGGCCAATGACCCATCCAGTCCAACATTCTGTGTCACTTAAGAACATAAGAGAAGCCATGTTGGATCAGGCCAATGGCCCATCCAGTCTAACACTCTGTGTCACATAAGAGAAGCCATGTTGGATCAGGCAAATGGCCCATCTAGTCCAACACTCTGTGTCACATAAGAACATAACAGAAGCCATGTTGGATCAGGCAAATGGCCCATCCAGTCCAACACTCTGTGTCACACAGTGGCCAAACCCCCGCTCCCCCCAAGTGCCATCAGGAGGTTCACAAGTGGGGCTAGAAGCCCTTCCACTTTGCTTTTTCTATCTTTTGGGGCCGTCCGGGGCCCTAGACAACTAGAGGGGAGCTGGCATAACACTGGCAGTTCTGTGACTGTTCCATGCCAAGCTACTAAAAGGACAGGAAGGAACAGAAGGGTTCCTTCCACAGCCAGATTTCAGCCCAAGTGAGGCCACGCCCCGACTGGAGGGAAGCCCCTGCTTAGACCACCCCACCATCTCCAGACCAGGCCTCCCTGGGCACCTCTTCCGATGCCCTCTCACTTGGCTCAGGCAGAAGTGCCAGGCAGGGGCTCCCTCTCTGCAAGGACTGACGTTTAAAGCCTCATTTACATACCTGCAGGACCGCCTCTCCCCTGACGAGCCCTGGAGATTATTGCGATCATCCAACCAACATCTGTTGGTCATCCGTGACCCAAAGGACGTCCAGCTTGCCTCATCCAATGCCAGGGCTTTTTCGACCCTGGTCCTGAACTGGTGGAATCAGCTCCCCACGGAGATTTGGGCCCCACCGGGTTTACTACCATTCTTTAGGGCCTGCAAGGTGGGGCTATTCTGCCAGACATTCGGTCGAGGCAAGCAGGCGTACTTACTTCGCTGTTTATGCCGTCTACTGTCCTCCCCTACAATGACCTATTGCTTTACCGTCTTGGCTATTAGATTTCAGGCCGACATCTATGTTTTAATCTGCAAAATGTGCCCACGCCGTCTACGTTGTATTTTATCTTGTTTTGATTGTTTTAGTCTTTATGCTATTGTCCAGTTTTAACAGTTATTTATTACGTCTGTAATCCGCCCTAAGCCCAGGGCCTTTTTTGTAGCAAGAACTCCTTTGCCTATTAGGCCACACACCCCTGGTGTAGCCAATTCTCCAAGAGTCTACAGGGCTCTTAGTTCAGGGCCTACTGTAAGCTCCAGGAGGATTGTATACATCGGGGGGAGGGGGTGTAGCCTAATATGCAAAGGGATTTCTGCTACAAACCCCCCCCCCTGCCTGAACCCATTATGGGAAAAGGTAAAATATAAATCTACTAAATAAAGGAGAGAACAGAACCATTTTAACATTACAAGAAAGTTTGTGAAGACAGCCTGATGTCCTTCCTCCATGGAAAGGAAAGGTCCCCTGTGCAAGCACCAGTCGTTTCCGACTCTGGGGTGACGTTGCTTTCACAACGTTTTTACGGCAGACTTTTTACAGGGTGGTTTGCCCTTGCCTTCTCCAGTCATCTACGCTTCCCCCCCAGCAAGCTGGGTGCTCATTTTACCCACCTCGGAAGGATGGAAGGCTAAGTCAACCTCGAGCCGGCTACCTGAAAACCCAGCTTCCGCCGGGGATCGAACTCAGGTCGTGAGCAGAGCTTAGGACTGCAGTACTGCAGCTTTACCACTCTGCGCCACGGGGCTCTTCTTTCCTTCTTAAGGGCTACCTTATTGTCACTCCTCGCTATAAGAGGGAGCAAAGGATCCTCACCCAAAGAGGCCACGTTCCCAAAATTCTCCAGCATGACTTCCTTGTAGAGAGCTCTCTGGACTGGGCGCAGCAGGGTCCACTCCCCCGTGGTGAAATACACGGCCACCTCCTCAAAGGACACTCCAGCCTGTAAGAAGGAGAAGGAAGCATTTCTGCGCATCACTGGAAAGCTGGTCCATGGGGAGAAGCCAAAAATGGAGAGAGTGGCGAGAAGAGCCCCCTGGTGAGACATGGTGAGAACAGCACCGCCCCCCCCAAGGCCCTCCTTGGAAGCATTATTTTAAAACAAGAGGGGCTGTCCTCAGCCACAGCAGGCTAGCAGCCTTGTGAGGAAGAGGCCAGAGATTCCTGTGGGAAACTCAGTATTGTTATGGAGACATCTGGAATTGGGCCAAATCAAATCGAACATTCTAATTGTCCTGCTTCTCTGCAAAAATCCATCCTAGACAAGGTTGGCTGTTCTTCTGCCTTCCCAATGGAGAGCAGTCGAATCAAGGGGAAGGAGCCCGATTCTCTGAGCATTGCAACGAAGAAGAAAGAATTCCTACTGTTTGCCGCATGTCTCCCCAATGATCCAACCCGCCCCCTCGCCCCGCCCCATACCTGAGCTGGCTGCATGGTGGCTCTTTTCCCTTCAGCACACAGAGGAGGTGAAGGAGGAGGTGTCCAGGTCGTCCTTCCACTCCTGCCTGGGAGGGACAAGGAGGAGGAGAAGGAGGAGAGGAGGAGGAGAAGAGAAGAAGGAGGAGAAGAGAAGAAGAGGAGAAGGAAGAGTGAAGGAGAAGAGAAGGAAAAGAAAAGGAGGAGGAGGAGAGAAGGAGAAGATGAGGAGAAGAGGAGGAGAAGAGAAGGAAAAGAAGAGGAGGAGGAGAGAAGGAGGAGGAGGAGAGGAGAAGAAAGAGGAGAGAAGAAGAGGAGAAGGAGGAGGAGAGGAGAAGAGAAGAAGAGAAGGAAAAGAAAAGAAGGAGGAGAGAAGGAGAAGATAAGGAAAAGAGGAGGAGAAAGGAGGAGAGAAGGAGGAGGAGAGAAGGAGAGGAGAAGAGAAGGAGAAGAGGAAGAGAAGAAGGAGGAGGAGAGGAGGAGAAGGAGAAGAGAAGAAGATGAGAAGGAAGAGGAGAAAAGGAGAAGAAGGTAAGGAGAAGAGGAGGAGAAGAGAAGACGAGGAGGAGAGAAGGAGAGGAGAAGGAGGAGGAGGAGAAGGAAAAGAGAAGGAGGAGAGAAGAAGAGGAGGAGGAGGAGAGGAGGAAGAGAAGAAGAAACTGGATTGATATCCCATTCACCACTCTGAATCTCAGAGTGGCTCACGATCTCCTTCCTCCCCTTCCACAAACATCCTGAGAGGGCTGAGAGAGCTCTCCCAGAAGCTGCCCTTTCAAGGACAACTCCTATAAGAGCTATGGCTGACCCAAGGCCATTCCAGCAGCTGCAAGTGGAGGACTTTTTGGGTTGCCCACCTGGGGATCGGCAACCGTATTTGTCAGCCTTTAAGGTGCTACCAGGCTCTTGCGCTTTTTTTAACAGCTGCCAACTGGGCGGGGCCGGGAGAATTTTAAATGGCCTTACTTGCAAAATTCAACTCCGCCCCCCCCCCCCCCGAAAAAAAAAGCAGCTTTGGGCAAGATCACATGAAAGCAGAGGAAACTTGGTCAGGGGCCCAAATGCTGCTTTCCCAAATAGGGAAAATGAATCCCCCAAAGCATCAAACTTGGAGCAAATCACCTGCATAGAGGGGAGCGGAGCCTCCTGCTTCCATTTCCCCAAGACAGGCAAGGGCGCAGCCTTGATGCTGAGGAGGAACATTTCCTCCCCAACCCCAACCCCTTGCATTCTTCAGGTTCTGTTTTGCATGGATCTTCTGAAGGTCCAGCCACACAGCCCCTGCCCCTCCCAGCTGCCTCAGCCTTTCCTCCGATCCCCAAAATCTGCCCTCACACATAACAAATAATGCACTTTCAGTGCAATTTCCAGCTGGATTTTACTGCGCAAACTTGCAAAATCCAGTTGGAAAATGCATTGAAAGCGGATTGAAAGTGCCTCGTTTACTGCGTCGGATCGCAGCCTATGTGTGCCTCTAGTAGGGTTGCCAATCTCCAGGTGGGTGCAGGGGATCCCCACTTTGGAGCCCTCCACCCCTGCTTCAGGGTCATCAGAAGGGAGGGAAATGTCTGCTGGGCACTCCATTATTCCCTATGGAGACCGATTCCCGTAATGGAGAATTGATCCATGGGTATCTGGGTTTTTGGGGGTTTTTTTTGAGATAGAGGCACCAAATTTGCAGCATAGCATCCAATGCCTCCCCCCAAAATACCCTCCAAGTTTCAAGAAGATTGGACCAGGGAGTTCAATTCTATGAGCCCCCAAAGAAGGTGCCCCTATCCTTCATTATTTCCAAATGGAGGGAAGGCATTTAAAAGGCGTGCGGTCCCTTTCAATGTGATGGCCAGAACTCCCTTTGGGGGTTCAATGATGCTTGTCACACCCTTGCTCCTGGCTCCACCCCCGGAGTCCCCAGATATTTCTTAAACTGGACTTGGCAACCCACGGCCTCTAGAATCGGAAGCCGCTTGAAATTGTTCCAGTCTTCAAAGGTGCTGGATTCGTATCCTGCACTCAAGCCCGCTGCAGGAACCACGCGGCTCTGCACAAAGGGGACAAGAAGCCCTCCATGGGGCAGGGAGGGAAACCAAAGGAAGGCATGGGGAAAACTGGGGTGGGTGGGTGCTCTCTTTCACCCCCTGCTCCACTCCTCCTCCTTTCTCTCTTGCATTGCAGCCCCCGAGCCCATGTTTCCCCCCTCCAAACCCTCTTTGAGCTCACCAGATCCGCTCCAGCCGTTCAAGCAGAAACCTCCGAGATTCAAATGCACTTTCTTTGCAAGGGTCTTAGGAGGAAGTGGCTCCCCCTTCCACCCAGCCCCGCCCCCCCCCAATGTGTCTCTCTAGGATTGCAGCTCTCTCTCTCTCTCTTAACCCTTGCAGGAAATGCTCATTTTGTCAAAGAAAAAAGGAAAAGGGGTGGGACCATGGTTGCCAATCCCCAGGTGGGAAACCAAGCATAAACTGTGAAATAATTAAGGTAGAAAAATTTCCAGAACACAACTTGATAATCTGATTATAAAATTTCAAAGACAAAAACTTATAAACAGTCGTTTAAAGATATACAACGCAAGGAGTGAAATATCAACAATTCAACCTAATGACAATAAAGTGACAATTAAGAATTCTATCCAAATTACATTCATTCACTTATTCAAGTCCTAAGTTTCTGTGTTTTCAACATACTTTTTCAGTCACACCAAATTTCCTGGCTTCCAATATTCATACAGGAACTTTTCAAGTGTGAAGTTGAAGTGGGTATGCAGCAAGCCTCTCTAACAGGAACACGCCTTTTACTTCTGTTTCAGGGAAAACCCTTCCTCAGAGAGGCATATCCCACTGTAGGTGTCTTATCATTTATCACTTGCGCATAGAACTCAAGCACGGAGAAAATCTCATTAAGCTATTGCTATTTAGTTTATAAGTTGTTTGTCTTCAAAATTTTGTAATTAGATTATCAAGTTATGTTCTGGAAATTTCCCCCCGTTAATTATTTCACAGTTTATGCTTGGTTTCAGACTTTCACTGTGATACTCTAGGCGTCTCAATCCCCAGGTGGGGGCAGGGGATCCCCCAGTTTGGAGGCCCTCCCCCCCACTTCAGGGTCATCAGAAAGCAGGGAGAGGGGAGGGAAATGTCTGCTGAGCACTCCATCATTCCCTATGGAGACCGACTCCCATACGCTATAATGAAGAATTGATCTCCAGGTCTCGGGGGGGGGGGCAGGGCTGGGGTTTTTTTAGGTAGAGGCACC
Organism: Heteronotia binoei; assembly: GCF_032191835.1. Taxonomy (NCBI): domain Eukaryota; kingdom Metazoa; phylum Chordata; class Lepidosauria; order Squamata; family Gekkonidae; genus Heteronotia; species Heteronotia binoei. Next base: position 14,289,266 of record NC_083227.1, on the reverse strand, counting down.
AAATTTGCAGCACAGCATCCCGTGCCTCTCCTCAAAACACCCTCCAAGTTTCAAAAGAATTTGACCAGGGGGTCTTATTTTATGCGCCCCAAAAGGAGGTGCCCCTAGCCTTCATTATTTCCTATGGAGGGAAGACATTTAAAAAGGTATGAAGACCCTTTCAGTGGGATGGCCAGAAACTCCTTTTGGAGTTCAATCGTGCTTGTCCCACCCTTGCTGTTGGCTCCACCCCCAACGCCTCCTGGCTCCACCCCCCAAAGTCCCCAGATATTTCTTGAAGTGAACTTGGCAAACCCTAGGTGGGACTCAAGTCTAAAGAGTCTGCCCGTTCTCCCCACAGGAATGCTTGGAGAAATGTCGACTGCGGGGTGACATGATAGAGGTTTACAAGATGAATGCATGGGATGAAGAAAGTAGAGAAAGAAGTACTTTTCTCCCTTTCTCACAATACAAGAACTCGTGGGCATTCGATGAAATTGCTGAGCAGTCGGGTTAGAACGGATAAAAGGAAGTCCTTCTTCACCCAAAGGGTGATTAACACGTGGAACTCACTGCCACAGGAGGTGGTGGCGGCTACAGGCATAGCCAGCTTTAAGAGGGGATTGGATAAACATATGGAGCAGAGGTCCATCAGTGGCTGTTAGCCACAGTGTGTGTGTGTATTTTGGCCACTGTGTGACACAGAGTGTAGGACTGGATGGGCCATTGGCCTGATCCAAAATGGCTTCTCTTATGTTCTTAATGGCACTCCTCTCCTAAAAGGTGCTGGTGGGACACCACCCTCGTGAGAAATGCCACAGGAACAAAAGCTCCCAGCAATCCCTGCTCAGAGAGCATTCCAGCCCTTCCTTCAAGGGAGCCAGGAGAGATGGAACCAGAACTTCTAAGAAAAGGGCAAATAAAATTGAAAGGTATTATGATATCCCTCGACAAAGGGGAGGCCCCTACTATAAAAAGCCTGACTTCAAGCTTTCAGCACACACCACACAAATCTCAACAAAATCTCCTCAGATAATTTTGGGGGGACGTGTTCCCTTAACGTGCCGTGGTGTAAGAGTGGCTACAGGAGGCTGGTATGCTGCCAGTACTGCAGTCGAGCCCTCCTGCTCATGACCTCATTTGATCCCACGGAAGCTGGTTCAAGTACTGGCTCCAGTTGAGGATGGAAGGCTGAGTCAACCTGGAGCCAGTTACTTGAACCAGCTTCCGCTGGGATCAAACTCAGGTCATGAGCAGAGGGCTCCGACTGCAGTACTGCAGCTTTACCACTCTGTGCCACTCTTACACCACGGCTAAGGAAACGTCCAATTCTTTGAGGCGTGTCTGAGAATTTGTGTGCGTGTGCATGCCTGAATGCCTTGAAGTCAAGGCTTTTTTGTAGCGGGAACTCCTTTGCATATTAGCCCACACCTCCTGTTTAGCCAATCCTCCTGGAGCTTACAGTAGGCCCTGTAATAAGAGCCCTGTAAGCTCCATGAGGATTGGCTACTTCAGGGGTGTGTGGCCTAATACGCAAAGGAGTTCCTGCTACAAATAAAGCCCTGCTTACAACTTACCTTGCAAGGTATGTTGGTCTGAAAATGTGGTTGCCAGAAGGTTATTCGGTGATCTTCCAAGCCCAAGTGTGGATCTGAGCCCAGATTTTCCAGGTCACAAACTAACACTCTGGCTCTTGGACATAATAGATACTCATCGTGAATGCAGGCAAATTGGGTCAGATTCATTCCAGGGGATCAGTCGTGGCACAAGGAGCCGGTCTCTAACATCAGCAAAAGATTCCTTGCAAACAGAGCACTTGTGTGAGTGCCTAGGTACAAGTGTTCCTTCTCAGTCTGTTTGTCAGGCAGGGTTTTGGAACAGCAACTGCATCAGTGGCCTTGAGTTAAAACCTAATCTAGGAAAGGGAGAGAGTGCCTCATTTGGAATACTGTGTACAATTCTGGTCACCGCACCTCAAAAAGGATGTATATAGCATTGGAAAAAGTGCAGAAAAGGGCAACTAGAATGATTAAAGGTGTTGGAACACTTTCCCTATGAAGAAGGTTAAAACCCTTGGGGCTGTTTAGCTTGGAGAAGCGTCGACTGCGTGGTGACATGATAGAGGTTTACAAGATTATGCATGAGATGGAGAAAGTAGAGAAAAAAGTCCTTTTCTCCCTTTCTCACAATACAAGAACTTGTGGGCATTCAATGAAAATGCTGAGCAGTCGGGTTAAAACGGATTAAAAGGAAGTACTTCTTCACCCAAAGGGTGATTGACATGTGGAATTCACTGCCACAGGAGATGGTGGCGGCTACAAGCATAGCCAGCTTTAAGAGGGGATTGGATAAAAATATGGAGCAGAGGTCCATCAGTGGCTATTAGCCACAGTACACATAAATTTGGCCACTGTGTGACACAGAGTGTGGACTGGATGGGCCACTGGCCTGATCCAACATGGCTTCTCTTATGTTCTTCTGTGACACAGAGTGTTGGACTGGATGGGACACTGGCCTGATCCAACATTGCTTCTCTTATGTTCTTATGTGACACAGTGTTGGACTGGATGGGCCATTGGCCTGATCCAACATTGCTTCTCTTATGTTCTTATGTGACCCAGAGTGTTGGACTGGATGGGCCAGTGGCCTCATCCAATATGGCTTCTCTTATGTTCTTATGTGACCCAGAGTGTTGGATCTGGATGGGCCATTGGCCTGATCCAACATGGCTTCTCTTATGTTCTTTATGTGTTGACTCTCCATTTATACTATAAATCAGGGGTGTCAAATTCATTTGTTATGAGAGCTCTGGATCTGACTTAATTGAGACCGTGTTGGACTGGGCTGGGCCGGTCCATGTGTGTATCTTTTTAAGATTAGGTAGCAGAGAGAGAAAACTTTTAAAGGACAGAGACAAACATGACTAAATTTAAAAAAACTTTAAAGAAAACATGCTTAAAACATTAGCACTTGTTGGTTTTAAAGGTGCTTTCTTTATATTTCTTCCATGGGATCTAGGGAAGTGGGCAATGGAAGCGCTGGCTCTTTCCTTCCCTCCCAAGGGGACCAGGAGGGGGAGGAGCCTCAACCAATGGAGAAAATGAGGTTTTGCTCTGTAGCTCCTGTGCGATTGAGCAAGCCTGGCAAAGCAAGCTGAGAATCAGAAGGAAGCAAGAAAGAGGGAGAAGGAAGCAGACAAGAGCCAGTTGCTCAGGGGCCTGAAGGGAGCCTGATTTGGCCCCCAGGATACATGTTTGACACCCCTGCTATAGATGGTGGTGGTATCCTTTTCTGCCAAGTCATCGAGATGGTAATTAGGGACATCATCCTTTGATAATTCTGGCCTGTTCTGTCTGATTGGTCCTAGAAGAAGAAGATGATGATGATGATACTGGATTTATATCCCACCCTCACTCTGAAACTCAGTGTCTCAGAGCAGCCTACAGCCCTCCTTTTAACTTTCCTCCCCCACAACAGACACCTTGGAAGGTAGGTGGGACTGAGATTGCTCTCACAGAAGCTGCCCAGAAGTGGGGCTGAGGGACCCATGTTTGGTATGTGCCACAGGGTCCCAAAGACTTTTCTCTTGTCCTCCATTCTTTGGATTCTGGAATGTTCTGGGAGAATGTGAGAGTCTGAATGGTATCTCTGATGGAGTCTCTGATCAGGTCTGGAATGTGACAATCCTTGATCAGTGGATGGGATCTCTTTCCAGAGTCCTCTTTCTCCCTCTCAAACAGGAGTGTAGGCTCTATGGTTTACCCCACAATTGGACTAATTCCAGAGCAATTGGGCTGTATCAACAGTATAGTTGATACATGATATAGATACGTTATATAGATCATGTGAAGTGATGGTATCACTTTACTCTGCTCTGGCAAGACCTCACCTGGAGTCTTGTGTTCAGTTTTGGGCACCACATTTTAAGAAGGATATAGTCAAGCTGGAATTGATCCAGAGGGCAATAAAAATGGTGAGGGGTCTGGAGGCCAAGCCCTATGAAAAAAGGTTGAAGAAGCTGGGGATGTTTAGCCAGGAGAGGAGGTGGCTGAGAGGGGATATGATCACTATCTTCAAATACTTGAAGGGCTGTCATTATAGAGGATGAGGTGGAATTGTTTTCTGTGGCCCCGCAAGGCTAGGACCAGAACCAATGGGTTGAAATTAAATCAAACGCGTTTCCGGCTCAACATTAGGAAGAACTTCCTGACCGTTAGAGCGGTTCCTTGGTGGAACAGGCTTCCTCAGGAGGTGGTGGGCTCTCTTTCCTTGGAGGTTTTTAAAGAGGCTAGATGGCCCTCTGACAACAATGAGGATCTTGTGAATTTAAGAGGCAGTATTTGTGAGTTTCCTGCCTTGTGCAGGGGGTTGGACCAGTTGACCCTGGAGAGCTCTTCCAACTCTATGATTCTAAGGCTGAACAGAATCATTCCCTTCTAGGCCCAAGTAAGTAAACTCTCCTTTGGGCTGCACACTTCAAAAAAAGGTCGACAGGAAGAATGGGGGCTGGGAAATTTTCCCAATGATTCGTTTCTCTGGCCGAAATATTCCACTTTAAAGGTTTATTGCTTCGTAACACTAATAGCGATTGGGTGCCATTGCCAATACAATTTTGAATCAGATTGGCACTTTGACACTTTTTTACAGTTTGACACTTGTAATGAATGTTATTCAGGCTGCCATTTTGGTGTTGCTTGGCAACTCCAAGTCATACCGCCAAGACATCCATGCCCTCGTTAAGTGGCTACTTATTTTCTGGAGGACTTGGGAACCTTTTCTAAGCATTGAGTGAAAGTTCCCTGACCTTTTTTTTTTTGGGGGGGGGGGGGAGTAGCGTTTTACTCCCTTTTGTCTTCAGCCTAGTTTACCATTAGCAGCAGGAGTCATTTTGTAGAAAAAGAGGTGCTGGAGCTCATTAGCACTATCTGCATAACTCATTTGCATATGCCACATAACCTTGACATCACTGGAAGGCGCACTAAATTATATCAGCTCAGCAGCTACCTTAAAATGTTTATCTCATTACATATACTAACCCATCTTCCGCTATATTTTAATGTATACAAGAACTCGTGGGCATTCAATGAAATTGCTGAGCAGTCAGGTTAAAACGGATAAAAGGAAGTCCTTCTTCACCCAAAGGGTGATTAACATGTGGAACTCACTGCCACAGGAGGTGGTGGCGGCTACAAGCATATCCAGCTTTAAGAGGGGATTGGATAAAAATATGGAGCAGAGGTCCATCAATGGCTATTAGCCACAGTGTGTGTGGGGGTGTGTGTACTGGCCACTGTGTGACACAGAGTGTTGGACTGGATGGGCCTTTGCCCTGATCCAACATGGCTTCTCTTATGTTCTTATGCTCTAATGGCAAACTAAAATTACGTTTATGTGTGTGTTGCATGTTTAAATCAAACCTCTGAGTAACCCATGCCCTCATTTTAACCCAGAGACTGAACAACAAAAACATTACAACAGGCTCTCTTTTATTGCACTTCACTTCAGGACAACTGAGGAGCCTCGCGGCGCAGAGTGTTAAAGCTGCAGTACTGCAGTCCTAAGCTCTGCTCATGACCTAAGTTCAATCCCGGCGGAAGCTGGGTTTTCAGGTGGCCGGCTCGAGGTTGACTCAGCCTTCCATCCTTCCGAGGTCGGTAAAATTTCCCAGCTTGCTGGGGGGAAAGTGTAAAAGACTGGGGAAGGCAATGGCAAACCACCCCGTAAAACAGTCCGCCATGAAAACGCTGTGAAAGCAACGTCACCTCAGAGTCGGAAACGACTGGTGCTTGCACAGGGGACTGCCTTTACCTTTTCAGGACAACTAATGGGTTTAGTACAAGGGCATCAATCTGCTTTATGTTACCTTTTGTTGTTTCAGTCCAGTTAACACTAACTAACAAACACCAGACCCCAACTTATGATTCTTTTAATCTGCTAAAAAACCCCATTTCCATGACTCTGCATACTAACTCAACTGCCCACTTTCTCAACATTTAGGATTGCTTGCCATTCCTTACTATGTCTGATGAAGTGTACTTCGAGCACACGGAAACTTGCATTCTGAATAAAACTTTGTTGGTCTTAAAGGTGCAACTTGACTCCTGTTTTGTTCAGCTGCTTCAGACCAATACACCTGCCCATTTGGATGAATAAAGTACTGTGGTCTATTCTACTGTGTACAGTATATCACAGATTCTAAGGTAGAAACCACCACTGTTTTCAAAAGCGATCCTGCAGTGCCATCTACTGGCAGAACAGAAGATGTCTGTCTTGATAACTAACTCTAATTTTACACCCTTACATTTGCTTTAAAAAAAAAATACTGAAGAACGAAGCAAAGCCTTTTGAGCCTGAAATACTTTGGGGGAAAGCTCTGAAAGTGTAGGCTTTCACAGCAACAACAACAAAAAAGCACCAGTTCTTATGGTATTTGCATCGCTTGCACAAATATGTTCTTGACAGAAAAGCTGACGGCTGATTGGAATCTAGCCCTGTGGTATGAAGGCTGTCCTGACCGAACAGTGAGCCAAAAGAGTCCAATTCCCACAGAACTGGAAAGGATCCACACAGAATCCAGGGAGCAGGCAGACTCCTGCACTTCTGCCGGCCACGAAGTCCACAGAAGAGGACTCAGTTTGATCTTGACCCTCTGCAGCCAGCGTCTCCATCAATAACCCTAACCTAACCTGACCTAGCCTAAAGCTGTGTCCTATGCATAAGGGAAATCCCTTATGTGTGTGGGGTTTTTTCCCTTTAAAAATGAGGAGGGGAACCCCTAAAACCGGAGGGAGGGGGAGGTTTTTTTTAAAAAATGTCATTGTTCGTGAAGTTGCACTGCTTTCCATCAATTCCCCCTAAGGGAACTTGCCAACCGCTCCCCCCAGGTGCTAACCGTGAGCCATGCCACCAAAAAGCCACCTAAACCTGCCTGCAAGTATAAAGAGTGATTGATGGCACCTTTACGATCAACAAAGTTTTATCTGAGGCGAACAAATTTCGCGTGTGAGCACACTTTGTCAGGCAACGAAATGGAATTAGAAATAGCAGCCGTGCATATAGAGGGTTGGGGCAGAAAAATTCGCATGCAATTCCGAAGAAAACTTTGTCGGTCTTCAAAGTGCCACTGGACTCTTAACGTTGTTCTAGATTATTAGGGTTTGTAGAATCTTTTGGGCTCAAGTGCCGTGTTCTACTGGAGAAAGTTTTTCTTCCAGACGTTTCGTTCTCGGCTGCGGAGAACATCCTCAGTGGCGTTGCAGCCGGAGCAGGCGCTCTGACCTTCTTGGCTGCTGTGCACAGTGCAACGCCACCGAGGATGTTCTCCGCAGCCGAGAACGAAACGTCTGGAAGAAAAACTTTCTCCAGTAGAACACGGCACTTGAGCCCGAAAGATTCTACAAATCCTAATGATGTTACCAGCCATGAAAACCTGAAATCGTTGTTCTAGATTGCTTCCGACCACACAGCTGCCCACCCAGATCTATAAGCAAAGATGTGTAGGGTGCCCTGCCTTAGCCCCTCCCACTCCCCTGAAAATAGTCATGTTTCAAGGAACAGGGAAGATGTTGCAAGAACACTCTGATTTCCAAGGCAATCCGAAAACCACCTTCCTGGGAGGAAGCAAGCCCGATTGCTTGGCATGAACTCGCTTTAGTGTTTTTGTGAAACAGCTTGGATTCCTCAGGAGCGTAGCCCGTGCAGAATTACTCCAGGTAGGTGTGACCAAACTGTGTGGCCTGGCAGACACGCATGGCTCCTTCACCAGGGCTTTTTTTCTGGCAAGGACTCCTTTGCATATTAGGCCACACCCCCTGATGTAGCCAATCCTGTTTGCTGATGATGCTGCACTCGTCTCCCACTCGGTATCAGCTCTGCAGCATATGACGTCCTGCTTTGCAGAGGCTGCCAAGCTATTCGGCCTAGAAGTTAGTCTGAAGAAGACAGAAGTTCTCCACCAGCCTGCACCCCAGGAAGATTATCACCCTCCCTGCATCACTGTGGGTGAATCAGTTCTGAAGACAGTCCAGCAGTTCAGCTACCTGGGGTGCATCATCTCCTCAGATGCCAAGATCGACAAGGAGATTGACAACAGGCTGGCAAAGGCAAACCGTGCATTTGGCCGCCTGCACAAAAGAGTGTGGAGCAACAAGCATCTGAAAAAAGGCACAAAGATCAATGTTTACAAAGCGGTTGTGATGACAACCCTCATCTATGGCTCCGAATCGTGGGTTTTATACCGTCATCACCTGCGACTCCTTGAGCGCTTTCATCAGCGCTGCCTTCGCACCATCCTCAACATCCACTGGAGTGACTTTGTGACCAACACTGAAGTCCTCAAGCGGGCAGAGGTTACCAGCATCAAGGCACTGCTTTTGAAGACGCAGCTGCGCTGGGCAGGGCATATTTCTAGGATGGAAAACCACCGCCTTCCCAAGATTGCCCTGTATGGCGAACTCTCCACCGGCCATCGAAATAGAGGGGCACCAAAGAAGAGGTACAAGGACTCCTTGAAGAAATCCCTTAGCACCTGTCACATCAACCATCACCAGTGGTCTGACCTAGCCTCAGATCGCAAAGCATGGAGGCACACCATCCACCAGGCTGTCTCTTCCTTTGAGAACACACGCATAGCTGGTCTTGAGGACAAAAGGAGATTGAGGAAGAATCGCACTGCTACAGGACCAACCCTAAATCAGACTTTTCCCTGCAGCCGCTGTGGCCGGACCTGCCTGTCCCACATTGGTCTTGTCAGCCACCAGCGAGCCTGCAGCAAACGTGGGCTATTGCACCCTTCTTAAATCTTCGTTCGCGAAGCCAAGCCGAGAGAGAGAGAGAGCCAATCCTCCAAGAGCTTACAGGGGCTCTTCTTACATGACCGACTGTACACTCCAGGAGGATTGGCTGCATCAGGGGTGTGTGGCCTAATATGCAAAGCAGCTCCTGCTACAAACCCCCCCCCAAACCCTGCTTGAAAGTCACGGTCAACTTCCGGAGACCCCTAGTGGGCAAGGGAGGTACAGAGAGGTGGCTTGCTATTGCCTGCCCCTTCGCCCCGGCCCTGGTATTCCTTGTAGGTCTCCCATCCAAGTACTTGCCAGGGTCAGTCTGGTTAACTTCCAAGATCTGAGAAGATCAGGTTTGCCAGGGCTATCCAGGGCTGGGCAGGAATTTCCCAATTCTAACGGAATTCCCCCTTCCAAGTCTTCCCTGGGGGAGAAAAAACCCACTTCCAGGCTGAGGATGCCAGCAGAAAAGGCAGCTTTATTGAAGAAGGAATTAATTTCAATAAAGGTCGTCAGGATTCACCCACAAACTGGGACTCAGCAGAAAGTAAGTTCCTCTTTTTTAGTAAAATAGCAAACACAGAGGATGGCCTCCAACAACTTGAAGGACATTCAGGGGAGGGACGGTGGCTCAGTGGTAGAGCATCTGCTTGGGAAGCAGAAGGTCCCAGGTTCAATCCCCGGCATCTCCAAAAAAGTAGAAGGCAGCTTCATATGTTCAAAATCTTGCTCTCCAAGAGAGTTCACTCCACCTGTTCACATAACACTGTGAATCCTTGAGAAAGACAGAAAGGAGAACAATCCTTCTGCACTTTCTCAGAAAAAGGAAGGAAAGGGCCCCTGTGCAAGCACCAGTCGTTTTTTACTCTGGGATGAGGTCACATCACGACGTTTTAACGGCAGACTTTTTTACAGGGTGGTTTGCAATTGCCTTCCCCAGTCATCTATACTTTCCCCCCAGTAAGCTGGGTACTCATTTGACCGACCTTGGAAGGATGGAAGGCTGAGTCAACCTTGGGCCAGCTACCTGAATCCAGCTTCCGCTGGAATTGAACTCAGGTCGTGACCAGAGAGTTCAGACCGCAGTACTGCAGCTTTACCACTCTGCGCCACGGGGATCCACACATACTAACGTTGGCACACCATAACGTCAAACCAGCCTGCTTAAAGATCAAGGGGATTAATTAACTCAGGGCTTTTTGTGTAGCCAGCTTGGGGTTGACTCAGCCTTCCATTCTTCCGAGGTCGGTAAAAAGAGTACCCAGCTTGCTGGGGGGGGGAAATGTAGATGACTGGGGAAGGCAAGGGCAAACCACCCCGTAAAAAGTCTGCCGTGAAAACGTCATGAAAGCAACGTCACCCCAGAGTCGGAAACGACTGGTGCTTGCACAGGGGACCTTGCCTTTTCCTTTTTTGTAGCAGGAACTCCTTTGCAAATTAGGCCACACACCCCTTATGTAGCCAATCCTCCTGGCGCTTACAGTAGGCCCTGTGCAAAGAGCCCTGTAAGCTCTTGAAGGAATGGCTACATCGGGGGGGGGGGGGGGGGCGTGGCCGAATATGCAAAGGAGTTCCTGCTCCCAAAAAAATCCCCTGAATTAACAGATCGTGGGTAAGGGTGTGAGAAAGGAAACAAACATCTGAAAATATAGAAAACCAATCTAGAACGCAATCCATGTCATGTTCAGTAATAACCGAAACAACAGGACAGCAGTTCTTTACTCATCCTTTTAATCATAAACCAAACGTCTCTAACAACAGCCAGCATCTCATATGCATCAACCTGGCTCCTGCACCACCTTGGGAGGGACAGTGGCTCAGTGGCAGAGCATCTGCTTGGCAAGCAGAAGGTCCCAGGTTCAATCCCCGGCATCTCCAACCAAAAAAGGGTCCAGGCAAGTAGGCATGAAAAACCTCAGCTTGAGACCCTGGAGAGCCGCTGCCAGTCTGAGTAGACGATACTGACTTTAGGGGAGGGACGATGGCTCAGTGGCAGAGCATCTGCTTGGTAAGCAGAAGGTCCCAGGTTCAATCCCTGGCATCTCCAACAAAAAAGAGTCCAGGCGTGAAAAACCTCAGCTTGAGACCCTGGAGAGCCTCTGCCAGTCTGAGTAGACAATACTGACTGTGATGGACTGAAGGTCTGATTCAGTATAAAGCAGCTTCATATGTTCACAGGCAGGCATCTCTCCGGCACGCACACTCTGCTCATAGGCGTGTGGTCAAGGGGGCAGCTCTGGAGCAGCTTCCAAAAGCACAGAGTCACCCGTTTATGTGTCATCTTCCTACTTATGCTCAGGGCTTTTCTTATAGCAGGAGCTCCTTTGCGTATTAGGCCACCCCCCCCCCCCCGATGCAGCCAATGCTCCAAGAGCTTGCAGGAATTCTTTGCGTATTAGGCCACACCTTCCTGATGTAGCCGATCCTCCTGGAGCTTAACAGTACGCCCTGTACTAAAAACCCTGTAGCCTCCAGGACCGGCTACAGCAAGGAGGTGTGGCTTGAGATGCAAAAGGAGTTCCTGCTACAAAAAAAGCCCTACTTACGCTATAGAGCAAGAGTGGCCAACGGTAGCTCTCCAGATGGTTTTTTGCCTACAACTCCCATCAGCCCCAGCCAGCATGGCCAATGGCTGGGGGTGATGGGAATTGTAGGCAAAAGACATCTGGAGAGCTACCGTTGGCCACCCCTGCTATAGAACAATGCAGCAGACAATCCCCACCTTTAAGACCAACGACGTTTTATTCAGAATGTAAGCTTTCGCGTGCTCTAAGCAGACGTCATGAGGTGAAGCATTTCGCAGAGCACGCGAAAGCTTACATTCTGAATAAAACGCCGTTGGTCTTAAAGGTGCCACTTGTCCGCTGCTTTGTTCTGTTGCTTCAGACCACCACGGATGCCCACTTGGATCTAATATGCTGTTTCACCATTGTTTTCTTCAGGGCTTTTTTTGTAGCAGGAACTCCTTTGCATATTAGGCCACACACTTCTGATGTAGCCAATCCTCCAAGAGCTTTTTAGTACAGGGTCTACTGCAAGCTTCAGAAGGACTGGCTACATCAGGAAGGTGTGGCCTAATATGCCAAGGATTCCTGCTACAAAAAAAGCCCGGGTTTGTTCTCTGGTTGGTACTGGATCCTTTTGTACACGTCAAATCTTATTGCATTGTTTAATGGATGTCCCATCTCTCCGCCACAGAAGTTCTGAATTTAGGAAGGGAAAATCCCATGCATGGTTATAGGATGGGGGAGACTTGTCTTAGCAGTAGTCTGTGCGAAAAGGATCTAGGGGTCTTAGTGGACCATACGCTGAACATGAGTCAACAGTGTGATGCGGTGGCTAAAAAGGCAAATGCAATTTTGGGCTGTATCAACAGAAGTACAGTGTCCAGATCACGAGATGTGATGGTATCGCTTTACTCTGTTCTGGCAAGACCTCACCTGGAGTATTGTATTCAGTTTGGGGCACCACATTTTAAGAAGGATATAGAAAAGCTGGAACGGGTGCAGAAAAGGGCGATGGAAGATGGTGAAGGGTCTGGAGACCAAGTCCTATGAGGAAAGATTGAAGGAGCTGGGGATGTTTAGCCTGGAGAGGAGGCGGCTGAGAGGTGACAGAATCCCCATCTTCAAGGACCTGAAGGGCTGTCCTGTAGAGGATGGTGTGGAATTGTTTTCTGTGGCCCCAGAAGGTAGGACCAGAACCAATGGGTTGAAATTAAATGAAAAGAGTTTCCTGCTCGACATTAGGAAGAACTTCCTGACCGTTAGAGCGCTTCCTCAGTGGAACAGGCTTCCCTGGGAGGTGGTGGGCTCTCCTTCCTTGGAGGTTTTTAAACAGGCTAGATGGCCATCTGACAGCAATGAAGATCCTGTGAATTTGGGGGGAGGTGTTTGTGAGTTTCCTGCATTGTGCAGGGGGTTGGACTAGATGACCCTGGAGGTCCCTTCCAACTCTATGTATCTATGATCCCAGGAGCAAAGTTCTACTTCCCGTCATCAGTGGAATTCCAAAACTCAAGCAGCCTGCATGGCGGGTTGGATTCTCTGGAATTAGGTCTGGCCAATCAACTTCGGGTGAGCGGGACTGAGATGAGGTCAGTGCGGGATGGCTCTCTTGCTTTCAATAAAACTTTATTCCCTTTCAAGGATCCTTGCCTATGACTCTGCCTGTTCACTGTTGGTTATGAGCAGACCGGCCCCAACCCTGCTCGAGAATCTGATCCGTCCTGGGGTAGAAGGCAGGAGGCCTGAGGTGTGATTTTGTACTTGACTTTTGGTGGGAGCGCTGGGATACTTGGGAGAACAGCAGGAGTAACAGCCCTTGCACTGCTGCTCCTCTTTTATGCCACAACAAAAAGAAAAAACTCTCCATGTAAAATGCAATCTTAACTTGTTGTGAATAATAAGTGTCAAAATAGAAAACGAATAATAGCACCAAGTTAAAACCTCATACGTTACTCAATGCTCCTACGTGTCCTTATGCCACTAAATAACATTCAGTCTAGTGTTAAAAGTAGGTGGTCCAACGGAGAACCGGTCTGCTTTTGCAGCCATTTCAGATCTCAGATCCTTCTTCCAGGGACCATTCTTACAAGTGTTGTACAATTTCCCAGGTCCAGTACTGCCAAAAGAATTCCTAGTTTTCTCTAATTAGCATGCATAATAGCCGGAACGCCATAGTAAGTACTTATCAGCAATGCTAGGGGTTGGGGACTCCTGCTTTAGTGGACTAATTTGGGCGAGGTGTTTTGGCAGTCTATGGAAGCTTAGCAATTATAGCACCTCATTTTCAATTTTAAAAAACAACATCAGACACCACCCTTCCTGCGTCACAAGCAACATTACCAGCTCAAGTACGAAAAATTGTGGTTTTTAGTTGTAGTTGAAGAATAAATGTACAGCATACACGGGAGAAAAATAATAGTGCAAACAGCAGGAAAACACAATCCAAAGTCACGCTTAAAGGCTTGACTGCTGGGATTATGTGCGGGAAGGGCCGGTGAACCTTTTCCCACACTTTGCATTTGTATGGTACCTAGCCTGTGTGAAATTTTTGATGAGAAGTAAGACTGGAATGCTGACAGCTTTTCCCATACTTCTGGCATTTATATGGTTTCTCCCCTGTGAGTTCTTCGATGGGAAGTAAGATAGTCATTTCGACCGAAGCTTTTCCCACACTCCTGGCATTTATAAGGTTTCTCCCCTGTGTGAATTCTTCGATGCAAAGTAAGTTTTGAATTTTCACGGAAGCATTTCCCACATTCCAGGCATTTATAGGGTTTCTCCCCTGTGTGAATTCTTCGATGGGAAGTAAGATTGTCATGCCAACTGAAGCTTTTCCCACACACCTGGCATTTATAAGGTTTTTCCCCTGTGTGAATTCTTCGATGGGAAGTAAGAGTGGAACTGTCAGTGAAGCTTTTCCCACACTCCTGGCATTTATATGGTTTCTCCGCTGTGTGAGTTCTTCGATGGGAGGCAAGATTGTCATTTCGATTGAAACTTTTCCCACACTCTAGGCATTTATATGGTTTCTCCCCTGAGTGAATTTTTCTGTGCAAATTAAGTTTTCTACTTTCACGGAAGCTTTTTCCACATTCCAGGCAGTTATATAAATTCTCCCCTGTGTGAACTCTCTGATGGGAAATAAGATTGTCATTCCACCTGAAGCTTTTCCAACACAACTGGCATTTATATGGTTTCTCTCCTGTGTGAACTCTTTGATGCAAAGTAAGTTTTCCATTTTCACTAAAGCTTTCCCCACATTCCAGGCATTTATATGGTTTCTCCCCTGAGTGAACTCTTTGATGGCAAATAAGATTTTCACTCCAACTGAAGCTTTTCCCACACTCGTGGCACTTATATGGTCTCTCAACTGTATGTGTTCTTTGATGGGACATAAGCGTACTACTTTGATTGAAGCTTTCCCCACACTCTAAGCATTTATATAGTCTCTCCCCTGTGTGAGTTCTTCGATGCAAAGTAAGTTTTCCACTTTTACTGAAGCTTTTCCCACAATCCAGGCAGTTATATGGTTTCTCCCCTGTGTGAGTTCTTCGATGGGAAGTAAGGCCAGAACTATGAGTGAAGCTTTTCCCACACTCTAGGCATTCATATGGTTTCTCTACTGTGTGAGTTCTCCGATGGGAAGTAAGTTTTCCACTTTCAGTGAACCTTTTCCCACACTCTGGGCATTCATATGGTTTCTCTCCTGTGTGAATTCTCCGATGGCAAGTAAGAGCGTTATTCTGACTGAAGCTTTTCCCACACTCAAGGCATTCGTATGGTTTCTCTCCTGTGTGAGTTCTCTGATGGCGATTAAGCCTATACCTCACACTGAAGCTTTTCCCACACTCTAGGCATTGATATGGTTTCTCCCCTGTGTGAGTTCTTTGATGGGAAGTAAAGTGCCCTCTGTCCCTGTAACTTTTCCCACACTGCAGGCATTCATATATTTTTATTCTGATACACATCCTTTGTTGAATATTAGTAACGGATTTTTCAGTGACATTTTCCCTGCTTGCAGTGCACTCATTCGTGTTGTTTCCATGATATATTTTTTGCCATATAGAGTCATCCCCCAGTAAAATATCAGAAATATTCCTCCTTTCAGATGTGTGTTTTCCCTCCTCCTTCTTTGGTGCATCCAGATATTCAAACTCCTCTTTCACACCTGAATATGTATCCTCTTTTTCCATCAATAGATGTTCTCCATTCGCTGACTGCCACAGATTTCCTGCTGAAAGAGAGAAATACCTTGGTATGTTGATATGACACTTTGCACAAATACCTAATTTTAAGTTCAGTAACAGCTAAAGATTAACAAGGTTTTCCAGGTATAAGCTGTCGGAGTTAAAGCTACATTCACTGTAGAAGAAGAAGAAAAAGATGATGATGATGATATTGGATTTATATCCCGCCCTCCACTCCAAATTTCAGATACTCAGAGCGGCTCACAATCTCCTTTATCTTCCCCTCCTCCACAGACATCCTGTGAGGTGGGTGGGGCTGAGAGAGCTCTCACAGAAGCTGCCCTTTCAAGGACACCTCCTGCGAGAGCAATGGCTGACCCGAGGCCATTCTAGCAGCTGCAAATGTAGGAGTGGGGAATCAAACCTGGTCCTCCCAGATAAGAGTCCGCACACTTAACCACTACACCAAACTGTATTTGATTCAGAATGGAGCTCTCTCAGTCTTTATAACCCAGTCAAAGGGTGGGAGAGACATTGCAGAAAAGGAACTCAGGAGGCAGAGGTACCATGCACAGTGTAATTAGCTAGATAAAGAGAAATGTTTAGGGACATACAATTAGAGTCTGTGAGGTAAAATCCTATGTCCTTGCTTAGTCCTGGAGAGTCTACTGTACTGAATTTGTGAATTTATTGAAGTTCAGCAATCATGCACTTTAATTTGTCCTTGAAGCTTCTCTTAAAAGACTGCCGTTCTTAGCTTACTTTATTCTTTTGTGTTAAGATTCACCTGTTTGTCCAGGTGAATCTGGTTTGGATGTAGTTTGTTTGATGTTTTGTAAGGTTTTTTAATGTTGTAAGCTGCCCAGAGCCCACTCGCAGGATAGGGCAGGGTATAAATTGAAAAAAAAATTCAATTACATTACATTAAGCAGAAGGGCACTGCTTGCGTATACAACTTGGAAAGATAACAAGTGAATGAAGCTGAAATGGTAGTGCTGGTATTGTTGGTCATGTGACTGTACTGTCCAAGCGAACTCGGGACAGAGGTTGTTGCAGGCCCTGGACTCAGATTGTGTTTCCGTGTTGGTAAAGGCTTTTCTTCCTGGGTTAGCAGCTCCTTAAAGTTAAGAGGCAAGAAAAGGGTTGCCTTCTAACGCCTACAAGAGAGGTGTATCATCGTTCAGCGTAGGTTATTAATGTTGCACTGAGGTGGCTTTAGCTGAGAGCCGTTAGTAGTGAACATAAGAGCCCTGATCATAGAATCATAGAGTTGGAAGGGACCTCTAGGGTCATCTAGTCCAACCCCCTGCACAATACAGGAAACTCACAAACACCTCCCCCTAAGTTCACAGAATCTTCATTGCTGTCAGATGGCCATCTAGACTGTTTAAAAACCTCCAAGGAAGGAGAGCCCACCACCTCCCGAGGAAGCCTGTTCCTCTGGGGAAGCGCTCTAACGGTCAGGAAGTTCTTCCTAATGTTGAGCTGGAAACTCTTTTCATTTAATTTCAACCCACTGGTTCTGGTCCTACCTTCTGGGGCCACAGAAAACAATTCCACACCATCCTCTAGATGACAGCCCTTCAAGTACTTGAAGATGGTGATCCTATCACCTCTCAGCTGCCTCCTCTCCAGGCTAAACATCCCCAGCTCCTTCAACCTTTCCTCATAGGACTTCGTCTCCAGACCCCTCACCATCTTCGTAGCCCTCCTCTGCACCCGTTCTAGCTTGTCTAGATCCTTCTTAAAATGTGGTGACCCAAACTGAACACAATACTCCAGGTGAGGTCTTACCAGAACAGAGTAAAGCGATACCATCACATCACGTGATCTGGACACTATACTTCTGTTGATACAGCCCAAAATTGCATTTGCCTTTTTAGCCACCGCATCACACTGTTGACTCATGTTCAGCGCATGGTCATATAGAGGAGGGCGTGGAATTGTTTTCTTTTTGCCCATTTTCTAGGCATGGAGCAGGAGTCCCTGCGGTGTGTTTGAGGGTGAGGTACTTGTGAATTTCCTGCATTCTTCAGGAGGCTGGGATAGATGACCCTGGCGGTCCCTTCCAACTCTATGATTCTTTATCGTGGACCACCAAAAAGACAAATAAGTTGGGTCTAGACCAGGGGTGGCCAACGGTAGCTCTCCAGATTTTTTTTGCCTACAATTCCCATCAGCCCCATCCATTGGCCATGCTGGCTGGGGCTGACGGGAGTTGTAGGCAAAAAACATCGGGAGAGCTACCGCTGGTCACCCCTGGTCTAGACCAAATCAAGCCTGAGCTCCCAACAGCAATGATCCCCAACCTTTTTGGCACCAGGGACTGGTTTTGTGGAAGACAATTTTTCCATAAACTGGGGGGGAGGGGCAGGGGGAGGCGATGGTTTTCAGGATAATATAATTGTGCACTTCGTTTCTATTATTACATTGTAATCAATGCTCCCTGTAGGCTGTGGGATTTTGTGAGCAAAAAATTCTACTTCGTGAGCTACCAGCATTAGAGTTGTGAGCTACCGCATAAATTAGAAGAAGAAGAAGATATTGGATTTATATCCCGCCCTCCATTCCAAAGAGTCTCAGAGCGGCTCACAATCTCCTTTACCTTCCTCCCCCACAACAGACACCCTGTGAGGTGGGTGGGGCTGCAGTGGCTGCCCTTTCAAGGACAGAGGCTCAGAGCGGCCTACAATCTCCTTTCCCTCCCTTCCCCCACAACAGACACCCTGTGAGGTGGGTGGGGCTGGAGAGGGCTCTCACAGCAGCTGCCCTTTCAAGGACAGAGGCTCAGAGCAGCCTACAACATCCTTTCCCTTCCTCCCCCACAACAGACACCCTGTGAGGTGGGTGGGGCTGAGAGGGGTCTCAGCAGCTGCCCTTTCAAGGACAACCTCTGCCAGAGCAATGGCTGACCCAAGGCCATGCCAGCAGGTGCAAGTGGAGGAATGGGGAATCAAACCCGGTTCTCCCAGATAAGAGTCCGCACACTTAACCACTACACCAAACTAGCTCTCCAAATTAGGTTGCTCTGGGGGCATTTTTCCTGAGCTAAGGCAAAGATGTGTGAGGCAGAGGCTAAAAAACTGTGAGCTAGCTCACACTAACTTAGCTTAAAGGAAATACTGATTGTGATATATCATGTAATAATTATACAGCTCATGGACCGGTACTGGTCCAGGAACCAGGGGTTGGGGACCTCTGCCATATAGAACCCAAAATGAATAAACTGAGGCAGCTGTGTGTTGATCACATCATGAGAACATGGGAGCCGCTGGAAAAGACAATAATGCGAGGGAAAGCGCAGGAGAAGAGGAAGACCAAACCTGAGATAGATTGATTTCATCAAGGAAGCCACAGACCTCTGGTTGCAAGAACATTAATTCACACGGCCACCATAAGCCAATTCAAGGTATGCAAGACAGTCACACAATATTCTTTAGAGCCAGTTCGGTGTCGAGGGCAAAAACAGCAGACTCTAATCTGGAGAACCGGGTTTGATTCCCCCACTCCTCCACATGCAGCCGCTGGTTATGACCTTGGGTCAGTCACAACTCTCTCAGAGCTGTTTCTCTCAAGAGCAGTTTCTGTCAGAGCTCTCTCAGTCCCACCTATCTCACTGGCTGCCTGTTGTGGGGGGAGGAAGGGAAGGTGATTGTGAGCCGCCCTGAGACTCTGGGTGAAGGGCGGGGTATAAATCCAAACACCGTCATCATGATCATCATCTTCTACACTCCAGTCAGGAACTAGCTTTTCCAAAAGGAGCAGAGGAGGAAGGCACGGACAAGCCAACCAGTAGAAACTAAGGGAGGATGAACCTCCTTCCCCTCCCCACACGCCCCCCAGCCCAAGCAAGCTGCTCTCTGCTCCATTCAGGGTGCCTTCAGCGTTAGAACCACTTTGGAAGTGGGCCCCTTCTTTTTCCAAAGAGCAGAAAGCCCAGGAAACACACAGTCCCGGGAGAGAGATCTAAGCCCCTACCTGCCAATCCCTCCTCTTCCGCACTGCCCAGGAGAAACAGCCCTTCCTCTTCTTCCAGCCAGGATATGAGTTCAGGTTTGACAATCAGAAATCCTGTTTATTGGGGAAAAAAACACACGTAAAAAAATAAACCTTTTCTGTGTGCCCAAAAATTCAGTTCCAAACCTGATTGACTGGCCCTCCAGAAACACATAAGAGGCAAGTAATAGGAATGAGATGGAGTACCCACATGGGGGTCACACAGCATCCATCTTTTGTTATCCTGAGACTCTGCGGAAGCCTGTATATCAGGCCAGGCACACATGTTCACCCAATCCTGGACCTCTTGGGCCCTCAGCCTCTGTAGGCACAGACTGCAGGTGGGTACCACATTTCCGCACTAAGTAGAGAGACCAGTCTTTTAAATGGGTTGACTTTGATGAAATGTAAAGGTATAGATTGGAGGCCACACAGAAAGGAGAACTTTAAAGGCACTGGGCACCCAAAAACACTGAAAACATCAACTTGGGTAATTCCAAATTCAACGATAACGAAGATCTTTGATAATTAAGATGTTCAATCATGTCTCCCTCATGGCTAGTCCGTGAAAGAGTTGTGGGGTTGCATGCAGTCCCTCAAAAACGTGACGAACATCAGGGGGTGGAATTCTAGCAGGAGCTCCTTTGCATATTAGGCCGCACACCCCTGATGTAGCCAATCCTCCAAGAGCTTACAGTAGGCCCTGTAAGAAGAGCTCTTGGAGGACTGGCCACATAAATGGGGTGTGGCCTAATATGCAAATGAGTTCCTGCTACAAAAAAAGCCCTGTGTAAAACCTTCTCTTCTTTACACTCAAGAAAATTTGTAATGACTTTTAGTATAGTGTGAGAGAGGTGGAAGAGAAGCACCAAGTACCCATGAGCCAGTGTGGGAGAACATAAGAACATAAGAGAAGCCATGTTGGATCAGGCCAATGGCCCATCCAGTCCAACACTCTGTGTCACACAGTGGCAAAAAATTTTATACATACACACACACTGTGGCTAATAGCCACGGGGGGGGGGGAGGTATAAAGGAATGGGGTCCCAGTCCACCGCCCCGAAATGAGAAGGTCTGCTTGACAATGGAGGCGGTCCAGGCGATCCCTAAAGCTTATAGAGACTTGAGGGGGTGTTCAGCGAACAGGGGGCCGATGAACTATCGCCCCGTAGGGACACGGATTGCGCCATTGAACTGATCCTGGAGCAAACCCTACCTAAGGTCAAGCTGTATTCGATGGGGTGAGCAGAAAAGGTGGAACTGCAGAAATTCCTAGATAAGAACTTGAAACGAGGTTTCATCTGACCCGCCACAGCCCCCCATGCAGCCCCAGTCCTTTTTTAGAAAAAAGGACGGCTCGCTCAGACTTTGTGCTGATTTTCGGGGGATTAATGGGATCTCCACCTCCAATGCCTACCCAATCTCCCTCATCAAGGACTTGCTCAGCATGGTGTTGGAGGGGAAGGTGTTCACAAAGCTGGACTTGAGGGATGCGTATTTCAGAGTGCGCATCATAGAGGGGGATGAATGGAAAATGGCATTCAATACACGCATGGGACAGTTTGAGTATCTAGCAATGCCATTTGAGTTGCAAGGGGCGCCGGGAGTGTTCATGAACTTTATCAATGAAGTGTTGAGAGAATATCTGTTCAAGGGGGTGGTGGTGTAGCTGGATGATATAATTATCTACTCACAAGATCTCCAATCGCATGTGAAATTAGTGAGGGAGGTTCTTAGCCCCCTATTGAAGCACAAGCTGTATGCTAAATTGTCAAAATGTGAGTTCCATAAGACCGAACTTGACTATTTGGGCTTCAGGGTATCAGCACAGGGGTTAGCCATGGACCCGAGCAAGGTTCAAGCGGTACTGGATTGGGCTCCCCTGAGGATACGTAGACAGCTCCAATCGTTCCTTGGGTTTGCTAATTTTTACCGAACCTTCATACCAGGGTTTGCCCAAATCATGTTACGCCGCATGGAGTTGCTAAAAACCAGAGGGAAGGGTCTGGATGCCAAAAAACCAGGGGCAAAACTAAATTGGACACAGAAGTGCCAAGAGGCGTTCAATAAGCTCAAACGATTGTTCACCAGTGAACCAGTTTTAAGCCACTCTAATGAGCTGAAGCCCTTCATGGTGCAGTGTGATGCCTTCGATGTCGCCGCCGGAGCCATCCTCATGCAAAAAGATGAGGAGGGGAGGCTAAAGCCCTGTACCTATATCTCTAAAAAGTTTTCCCAGGAGCAGAGAAAATGGTCGGTATGGGATAAGGAAGCTTTTGTTGTTACTTATGCTCTAAAGACCTGGAGGTCATGGCTAGAAGGCGCTAGGGAGTCTGCTGGTTGCCTTTTATCGTCAGGGAGTCTGCTGGTTGCCTTTTATCGTAGTTCCATTGAGAGCATTTTATCTTATTGCCTCTGCGCGTGGTTTGGGAGCTGCACGGAAGCAGAGAGAAGGGTGCTCCAAAGAGTGACGAGAAGAGCACAAAAGATTTGTGGATGTTCTCTCCCCTCATTGGTGGATCTGTATAATATGGGATGTAAAAGGAAGATACAAATGATCCTAAGGGACCCTTCACATCTGGGCCACTTGCTATTTGAGATCTTACCGTCAGGTAGACGATATAGAGTGTTGAAGGCTAGGACAAACAGATTTAAGGACAGTTTCTATCCAAGTGCTGTGGTTAGGCTAAATGCAGGGTTATGAAGGATTATCTGTTTTAGATATATTTAAATGGTTTAAATGGTTTTATGAATGTTTATCTGTTTTAGATGTATTTAAATGGTTTTAATGGTTTAAATGGTTTTAGATGTATTTAAATGGTATGAATATGAATATGTGTGTTTGATGTGTTGGTATGTTTTGTGGAAGAGTACCTCATTTCGTTGCTCTCTTTTTGTTGAGAATGACAATAAATCTATCTATCTATCTATCTATCTATCTATCTATCTATCTATCTATCTATCTATCTATCTATCTATCTATCTATCTATCTAAAGTGCCATTTGAAATCTGGACTGATCCCAAGAATTTAGAAGCGCTCACCGGTCGGCATAAACTCAGTGAAAAGCAGATCCAGGTGGGCAGGATTTTTTTCCAAATTCGACTTCATGCTGAGGCACATCCCCGGGATGAAAAACCTTTTGGCAGACACCCTTTCGCGCCTTCCTCAGCACAATAGTCAAAAAGAGGAGGCGGTAGACTCTCTGATCCCTCTCTCTCAAGTAGCCGCCATGGTAACCACCCCGTCCAAAACACGGCGGAATCTGCAGCTCGATCAGTGGGGGGGAGAGAGCACCTGGCCACAGAAACTGAAAAGGAGGGAGAGGACAGACCGGGGGAAGTACAGAAGGGGGAGGATGGGTTTTGGTATAAAGGTGACAAGCTGTACGTCCCTTAGAGTCTACGGTCCGAAGTCTTGCAATTCTGCCACTCTAACAAATTAGCTGGCCGCTTGGGGTATGTGAAGACACTACATTTAATTAATGGACAGTTTTGGTGGCCTTCCATGAAAAAGGACGTTTCTGAGTTCGTTGCTTCCTGCCCAATTTGCTTAATGGCAAAAAAAAGGGGAGGGAAGCCCCCCGGGCTGTTAAAACCTCTACAGACAGCTACACGTCCTTGGTCTGTGGTGTCAATGGATTTCATAGTTGAACTACCAGTCTCGCAAGGCAAAGCCGTAATTCTGGTAATAGTAGACACCTTCTCCAAACAAGCACATTTCATTCCCTGTGTGCAGCTGCTAACAGCTAAGAAACTAGCCTACTTGTTTTTCCATCACATTGTGAACGACACTCGTTCCTTGATAAGATCATAGTGACAGGGGGCCATAGTTCGTTGCCAACTTCTGGTGGGAGTTTTGCAAATTATCAGGCATAGAACAAGGGTTGAGCTCAGCCTACCACCCCCAGACGGAACGCGTGAACGCGCTGTTAGAACAATATTTACGGTGCTATGTGAATCACCAACAGTCTAACTGGGTGGACCTCTTGCCGTTCGCGGAGTATGGTTACAATAACAGCGTGCACAGCTCAACCAAGTCTTCCCCGTTTCAGATTGTAAATGGGTATGAAGGGAAGCCTGTTCCATTGCTGCCAGGGGGAGAGCGAACCCGTGACCCCACCTCGTTTGAACAATGGTGGGGAAAATTAGGAAACATCTGGAAAGGAATTCAAAAGAATTTGGAAGTTGTTAAGGAGGCGTACAAAAAACAGTATGACAAATCCCATGTACCCGCTTGGGATTTTAAAGTGGGGGATTCGAAATTGTGTCAACAAAAAACCTCCCACTGAATCAACCTTCCAAGAAGCTGGCGTATAGATTCTTGGGTCCTTTTAAGAAGAAGAAGAAGTGCAGATTTATAACCCGCCCTTCTCTCTGAATCAGAGACTCAGAGCGGCTTACAATCTCCTGTATCTTCTCCCCCCACAACAGACATCCTGTGAGGTGGATGGGGCTGAGAGGGCTCTCACAGCAGCTGCCCTTTCAAGGACAACCTCTGCCAGAGCTAATGGTGAACCCAAGGCCAATCCAGCAGGTGCAAGTGGAGGAGTGGGGAATCAAACCCGGTTCTTCCAGATAAGAGTCCACACACTTAACCACTACACCAAACCGGTGATTAACAAAGTGACCGTAGAATTGGAGTTCCCCAAAATGTTTAGTAAAATACACCGTCTTTCATTGCAGTCTTTTGTGAAGAGACCCGGGTGGTTCTCCTTGGCACCCTCGACCACCAGCTCCACAACCTATCCAGATTGGGAATCAGAGTCATCATGAAGTACAAGAAATATTAGATTCAAAGATGAAGCATGGAATTCTGTATTATTTGATTAAGTGGAAACATTTCTCAGGCAGTGAAAATGAATGGGTAGCAGAAAAAGATGTTTTAGCCCGATTTGGTAAACAGGTTTCGTAGAGCGTTTCCTCAGAAGCCCCGAGGCTGATTTTATGGGGGGCAGTATGTCAAGCATGGTGAAATTCCATTAATAATTGATTGTTTTAGGGTCCTGCCGAACCTGGTCTGTGAAGTATCATGGAGGATCCAACTTTGCTAGCTTGTTATTCTTTCCCTTCCCCCCATCTTGCTTTATGGCTTATAATTAGAAGTAGTGAGAATTGAAACCAAGTAATCAGCACCTTCCCATACATTCCTGTAAGGGAGTATGAGCCATCTGGGGAAAGCAAGGACGCAGTCCTGATAACACTATGGGAATGTAGACATTTATGATATTTTATGTGTGAATGCTACCCTGCAACCCTCGGAATCTTTTTGAAGTAAGCCTTAAAAGTATTGCATCAATGTATTGGCAGCATTACTCTCAAGAACCTGTTACACCAAAGTATCGGTCTATCAATAAACGTAGTCTTTGTATCAACTTCAACTCGTCGCTGAACCCGCATACTTGATCCCCCCGCACACACATTATTTAAAAATATAGGGAAAATGAAAAGCGCCAAACTTGAAACTCTTCACATTTTTAATTTACTGATTTTTGATTTTAATTTTTAAAAAAAATTGTGATACACTATAAAAAATTGTGAGACTAAGTGCTTGTTGGCCACACCAGGAAGGAAGGTGGCAGGACAGGACAAGGTAGAAGGTCAAATTACACATCAGAGAGAAAGGAGTGGCCTGGCTTTGTTGAGGGCAGCTTGGTGATAGAAGGGGATGAGGCGACAGCCGTCAGGAGCCATAATCATGCGTTGAGGAGGGGGTACCCTAGGCAACTGGTGGCACGCTAGACGATTGCCTACTTTGCCTACTCCCACACACGGGCCCTGAGTCCAGCCTCCAAGCCTTCCCTTTTTAACCAGGTGGACTCATCTCCGTACTCTGGGGATCCCGTCTGGAGGCTGGCTTCCCTAATCTCCTTAGGGGCACTATTTGGTTTGAGGGAAGAACCTGACCTGAAATGTATGGTTGAGTCCCAGACCTTCTACCCTTCATCTCCCATATCTCTTGGGGGGGGGGGGGGCGGAGGGGTGTCCTGGGACAGTGGAATCAGATCACACTGGCGAGAGCAGTTTGGTATAGTCGTTAAGTGTGTGGACTCTTATCTGAGTTTCCTTTTATCCATGCTGAGCCTAAACCAGGGGTGATCGAACTGTGGCTCAGGAGCCACGTGTGGCTCTTTCACACATATTATGTGACTCTTGAAGCTCCCACCACCCCACCTGCTGGGTTGGAGAAGGCATTTGAAGTTAAAGTTGCTTTCTTTCCACCTCTCTCCCCCTCCCCCTATCTATTTGTCTTACTTCCTTCCTGTCTTGCAGCTCTCAAACACCTCAGACACCTCGGAGAGACAGTTTGACGTAGCGGTTAAGTGTGCAGACTCTAATCTGGGAGACCCGGGTTTGATTCCCCACTCCTCCACTTGCAGCTGCTGGAGTGGCCTTGGTTCAGCCATAGCTCTCGCAGGAGTTGTCTTTGAAAGGGAGGCAGCGTCTGGGAGATCTCTCTCAGCCCCACCCACCTCGCAGGGTGTATAGGAGATTGTTAAACCGCTCTGAATCTCTGATCTGCAATTCTTATTTCCTGCTTCCAGGATTCAAGCAACTCACTTCCTTTGACCGTATCTCATTGAAACAATGAAAACTATGACATGCGATTCACTCAAAAAATAAACCATTTAGTACTTGCTTACAGATGTTAGGAGCCTGAATATGTGTTTGTCCTTCTCTAACTAATGCAGCTCGCAGATCAAAAGGTGTTAAAAGACATTTCGCTGAAGAAAATCCCTTTACATCTGCAGTGATATTTGCTCTTTGTGGTCATACAAATTGACCAAATAGGCACCGGCCTATGGGCCCCCACGCCTTTAGGTTTCCCCACGGCTTGCAGCCCTCCCAGCCTGCACACGCAGCCGGCAACGGAGCTGCTCTTTGCCTGACTTGCCAGGTGCGGCTGCGCTGCCAACGGCTGACACCGTTGCCAAGTTTGCCTCTCCCCCACAGCTTTGTCAAAGGGGCTTTTAAGAAGGTGCCTGCGGGCTGCAGCGGGGGCCTTGGCCGATGGGGCAAGTGCTTCAACTCTGACATGATTTGCAAGGCCCCCCCCCCAAGATTTTGACTACCTAGGGGCCTCCATGGGGGTTAATCCAGCACTGAGAGTGGATGCTCTGAGTCAGCTTTGTCTCTTCTCAAACGGAGTGAAAACTAGTGAACATATGAAGCCACTTTATCCTAAATCAGACGCCCTTCCTTGGGTCCATCAAAGTCAGTATTGTCTACTCAGACAGACAGCGGCTCTCCAGGGTCTCCAGCTGAGGTTTTTCACACCTACTCGCCTGGACCCTTTTTAGTTGGGAGATGCCGGGGACTGAACCTGGGACCTTCTGCTTACCAAGCAGATGCTCTGCCACTGAGCCACCATCCTTCCCCTGCTGTCCAGGGTCTCCAGCTGAGGTTTTTCACACCTACTCGCCTGGACCCTTTTTAGTTGGGAGATGCCGGGGACTGAACCTGGGACCTTCTGCTTACCAAGCAGATGCTCTGCCACTGAGCCACCATCCTTCCCCTGCTGTCCAGGGTCTCAAGCTGAGGTTTTTCACACGTACTCGCCTGGACCCTTTTTAGTTGGAGATGCCGGGGACTGAACCTGGGACCTTCTGCTTACCAAGCAGATGCTCTGCCACTGAGCCACCATCTTTCACCTGCTGTCCAAAACCTGCTGAGGTTTTTCGACCACTGAGCAGGTGTTCGACCACTGAGCCACCGTCCCTCCCCTAGAAAGTGCCCAGTGAGTACTCTAACTTGGGAACCCACAGCCAAAGGGAGATATTACACTGGAGAGCCATTGCTAATCTAAGTAGATGCAGGTTGGGAGGGAAGCTTGCAATGCCTTGCCATTTCATGTTTTCCCAGGCTGAGAGCATGTAATTTTTTTAGTTTCTTGCTGTGTGATCCTTGCGCTTTCCCTTGACGTTTTATTTTTAAAACTGCATTGCAAAATCCCACTATTCCCCTAGCATTCCGTTTTAAACAAAATGTTACAAGGGTTTTAAGCAGAGCAGGCTGTTCACTTGAAAGCGTTCAGACATTTCGCTGAGGAACGTCCCTGTACGTCTCCAGTAATCTCTGTCATTTGTTCTCACATAACCCTGACCATTTCTTGTGGCTGGAATGAAAAATGATCTTAGCCAGTCAGGATCATTTGCTTTTAGAACAAACTTCCTTGAAAGAGGTATCCAGGGAGCTCATTTTTGCATTTTAAAGGATCTGGGCAATTATTTCCTCCGAGGCTGATCAAGCTGCTTCTTCCCCTGGGGTCTCAAGAGAAATCTTTTCTAGGAATGGAAGCAAAGTGGAGCTGGGGGAGGGCTTTCCTCTAACCTTTTTCCTATCTTGTGGGGCAGAGTGAGGCCCTAGACAACTAGAGGGGTGCCGGCATAACGCTGGCACTTCTGTGCCTGTTCCCTGCCAAGCTAAATGGAAATGCCAACTAAGAACTAAAAGGCAGCAGAGTTCCCACTTCTAAGCCGAAAGAAGGCCAGAGCTGAAGGAAGGCCAGAGCCAGTCCGGAGGGAAGGCCCTGCTTAGACCACACCACCATCTCCCTTGGCACCTCTCCTGATGCCCTCTCACTTGGCTCGGGCACAGAACTACCAGGCAGGGGCTCCCTCTCTGCAAGGAGAGACCAGAACCCTCTCCACACTAGAGGCAGGACTATGTAGGGTGGCAGAGACCAGCCACTGGGACTAGGGCAGACAGCCTGGCCACATCCTTCTTCCTTAAGGGCTTCCTTATTGTAATTCCTCATGCAAGAAGGAGCAAAGGATCCTCACCCAGAGAGGCCACGTTCTCAAAATTCTCCAGCATGACTTCCTTGTAGAGAGCTCTCTGGGCTGGGCGCAGCAGGCTCCACTCCCCCGGGGTGAAATACACGGCCACCTCCTCGAAGGACACCCCAGCCTGCAAGAAGAAGATGAAGATATTGGATTTATATCCCGCCCTCCACTCCAAATCTCAGAGTCTCAGAGCAGCTCACAATCTCCTTTATCTTCCTCCCCCACAACAGACACCCTGTGAGGTGGGTGGGGCTGGAGAGGGCCCTCCCAGCAGCTGCCCTTTCAAGGACAACCTCTGCCAGAGCTATGGCTGACCCAAGGCCATTCCAGCAGGTGCAAGTGGAGGAGTGGGGAATTAAACCTGGTACTCCCAGATAAGAAGACGACGACATTGGATTTATATTCCGCCCTCCACTCTGAAGAGTCTCAGAATGGCTCACAATCTCCTTTATCTTCCTCCCCCACAACAGACACCTTGTGAGGTGGGTGGGGCTGAGAGGACTCTCACAGCAGTTGCCCTTTCAAGGACAACCCCTGAGGTAGTTATGGATGACCCAAGGCCACCCCAGCAGGTGCAAGCGGAGGAATGGGGAATCAAACCCGGTTCTCCCAGATAAGAGTCCGCACACTTCACCACTACACCAAACTGGCTCTCTCGCTGGAAAAATGGTCCATGGGGGGTGGGGTGGGGGATCCAAAAACTGAAGGAGTCAATCCATAGTGGAGAAGCAGCCCAAAGAGGTGGCAAAAAAGAACTATGTGGGGACATCTCCCCCCTCCCAGCCCTCCTTGGGAACATCGGGAAACCAGTGGGACTGGGGAAAAGGACAGAGATGTCTGTCTGATAAAAGACCAAATAGGGTTTTTTAAAGGAAATTCTGCATTGTTTCAGAGGCATTCAGAGTTGGGCCAAATCAAAGTCAAGTTTTAATTATCCTGCTACTCACCATTCTAGACAGGAGGTGACCATTTTTCTGCCTTCCCAGTGGGGAACATTAGAATCAACAAGCAGGAGCTCGATCCTCTGAACATTACAGCTGAGAAGAAAGCATCCCTATCATCTGCCACACATCTCCGCAATGGTTCCCCCCCCTTACCTGGGCTGGCTGCATGGCTGCTCTTTTCCCTTCAGCACACAGAGGAGATGGTGGAGGCATCAAGGGTGTCTTTCCACTCCTGCCTGGGAAGGAGAGAAAGAAAGAGGGTGAGAACCTTTTTTGCTCTTTTGGGCCACTTCCTGGAGTGAACCTGTATAAATCGATGGTGTGGCCTCATTTGGAATACTGTGTGCAATTCTGGTCACGGCACCTCAAAAAAAAAAATATTATAGCACTGGGAAAAGTGCAGAAAAGGGCCACTAGAATGATTCAAGGGTTGGAACACTTTCCCTGTGAAGAAAGGTTAAAACGCTTGGGGCTCTTTAGCTTGGAGAAACGTCGACTGCGGGGCGACATGATGGAGGTTTACAAGATTCTGCATGGAATAGAGAAGGTAGAGAAAGAAGAACTTTTCTCCCTTTCTCACAATACGAGGACTCATGGGCATTCAATGAAATCTCTGAGCAGTTGGGTTAGAACAGATAAAAGGAAGTCCTTCTTCACCCAAAGGGTGATTAACATGTGGAATTCACTGCCACAGGAGGTGGCGGCGGCTGCCAGCATAGACAGCTTTAAGAGGGGATTGGATAAACATCTGGAGCAGAGGTCCATCAGTGGCTATTAGCCACAAGGTATAGATGGAACTCTCTGTCTGGGGCAACTGATGCTCTGTATTCTTGGTGCTTGAAGGGGGGCACAGTGGGAGGGCTTCTAGTGTCCTGGCCCCACTGATGGACCTCCTGATGGCACCTGGGTTTTTTGGTCACTGTGTGACACAGAGTGTTGGACTGGATAGGCCGTTGCCCTGATCCAACATGGCTTCTCTTATGTTCTTAACCTCTCTCCCGATGGGATTCAGGGTACAATTCAAGCCATTGGGGACGGGCCTTTCCTATCCATCCATCCGCTCCTCTCCTCAAAAGGCTTCCTTGCAAATTCTGCCAAGCCATACCTGGGGGAGAAATTCCTTTCCCTGCATGAAGCCACACCCCTCCTCCCCCCCCCCAAACTTCCTGCCTGTCCCCCCCACCTCTTAAGAGAAAGTGGGGAAGGGAATGAAGTGGGAGAGCCCTGACAGGATGGGATGGAGGTGGCAGGGGAGAAGGGCCCAACCTAGAATGAAGTTCTCCCTGCACACAGAAAACTAGCTCTTCAGGGGAAAGGTTTTGCACTCTCTGCCTGGAGCAGGCCATGATGCTTTTCTGGAGCGGGGAGATTTGGGCAGAAGGAAATCTCTGAAAATGTCTTCCTTCCACCTGCAGTCTACAGGGAAGCTGCCATGAAACCATGAAGGGGGGGGGGGGGGGAAGCAGGCAAAAAGAGCACAAAACAATCCAGTCTGTTCCATCAGCTTAAGTCTCTGCCTCAAGGGGAGGAAGAGGTTCCCCTGCATTTTTGCTGCCCCAAACTCCTTGCAGTGCCCCTCCCCACACAGTGACCACCCGGGCTGATCCAGCGCTTTAAAAAACATTCGTTTAATATTAACGTATTGGTTTGCCCGACAGACACGTTATCATATGGATGCACCAGTCAAAAGCCAAAGTTAAAAAAACAAACCCAAAACCTAACCCCATACCTGGGGAAGGAAACAGCTTCCTCGACCCCCCCCCACCATATTTCTCTCTCAGGCCCCCACTCCTTCTGCATAAGCTGTTCTAGTGCTTTACAAAACATTAGTTTAATATTAATATAATGCTATAGCACAATAGATGTGTCATCAGACTGATACCGCCAAAATTAAAAAAAACCCCAAAACTTATACATCCCAAACCCAGGGAAGGAAAAGCAGCTGCCATTGGGGTGGGGGCTTGAATTAGCAGCCGCCCCCCCCCCTTTCCTAAATTCCACTTCTTGGTGATGAGGAGGAAAATTTCCTCCCAAAATTCTGCTTTGCCCTCTTCAGATTCTGTTTTGGGTGGGTTTTCTAAGGTTCCAAAGAGCCCCGCGGTGCAGAGTGTTAAAGCTGCAGTACTGCAGTCCTAAGCTCTGCTCACAAACTGAGTTCAATCCCTGACGGAAGCTGGGTTTTCAGATAGCAGGCTCCAGGTTGACTCAGCCTTCCATCCTTCCGAGGTCGGTCAAATGAGTACCCAGCTTGCTGGGGGGGAAGTGTAGATGACTGGGGAAGGCAATGGCAAACCACCCCGTAAAAAGGTCTGTTGTGAAAGCAACGTCACCCCAGAGTCGGAAACGACTGGTGCTTGCACAGGGGACCTTTTCCCTTTCCTCTGAAGTTCCAGCGATATAGTCCCCCTGCCCCCTTAACCCGCCCCCCATCCCAGCTCCCTCAGCCTTTCTTTCAGACCCACCCCCTCAGCCCCGCTCTCCTTCCTAGACGTGGCTCTGGAATTGGAAGCCGCTTGAACTTCCTCCTGTCGCCAAAGGTGCCGCGTTCAGATCCTGCGCTCGGGAAACCACGTGGCTCTGCACAAAGGGGACAAGCGGCTCTCCCAGGGGCAGGAGGGGGGAGGACCCACGGAGGCTAGGAAAACACTGGAAAAGGTGCTTTCTTTCACCCCCCTGCTTCACTCCCCCCCCTTGCTCTCTGCTTTGGGTCTTGCATTGCAGCCCCCAAACCCCGATTTCTCCCCCACCCCAAGCATCTTGCAGCTCACCGGATTCCCTCCCCGCCATTCAAGCAGAAGCTCACCAGATTCAAAGGCGCTTCCTTGCAAGGGGCGGGGGAAGAAACGGCCCCTCCCCTCCATCCAGCCCCCCCCCCCCAAATGTGCCTCTCTAGGATTGCAGCTCTTTTGCTCCTTAAGGAGAAAGATCCAAGCGGGCAGCCGTGTTGGTCTGAAGCAGTTGAACAAAGCAGGAGTCAAGTGGCACCTTTAAGACCAACCAAGTTTTATTTAGAACGTAAGCTTTCGTGCGCTCTTAAGCACGCTTCATCAGACGAGGAATCCAGCACAGTGAGCAAAGCCAGACATAGCTGAGCAGAGACATACCTAGCTGGTAGGCAGTGGCCCAGAATGCAACATGGTACAGATTTAAGAACCAATGACAGTGAAGTCAAATTATTTGGTAGGCAGTGGTTTAGAAGGTACAAGGACAGAAGAGTCAAATTAACAAATTGAGCAAACCTTTGATCTGAGTATCAAATCAAACTCAGATCAAAGGTTTGCTCAATTTGTTAATTCGACTATTCTGTCATTGTACCATTTTACCTTCTAAACCCCTGCCTACCGGATAATTTGACGTCACTGTCATTGGTTCTTAAATCTGTCGCGTGTTGCATTCTGAGCCACTGCCTACCAGCTCTGTATGGCTCTGCTCAGCTATGTCTGGCTTTGCTCACTGTGCTGGATTCTGCTTAAGGAGGTTGCACGGATTCCTTCCAGTTTTCCCATCAGGAATTGGGACATGCTGGAACAACACACTGGGGAGTAATGCCCCCCCCCAAAAAAAAACCTACAAGCAATTCCTGCTTAGAGAGCATTTCGGCTAGAATTGCCAATCCCCAGGTGGGAGCAGGGTATCCCCGGTT
Source organism: Heteronotia binoei (assembly GCF_032191835.1). Classification (NCBI taxonomy): domain Eukaryota; kingdom Metazoa; phylum Chordata; class Lepidosauria; order Squamata; family Gekkonidae; genus Heteronotia; species Heteronotia binoei. The sequence continues at coordinate 14,256,443 of NC_083227.1, read as the reverse complement.
TGGAGGCCCTCAGGGTCATGAGAAAGCTGGGGGGGAGGGGATATCTGCTGGGCATGCTCTCCAGTATTCCTTATGGAGACCGATTCCCATAGGGTATAATGAAGAATTGATCTGCAGGTATCTGGGGCTCCGGGGGATGGGCTGTTTGTTGAGGTAGAGGCACCAAATTTGCAGCATAGCATCCGGTACCTCACCTCAAAATATCCTCCAAGTTTCAAAAAGATTGCACCCGGGGGTCCAGTTCTATGAGCCACAACAGAAGGTGCCCCTATCCTTCACTATTTCCAGGTGGAGGTGTGATGGCCAGAACTCCCTTGGGAGTTCAATTCTGCTTGTCACGACCCGGCACCTGGCTCCACCCCCAAAGTGACCAGATATTTCTTGAATTGGACTTGGCAACCCTAATTTCAGCCCTTCAAGGAAGCCGGGTGGGGAAATGCAAGCAGAGCATCTGAGAAAAGGACAAAAAATGCAATAAGCTACAGGGGTGGCCAACGGTAGCACTCCAGATGTTTTTTGCCTACAACTCCCATCAGCGCCAGCCATTGGCCATGCTGGCTGGGTCTGATGAGAGTTGTAGGCAAAAAACATCTGGAGAGCTACCGTTGGCCACCCCTGCAATAAGCTATGATATCCCTGGGCAGAGGGTCTGGCTTATTTTAAAGGGATGAAGATTTTTAAAACCTCTCTGATAATCATGGAGTGGGGGTGCCTCTCTGTTAGGGATGCCAGTCTCCAGGTGGAACCTGGGGATCCCCTTGAGTGACAGCTCATCTCCAGAGATCCGTTCCCCTGGAGGAAATGGAGGCTTTGGAAGGCGAACTTGATGGCATCGTAGTCTCTGAAGCCCCCCCCCCCCAATAAATAAATAAATAATAATAATAAATCTCCAGGAGTTTCACAGTAGAAAAGAGAAAGCATCTGATATAGGGTTGCCAAGTCCAATTCAAGAAATATCTGGGGACTTTGGGGGTGGAGCCAGAAAACATTGAGGATGGAGCTAGGAGCAAGGTTGTGATGAGCATCATTGAACTCCAAAGGGAGTTCTGGCCATCACCTTTAAAGGGACTGCGCACCTTTTAAATGCCTTCTCTCCATTGGAAATAATGAAGGATAGGGGCACCTTCTTTGGGGGCTCATAGAATTCAACCCCCTGGTCCAATAGTTTTGAATCTTGGCGGGTTGTTTGAGAAGAGGCATCGGATACCGTGCTGCAAATTTGGTGCCTCTAACTAAAAAAAAAAAAAACAGCCCCCACCCCTAGAGCCCCAGATACCCACTGATCAATTATCAATTATGCCCTATGGGAATTGGCCTTCATGGGGAATAATGGAGCGCCCAGCAGACATCCCCCCCTTCTTTGTGATGACCCTGAAGTGGGGGGAGGGTCTCCAAACCGGGGATCCCCTGCCCCCACCTGAAGATCGCCACCCTAGTCCAATAGCACCTTAAAGATAAACAAAATTTGTAGTGGGACTACAAATTTCCTGGAACTAGGAAATACCGGTAAGTTATTTGCTTCCACTATCCCAGGACACCCCACTCCCCCAAGAGAGGTGAAGTATATAAGTTGTGGAACTCAGACGTACAGTTCAGGTCAGGTTCTTGCATCAAACCTACAAGTGCACCTAAAGAGACTAGAGCAGCGGAGTTGAACTCCTTTGTTATGAGGGCTCGGTCTGATAAAAATGTGACCGTCTCGGGCCAGGCCATTTGTGTCATAAAATGTAATGCCATGCGGCAGAGATATAAACTTTATAAAGGATGCAGACAAACACAATTAAAGATTATTTTGAACATACTCAAAATAAAATATGCTTAATGCACCTTATTTATTTAAAGGTATTTATTGTTATTTATAATATAAAATCATGTATCACCCAACCCCTGAGTTCACTGGGCTCTGGGTGATGAACAACAATAAAACTGGGGGAGGGGCATTTTGGAGCTCTTTGGGAGCAATTGGGAAGCAGAGGGGTCATCCTCAGCCTTGTGGGGGAAGAGGTCAGAGATGTCCAGATGAGAGCCAGTTTGGTGTAGTGGTTAAGTGTGCGGACTCTCATCTGGGAGAACCAGGTTTGATTCCCCACTCCTCCACTTGCATCTGCTGGAATGGCCTTGGGTCAGCCAAAGCTCTGGCAGAGGTTGTCCTTGAAAGGGCAGCTGCTGTGAGAGCCCTCTCAGCCCCACCCACCTCACAGGGTGTCTGTTGTGGGGGAGGAAGGGAAAGGAGATTGTAGGCCGCTCTGAGCCTCTGTCCTTGAAAGGGCAGCTGCTGTGAGAGCCCTCAGCCCCACCCACCTCACAGGGTATCTGTTGTGGGGGAAGGGAGAAGATATAGGAGATTGTAAGCCGCTCTGAGTCTCTGATTCAGAGAGAAGGGCAGGGTATAAATCTGCAGTCTTCTTAAAAGATTAGCATATTTTGTTTATTTAATAGTTTCTGATAACTGACACCTCTTGCTCTGAACTATGGTATGAAAATCTGGAGACAATGTCCGTGCTATAGCAATCTTGAGTATGCTGTTCAGGTGTTGTTCAGCTGTCTGTGTATAAGTTGCAAACCTACTTTTGATTCATTGACATATTTTGTTTATTTAATAGTTTCTGATAACTGACACCTCTTGCTCTGAACTATGGTATGAAAATCTGGAGACAATGTCCGTGCTATAGCAATCTTGAGTATGCTGTTCAGGTGTTGTTCAGCTGTCTGTGTATAAGTTGCAAACCTACTTTTGATTCATTGACATTTATTATATAAATCTTATGGTCAATGTTTTGAGCCTAAGACCCAGGGGAAAACACGAAATGGCCGGGCATTGTGAGCTTTTGTATATAAGTTGTTTCATGTGCTGGTCTGCCAATGGAGAAAATAGAGGCTTTGCTCTGCAGCTCCTGCACAATTGAGCAAGCCTGGCAAAGCAAGCTGTGATGCAGAAGGAAGCAAGAGAGAGAAGGAAGTAGCTGACAGTGAGTTGCTCACGGGCCTGAGAGGAACCCTCCAGGAGTCTGATTCGGCCCTTGGGCCACATGTTCAACACCCCTGGACTAGGGGATTCCACTCTCCAATTCGGGATCCCATGGAATGACGGAAATGTAGCCACTCTGAGCCCATCAGGGGAGGGCGGGATACAAATGTAATAAAATAAAATAATAAATAAACGAGTCCCCCTGGTGAAAAAAGATGGTTCGGAGGCTGGACTCTATGCATCAAGGGAGGCCAAACTTGTTTAACGTAAGAGCCACACAGAATAAACATCAAATGTTTGAGAGCCACAACACAGGAAGGAAGGAAGGGAGGGAGGAAGGAAGGAAGGAAGGAAGGAAGGAAGGAAGGAAGGAAGGAAGGAAGGAAGGAAGGAAGGAAGGAAGGAAGGAAGGAAGGAAGGAAGGGAGGGAGGGAGGGAGGGAGGGAGGGAGGCAACAGGTGTGGAGGGAGAGGGAGGTAGACAGAAAGCAGCTTTAACTTTAAATGCATTTTCCAAGCCACCAGCTGGCTTGGTTTGAAGTGATTTAAAGAGATGAATGCTTTCTTCAACCTTGCCGATGGTGTGTGTACTGTATTTGAGACTCTTGTTTGGCTTTAATTTCTGATTGTATGAATGTATGCCTACTTTTGTAGGCTGTTCATTATATGACACAATACAATATACTTAATTTTGTATAAACTATTCAAGAGTGTCTTGCACAATATTTTTGAATCCCCAGGTGGGGGCAGGAGATCCCCTGGTTTGGAGGCCCTCTCCCCGCTTCAGGGTTGTCAGAAAGCGGGGGGAGGGGAGGGAAATGTCTGTTGGGAACTCTTATTATTCCCTAGGGAGATTTATTCCCATACAAAATAATGGATCTGTGGGTATCTGGGGCTCTGGAGGGGCTGTTTTTTGAGGTAGAGGCACCAAATTTTCAGTATAGCATCTAGTGCCTCTCCCCAAAATACTCCCCAAGTTTCAAAAAGATTGGACCAGGGGGCCCAATTCTATGAGCCCCAAAAGAAGGTGACCCTATCCTTCATTATTTCCTATGGAAGGAAGGAATTGAAAAGGTGTGCCGTCCCTTTAAATGCGATGGCCAGAACTCCCTTTGGAGTTCAATTATGCTTGTCACAGCCTTGATCTTGGCTCCACCCCTAATGTCTCCTGGCTCCACCCCCAAAGTCCCCAGATATTTCTTAAATTGGTCTGGGCACCTTAGGCAGTCATTCCGGGCACCTTAGGCAAGGCTAATTTCTGGACCTTCTGCTTCTGCACCGATAATATCACCGAGCCATATGAGGAGGTGTCCAATTTGGTACCTCCAGAAGGTTGGCGCCCTAGGCGATTGCCTAGGGGCAGGGCCAGCCCTGGGTGGAATCAGGAGCCCGGTTGTGACAAGCATAATTGAACTCCAAAGGGAGTCCTGGCTATCATGTCAAATTAACAAACTGAGCAAACTTTTGATCCGAGTAGAATGAGCATGCAAAAGCAACAAAACAGCAGGATGCAGTAAAATGAACAAATTGAGCAAACCTTTGATCTGAGTTTGATTTGATACTCAGATCAAAAGTTTGCTCAATTTGTTCATTTTACTGCATCCTGTTTTGTTGCTTTCGCATGCTCACGCTACTCGGATCAAAGGTTTGCTCAATTTGTTAATTTGACTATTCAGGAGAGCCAGTTTGGTGTAGTGGTTAAGTGCGTGGACTCTTATCTGGGAGAACCGGGTTTGATTCCCCACTCCTCCACTTGCACCTGCTAGCATGGCCTTGGGTCAGCCATAGCTCTGGCAGAGGTTGTCCTTGAAAGGGCAGCTGTTGTGAGAGCCCTCTCCAGCCCCACCCACCTCACAGGGTGTTTGTTGTGGGGGGAGAAGATATAGGAGATTGTGAGCTGCTCTGAGCCTCTGTCCTTGAAAGGGCAGCTGTTGTGAGAGCCCTCTCCAGCCCCACCCACCTCACAGGGTGTTTGTTGTGGGGGAAGAAGGTAAAGGAGATTGTGAGCCGCTCTGAGACTCTTCGGAGTGGAGGGCGGGATATAAATCCAGTATCTTCACCTTCTTCTGTCATTGTACCATTTTACATTCTAAACTACTGCCTACCAGATAATTTGACTTCACTGTCATTGGTTCTTAAATCTGCACCATGTTGCATTCTGGGCCACTGCCTACCAGCTCTGTATGGCTCTGCTCAGCTATATCTGGCTTTGCTCACTGTGCTGGATTCCTCGTCTGATGAAGTGTGCTTAAGAGCACGCGAAAGCTGACGTTCTAAATAAAAATGGGTTGGTCTTAAAGGCAAAACTTGACTCCCGTTTGGTTCAACTGCCTCTAAGGATGAAAGAGAAAGAAGGAGAGAGAGCTGCAATCCTAGAGAGACACAACATGGGGGGTGGGGCTGGACGGAGGGGAGGAGCCATTTCCTTCCCCGCCCCTTTGAGTCTGGTGGGCTTCTGTTTGAATGGCGTGGAGGGAAGCAGGTGAGCTATAAGAGTTTTTGGAGGGTGGGGTGGGGGGAAAGAAATCTGGGCTTGGGGGCTGCAATGCAAGACCCAAAGCAGACAGCAAGGAAGGGGGTGAAAGAAAGCACCCCCCCCCCCATTTTTTCCTAGCCTCCGTGGGTTCCCTCCTCCTCCATTCCCGCCCCAGGGAGAGCCGTTTGTCCCCTTTGCGCAGAGCCACGTGGTTCCTGCCGCGGACTTGAGCGCAGGATCTGAACGCGGCACCCTTTGGAGAGTGGAGGAAGTTGAAGCGGCTTCCAGTTCCAGAGCCACGTCTATAGGAAGGAGTGGGGAGCTGAGAGGGATATTTTTTGGGGGGAAGGAGCTGGGATGGGGGGGGAGTTTAAGGGGCAGGGGGACTGTGTCGCTGGAACCTCAAAAGACCCCCACAAAACAGAATCTAAAGAGGGCAAAGCAGAATTTTGGGAGATTTTCCTCCTCAGCATCAAAAAGTTGAATTTAGGACACGGGGGGGGGGGGGCGCTAATTTAAGCCCCCACCCCAAAGGCAGCTGTTTTTCCTTCCCTGGGTTCGGGATTTATAAGTTTTGCTGTTGTTTTTTTTTTTTTTTAACTCTAGCAGTTGACTCAGTATCAGTATGATGACACAAATTTGGGCTATGCCAATATATTAATATGAAACGAATGTTTTTTTGGAAGCACAAGAACAGCCTTATGTGGTCACAGTTTGGGGAGGGGCACCGCAGGGAAAATGCAGGGAAACCTCTTCCCTTTGAGGTAGAGACATAAGCCAATAGAGCGAATAGGATTGTTTTGTGCTCTTTTCTCCTGTTTCTTCCTCACACATGGGGAGGCTTCCCTCTGCCCAATACTTCCCGCTCCAGAAAAGCATCATGGCCCTTCCAGGCAGAGAGTGCAAAAACCCTTTTTTCTCTGCAGAGCTAGTTTTCTGTGTGCAGGGAGAACTTAATTCCGAGGACTTAATTCCAAACTCTCACCTGCCACCCCAAGTCAGGCACTGCTAAAGATGTGAAGGTCCAGAAAAAAACCAAAAAAATGCGCGGGGGGGGGGGGGGGAAACGGACATTTTTTTCCTGAAGCCTTTTTTGTTTTTTCCCCCCCAAAATTGAAAAAAATGAAAAGAAAAGAAATTGATTATGGGATGTTTTATTTTAACATTAAGTTTATTTGATGAATAAAATATTTTAAGACAAGGTGTTCAAATGTTTTCCAAATCATTTCTAAAAAAATATGTATGGTATCAGATTATTCTAATTTCTGTGCATTTAGGACATGCAAATCCTATTTCATGTCCATTCATTGAAACTTAGACCTGCATTCCCTTCCCCCCTCTTCAATGCTTTTTATGAGAATTAGTTCTTTATTCTTATTTAATATTGTGGAGAGGAAATATGAATAATTGTTACTTCTGTATTTTAAAAAAAAATGTTTTGTGGAGGGGTTTTTTTTTGTCTGTTTCACATAAACTAGTAAGCAGTGTTGAGTGTTGCTCAAAAGAACATAAGAGAAGTCCTGTTGGATCAGGCCAGTGGACCATCCAGCCCAACACTCTGTGTCACATAAGGACATAAGAGAAGTCCTGTTGGATCAGGCCAATGGCCCATCCAGCACAACATTCTATGTCACATAAGAACATAAGAGAAGCCCTGTTGGATCAGGCCAATGGCCCATCCAGTCCAACACTCTGTGTCACATAAGAACATAAGAGAAGCCATGTTGGATCAGGCCAGTGGCCCATCCAGTCCAACACTCTGTGTCACATAAGAACATAAGAGAAGCCCTGTTGGATCAGGCCAGTGGCCCATCCAGTCCAACACTCTGTGTCGCATAAGAACATAAGAGAAGCCATGTTGGATCAGGCCAGTGGCCCATCCAGCCCAACACTCTGTGTCACATAAGAACATAAGAGAAGCCATGTTGGATCAGGCCAATGGCCCATCCAGTCCAACACTCTGTGTCACATAAGAACATAAGAGAAGCCATGTTGGATCAGGCCAGTGGCCCATCCAGCCCAACACTCTGTGTTACATAAGAACATAAGAGAAGCCATGTTGGATCAGGCCAATGGCCCATCCAGCCCAACACTCTGTGTCACATAAGAACATAAGAGAAGCCATGTTGGATCAGGCCAATGGCCCATCCAGTCCAACACTCTGTGTCACATAAGAACATAAGAGAAGCCATGTTGGATCAGGCCAGTGGCCCATCCAGCCCAACACTCTGTGTCACATAAGAACATAAGAGAAGCCATGTTGGATCAGGCCAGTGGCCCATCCAGCCCAACACTCTGTGTCACATAAGAACATAAGCCATGTTGGATCAGGCCAGTGGCCCATCCAGCCCAACATTCTGTGTCACATAAGAACATAAGAGAAGCCATGTTGGATCAGGCCAATGGCCCATCCAGTCCAACACTCTGTGTCACATAAGAACATAAGAGAAGCCATGTTGGATCAGGCCAGTGGCCCATCCAGCCCAACACTCTGTGTCACATAAGAACATAAGAGAAGCCATGTTGGATCAGGCCAATGGCCCATCCAGTCCAACACTCTGTGTCACATTAGAACATAAGAGAAGCCATGTTGGATCAGACCAATGGCCCACCCAGTTCAACACTGTGTCAATTCGGAGCAGAAGAAAAGACTATTCAAAGTTAGCTGAGCTATTGCAGGGGAAAGGCATAATGTATAGATGGTTAACTCCGGAAGGATTGTTATTTACTTACGCCAATTCCAGATTCAGAATAGATTCTGTTTTTAAGTTAGAGGAATTTATTAGTAAGTACACGAAAGACTGGCAAAGAAAGGTGTGGTCCAAAAACTCTAAAGAACAGGAGGAGAGAACTACACAGAATGAGTCGGTCCTATACTCAAAGGAAAGGGAGGAGGGAGAAGTAGGCCAAGAAGAAGAAAGTTCATATAGAGAAACCAGGTTACAGAAAAAGAAAAAATCTCAGTGGACAGAGTGAATAGAATATCGAAATAAATTATAATAAATAGAATGAAGATTATCTCAGCAAACATAAACGGTCTAAATTCCCCCCAGAAAAGGAAACGTGTTTTTCACCAACTTAAAAAATTTAGGGCAGACATCATCTGTATACAAGAAACCCATATAAAAAAGAAGGACGAATATTTATTACCCTATATACTCGAGTATAAGCCTAGTTTTTCTGCCCAAATTTTGGGCAGAAAAAACCCCTCCTCGGCTTATACTCGAGTCACTATTCCGCCCGCATCCCCGGAATTCCAAGGACAGCTAAAGCTGGAGTTCAACTCTCCCTGTCGTCTCCCTCATTTGGCAACCTTCGGCTGATCACTCCCTCATCACCATTCTCCTCATCTTTCATTGCAGGCAGCATTGTGGCCTTACCTGCCACAGGAATAGTAACTGCTGCGTTTCCCACCCTCGGCTTATACTCGAGTCAATAAGTTTTCCCAGATTTTTTGGGTAAAATTAGAAGCCTCGGCTTATATTCGGGTCGACTTATACTCGAGTATATACGGTAGTTAGTAAAGGTTTGGGGAAAGCTATATGTACCTCTGAGGAGGGGAAAAAAAAAGGATTGGTAACATATATCCAAGGTGATATTCAAGCGGAGTTAATTTTTGAAGGGAAGGATGCACGCTTTCAGGGCATAGAAATTGTTAAACAGCATGAAAAATTTCTTTTAATAAATGTTTATGCACCCAATGATTCACAGGGTACATTTTACAGAGATCTATGTCATAAGGTGAGAAACTGTGAATATGAAAATATATGCATAATAGGGGACTTTAACGCAGTAAATGATCCACATTTGGATAGAAGTCCTGGGAACAGTGGCAGAAAGAAAGTTAAAAGGAAAGGAAGTAGTATTTTTCCTCAAAACTTTGTTAAATTGGTTGAAGACTATGGTTTGGTAGATATCTGGCGTATTTTAAACCCAAATAGACGGGATTATACGTATTTCTCAAACAGGCACAATTCTTGGTCAAGGATTGACATGATGTGGCTTTCAGTTGGTATGGTTAAAACAGTGCAGGAGGCAGAAATTCTCCCCTCAACTATTGCAGACCACTGTCCGGTAATGTGTGAAATGAAAAGTAATGAGAGAAAATCCGGATGGAGAATGTACCATAATTTGACCAAAAATAAGAAGTTTGTTGAATTTATACAGAAAGAAATGACTTTCTTTTTTCAAGTAAATACACAGGATGACCTATCGCACACGATAGTGTGGGAAACAAGTAAGGCGTACTTCAGAGGATTAGTTATAAATTTTTTAGCGAATAAGAGACGGGAAGATGCCAGAGTAAGGACAGAGTTGACCGACTTAATTAAAAACAAGGAATCTCAATTAAAGGCAAATCCCTTAGATAAGGCAATCAAAGAGGAAGTGCGGAATTTAAAACATAAACTCCACTTAGCCATGCTGGAGGAAATGGAAAGGAAAATAGCATACTCCAAGCAACAATATTTTGATAATGCAAATAAGCCAGGAAAGTGGCTAGCTCATAGAATTAGGAAGGAAAGGGAAAAAAAAAAATTAAAGTGTTAAAAGATAAAGAAGGAAGATCCAAATCCCGTTTGGAAGATTTAAAGACAATAATAAAAGATTTCTATTCAGATCTATATAAAAAGGCCGACATACGCAAGGAAGATCAGGAGGCTTATTTGAATAGAAAGTCTTTGAGGAAGATACCGGAAGATAAAATAAAAACCCTAAATGAACCAATTGCTATGTTTGAAATAGAAGAAGCCTGGTCTAAGCTAAAGAAGAACAAAGCGGCAGGCCCTGACGGTATCCCTGCAGAATACTATATTACCTTTAAAGATCTGTTAATTATGCAATTTAAAAATTTAATTCAGGAGGTTTGGTACTCTGCAAAACTACCTGATTCTTGGAGACACAGTAATGTGACGCTCATACCTAAAATGGACGGACAACCGAATGATATCAGATGTTACCGTCCAATATCATTATTGAACGTGGACTATAAAGTTTACTCCTTAATTCTGGCAAATAGGCTGAAAAAGATTTTAAATAGTATAATTCATCCAGATCAAACGGGTTTTCTACCATCTAGATACATACGAACAAACATTCGTATTTTGGCCAACATTATGGAGTATTTGGACTTATGCAGGGATAAGCAGGCTGCCTTTATTTTTATTGACGCAGAAAAAGCGTTTGACAATCTTGATTGGAACTTCCTGTTTGAAATTTTTAAGAAACGAGTGTGGAGGAGATTTCGTAAAAAATATTCAAGCGATCTATGATAAACAATCAGCTAGGATAGTGGTTAATGGAGACTTAACGGATGAGATAATTCTTGAGAAAGGCACGAGACAGGGTTGCCCGTTATCCCCTCTTTTATTTATATTATCTTTGGAAGTTCTGAATAATTCGATTAGGACAAATGCCAAAATTAAAGGAGTTAAAGCGAAAGGAGAGGAATATAAAGTTTTGACATATGCAGATGATATGGCTTTAATTCTTCTAGACCCTCTAGAGTCAGCTGAGGAGGCCTTAAAGGAATTAACTGAGTATGGTGAGGTAGCAGGTCTAAAAGTAAATAAACAGAAATCGAAAATTTTAACTAAAAATATGTCGGATTTAGCATCTCTTGAAGTGGAGAATAAGATGGGCTGCAAATTAGAACAAAAAATAAAATATTTAGGTGTAATCTTATCAAATAGATGTAGTACCATTTATGAAAATAACTTTACACCACTTTTAAAAGAGACGGAAATACTGTTCAAAAAATGGAACAATTTAGGATTATCTTTTATGGGAAGGGCAGCCTTGATTAAGATGTGTATATTACCTAAGATTTTGTTCTTGCTACAAATGGTATGCTTCGCTGTTAGAAAGCCGTTTTTTGTTAAAATTACTCAGCAGTTCAGATCTTTTATTTGGCAGGGCAGGAAACCCAGAATCAGATGGAAAATTTTATTGGACAAGAAGCATAATGGAGGTTTGGCTCTTCCAGATCTAGAAGTATATCACATAGCTTGTGTGACTCTATGGCTAAAAGAATGGATACTTCTAGAGAATAAGCGTATACTAGCGATAGAAGGTTTTGACCTCCAAGCTGGTTGGCATGCTAACCTCTGGTATCTAAGGAAACCTCAGACGTACTTTAAAAACCATTTGATTCGGAAGTCTCTTTTAGCATGTTGGTTCAAGATCAAAAATAAGATTTATGGGGGAAAGACTCCCAGATGGATTTCACCTGAAGAAGCCTCTGTGCAGCCTCAACTATGGGAGACTACAAAACCAATCAGATATAGTGACCTCCTTGACGACATGGATAAATTAAAAAACAAGGAGGAGCTAGACATTCAGGGAATGAAGATAGATTGGTGGACATTGGTGTTGATTACGGCAAAATATAATAGAGATAAAATTGCAGGATTTACAAGGCAGAATTTTGATTTTGATAAATTAATAATGTCAGGCCCATATAAATTAATCAAGAGGGTATATAATTATGTCCTTCAAATGGAACTAGAAGACGAAGTGGTCAAGGAGACAATGTTAAGGTGGGCTAAGAACTTGGAGAAAAACATTATGATAGATCAATGGGCCACCTTATGGAAAAACAACTATAAAATAATCAAACCGGTTAGTTTTAGAGAGAATTTCTTCAAAATGTTCCACAGGTGGTACTTCACCCCGTCCCGGTTGAGTAAAATCAAGTCTACGGTCTCGCCGAAGTGTTGGAAATGTGAAGTAAAGATAGGTACGTTCTTTCACTGTTGGTGGACATGTGACTTAACACAAAAATATTGGGTGATGGTTTATAATTTATTAAGGGAGATTCTAAATGTAAATATACAATTGAAAGCAGAGATGATGCTGTTGTCCTTGGTTAGAGATAACATCCCACGAGAAGACGAATATATCACAGTTCATATCCTAACGGCTGCTAGAATTTTATTTGCAAAAATGTGGAGACAGAAAGATATACCTCAAAGGGATGAGCTAATACAAAAAATTCTAAGTGTCGCTGAAATGGATATTCTGTCTAATGTGATAAGAGGTTTATCTAGAACTGATGCAATTGAAAAATGGAGAAAATTTTATGATTGGCTTAATGAAGAGAGATAATGGAGGGAAGAGTTGCTAATAAGATAATAAAGCTATAGGAAATAATATTAAGATAATGTAATAAGGAATGCTTACGTTTGTATATTCCACAAGCAACCTCAATTTGTATAATGCACTTATGTTAAATGTTCTTGTGTAGACCTAAATAAAATGGTTAAAAATTAAAAAAAAAAAAAAACACTGTGTCACATAAGAATTTAGGGGGAAGTGTTTGTGAGTTTCCTGCATTGTGCAGGGGGTTGGACTAGATGATCCCGCAGGTAACTTCCAACTCTACGATTCTGTGAAAAGGGCACAAAAGAGCAAAAAGGGATTCATAACCTTTCTCTTTCTCTCCATCCAGGCAGGCGTGGAAGGACGTCTCTGCCATCTCCTCTAGGTGCTGAAGGGAAAAGAGCCGCCATGTGGCCAGCTCAGGTATGTGTGTGGGAGGCGAAATATAGGGATGCTTTCTCTGGGCAGAGAGGGGGAGTGGCTTCCCTCTGATTCTAGATTTCCCCCCTGAGAGCCAGTTTGGTGTAGTGGTTAAGTGTGCTGACTCTTATGTGGGAGAACCGGGTTTGATTCCCCACTCCTCCACTTGCACCTGCTAGCATGGCCGTGGGTCAGCCATAGCTCAGGCAGAGGTTGTCCTTGAAAGGGCAGCTGCTGTGAGAGCCCTCTCAGCCCCACCCACCTCACAGGGCGTCTGTTGTGGGGGAGGAAGATAAAGGAGATTGTAGGCCGCTCTGAGACTCTGTCCTTGAAAAGGCAGCTGCTGTGAAAGCCCTCTCAGCCCCACCCACCTCACAGGGCGTCTGTTGTGGGGGAGGAAGATAAAGGAGATTGTAGGCCGCTCTGAGCCTCTGTCCTTGAAAGGGCAGCTGCTGTGAGAGCCCTCTCCAGCCCCACCCATCTCACAGGGCGTCTGTTGTGGGGGTGGAAGGGAAAGGAGATTGTAGGCCGCTCTGAGCCTCTGTCCTTGAAAGGGCAGCTGCTGTGAGAGCCCCCTCGAGTCCCACCCACCTCACAGGGTGTCTGTTGTGGGGGAGGAAGGGAAAGGAGATTGTGAGCCGCTCTGAGCCTCTGTCCTTGAAAGGGGAGCTGCTGTGAAAGCCCTCTTCAGCCCCACCTGTCTCACAGGGTGTCTGTTGTAGGGGAGGAAGATAAAGAAGATTGTGAGCTGCTCTAAGACTCTGAGATTCCGAGTGGAGGGCGGGATATAAATCCAATATCTTCTTCTTCTAAAAAGGATGATGGGAGTAAGGTTTTTAAGGGAGATGTTGAGCTGATATAATTTAGTACACCTTCTGGTGATGTCAGGGGTGTAGCATATGCAAATGAGATGTGCTAATGAGCTCTGGCACCACTTTTTCTACCAAATGACCCCTGGGTGGCAGCACCTCGGAGAGTAGCTTAGAGGAAACACTGCTGGCGACAACCCAGCTTGAAACCCTGCACAAGCTCGGCGAGGGGGCGCTTATAGATTAAACCTCTACAATGGTTCTTTAATGCCTCTATAATGCTATTGCCATTATAGTCGTGAGCGAGCAATTTGGCTACTGCATCAATTAGTATGCCCAGGGGCCATCCTTCCTGAACTAAGACAAAAATGTGTGAGCCAAAGGCAAAGAAACTGACCTAGCTCACGCTAACTCAGCTTAGAGGAAACACTGGTGGCACTCACCACCTCTTAGGTAGCTGATTCCACTGCAGAACAAGTTTTCCTAATATCCACCCAGTACTTTTCTACCCTTAAGAGCCAGTTTGGTGTAGTGGTTAAGTGCGTGGACTCTTATCTGGGAGAACCGGGTTTGATTCCCCACTCCTCCACTTACACCTGCTGGAATGGCCTTGGGTCAGCCATAGCTCTGGCAGAGGTTGTCCTTGAAAGGGCAGCTGCTGGGAGGGCTCTCTCAGCCCCACCCCCCCTCACAGGGTGTCTGTTGTGGGGGAGGAAGGGAAAGGAGATTGTAAGTCTTGAAAGGGCAGCTGCAGGGAGAGCCCTCTCAGCCCCACCCACCTCACAGGGTGTCTGTTGTGGGGGAGGAAGGTCAAGGAGATTGTGAGCCACTCTGAGATATGGAGTGGAGGGCGGGATATAAATCCAATATCATCTTCTAAAAAAATGGCCGCCTCCTGTCTAGGATAGCTTTTGCAGAGTAGCAGGACAAATTAGAACTTTACTTTCATTTGGCCCAACTCCAAATGCCTCTGAAACAATGCTGGATTTCCTGCAGAAAACAATTTGGTCTTTTTATCATACGGACATCTCTGGCTTCTTCCTCACAAGGCTCTCCGTCCTCTTCCCCCCTCCCTTCAGTTTTCAGATGTTTCCAAGGAGGGCTGGGAGAAGGGGGAAGATGTCCCCACAGTCTCCTTCTCACCACTTTTTTGGGCTGCTCTTGGGTCAGCCATAGCTCTCGTAGGAGTTGTCCTTGAAAGGGCAGCTTCTGGGAGAGCTCTCTCAGCCCCACCCACCTCACCCGTCTGTTGTCGGGGGAGGAGATAAAGGAGATTGTAAGTCACACTGAGACTCTGATTCAGAGAGAAGGGCAGGGTATAAATCTGTGGTCTTCTTCTTCCTCTTCTCCTCCTCCTTCCTCCGCTATGAATCGACTCAGTTTTGGGCTTCCCCCCATCCCATGGACTAGCTTTCCAGTGATGTCAAGAAATGCTTCCTTCTCCTTCTTGCAGGCAGGGGGTCTCCTTCGAGGAAGTGGAGGGCGGGATATAAATCCAGTATCTTCATCTTCTTCTTGCAGGCTGGGGTGTCCTTTGAGGAGGTGGCCGTGTATTTCACCCCGGGGGAGTGGACCCTGCTGCGCCCAGCCCAGAGAGCTCTCTACAAGGAAGTCATGCTGGAGAATTATGGGAACGTGGCCTCCCTGGGTGAGGATCCTTTTCACCTTCTTGCAGTGAGGATAAAGAAGCCCTTCAGGAGGGAGGATGTGGCCAGGCTGTCTGCCGTGGTCCCAGTGGCTGGTCTCTGCCTCCCTCCGCTCTCCTCCCTCTGATGTGGGGAGGGTTCTGGTCTCTCCTTGCAGAGAGGGAGCCCCTGCCTGGCACTTCTGGGCCTGAGCCAACTGAGGGGGCATCAGAAGAGGCCATCTGAGGGCATCAGTATAGTGTCCAGATCACGTGAAGTGATGGTATCGCTTTAATCAGCTCTGGTAAGACCTCACCTGGAGTCTTGTGTTCAGTTTTGGGCACCACATTTTAAGAAGGATATAGACAAGCTGGAACGGGTCCGGAGGAGGGCGACGAAGATGGTGAGGGGTCTGGAGACCACGTCCTTTGAGGAAAGGTTGAAGGAGTTGGGGATGGTTAGCCTGCAGAGGAGGCAGCTGATATGATCACCATCTTCAAGTCCTTGAAGGGCTGTCATATAGAGGAGGGTGTGGAATTGTTTTCTGTGGTCCCGGAAGGTAGGACCAGATCCAACGGGTTGCAATTAAATCAAAAGAGTTTCCGGCTCAACATTAGGAAGAACTTCCTGACTGTTAGAGCGATTCCTCAGTGGAACAGGCTTCTTCAGGAGGTGGTGGACTCTTCTTCCTTGGAGGTTTTTCAACAGGGGCTAGATGGCCATCTGACAGCGATGAAGATCCTGTGAATTTAGGGGGAGGTCTTTGTGGGTTTCCTGCATTGTGCAGGGGGTTGGACTAGATGACCCTGGAGGCCCCTTCCAACTCTATGATTCTAAGAACTTCCTGAGAGTTAGAGCGGTTCCTCAGTGGAACGGGCTTCCTTGGGAAGTGGTGGGCTCTCCTTCCTTGGAGGTTTTTCAACAGAGGCTAGATGGCCATCTGACAGCGATGAAGATCCTGTGAATTTAGGGGGAGGTATTTGTGGGTTTCCTGCATTGTGCAGGGGGTTGGACTAGATGACCCTGGGGGTCTCTTCCAACTCTATGATTCTGTGATTCTAAGTGGTGCCCAGGGAGGCCTGGTCTGGAGATGGTGGGGCGGTCTAAGCAGGGACTTCCCTCCAGTCTGGGCCTGGCCTTCCTTGGGCTGAGAAGCGACTGTGGAAGGAACTCTGTTGTCTTCTGTCATTTCACTTCTCAGCCGGCCTTTCCATTTTATCTTGGCAGGGAGCAGGGACAGAACTGCCAGACCAGTCTCTCACTAGATTTTTAATCCTGGTTTAGCCCCGTTCCCAAGCTGACATTCTACACTAAAATCATAGAATCGAAGGGCCTGTTCAGACGCACAGTTTAATCCTTTGTTGCTGCTGTTTCCTATCAGATTAAAAGTGGCTGATCAGACAGCAACTTCTGCCTTCCGGTAGTCAATCGTTGTCTCCCCCCCACCCCTCCAATCCTTCTCCAACCAGATTATTTTGTTACCTGCTCCTTTGCGGTGTTTTTTGAGTTCTCCAGTTTCACCTAGTCGTTTTCTCCGTCTGGATAGTTCTGCTGCGATATTAACCAACTTCCAGATGTCTGAAGGCTGTCCCGGAGCAAAAAGAGCCTCAGACATCCGGTTTACGGCCGCCAATTTCCCCTCACTACTTAGCGATATGCGCGTAACTGCATAACCTCATAGTGTTTTTTGACCTATGCACGTAATGCCGTTACGTGCATAATAGCGGAGGGAACCAAAAAAGAACTGCATGGGACTGTCGTGTGGACGGCAGAAGACGGTTTTCACCGCGGAGTGATTCGAACTGCAGTATGGCAGTCTGATCGATAATATCCGGATCAAAGATATTCGGAACGGACCCAGGTCAGTTTAACACGGACTCAGCATGCTGTGTGAACTGGGCCATAGAGTCATAGAGTTGGTTTTTCTGAGTCTATGCTTCTAGTGTAGAATGTCCATTCGGGGACAGAGTTAAACCAGGATTACATCTCTAATGCAAAATTTGTACCAGTGTTATGTCTGCACCCCTCTTGTTGTTTAGGCCTGCAGGGATGTCAAACTCATTTGTTAGGAGGGCTAGATTTGACATAAATGAGACCTTGTCATGCCAGGCCATGTGTGTCCCTATTTCAGATAAGGTAGCAAAAAAACTTCAAATGAAACATGCTTAAAACATTAGCATTTTTTTTGTCTTAAAGGCGCTTTCTTTGTATTTCTCCCATGGGATCCAGGGAACTGGGCAAAGGAAGCTCTGGCTCTTTCCTTCCTTCCCCAGGAGGGGGAGGAGCCTCAGCCAATAGAAGGAAGAGAGGCTTGGCTGAGTAGCTTTGTGCAATTGAGACAGCCTGGCAAAAAAACCTCTCCCTCTCCCCCCTTCCTCCCCAAGGGAGGAGCCTCGGCCAATGGAGAAAGTAGAGGCTTTGCTCTATAGGTCCTGACCCCGACCTGGTGGAATCAGCTCCCTAGGGAGATCCGGGCCCTATCTGGCTTGCTGGCCGTTCGTAGGAACTGCAAAATGGAGCTGTTCCGCCAGGTCTTTGGATGAGGCAGTGGGCATCTATTCATCGATTGGTTGGCCTCCCCTCTACTTCTCTACTGTACTACTGTACTGTGATACTGTATTGCGGTCCTATTTTGTGCTGTACCACCTTGCTGTCATGTCATCTTGCTGCACTTTGAGCAATGTTGCAATTGGTTTTATTGTGATTTTATTGCGATTTTGTTTCTATTCGCGGTCCTCTACTTTGAGCCCTCAAAGGGGGAATAGGCAGAATATAAATAAACGAATAATAACAACAACAACAACAATAATAATAATAATAGCTCCTGTGCGACTGAGCAAGCCTTGCAAAGCAAGCTGTTATGCAGAAGGAAGCAAGAGAGAGGGAGAAGGAAGCAAACGACAGTCAGTTGCTCAGGAGCCTGATAGCAGCCCTCCGGGGGCCTAATTCGGCCGCTGAGCCACTTGTTTGACACCCCTGGTCTAGGGCCTCACTCAGCCCCATAAGATAGGAAAAGGGTTAGCTTACCTTGCTTTCATCCCAGAAAAAGAGAAGCAAAAAGACCCCTGGTGAAGGAGCAGCTTGATCAGAATCAGAGGAAACAATTGCCCAAATCCTTTAAAATGCAAGAACGAGCTTCCGGGATGACCCTGGCAAGTAAGTTTGTTCTAACAGCAAATGATCCTGACCGGCCAAGTTGGTTTTTAATTCCAGCCATAAGAAATGGTCTGTTTCGGTGAGACGTCGAGGGACGTTCGTAATCTGAATGTCTTCACACAGGTCTAACTGTGTACATGTGTTTCTCTCCCCCCCCCACCCCCCCACCCTGATAAACAGGACCTCTGATTGCGAAACCTGTCCTTATCTCCAGGCTGGAAGAAGAGGAAGGGCTGTTTCTCCTGGGCTGCGATGAAGAGGAGAGATTGGCAGGTGGGGGCTTAGATCTCTTACCTGGGATTCTGTGTTGCCTGGGCCTTCTGCTCTTTGGAAAAAGAAGGGGCCCACTCCCAAAGTGGCTCTGTCATGATCCCGGGCCTAGTGAGGCTTGCAGGCCCCAGGGAAGCCTGCTTAGGAGTTACTGGGAAAAGCCTACA
This sequence comes from Heteronotia binoei, assembly GCF_032191835.1. NCBI lineage: Eukaryota > Metazoa > Chordata > Lepidosauria > Squamata > Gekkonidae > Heteronotia > Heteronotia binoei. The sequence continues at coordinate 14,237,455 of NC_083227.1, read as the reverse complement.
TCTCCCAGGATCCCCTCTGTCCCTCTGACTGGGTAGCAAGGGTTTTGGAGGGAAACAGGCCCAGAGAAGCGTAGGGCTTGGGAAGAGAATATATAAAGGCCAAGCCAGGTTTTTAAACAGAGGCTAGATGGCCATCTGACAACAATGAAGATCCTGTGAATTTAGGGGAAGGTGTTTGTGAGTTTCCAGCATTGTGCAGGGGGTTGGACTAGATGACCCTGGAGGTCCCTTCCAACTCTAGGATTCTATGAAATTGGGCTCTCCTTCCTTGAAAGTTTTTCAACAGAGGCTAGATGGCCATCTGACAGCAATGAGGATCCTGTGAATTTAGGGGGAGGTGTTTGTGAGTTTCCTGCATTGTGCAGGAGCTTGGACTAGATGACCCTAGAGGTCCCTTCCAACTCTATGATTCCATGGCTAAACTTTAGTACATTCGCACATTCAGAACAATAGACCCTCCACAGCTGAGCAGGAACATTCATATCTCACAGGGAGATTAGTATCTCAAAGGTGCTAATTTTGTGTCCCTAAATATTTCTCCTTTGGTCATCCAGAGTTTCTTTTCTGCAACAACTCTCCCACCCTCTGACTTGGGGTATTAAGACTGAGAGCCCTCTGTTCTGAATCCGATATGACAAAGGGAGTCTTGACTCTGAAAGTTTATGGCTAGAAAGCCTGCTACTGGGCTCAAAATTAGGTATTTGTGAAATGTATCATGTCAACATACCAAGTATCTTTTTCTTTCGGCAGGAGAAATGTGGCAGCCAGCAAACGAAGGAGAAGAATACCTGCTGATGGAAAAGGAGGATTCATATTCAGCTGTGAAAGAGGGGTTTGGCTATTTGTATGCACCAAGAAAGAAGGAAGGAAAACAACCACCTAAAAGGAGGAATATATTTGGTCTTCTACCGAGGAATGATTCTTTGGGGCAAAAAATATATCACAGAAGCAGCAGGAATGAGTGTACTGCAAGGAGGGAAACTCTCACTGAAAAATGTACTGTTCAACGAAAGATGTGTATCAGGAAAAATATATATCGATGCCTGAAGTGTGGAAAGATTTTCAGGGACAGAGTGCACTTTACTTCACATCGAAGAACTCACTCAGGGGAGAAACCATATAAATGCCTGGAGTGTGGGAGAACCTTCAGTAAAAGTGGAAAACTTACTGTGCATAGAAGAATTCACACAGGGGAGAAACCATACAAATGCCAAGAGTGTGGGGAAAGCTTCAGTCGGAATGACAGTCTTACTACCCATCAAAGAATTCACACAGGGGAGAAACCATATAAATGCCTGGAGTGTGGGAAAACCTTCAGTAAAAGTGGAAAACTTAATGTGCATCAAAGAATTCACACAGGGGAGAAACCATACAAATGCCAGGAGTGTGGGAAAAGCTTCAGTCGAAATTACAGTCTTACTACCCATCAAAGAATTCACACAGGGGAGAAACCATATAAATGCCAAGAGTGTGGGGAAAGCTTCAGTCGGAATGACAGTCTTACTACCCATCAAAGAATTCACACAGGGGAAAAACCATATAAATGCCTGGAGTGTGGGAAAACCTTCAGTAAAAGTGGAAAACTTACTGTGCATAGAAGAATTCACACAGGGGAGAAACCATACAAATGCCAAGAGTGTGGGGAAAGCTTCTGTCGGAATGACAGTCTTACTACCCATCAAAGAATTCACACAGGGGAGAAACCATATAAATGCCTGGAGTGTGGAAAAACCTTCAGTAAAAGTGGACAACTTAATGTGCATCAAAGAATTCACACAGGGGAGAAACCATACAAATGCCAGGAGTGTGGGAAAAGCTTCAGTCGAAATTACAGTCTTACTACCCATCAAAGAATTCACACAGGGGAGAAACCATACAGATGCCTGAAGTGTGGAAAGAGTTTCAGGCATAGAGTGCATTTTACTTCTCATCAAAGAAGTCATGCAGGGGAGAAACCATATAAATGCCTGGAGTGTGGGGAAAGCTTCAGTAAAAGTGGAAAACTTACTTTGCATAGAAGAATTCACACAGGGGAGAAACCATATAAATGCCAGCAATGTGGGAAAAGCTTCAGTCGGAATGACAATCTTACTTCCCATCAAAGAGTTCACACAGGGGAGAAACCATATAAATGTCAGGTATGTGGGGAAAGCTTTGGTCATAGCGGAAGTCTTACTACCCATGAAAGAATTCACACAGGGGAGAAACCCTATAAATGCATTGAGTGTGGGAAAAGCTTTAGTGAGAATAAAAGACTTGCTTCTCATCGAAGAACTCACACTGGAGAGAAACCCTATGAATGCCTGGACTGTGGGAAAAGTTTCAGTCAGAGTTCCAATCTTACTTCCCATCGAAGAACTCACACAGGGGAGAAACCATATAAATGCTTAGACTGTGGGAAAAGCTTCAGTGCAAGTGGAAAACTTACTTCCCATAGAAGAACTCATGCAGGGGAGAAACCATATAATTGCCTAGAGTGTGGAAAAAGCTTCCGTCACAGTGGAAGCCTTACTTCCCATCAAATAATTCACACAGAGGAGAATCCATATAAATGCCAGGCGTGTGGAAAAAGCTTCTATCGGAGTAGCAGTCTGACTTCCCATCAAAGAATTCACACAGGGGAGAAACCATACAAATGCCAGGAGTGTGGGAAAAGCTTCAGTGAGTATGCAAAACTTACTTTGCATCAAAGGATTCACACAGGGGAGAAACCATATAAATGCTTGGAGTGTGGACAGAGTTTCAGTCAGAAGAACAATCTTACTTTGCATCAAAGAATTCACTCAGGGGAAAAACCATACAAATGCCAGGAGTGTGGGAAGAGCTTCAGTCAGAGTAACAATCTTATTTTGCATCAAAGAATTCACACAAGAGAGAAACCATACAAATGCCAGGAGTGTGGGAAGAGCTTCAGTCGGAGCAATTATCTTATTTTGCACTGGAGAACTCACACAGGAGAGAAACCATATGAATGCCTGGTGTGTGGGGAACGCTTCAGTTACCGTGGAAGACTTACTTCCCATCGAAGAACTCACACAGGGGAGAAACCATATCAATGTCAAGAGTGTGGGAAAAGCTTCAGTCGGAGTGACAGTCTTACTTCCCACCGAAGAGTTCACACAGGGGAGAAACCACATACATGCCTGGAGTGTGGGAAAAGTTTCAATAAGTGTTCCAGTCTCACTTCACATCAAAAATTTCACACAGGCTAGGAACCATATAAATAAGAACATAAGAACATAAGAGAAGCCATGTTGGATCAGGCCAACGGCCCATCAAGTCCAACACTCTGTGTCACACAGTGGCAAAAAATGTTATATACACACATACACTGTGGCTAATAGCCACTGATGGACCTGTGCTCCATACACTGTGGCTAATAGCCACTGATGGACCTGTGCTCCATACACTGTGGCTAATAGCCACTGATGGACCTGTGCTCCATATTTTTATCTAAACCCCTCTTGAAGGTGGCTATACTTGTGGCCGCCACCACCTCCTGTGGCAGTGAATTCCACATGTTAATCACCCTTTGGGTGAAGAAGTACTTCCTTTTATCCGTCTTAACCTGTCTGCTCAGCAATTTCATCGAATGCCCACGAGTTCTTGTATTGTGAGAAAGGGAGAAAAGTACTTCTTTCTCTACTTTCTCCATTCCATGCATTATCTTGTAAACCTCTATCATGTCACCCCGCAGTCGACGTTTCTCCAAGCTAAAGAGTCCCAAGCGTTTCAACCTTTCTTCATAGGGAAAGTGCTCCAGCCCTTTAATCATTCTAGTTGCCCTTCTCTGCATGGAGTGCGGTCCTGCATAGAGCAGGGTGTTGGACTACAAGTTCTGTATTTCCCCTTCCAACTCTATGATTCTATGAAAAGCTTCACCGGCCCTTTCTGCACGGAATCCCAATAGACAAGCCTTTAAGCATGTCTTTGGATATGTTTGCCTGCTGTTTGCACTATTCTTTTATCCTCCTGTATATTCTGTGCGTTTATTCTGCACCTACAACTAAAATAACAATTTTTCTTAGTTGGGGCGGTAACATCATTTCTAATGTAGGAGGGGTGATGTCCAATTTTTTTTTAAAAAAATTGCAAACACGGAAGCTCCATAGGCTTCTGGAGTCTGCCAAAACGCCCTGCCCAAATTTGTCCACTGAAGCAAAACAGAAACATGTTTTCAAACTCCCCACTGGACAGCCAGTTTGGTTGTAGTGGTTAAGTTTTCGAACTCTTATCTGGGAGAACTGGGTTTGATTCTCCGCTCCTCCACTTGCAGCTGCTAGAATGGCCTCGGGTCAGAGGTTGTCCTTGAAAGGGCAGCTGCTGTGAGAGCCCTCTCAGCCCCACCCACCTCACAGGGTGTCTGTTGTCGGGGAGGAAGATAAAGGAGAATGTGAGCCGCTCTGAGACTTGGAGTGGAGGGCGGGATATAAATCCAATGCTGTCGTCTTCATCATCCTGTTGTCTCTTTGTTTATGTTCAATATTGAATTTCATTCCCTGTTTATGATCCCCCCCTTTTATTTTTTGTTCATCTCCATTCCGCCGCTTGCTCCTTTGTGCCCACCAGCACCACCTCCTGCCCTCCTCCAAGGAGGCTTTTAAAGTACCACCGCTGCCACCATGTTCCCTGAATAGCTGCCATGCCCCAGTGAGTCAGTGATGAGAAGAGTGGCAGGGCCCAGCAGGAGTCTGCCGAGGGGCAGCTGGGGTCAGAGGGCCCAGACCAGTGGCAGAGGCAGCCAACAAGAGAGCCGCTGCCCAGGTCCCCAAGCAGAAAACTGCCCTGTTCCCTTAGCCCCTTTTCTCAGGCAACGCTATGGGCATGATGCAGAGACCTTAGAAGCCACAGCTTCGCAGCTGGGTGTGAAAGAGAATTCCATGGGAGGGGAATTCCTGGGCAGCTCCTGTGAGATTGGGGTGGGCTCTCTTTTGCCCCTTTCTTCCCATGTGAGGCACTCAGAGTAGCACATTTCTTAGCAAGGGGAAGCAGCAGGAAGAGGAGTGAGGCCGGCCGTGGCACCGTAGGGGAGGCAAGGCAGGGAGTGGGAGCAGCTGCTGCAAAGCACACTTTCCTTTCGGCCACGATGATGTGGATTCTCTGTCATGTTATCAGCAACTGCAAACGTTGGAAACAACAGCTGAAGACAGTGCTCGCTGCAGCCAGAGAAGCGTGTCTTCTGTTCCGTTTTAATCTTCCGCTTCCGTCTGTAGACTGCCAAAATGGTCCCCTCCCCAACTTTGTTCGCAGAACTATTAATTGGAAAAAAATTATTCAAAAGCTCTACGTTTCCCACCCCCGTATCTGTCTCTCTTTGCAATTCTTGTCAGTTTATTTCACACTAACGACACCCCCTCTTTAACCAGATGCCATTGGCAGGATTTTGTAGGCAGCCGTATTACCGAAGGTATTTTGTTAACGGCTGCCTTTTCTGCCACCCTCTGCATAGTGCTTTGCACGCAGAAGATCCTGGCTTTCAGCCCCTGTGGAATCAGTTGCAAATGTTTTTCTTAATTATTATTTTTTTTAATTCAGCCTTACTGTCAAGCGCCGATATTTCTCAATAATTAGTCCTTTGTTTTAAATAAAAGCTGCTTTATTGTTAGAAACTCAGGAGCTGTACCAAGGACACAAGCCTTGGGAGTAATGACGTATATACACAGTTGCTATATAGGATATCATCAAAGGTTACTATACAGATGCATACTTGAGTCACGGGTTCAAAGGCTACCAAACCACTATCTATTTTATTACTAAAGAATGTAGGCTGTTGGAAACATCAAACATTCTCACACTTTTCTGGGAGCAGATAAGAGTTGTCTGTGTGAATCTGTGGGAGAAGCAACTTGAAGATAATGCCAGCGTAATGTAAGGTAATGTAGCATAAACATCCTAGGGCCAGATGGATTTATTACTACCCACTAGCTGTAAAGAAGGGGGGAGCAATATAGAGCTGGTGGCCTGCTCTTTCTCTAGGAAGAGGAGAGAGGAGGGAAATGAGTGCGCTTGACGCTTACTGTAATAATGGCTGAGATTATGAGAAGCATGTAAATTCCACCTCGTTCTCCCAACTCCCCCACCCCACCCCGTGAATTTATCCTAGAAATACAAATACCTGCAGTGAGGGAAAAGGTTCCTTTGGAGTGTACGCCTTTCCATCAAAGGACACATGCAGGGGAGAGGAAATACGTTGTGCATTCATGACTCTAGTTACATTTATTAACATTTATGTAAGTCCTTGTAAAGTTCAATTCCTGCTCTGGAAAGTTATCAAGATGTGTTCTAGTCCACCTAGTATAGTTACTCATTCGCACAATCAGTTTTGGTTCCGCTTGTTTGGAGAACCATCAGTTCTCCAAACCATCAGCACAATCAGTTTTGGTTCCGCTTGTTTTTATACCACACGTTCAGGTATAAAAGTTTTATTTCTCTTCCTTTGGCACCTCTATCAGAAATGTCGTCTAAAGGTCTAATCAGGTTTTCTACTGGAGGATTCCAATCAGAAAAGACCTATTGGGTGAGCTTCACATGTTCTGGGTTTCCCATTGTACTTATCCATCTATCTTTTCAACTTGAAAACTGACTTGTCTATACTTCTATATTTAGCTGAGTTTGCGAAATGATAGTTAGACCTATTTTATTGCATGTTTTTTTCTGTAGTTGTATGATTTACTTTCACCTCTCTGTCAAATTATGGCCTAATACAAAGGTCATGCTTTATTTTAAATAAAACCATTATCTCTAAGATGTTCACTGTTCGTTGCACTGACGCAAGATCCGGAGTCTGACCTTGAATATTTCATTACACTGGAAGAGATAAGTCTGTCAGAAGCTCAGCTATACCATAACTCAGGGGTGTCAAACATGCAGTTCAGGAGGTGAATCAGGCTTCCTGAGGGCTCCTATCAGGCCCCCAAGCAACTGGCTAGCATCTGCTTCCTTCTCCCTCTCTCTCGCTTCCTTCTGCATCACAGCTTGCTTTGCCAGGCTCTCTCAATCGCACAGCTGAGCTACTGAGCCAAGCCTCTCTTCCTTCTATTGGCTGAGGCTCCCCCCCCCCCCCAGTCTCCTGGGGAAGGAAGGAAAGAACCAGAGCTTCCTTTGCCCAGTTCTCTGGATCCCATGGGAGAAATACAAAAAAAAGCATCTTTAAGACCAATGAGTGCTATAATAACTATAATACTAAATTATCAGATCATCAGATGTTATTAGACCCATCACGCCCACTGAGATGGAGAAAACGTTGTCATCCATAAAAAATAATAAACCTTCTGGAAGGGATGGATATCCTGTAGAATTTTACAAAAAAATTAAATCAATAATAACTCAACCGTTAGTTGATATTTGTAATCGTGTGATGGTAACAGGCAAAATCCCCCCTTCATGGTTGGAAGCTGGGATGATAGTTCTGCCTAAGCCGGGTAAAGACAAGGAGCTGCCAGCATCATACCGACCAATATCGGTACTCAATCACGATTTTAAAATATTTGCAATGCTTTCAGCTAATAGATTGAGTACAGTTATAGATCGTTATGTGCACAGGGACCACACTGGATTTATCCCGGGTTGCTCCCTTGCCAACAATGTAAGAAAAACTTTGAACCTTATTGCTTACTGTAGACAAAACAGAATACCCTCCATTATACTGTCATTAGATACGGACAAGGTATTTGATAGGGTGGAACCAATACATTTGCAAACCCTTCTGGAAATATGAATTTCGACCCCAAATGTCTACAGTCATTGGCTGCAATATACTTAAAACTGATGGCAAGAATCAGTATTAATGGTTATAATTCGAAGGATTTCCCATTATTTAGAGGCACCAGACAGGGCTGTCCTGTCTCCTTATTTATTTGTGTTATCATTAGAACAGTTATCTTATGCAATTAGACTAAACAAAGAAATAAAGGGAGTTGAAGTACTCAAAAAAACATTTAAAGCTAGTTACTTTGCGGATGACGCAGTGTTTTATTTAACAAATCCAGCTCCCTCACTTCAAGAGGTAATAAGAGAAATAGATGAGTTCAGTAAATGTTCTGGTTTTATTAACTTTAATAAGTGAATTATATTCAATATATTTAGAAAATAAAGGTAATAACTAAAGAGAAAACATTACTAAATCCTTTCTGTAAAGTACTGGGGTTGGTGCAGTAAGAGACCGGAGTCGGAGAGTGATTTCAGCAAGCTTTACTTCAGGAACACCAACACAGACTGAGCTCTATTCAAACCTCCCGCTCCTTTATACAATTCTTGCCCCCTTCTGATTGGACCTTAACTATGTACATGGATTGGCTATTTACAGAGGCCTAAGGGCCTATCAGGGTACAGTATGAGCCTAGATGTTGATTGGCTACTTATGTTTCAATCCTTCCCCTGATTGGGCACGTTTAGGCCTTCTCTGGAACCCTGGTGTGGAGTACAAGCTTGGCTTGTTCAGCTTCCCTCCAAAAGTAACAGTTCTCCATTTGAACCTAGGACACAACACCCGTCCCCCCAGAGTTCCAGCTATCAGGTGACATAGTCCTGGAGATATGCCGGAGGGCGGCGGTCTTGTGTCGAGCGTCGGAGCTCCGAGGGAACTGGGCGTTCCGACTCGGTTGGTGGTTCCGCGGCTGCAGAGCTGGAGACATCTGGGACGGCGGCCCCGGGAGACCTGGGTTCAGCTGCGCGGTCGGGGGTCTCCTCCTGCTGGGCCGAAGCGGGCTCTACGGAACCCTGTTCTGTGTCAGGCTCACGGGGACTTACGTTGTCCGGATCTGGAGCCTCTGACCTTGGCTCCCCGGCAGGCAGGCGACCACGGAGTTGGTCGATGTGTCGCCTCAGGAGATGTCCACCCTCCAAGGTCACTGCATAGGAGACTGGTCCGGTGATGTGGTCCACCTTTCCAGGGAGCCAGGCGGGGCCAGTGGTGGCATAGTTCCGTGCCCACACTGTCTCACCTGGGTAGAACCCTCTGGGGGCTTTAAGGTGTTCCGGCGCCGGTCGCCTGTCTGGGGTTCGGTCAGGGTGCAGCTTGTCCAGCAGGGTGGTGATGCGGCGGCCCATGAGGAGTTCAGCTGGACTGCGACCTGTGGAGGCGGTGGGTGTGGTCCGATAGGCCATTAGGAAACACGCCAAGTCTTTTGGCCAGTCTGAGGGGCCCAGACGGTTCAAGGCCTCCTTTGCCGTGCGCACCATCCGCTCTGCCTGGCCGTTGATGGCTGGATGAAACGGGGCAGAGCGAATGTGCCTGATGAGGTTCCTGGCTAAGAAGTCCTAGAACACTGCGGACGTGAATGCTGTGCCGTTGTCGGTGACGATGGTCTCCGGCAACCCGTGGGTTGCAAAGATGGCCCTCAGAGCCGTGATGGTCGCCTGCGATGATGGCGAGGGCACCTGGACCACCTCCAACCACTTGGAGTATGAATCCACTAGTATGAGTAGAGTCCGCCCATGGAAGGGGCCAGCAAAGTCCATATGCAGTCTTGACCAGGGGGTTTTGGTGGATTCCCATGGTTGCACTGGGCCACGTGGGGGGTCAGGCCTTGACACCTGGCATGTCGGGCACCTTTTAACCCAAGCCTCAATTTCTGCATCGAGGCCGGGCCACCAGACATAGCTCCGTGCGAGAGCCTTCATGCGGACTATGCCCGGGTGTGCCTCGTGCAGGGCTCTAAGCACTTGGTCTTGCAAGGGTTTGGGGATGACGACTCTGTTGCCCCATAGTAGGCAGCCTTTGTGGGTGGATAGTTCGTCTTTCCGGGCTGCAAATGGAGTAAATTCCGGCCCAGTCGAGCCCTTGTGCCACCCCCTCCCCACCCAGTCCAAGACACGGGAGAGGACTGGATCACGAGCGGAGCGGGCAGCAACGTCGCGGGCGAGCAATGGCCTGTCCGGAAGCATGTCCATCAGTAGGATCTGATGAGCCGGGGCTGGATCGGGATCCACATCAGGCAAGGGCAAGCGGATCAGGGCGTCAGCATGGCCCATTGCCTTGCCCGGGCGATGCACTAGGGTGTAAGTGTAGCCGGCTAGAAAAATGGACCAACGGAGGACCCGTGGGGACAACACCCGAGGGGTCTGCCGGTCTGATGCAAAGAGGCCCAAGAGGGGTTTGTGGTCCGTATAGAGGGTAAAGGGCCGGCCGTAGATGTAATCATGAAATTTTTTTACGCCGGCCACAACTGCCAACCCTTCTTTGTCGATTTGGGCATAGTTCCGCTCCGCCGATGAGAGGGTCTGCGAGTAGTACGCGATAGGGACTTCGGTCCCATCAGGGAGTCGGTGGCCCAGAACTGTCCCCACGCCATAAGGGGATGCGTCGCATGCAAGGACCAAGGGCAGGGTCTCGTCGAAATGGGCAAGGACGGAGTTGGACATCAGGAGGCCCTTGATATCCTGGAAGGCTTTAGCGTGCTGGCGGCCCCACGCCCAGGGTCGGTTCTTGTCTAGAAGCCAGTGCAGGGGTTTGGCCACCGCTGCCTTGTGGGGGAGAAAAGCATGATAAAAGTTTAGGAGGCCGAGGAAGGCCTGGAGTTCTTGCTTGTTGGTGGGCGCTGGAGCATCTCTGATGGCACGCAGCTTGGCGTCGGAGGGGTGGACCCCCTGGGCATCAATGGAGAACCCCAGGAATTCCACCCGATCCACGCCCAGGAGGCACTTCTCCCGTTTGACCTTGAGGCCGGCTGTTTCAAAACGTTGTAGGACTCCTCTAAGGCGGGCGGTGAATTCTTCAGGCGAGGCTGCCGCGATCAGCACATCATCGAAGAATGGAGTGACTCCGGGAAGTCCTTTTAAAAGAGAGTCCATGAGTTCCAACAACCCCGGAGCCACACTCACACCAAATTGCAACCGCTTTACTCTAAAGGCCCCCCGGTGGGTCACAATTGTTTGGGCGTTGGCCGTGGCCTCATCCACCGGCAGCTGTTGGTAAGCTTGGGCCAAGTCCAACTTGCCAAAAAATTTTGCGCCGGCTACGGTGGCTAAAACGTGGCTGACGATGGGCACAGGGTATGCGTGGGCCTGAAGAGCCTTGTTGAGGGTGCACTTATAGTCTGCACAAATCCGCACTTCCCCACTGGGCTTGACTGGAGTCACGATGGGAGTTTCCCAGGTTGCGTGGGTGACAGGCTCTAATATTCCCTGTGCAATCAGTTTATCCAGTTCCTCCTCAATTTTAGGCTTGAGCGCGAATGGAACTCGCCGCGCTTTAAGCCTAATAGGCCGCACTGTGGGGTCGAGGTGTAGTGTAACCGGGGGACCCGTGTAGCAGCCCAAGGTGCCATCGAAAACGGCCGGGAACTCTTCGCAAAAGTTCCCGGCCTTGTTAAAGTCCACTCCGACAGTCTTATTGACCCCCCTGATCTCTATTCCCAGGGGCTTGAACCAGTCGAGACCCAAAAGGTTTGTAAGGTGGTTCTTGACCACTAGCACTTGTAGCTGGCCCTTGAACCCCTTGTATTGGACTGGGACCGGGCCAACTCCCAAGATAGGCACCTTATTCTTCTGGAAGTCCACTAAGGTAAACCCCGGGTCCCTGAGACGAGGCCTCAGCCTGGTGGGGATTTTAAAAAATGTCTCTGCCGCTATAATAGATGATGCTGACCCAGAGTCCACCTCCATTTGGCAGGGCACCCCCCCGATCCCTACATTGACTCGGATTTTGGAGGGCCTGACTGGCGAGGGTAGGTACTGTACCGGGTATGGGTGGGCGTGGAGAGCGTCGGTCTCGAAGTCTGGCTGGCCTTCGGAGTGCGCAGATCTTTGCGGGACGCGTGCTCGGGATGTGGATCTGCAGGCACAGGCAATGTGGCCTTCCTTTTTGCAGAGTCGACAGGTGGCATTCCGGAATCGGCAGGTCTTTCGCTCGTGCTGGCCCCCGCAGCTTGCACATGCAGGTGGTGTCTTGTGTCTCATGCCCTGTGGGGCATGGGTGGTCTTCCTTCCTGCTGAACAATAGCCGGTTTGTAGAGCTTTGTCCTCGTCTGAGTCCTCTGTAGATGGTTCAGAGTTGATCTGGTGTGCCGCAGCCTGTCTTGTCAGCCGTGGCTCTGCTGATCTGCCCTTCTCCCAGCTGGTGGCCACATCGATTGCCTTTGTTAGGTCGCACTCGGAGAGGGACAGGAGTTTCTGTACTAGTTTTTCGTCCCTCAAGCCCCATACAAACTGGTCGAGAAGGGCTTCGTTGAGGTCTGCGAAACTGCATCGGCTTGCCACCCGGAGCAGGCTTGTCAAGAACGCCATCGTGGTTTCGCCTGCCTTCTGTGTCCTTTGTCGGAAGTCCCAGTGCCGGGTGAGCTTGGTTGGCTGGGGCTGGAAATACTTCTCCAGAGCGCTGATGATGTCGTCCACCGGCGTCTCTGAGAGCTTCCTGGGTTGGAGAAGAGCCCTGGCTAAGTCCACGGTCTCCGTGCCACACGTACTGATAAGCAGAGCTCTCTGCATGGTAGTCTCTGTAATCTTCTGGAAGGTCAGGTATGACTGGAATCCTTCGACCCACGAGTCCCACAGCTCGGGACGATCGATGTTAAAGGGCTGTAGGAGGTTGGCTGCAGCCTCCATTCTTGGCAGCGTGTCTGGGCGGCTTGCGAGCTGGGGTGTGCGCAGAGCGGAGGTGCGGACCCAGATGGCTTGGATTTAGCCACCTTTCCGTGTTCCTGGTTCTGTTGCTGGCTCTTACTGGCATCCCATCCTCGTCGCCAGTGTAAAGTACTGGAGTTGGTGCAGTAAGAGACCAGAGTCGGAGAGTGATTTCAGCAAGCTTTACTTCAGGAACACCAACACAGACTGAGCTCTATTCAAACCTCCCGCTCCTTTATACAATTCTTGCCCCCTTCTGATTGGACCTTAACTATGTACATGGATTGGCTATTTACAGAGGCCTAAGGGCCTATCAGGGTACAGTATGAGCCTAGATGTTGATTGGCTACTTATGTTTCAATCCTTCCCCTGATTGGGCACGTTTAGGCCTTCTCTGGAACCCTGGCGTGGAGTACAAGCTTGGCTTGTTCAGCTTCCCTCCAAAAGTAACAGTTCTCCATTTGAACCTAGGACACAACACTTTCCCTTTAAATGGGTGAAGGAAAAATGGAGACATTTAGGAATAATCATTCCTACTAACTTAAAAGATCTGCTTAGTTATAATTTTAGCCCTATTTTGGAGGAAGTAAGGTCATGGTTTTTAGCATGCGAAAAGATCTCATTCTCTTTGATTGAGAAAGTGGACCTAATAAAATCATTTTTATTTCCTAAACTATTGTTTGTTTTTCAAAATGTTCCAATTCAAGTACCTGAGAGTTTCTTTAAGAAATGGCAGAGAATGGTTAGTTCATTTCTATGGGGAGGGAAAAAAGCAAGATTATCAAGACAGATATTAGCAAAAGCTACAAAAAAGGGAGGCTTAGGACTTCCGGACCTATATAATTATTATATGGCATCTAATTTAAGACACATAGTCACATTCGCTAGAGCTTCTCAAAAATATTCATGGGTATATATAGAGCAAGCTTTTTTGGTTCCTCTCTCTCCTAGTCCCCTGGGGAAGGTAGGAAAGAGCCAGAGCTTCCGTTACCTAACGTCGCAGATGAGATTCAATGTGGCCAAGTAATGTACATTGGGGCCAAGAATCCCAGCTACAAATGCAAGTTGATGGGGCGTGAACTGGCAGAGACTGACCAAGAGAGAGATCTTGGGGTCGTGGTAGATAACTCACTGAAAATGTCAAGACAGTGTGCGATTGCAATAAAAAAGGCCAACGCCATGCTGGGAATTATTAGGAAGGGAACTGAAAACAAATCAGCCAGTGTCATAATGCCCCTGTATAAATCGATGGTGTGGCCTCATTTGGAATACTGTGTACAATTCTGGTCACCGCACCTCAAAAAGGATATTATAGCATTGGAAAAAGTGCAGAAAAGGGCAACTAGAATGATTCAAGGTTTGGAACACTTTCCCTATGAAGAAAGGTTAAAACGCTTGGGGCTCTTTAGCTTGGAGAAACGTCGACTGTGGGGTGACATGACAGAGGTTTACAAGATTATGCATGGGATGGAGAAAGAGAAAGAAGTCCTTTTCTCCCAATACAAGAACTCGTGAGCATTCAATTAAATTGCTGAGCAGTCAGGTTAAAATGGATAAAAGGAAGTACTTCTTCACCCAAAGGGTGATTAACATATGGAATGCACTGCCACAGGAGGTGGTGATGGCTACAAACACAGCCAGCTTTAAGAGGGGATTGGATAAAAATATGGAGCAGAGGTCCATCAGCGGCTATTAGCCACAGTATATATATATATATATGTGTGTAAATTTAAAAATTTTAATTGTGTTTGTCTCCTTTATAAAGTTTCTATCTCTGCTCCCTGGACTTACATTTTATGACACACGTGGCCTGGCATGACAAGGTCTCATTTATGTCAGATTTGGCCCTCATAAATGATTTCAACATCCCTGGACTATAGTGTCTTTGCTCTCTCTAGAACTTCTGGCATCGATCACCAGAAACGTTTGAGGTAGGCGTGGCTGGATGACACTTCCGGCGATGTCAGAAGGTGTGGCCTAATATGCTAATGAGGTCATGCTGAGCTTTTTCTACACCCCCCTCCCCAGTGCTGCTCTTTAGTAATTGGTTGCCCAGCTATGGGAGACAGAGAAGAAGGGGGTGGGGAGGTTCAGATACCTGAGAGGTTCCTTGTTCACAAAATCTGTATCTTTTAAAGCAATGGCCCCCAATCTTTTTGGCCTCAGGCACCGGCCCCAGGGCCAGCAGGTTGGGGGCATCCAATTTGGCCTCCTCCCACCCCCCCTGTGGCACCTCCTCCCCTCCCATTTTCCTCTTTTGCCCCCCTCCCGTACAGCCTCGCTGCCCTGCCCCCCCCCCCCACGTAGCCTCGCTGCCCCGTTTTCACCATTTTAAGGCCAGGGAAGGGGCCATGAAGCGCCTCCCAGACTGACTCCCCGCAGCGGTGAGTGACTGGCTGAGAGTGGCGTTTTTTTCCTTGAGGGCTCTTCACACCTCATGCATTTGTGTTAAGTCCCCTTACTGCTAGGATCTCTGTCTGACTTCTGGGATTTCCACACAGCCACAAGAACCCTTTTATCCCTCTCTCAGTGTGAGTGCTGGTGTTCTTCCTTAGAACCAGGAGTCTGCCCTTAGGTCTGGCAGAACTCCTCAGCAGAGATCTACAGACTCACTCTGCCTTGTGGCACGCTGTGCCTTGAGAGTTTTCCCCAGAAGGTTGGCCCCTTCACACAAATCAACTCTCACACAGACAAGAGCTTCAATTCACAACCAGCTCTGTCTCAGGAACTGAACTGAACACTTGCTCAGTCTGCTCTCAGCTTCAAACCCAGAGTCGAACTCAACACTGAGATTTCTCCCCATGGTTGCCCTCTTCCACTTGATACATTCATTACCATGGAAGCGGCTCAGCCAATCAGAGTGAGTTTCTCAACTCTCACTCAGGCAGACTGCTTTCAGTTCATCACACCTCCCTTATAGTACCGCAGCCGGCAGTGGCAGTAGCAGTGCCTCCAGACATGGCTTCACTCTTCCTCCTGCTAAGAAAGGGGCCCTGTTGCTTTTCCCATCGCTGCCTCACTATGACACTGCAGCTATTCAGGTGGTCCCCAACCTTTTTGGCACCAGGGACCGGTTTTGTGGAAGACAATTTTTCCAAGGACCGGGGGTGGGGTGAGGGCAATGGTTTCAAGATGACATAGCTGTACACTTTATTTTGGTGTGGCGGTTAAGCATGCTGACTCTTATCTGAGACAACCGGGTTTGATTCCCCACTCCTCCACTTGCAGCTGCTGGAATGGCCTTGGGTCAGCCATAGCTCTCTCAAGGTTGTCCTGGAAAGGGCAGCTTCTGGGAGAGCTCTCTCAGCCCCACCTACCTCACAGGGTGCCTGTTGTGGGGGAGGAAGATAAATGAGATTGTGAGCCACTCTGAGATTCGGAGTGGAGGGCAGGATATAAATCCAATGTCATTGTCGTCGTCTTCTTATTTATTTAATTCCGGAGCGGCTTACAGGCTCACGCATATGCATGAGTATAAAACATATAAAAGACATAAAAACCATAAAACTGTTTAAAACATAAAAGTTAACCTTTTGATGCTATGGTCTTAAATTCAAAGTTACGTTCTCTGTTAACAGATCTTAGATGTTCCTTTCCGCTGCTGCTTCAAGGCGGCTTGCGAGAGGTGGTCCAGACGTTACCTGAGGACTGTAGGGGCCGACAATCTAGTTTGCAAATGCCTGGTGGAAGAGTGCCGTCTTACAGGCCCTGCGGAACTGTATGAGCTCTCGCAGGGCCCTAACTTCTTCAGGCAACTCATTCCACCAGCAGGGGGCCACTACAGAGAAGGCTCTGGCTCTAGTTGTCATGAGCCTGGCCTCCTTAGGGCTGGGGATTGAAAGCAGATTTTGTGATCCAGACCAATACTACATTGTAATACAGAGGTGGGGAATCTCTGTCCCGAGGGCCGTATACGGCCCTCGAGGTCACTTGGTGTGGCCCTCGGAGATTGCTGGGCCGAACCGAGCCATATGGCAGCCTCCCTGGGCCCTGGCTGGCCAGCAAGGATCATGAGGCCCAGCCATGCTGTGTAGCAGCCTCCCCAGGGCCAGACAGGGATCACAGGGCCCAGATGTACTGTGCGGCAGCCTCCCTGGGGCCTGGCTGCCCAACCAAAATTGCTGCAGGGCCTGCAAAAGTTACTGTCACCGTTCAGTTTGCACTCGATTATTCCAGATGGTGTGGCCTAATGTGCTAATGAGTGTGACCTAATATACTAATAATAGGGGATGTGGGCTAATATGCTACCGAGTTCCTGGTGGGCTTTTTCTACAAAAAAGCCCTGGACCTATGCATTTGCCTTGGGCGGCGAGCCAGGTGTGTGTGTGTGTGTGCCAGATTAGGCCCTCCCCACATGACTTCAAATAGAAAAACAATTATTTGCATTAATTTTGCTGGCCTAAATCCGTCTCCCTCAGCGAAGCACTGTTTTTTTAAGTTGATGATTTTTTATGGCCCGCAAATGATGTTATAAATATCCATATGGCCCTTGGCAGAAAAAGGGTTCCCCACCCCTGTTGTAATATATATTACTATTGTAATACATTGTAATATATTACTACATTGTAATATATAATGAAATAATTATAAAACTCACGGCCCGGTTGCTAACAGGCCACGGACTGGAACCGGTCCACGGTCCAGGGGTTGGGGACCCCAGCAGTATAGGGCAGGGGTGCCGGTGCCTAGGAAGCCTCCCCAGTCGGTGGGAGGAGGTGGTGGTACTGAGCACGAAGGAGCGAGTAGTAGAATGCAAATGAACGAAAAAAGGGGGGGGGAATCAGCTCCCTTTTGAGATCCGTGTGCTACCTGGCTTATTAGCCTTCCGCGAGGTCTGAAAAACGGAGCTGTTCCTCCAGGATTTTAGCTGAGGCTGCGGGTGTCTATTTCTTGATCTGATTGGCCTCCCCGGCCAGCACTGTCGTCTGTGCTAGGAAATGGAATAAAAACTGCCATGATGTGAGATGGCTCGGCTGGGCAATATGTGATGGCATGGTAATCTGAGTGCTGTTGAGTTGTCTGTTTATTGAATGTTTTTATTGTATTTTATTGTTTTATCATACGTTGTACTCCGCCGTGAGCACTATGGGGAATGGGCGGAATAGAAATATACTAAAATAAATATAGAGCCCCGTGGCGCAGAGTGGTAAAGCTGCAGTACTGCAGTCTGAACTCTCTGCTCACGACCTGAGTTCGATCCCGGCGGAAGCTGGATTCAGGTAGCCGGCTCCAGGTTGACTCAGCCTTCCATCCTTCTGAGGTCGATAAAATGAGTACCCAGCTTGCTGTTGGGGGGAAAGGGTAGATGACTGGGGAAGGCAATGGCAAACCACCCCGTAAAAAGTCTGGGGTGACATCGCTTTCACAACGTTTTCATGGCAGACTTTTTACGGGGTGGTTTGCCATTGCCTTCCCCAGTCATCTGCACTTTCCCCCCAGCAAGCTGGGTGCTCCTTTTACCGACCTCAGAAGGATGGAAGGCTGAGTCAACCTGGAGCCAGCTACCTGAAAACCCAGCTTCTGCTGGGATCGAACTCAGGTTGTGAGCAGAGAGCTCGGACTGCAATACTGCAGTTTTACCACTCCGTGCCATGGGGCTATAAAAACCATCAGTTTAATATTAATATATTGGCACGTCCCAACAAATGTGTCGTCATGCCTAGACACCAGTCAACTGCCAAAGAAACCAAAACTTATACACCCAATAAAACCCCCCAAAACTTATACGCCCCATACCCAGGAAAGCAAAAAAGCTGCCATTTGGAGGGGGGGATTTCAATTGGCAGCCATCCCCCCCTCCCCAGTTTCCTAAATTCAGCTTCACCCCACAACAGCTTTGGGCCAAGACAGCAGAAAAGCCTGGGGGAAACTCTGGCAGACGCCCAAGGGCTGCAGGGTGCTGTGTAGAGGCAGGAAAAATACCCCCAAAGCATCAAACATGGGGCAAATAATCACCTGTGGGGTCAAGAGCGGACCCTCCTGCTTCCATTTCAAGACAGAAGGGAAAATCTCCTCCCAAAATTCTCCTTTGCCCTCTTCAGGTTCTGTTTTGTGGGGGTCTTCTGAGGGTCCAAGAAGAGCCCCGTGGCTCAGAGTGGTAAAGCTGCAGTATTGCAGTCCTAAGCTCTGCTCACTACTTGAGTTTGATCCCGGTGGAAGCTGGGTTTTCAGGTAGCCAGCTTGAGGTTGACTCAGCCTTCCATCCTTCTGAGGTCGGTAAAATGAGTCCCCTGCTTGCTGGGGGGGAAGCATAGAGGACTGGGGAAGGCAATGGCAAACCACCCTGTAAAAAGTCTGCCGTGAAATGGTCGTGAAAGCAACGTCACCCCAGAGTTGGAAACGACTGGTGCTTGCACAGAGGACTACCTTTACCTTTTACTTTTTAAATAAATCAACAGGGAATTACATTCGACATTAAATTTAAATAAAAAGACAACAGGATGGGAAACTTGGAAGACATTTTTTCTGTTTAATGCTTTAGTGGACACACTTGAGTAGGGCATTTTGGCTGTCTCCGGAAACTTAGGATTACAATAGCTCTTTTCTGTTTTCAATTAAAAACAGAAAAAATTGGACACCACCCTTCCCACATCGCAAGCAATGTTCCCACCCCAATTAAAAAAATGTGGGTTTTTTAGTTGTAGGTGCAGCATAAATGCACACCATACACTGGACGGGAAAAAAAAGAAATACTGCGAAAAGCAGGCAAACACATCTGAATTTATGTTTAAAGGCTTGACTGCTGGGATCCTGCGTACGAAGGGCCAGTGAAGCTTTTCTCATGCCCCGTGCATTTGTATGGTTCCTACCCTGTGTGAAATTTTTGATGGGAAGTAAACCTGGAACGCTTACTGAAACTTTTTCCACACTCCAGGCATTGATATGGTTTCTCCCCAGTGTGAACTCTTCGATGGGAAGTAAGACTGTCACTCCGATTGAAACTTTTCCCACATTCTTGGCATTTATATGGTTTCTCCCCTGTGTGAGTTCTTTGGTGGGAAGTAAGTCTTCTACTGTCACTAAAGCGTTTCCCACACTCTAGGCATTCATGTGGTTTCTCTCCTGTGTGAGTTCTCCGATGGGAAGCAAGTTTTCCACTGTGACTGAAGCTTTTCCCACACTCCAGGCATTCATATGGTTTCTCCCTCGTATGAGTTCTTCGATGGGTAGTAAGAATATTACTCTGACTGAAGCTTTCCCCACACTCCTGGCATTTATATGGTCTCTCCCCTGTGTGAGTTCTTCGATGGGAAGTAAGAGCATTACTCTGACTGAAACTTTTCCCACAATCCAGACACTGATATGGTTTCTCCCCTGAGTGAATTCTTCGATGCAAAGTAAGTTTTCCACTTTCCCTGAAGCTTTTCCCACATTCCAGGCATTTATATGGTTTCTCCCCTGTGTGAACCCTTCGATGGCGAATAAAATTGGAACTCTGTCTAAAACTTTCCCCACACTCCTGGCATTTATATGGCTTCTCCCCCTTGTGCATTCTTCGATGGAAAGTAAGGCCATTACTCTGACTAAAGCTTTTCCCACACTCCAGGCATTTATAAGGTTTCTCCCCTGTGTGACTTCTTCGATGGGAAGTAAGTTTTCCATTTTCACTGAAGCTTTTCCCACACTCCAGGCATTTATATGGTTTCTCCCCTGTGTGAGTTCTTCGATGGGAAGTAAGTTGTCCATTGTCACGGAAGCATTTCCCACACTCCAGGCACTCATACAGTTTCTCACCAGTGTGAGTTCTCTGATGGGAAGCAAGTTTTCCACTCTCACTGAAGCTTTTCTCACACTCCAAGCATTTATAAGGTTTCTCCCCTGTGTGAATTCTTTGATGGGAAGTAAGAGTGCTACTCTGACTGAAGCTTTTCCCACAGTCCTGGCATTTATATGGTTTCTCCCCTGTGTGAATTCTATGATGGGAAATAAGACTAGAACTCTTACTGAAGCTTTTCCAGCATGCCAGGCATTGATATGGTTTCTCCCCTGTGTGTATTCTTTGATGAGAATCAAGACTAGAACTCTTACTGAAGTTTTCCCCACATTCCAGGCATTTGTATGGTTTCTCCGCTGTGTGACTCCTTTGATGGCGATTAAGCCTATAACTCTCACTGAAGCTTTTCCCACACTCCAAGCATTTATATGGTTTCTCCCCTGTGTGGGTTCTTTGATGGCGATTAAGCCTATAACTCACGCTGAAGCTTTTCCCACACTCCAGGCATGCATATGGTTTCTCCCCTGTGTGAGTTCTTTGATGGGAAGTAAAGTGCCCGCTGTGCCTGAAACATTTGCCACAATCCAGGCATTGATATATTTTTATTCCGATACACATCCTTTGTTGAATACTAATACCTGATTTTTCAGTGAAATTTTCCCTGCTTGCAATGCACTCATTCCTGTTGTTTCCATGGAATATTTTTTGCCATAGAGAGTCATCCCTCGGTAAAAGGCTGGGATTATTCCTCCACTTAGTTGGATGTTTTCTTTCCTTCTTTCTTGGTGCATCCAAATATTCAAACTCCTCTTTCACACCTGACTGCCACAAGTCTCCTGCTGAAAGAAAGAGAGACCTGGAGTGATGATATGACACTTTCCACAAATACCTAATTTTTAGCTGAGTAGTGCCTAAAGACTAAAAATGCATTCTAGGTATAAGCTTTTGGAGTCAAGGCTCCCTTCCTCTTAACTGATTCGGAATGAAGATCTCTTAGTCTTTATTTCCCAGTTAGAGGGTGGGTGGGGTGTTGCAGGAAAAGAACTCCGGATGCAGAGGTTCCATGCACACAGTAATCTGTTAAATTAGACCAAAGGAGACTTCATAAGAACGTCAAAAGAACCCTGCTGGATCAGACCAGTGGTCCATCTAGTCCAGCATGCTGCCTCACACAGTGGCCAACCAGTTCCTCTGAAGGACCAACAACAGGGCAGAGAGACTGAGGCTTTCATAAGAACATCAGAAGAACCCTGCTGGATCAGACCAGTGGTCTATCTAGTCCAGCATTCTGTCTCACACAGTGGCCAACCAGTTCCTCTGGAGGGCCAACAACAGGACAGAGAGGACACGGACTTCACAAGGGAGAAAGAAGGGCATTTTAAGAGAGAGAGAGAGCCATTCATACTTGAACGTACAGCAGAGGGTCTGCAGAAGGACCCTGATGGAGAGAAAAGTAGTCTAATGAGAACAGTCATGAGTGCCTCCTGACATGGTTTTAATTTAGGCTGCTAGTCTGCACTCATGACAAGAACAAGGAAGCTGAAACTATGAAATTCTTTCTCTTTAACATCACAAACATTAAGTCTTAGATCCAAGGAAAGAGGGATGTGTTTTTCTCTTTAGTTTCCCTGTGCTCAGATGTCCTGGCGGGCAACGAGGCTAGGGACGGTGGCAGAGTAGAGGCTGGGAGGGTGGCAGAGCTGATATTTTGGCCATCTTCTAGGCTCGGAGCAGGGGTCACTGGGATGTGGTGTTTGGGGGAGGTACTTGTGAATTTCCTGCATAGTGCAGGAGGTTGGACCAGATGACTCTGGAGGTCCTTTCCAACTCTATGATTCTTTACTGTGGACCACCAGAAATACAAATAAGTTGGGTCTAGACCAGCGTTTCCCATTTGCAGGGTCACGACCCGGTACTGGGCCACGGAAACCTCAATACCGGGTCACAGGGGCGGCCTGACAGTTCCCTCCCCCCTCTATTTATCTGCCATGCTCCAGCCCCTGCCCTGTTCAGAAACATCAGAGAGGACTAGGCTTGCCAATTCCCAGGTCCCAGCGGGGGTTCTTCCGCTTTCCCAGGCTCCTTTCCACCCCCAGTCAGCTGGCCGGCAGGGGGAAGCCCCGCCCCAGAGGACCATGTGACTTTCCCCCTCCGGAGGCTCCAGTCTCTGATTGGAAAGGCTTCCTCTTGGGATGGGGTGTCTGTGTTACTTGGAAGAAGTTGGCTGCAACTCGTGAGTAGAGAGGCCAATCCCTCACTTCAGAGTCGCCAGAAACGGGTCGGGGGGGGGGGCAGTCTGTTGAGCACTTCATTATTCCCTATGTGGAGATTGATTCTCATAGGGTATAATGGGGAATTGATCTGGAGGTTTGGGGGGCTCTGAGGGAGCAGTTTTTTGAGGTAGAGGCACCAAATTTTCAGTATAGTATTTAGTGCCTCTCCCCAAAGTACCCCCCAAGTTTCAAAACAATTGGACCAGGTGGTCCAATTCTATGAGCCCCCAAAGCAGGTGCCCCTATCCTTCATTATTTCCTATGGAAGGAAGACATTTTAAAAGGTGTGCAGTCCCTTTAAATGTGATGGTCAGAACTCCCTTGGAGTTCAATTATGCTTGTCACACCCTTGTTCCTGGCTCCGCCCCCACTGTCTCCTGGCTCCACCCCCAAAGCCTTCTGGCTCCACCCCCAAAGCCCCCAGATATTTCTTGAATTGGACTTGGCAAACCTAGAGAGGGCGGTGCGCAGTGTCTGTATCGCTCCCTTAGCGTCCTCTGCCCGGTGGATGCTCAGGGATCGATACTGAGACTGCACGCTGGCCAGAAGCCCTCCCCCATCCCTCTCTAATGTTTGGAAACATCAGAGAGGCTGGGGAAAGCTCCTGGCCGGCGTGCAGTGTCTGTATCGCTTCCTTAGCGTCCTCCGCCTGGACCACAGAGAAGGAACCGGGCCTTGGAGGGGAAAAGTTTGGAAAACCCTGGTCTAGACCAAATCAAGCAAAAAAAAAAAAAAGCACAAGGCTCATGGCAAAACAAAATACTGCAAAGAATAAATGTACTGAACAACTAAACACATAATAAAGGAGCACAAGTTTCAATTACAACCCAGTTGCAAATCACTCGCTAACTCGAGAAAAATAGAAAGCACTAGTCCATACTAACTGTGTCTTCGCCACAGTGCTTAAAGAGCCGGAAGCACCAGCATTGCTGACTCGATGAGCAACTGCAATTGTTTCACTTGAGAGTCCCCGGATAACGGATCAGCGCCTGACGAAGCAGTCATCTGGGAAACAAGTTTGTTACCGGTCCACCGTTGCGCTTTGGATCCCACATTTGGGACGTTCAATGATTCGTAGGGCTTCTAGTCCAAAATCCAACTCTACACGACTGCAAAAGAAATTGGAGCTTGGGCTCTTTAAGGACTGCGGGAAAGACGCTGTCAGTATGGACTAGTGCGTTCTATTTTTCTCAAGTCAGTGAGTACAACTGGGTTGTAATTAAAACTTGTGGTCCTTTATGATGCGTTGAGTTGTTCGATACATTTATTCTTAGCGGTATTTCGTTTTGCCATGAGCCTTGTGCCTTTTTTGCGCTTGTTATTTGCACAGCTTCCTCTTCCGTTTTGTCATCTAGCCTGAATTCCCTCTAGAACCTGAAATTAATAAATTGAGGCAATTGTAAATTGATTACATCATGAAAATATGAGAGCCACTGGAAAAATGCTAGGGAAAAAACACTTTCAATGCCTCGGTTGAGATGGAGAACAGGATTTCTCTTGGACACTGATCAGCTGAGAGACAAAGGAGAGATGAACATATGAAGCTGCCTTATACTGAATCAGACCTTTGGTCCATCAAAGTCAGTATTGTCTTCTCAGACTGGAAGCGGCTCTCCAGGGTCTCAAGTCTCCAGGTTTTTCACACCTATTTGCCTGGACCCTTTTTTGGAGATGCCGGGGATTGAACCTGGGACCTTCTGCTTCCCAAGCAGATGCTCTACCACTGAGCCACCGTCCCTCCCCTACCTCACCGTCCCAGATGACACTCTAATTGCTTCAGAAATGCTGAAATCCTGGGGGCTTCCTGCCCTGGGATTGTGGGGAAGGAGATACTTGGGTATTAAAAAGGGGGCCAAGCCAGTCTTTGGGTCAGCTGAGGGGCTTCCATGGTCAGCCATGTTTTGAGGAAGAAGCGAGAAACAATCATCAAGGGGAACCAGGAGAAAGCAGTGCCTGGCCAGATGAGACAGGAGTGGCCTCATGAAGAAAGTAACTGGGACGATTTTTCATCTTGGATCCAAGAAATCAAATTTGCTGCTCTCTTTAAACGTCACAGAGGGAAGTGAAGTGTGGGGAAATGAGATGTGTTTTTACATACTTGATTTTCCTAGGCTCAGATATTTCAAGCTCACGCTGTTCAATTCTGAGTGTGTGCATTCACCGAATACTATACTTTAGATTGGTGCCATGGAATCACAGACTCATAGCGTTGGAAGGGACCTCCAGGGTCATCTAGTCCAACCCCGCATAACAAATGGTGTCTCTGCCTTCACTAAAAATATCTTTTAAAGCAGAAGTGTCCAATATATGGTTTGTGGGATGGAACTGCTCCGCTTCGGGCTTTTAGTCGGCCCAGGAACTCTGGTGTGAGGGAGAGAAGGTAGAAGGGGTGTGTGTTGGGGAGGGGAGCAAGAGCATTGAAGGTCAACAGTTGCCGCTTTGAAGTGATCTGGCACGGATGCTGATGAACACAGAAAGGTGTGGCGGGGGGGAGAAGGTTTTAGAGACAGGGAGGGAGGATAGCGAACAACAGACATACGGAGAGGGGCGGCCAAGAAATAAACAAACGGGAAAGTTAAAAGTGGATGCGCAAATGTGAACCAACAAATTCACGTGCTGGAAACAACCTGGCAGTGCCAGCTAAGAGGTTCTCCACCAAAAAGGATGGGTGAGTCTGTCCCCCTTACTCTCTCTCTCTTCCCCTCTCTTAACTGACCAGCCAATTCAATGCAGCAGACAGCCACACAATAAATAATAATTTAGAGCCAGTTTGCTGTAGATGTTAAAAACAGCGGACTCTAATCTGGAGAACTGAGTTTGATTCCCCACTCCCTCCAGATGCAGATGGCTGGTATGACTTTGGGTCAGTCATAACTCTCTCGGAGCGGTTTCTCCCGAGAGCAGTTTCTGTCAGAGCTCTCTCAGTCCCAACGACCTCACAGGGTGTCCGTCGTGGTGGGGAGGAAGGGAAGGCGATTGCAAGCCATCCCGAGACTCTGAGTGAAGGGCAGGGTATAAATCCAAACATCATCAAGACCTACGCTCCAGTCAGGAACTAGTTTTCCAAAGGGGGGGGGGGCAGCAGAGCAGGAAGGCACGGACAAGCCAACCTGTAGCCACAGCAGCAGCTGCAGGAAGCCAAAGGAGGGCGTGCCTCCCCCCCCCCACGCTCCCCCCAGCCTAGGCCAGCTGATCTCTGCTCCACTCTGGGCGCCTTCAGTGTAAGAACCGCTTGGGAAGGGGACCCCTTCTTTTTCCAAAGAGGAGAATGCCCAGGCAACACACAGTCCCAGGAGAGAGATCTAAGCCCCTACCTGCCATCTCCTCCTTTTCTGCACAGCCCAGGAGAAACAGCCCTTCCTCTTCTTCCAGCCAGGATATGAGGTCAGGTTTGGCAACCAGAGGTCCTGTTTGTCGGGGAGGAAGACACACGTGCAAAATTAGACCTGTGTGAAGACATTCCGATAGGAACATCCCTTGACGTCTCCAGTAATATCTGTCTTTTTGGTCTCACAAAAACTGACTATTTCTTGTGACTGTGAGGTGGGTGGGGCTGAGAGGGCTGTCACAGCAGCTGCCCTTTCAAGGACAACCTCTGCCAGAGCTGGGAGGAAACAATTGCCCCAATCCTTTAAAATGCAAAAATGAGCTTTCTGGATATTGCTTGCAAGCAAATTTGTTCTAAAAGCAAATGATCCTGATCGGCTAAGATAATATTTAATTCCAGCCACATCCTTCCTCCTGAAGGGCTTCTTTATTCTCATTCCTCACTGCAAGAACATAAGAGAAGCCCTGTTGGATCAGGCCAATGGCCCATCCAGTCCAACACTCTGTGTCACATAAGAACATAAGAGAAGCCATGTTGGATCAGGCCAATGGCCCATCCAGTCCAACACTCTGTGTCACACAAGAACATAAGAGAAGCCCTGTTGGATCAGGCCAATGGCCCATCCAGTCCAACACTCTGTGTCACACAAGAACGTAAGAAAAGCCATGTTGGATCATGCCAGTGGCCCATCCAGTCCAACACTCTGTGTCACACAAGAACATAAAAGAAGCCATGTTGGATCAGGCCAATGGCCCATCCAGTCCAACACTCTGTGTCACAGAAGAATATAAGAGAAGCCCTGTTGGATCAGGCCAATGGCCCATCTGTCCAACACTCTGTGTCACAGAAGAACATAAGAGAAGCCCTGTTGGATCAGGCCAATGGTCCCTCCAGTCCAACACTCTGTGTCACACAGTGGCCCCCAAAAACCCAGATGCCATCAGGAGACCCATCAGTGGGGCCAGGACACCAGAAGCCCTCCAACTATGCCCCCCTCCAAGTACCAAGAATACAGAGCATCACTTGCCCCAGACAGAGAGTTCCAACAATACGCTGTGGCTAATAGCCACTGATCGACCTCTGCTCCGTAAGTTTATCCAATCCCCTCCTGAAGCTGGCTATGCTTGTAGCCGTCACCACCTCCTGTGGCAGTGAATTCTATGTGTTGATAACCCTTTGGGAGAAAAAAGATCCTCACCCAGAGAGGACACATTCCCATAATTCTCCAGCATGACTTCCTTGTAGAGAGCTCTCTGGGCTGGGCGCAGCAGGGTCCACTCCCATGGGGTGAAATACACGGCCACCTCCTCAAAGGACACCCCAGCCTGCAAGAAGAAGATGAAGATATTGGATTTATATCTCGCCCTCCACTTCCTTGAAGGAGACACCCCCACCTGCAAGAAGGAGAAGGAAGCATTTCTTGACATCACTGGAAAGCTGGTCCATGTGAGGGGGGGTGGGGAGAGCCAAAAATTGAAGGAAGTAGTGGAAGAGCAGAAGAAAGAGGTGGCAGGAAATGCACATTGGGGCCAAGAATCCCAGCTACAAATACAAGCTGATGGGTTGTGAACTGGCAGAGACTGACCAAGAGAGAGATCTTGGGGTCGTGGTAGATAACTCACTGAAAATGTCAAGACAGCATGCGATTGCAATAAAAAAGGCCAACACCATGCTGAGAATTATTAGGAAGGGAACTGATAACAAATCAGCCAGTATCATAATGCCCCTGTATAAATCGATGATGCGGTCTCATTTGGAATACTGTGTGCAATTCTGGTCACCGCACTTCAAAAAGGATATTATAGCATTGGAAAAAGTCCAGAAAAGGGCAACTAGAATGATTAAAGATTTGGAACACTTTCCCTATGAAGAAATATTAAAACGTTTGGGGCTTTTTAGCTTGAAGAAACATCAACTGCGGGGTGAAATGATAGTGGTTTACAAGATTATGCATGGGATGGAGAAAGTAGAGAAAGAAGTCCTTTTCTCCCTTTCTCACAATACAAGAACTCGTGGGCATTCGATGAAATTGCTGAGCAGTCAGGTTAGAACGGATAAAAGGAAGTACTTCTTCACCCAAAGGGTGATTAACATGTAGAATTCACTGCCATAGGAGCTGGTGGCGGCTACAAGCACAGCCAGCTTTAAGAGGGGATTGGATAAAAATATGGAGCAGAGGTCCATCAGTGACTACAAGCCACAGTATATATATGTGTGTGTGTGTGTGTGTGTGTATACATGTACGCATATATTGGCCACTGTGTGACACAGAGTGTTGGACTGGATGGGCCACTGGCCTGATCCAACATGGCTTCTCTTATGTTCTTAAGAAGAACACTGTGGGGACATCTCCCCTCTCCTGTGAGGAAAAGCCCCCTACTTTTCATGCATGTGGACATCGTGATCGCCAGTGTGGTTGCCAGGGTGCCTGGAGATTTGACTCTCACACATCTGCTCTAAGAAGTGGACTTTGCTTACAGTTTCTAAGGCTTATGTGGCAGCTTTGCATTCTACATCTCTGAAGGGTGTGAGCCAGAACTACAGACATGCTCCAGCTGCTCCTTGTGTGCCCAGTCTTG
Organism: Heteronotia binoei; assembly: GCF_032191835.1. Lineage (NCBI taxonomy): Eukaryota > Metazoa > Chordata > Lepidosauria > Squamata > Gekkonidae > Heteronotia > Heteronotia binoei. Next base: position 14,209,000 of record NC_083227.1, on the reverse strand, counting down.
GCCACTGCAGTGGAAGAAGCCAGGCCACCATGTTTCCAGCCTGGCTCCATGGACCTAAAGCTAACAACAGCAGAATCCATCTTGCTTTCCTGATCCAAGCATATCCTGCCAGGCTGAACTCATTCCTTCTTAGTGGGAAAGTCACACGTACACACCCTGAGCCTGCAAGCAACCCATTTACCTCATGAATGGATTAATAGCTCCACTGTTGATCCTAATTGCTCAGCAATACCAGAACAATAAATCTTGCCCAGCAGAAGATGAGAAAGAGGAAGGACATCTCCTGTCTCCATCAAGTCTTTTGTCTACACCGGGTGGTACCTAGGCCAGCATTTGATTCCCTATTGTCACCTTCCCAGCTAATCCCATTTAATCTTAAGTACCCAGCCATTTCCATTCTCACCCTAGTCTAATACCTTGGAGCCGCCCCAGGCAGCATCGCAGCTTGGAAATTTCCAGCTTCACCAGACTAAGGTGAAGTTCATTGGTCAAAACTGGCATCCAATTAGGTGTCAGCAAGGGATGTCCAGCCTCCTTGGTCATCATAGAGCCTCCCCCTGCTCCTCCCAGCACCTAAGGGGTCTAAGAGAGTCTATTTAACCTCTGACCCAACTCCACTCATGTGTGCTTCTATTCAGCAACCCACCTTCCGCTGTCTAGATCCATCCCCAATTCTGGCCACAGTTTTGGGTCCATTTCCCCTGTCCTCTCATGTCGCCATTGGAACCTTCCTGGAGGAACTACGATGGTAAATATCGCCCTGTATGTCTACCCTGATATGTGTCCCTATCAATCTATCTATTTTTCCTAGACCTGTATGAATGTGTGAGTGTTTTGTATTTTTACCTTGTATGAAAGAAATATTATTCTAAATAAATTACAATTGGTTTTTATTAAATTAGAGTCCTTTATTGAGCATTGACCATCTGAACGGTTGAGCCTCGTATACACAGATAACAAAGATTCCCTTTTAGGGCCAGCTGTCTCTCAATCTAATTCCCCAAGTTATTTTGAGAGCAGTTTCCCTAACAGAAATTGGTGGAGAAAGCTTGGGCATTATCCTGTTTGTGTGAATGCACGCGAGTCGACACGCGTGTCTTCATACAGACAGACGTAAGGTTGCACCGTTCGGAAAGTCTTGCTAGCGAGGCTATTGCGTGAGTGATTGAGTGAATGAGTTCTGCGTGAACGGCTCTAGCGAGCATCTCTGTATTTGTGGGTTGGGCTGCCCCCATTTCTATCATTCAACTGGACTTCTCAGCCGCCCCTAGGAGGCCAGACACCTCGAAAGAGGACTGAGCCCGATAGAACGCAAGGGGGAAGTCCCGTGAAGTCTGGCCGCCGTCCCGAGGCCTTCTAAACGCGTCTATCGTGGGAGGGAATGTCAGGACAGGCTAGGATTGTTTAAGACCTGGAAAGAGCGCCCTTCCCTTCTCCCTTTTCTTTAGAGCTTAGTGCACACACGCACACACACTACATACACACTCAGACACTTGCACACACGCACCCAAGTCCTTACACGAGTCTAGGCCAAGGCTAGTCTAAGGCACCCGACAGTCAGGAGGGCAGGCGGGTCGTAGGACCGCTGCAATCTGACTGCTGGGCAACTTTTTATTTTATTTGCCCGAGACGCGATCGTTGGGTCGGCTCGTGGCTCCCTTTTGCCCGAAGACGCGACCGTTGGGTCGGCTCGTGGCTCCCTTTTGCCCGAGACGCGATCGTTGGGTCGGCTCGTGGCTCCCTTTTGCCCGAAGACGCGACCGTTGGGTCGGCTCGTGGCTCCCTTTTGCCCGAAGACGCGACCGTTGGGTCGGCTCGTGGCTCCCTTTTGCCCGAAGACGCGATCGTTGGGTCGGCTCGTGGCTCCCTTTTGCCCGAGACGCGATCGTTGGGTCGGCTCGTGGCTCCCTTTTGCCCGAAGACGCGACCATTGGGTCGGCTCGTGGCTCCCTTTTGCCCGAAGACGCGATCGTTGGGTCGGCTCGTGGCTCCCTTTTGCCCGAGACGCGATCGTTGGGTCGGCTCGTGGCTCCCTTTTGCCCGAAGACGCGATCGTTGGGTCGGCTCGTGGCTCCCTTTTCTGGCCGAGACGCAATCATAGGATTGGCTCGCTGCCCAAAACTGTGCCCGAGACGCGATCGTTGGGTCGGCTCGTGGCTCCCTTTTCTGGCCGAGACGCAATCATAGGATTGGCTCGCTGCCCAAAACTGTGCCCGAGACGCGATCGTTGGGTCGGCTCGTGGCTCCCTTTTCTGGCCGAGACGCAATCATAGGATTGGCTCGCTGCCCAAAACTGCGCCCGAGACGCGATCGTTGGGTCGGCTCGTGGCTCCCTTTTCTGGCCGAGACGCAATCATAGGATTGGCTCGCTGCCCCCTAAACCCAAGCCGAAGCGCAATCAGAGATTGGCAGTAGGCAAAACAAAAAAAGGGAACATAAGTAAAGTTGCCAGCCCAGGTGTAAAATAGCACATAGGAGCCAGAAAGCATCTGGAAATATGCTGCTAGTTCTTACACTTGGCTGTGCCTTTAAGAGAATTTAGTGGAAGGAGCAAGAAGCTCTCCCTTAGGGTTAAAAAAAAATTTGTCCCGGGTCTGAGGAGATAGGAACTCTTCTCAGCCGAAAAATTTCCCTTTTGCTTAGGGCCAACTGAGGAAAAGTTCAGGCTCTGAGACTTTTAAAACCTTTTGGTGAACTCAGAACTGCCCCACTAAGGAAAGGTGCAGGGCCAGTGACTTTTGATGGTTTGGAGGCAGAGGCTAGAGAAAAGCCCCTCCTGAGGAGCTCAACAATGTGTGCAAGGCCATAAGCCCATGCCACAAACATTTGTTAGTGTTGCAGAGAACTAAGGAAGGTCCTGCAACTCCCTCCTTTCCTTGTGAGACACACAGAGGTGTCTTGCAAGTTCTTTGCTCCCCAATAAGCAGGAAAAGGGCTAGGGAAAGCCCCTGCATCAGTTAATTTTGGTGGCCTGTGGTTAGGCACCTAACAGTACAGGAAAACCAGCCCTGCAAGTAAAGTTAGAACTTAAGAAAGAATCCACCCCTGAACTAAAATGGATCGCTTAGCCACAAGGGAAGAACTCCCCAAACTAGAGAGGTGGTTGATAAAAAAAGGAGATAACCCTTGGAAGAAGGGGGCCTTCAGTAAAGGCTCAGACCCCCTTGCTAGCTTCCGAGAGACCCTAGAAGAACTATGTAAAACTAAAAAGCTCAGCTCAGGGAAAACAGACCTGTTCGCCTCATGGGGCTTGTTCATGGCCTTACAGGAGAGTTCGGCTATGATCAAACTACTTAGGGAACAAAATCAGAAACAAGAGCAGGAGCTGGAAAATAATCTTAAAAGTCATGCAGCTGCATTAGAGCAAGCATTCCAAAACTATGAGGCAGAGAAGGAACGCCTGGCGGCGGAAAACAATAGCTTGGACCTCGACTGGCAACATGCAAGTCGAACCATAGAGCAGATTAGGGCAGAGAAACACACCCTAACCTTAACATATCAGGACACCATGTCCGCTCTAAAAAAGGCCCAATCGCAGGTAAAAGCGTTGGGAAAGGAGCTGGAACAAACAAAAGACCGAAATAATAAGTTGCAACATGCTGCTGAATACGCTGCGGAAAAAAACCGCAAAGCTAGAGAAGCAGCCAACCATGAGGCATGTAAAAAGAAGATTGCCGCTCTACAAAAGAAATTAGAACTTAAAAGTGCTTTCATAGCCACCGTCTCGCCCTCTGGCCTCTATGATTTCACATCAGACGAGGAGAGTGAGGATGAAGAGGTGGTAGATGGAAATAAAAACAGCTCAGCCCCAGTCCGTCCTGTGGTCACTAAAAAGACCACAGCCAGAAAACAGAATGAAGCTGAATCTGTAAAAGTAGTGAAGGAAACCAGATCTTGGGGAGCAGAGGACATTAAAATGACTGCCAGCTTCCTTGGCCCCTATAACATAGACACCTCAGTGTTGTGGATGGCCAGTGCTAGAATTAACTACAAAGAAGCCTCCCTAACTGAATTAAACCATGTGCTCAGATTATGTGCCTCAGGCCCTGAACTAGACAAAGTAAGAAATGTAATGTATTGCCTGAACCCTTCTAGTGCCACCATCTTAGAATGGATGGCTGAGGTACTATCTTACACGTGGGATGGAGATGATATAAAAGATCTCTACCATCAGACCTTACAAGGTCATGATGAGCATCCAGTGAACTATCTAATAAGGAAGAAATTCCTAGCAGAAGCAGCTAAAGTAGTATTACCCAAAGACAGTGGGGAACCAGATTATGAGAATCAAAATTTCATATCTGATGTGATCAGAGGTCTCAATATACCCACCGTGAAGTGCTATGGCATAACAATCATGGCAAAAACCACCTGGAAAGATCTAGAGGCTAATCTCTATAGAGTTGGCAAATTTATGGTAAGAGAGAGTAGAATGAAAGCTGACTATGCAAAAAGGGAAATAGTTCATGAAGACTACACAGCTAGATTAAGTGATTATGAGAAACATGAGCTCCTGAAAGACAAACAAAATCTAACCCACGCTCTCCATGAGGTCAAATGCAGACTGGAGAATGCTTTAAAGCATGCCCAAGTCTCTGAACAAAAAGTTGCTGTTTTAGAAACACAGCTCACTCAGGCACAATTTAATAGCAGAAGCCAGCACCCTGCTTACTGGAATCAGGAACAAGATGGACATGGAAAAGAAAGCCAGAACTGGAAGTTCCAAAACAGTGGCTTTGGTTCCAGCTCTTCTTGCCATCCCCAGCTTGCCCCAAAGGTTCCCCTTCACAAGCAGGCTTATGCTCCTAGGCAGACACAGTCAGCCTCTGGGCAACCCTGGCCTCAGCGGACCCCTCGAGACAAAGTCAGAATGGCAGCTTGGTCCCAGCTTAGAGCCACTGGAGCAGACATGAGGCAGTTTGATAAGCAGCCCACACATGTGCTACTTGCTGCACTTTCAGAAGCCATGAAGCCACCAGGGCACATGGCTCCCAATGCCACAGGGTTTGCAGAAAATGGAGATAGCTTCCCCAAAGCTACTGCTTTGGAAAATTTCCCTAATAAGGAAAGGGTAGGGAAACTTACAAATCCTACTCATGAAAAGGATTTAGAAATCCAACAGCTTGCTGAGAAAAATCTGGAACTTCAGAAAGGGTTAGAAGCTAGGAAAGAAAAGGAAACTGCCAGTCTCCTTCAAAATGTTCTGGAGTCTTGCAGGGCCACAGAGAGGAGACTGGAAATTCTGGAAGTGCAGGATAAAAGGAAATATGGCGGGGCAAACCCAGCTGTGCAGCCCCAGACTTCTTTCCCCCATGAAAATGAGAAAACAGTCCCTATTTCAGTTCTCTTACCCCAGAATCATGAAGGAAATGTGGTCTCTGAGCCCATGCAGAGTTCCACAATCATGGCACAAGGCATTCATTTTAGCAAGGACTTGCTCCAGACACTCCTACATGAGCAAGTCTCAGCCCTTCTGGCTAGAAATTTACTGTCTTTAGCTCATCCCATTTGGGGAATTTGAAAGCCAGAATTCTGTGGAACTTCAGAGAATGGTTGTCCCACATGGGCAGGCAAGGTTCCTTTGTCTCTGAACCTCCCCCCACCCAAAGGAAAATCTAACATCTAGACTTGAATGTCTCTTAAAACAGAGAGATCTGGCTTTATTAGGTTTAAAGGTAACAAGGGCACCTTTTCCCTTGACTAAATAAGAAAACATACAAGCAATGACTTGGACTACAATTAGACCAGGCCATTTCTCCAGGTGAGGCCTGGAGATCTCCTGGAATCCCAGCAAGGGTTCCAGCCTGCAGAGTTAGTTTTCTCTGCAGGGTAATGGGAGCTTGATGTAATATATATTTAGTTTAACCCTTTAAAGATGCCAGCATCAAGTACCTGAGAAAGAGAGACTGCACTAGTTTTTGTTAATTCAAAACAATTCAGAGCAAAATGTAAGAAACTGACTGTTTTAGCTTTCAAATTGGCTGAATGAAAATCTGTGAAACTCCCAAGTTCACCTTTCTCTCTCTCTTGCTTATAAAGTCAGAAAATATTTATTTCCTCAGTTCTGTGAATTTAAATGGTATAGCCTCTGAGCTTGTACAGAGTGCCTGCAGATTAGCCCAAATAGAGCTGGCTAAAGTATTGCAAATGCTCAGCACTCCTGCCATCAGGAAGAAATGCTAATTGTTCTCCCTCTTGCTCAATGGAGATCTGTAGCAGTAAAGATTTGATAAGCAACTAAGGCAAAGGAATAGAATTTTAAATGCATTGCCCTGAGAAATTAAATTTTTGTTTATCTCGGGTCTCCTTAAGGCACAAGCAACTCAGTGTCTTTGAGAGAGAGAGCCTCATTGTCTTATAAGAGGTGTTGCCTCTCCTTCTCAAAGGTCACAGCAACACAAGACAGCTAACCTCAAATGGGCAAGTCTGTCATTTAAATTTGAAAGTACAGAAAGTAGAACCTCCAGCTGCAGGAGCAGCAACAACTAATGTAGTACTGATTGGCAAATCTCATGCAGACCCTCTTGAAATAAAATCAGCCAAACTCAGCTTGAGTTAAAGAAACTGGAAAGAGTTACAATTTTGAGCCCCACCCAGGCAGAAAGCTCATCATTCTCCTCCTCCACCTTTCTTTGTAAAAACTTATCAGGGTCAGATAAGAGAGTACTGGCCAAATCCATTGTGTCTGTTGTAGCCTTTTGTTATAATTTCAAAGGTTTTTCATTACCAAACTTTTTATATTGCAGTCTCTCACAGAGACAGCCTCTCCCCAGCCAGAGAAATACCTGGATGGAAGATGTGCATACTGCTTTGTTTTTTGTAAGGTTGCCTGTCTCCAGGTGGGACCTGGAGGTCTCTCCCAAAATCATAGCCTTTCCCCCAGTACATTGAGGCTAGTGCCTCTGGAGGAAGTAAGTGTCCAAGGAAATGGACTGCATGCCTTGTGATCTTCAAATTTGATTCAAAATTTCTAGAAATCTCCAGTCTGGAGCTGGCATCCCAAAGCTCTACTTACAGCCAATCCTTCTCTGCTAGAGAAAATCCCCTGTCTGTAAACTGCCCTAATACTAAGAGTTCTCTTAGATTAGAAGCTTTCTTTCTGTTATTTATTTTTGCTGTACCTTTTTAGGTCTTAAAATATTTTTTCTAGTGACTGGTACCAATCTCTCCTATACTTAGGTTTTGTAGCTTTTAATTTTAAGGGAAACACTCTTAAGAAATTGCTCCTCAAAGTCTATTGGGCAATCCCAGTGCTTTGCTTTGCAATCTATAGGCCCTTTGCTAAACATTAGAGCTAAGAAAACTTTATCTCACCAATTTTGGTTCCTACAAGAAGTATAGGACATCTGTACACTTCCTTGGGGTAAAATTACCCTCTCCCTGTGCTTTTTCTCTCTCAAGCCTCAAGAACTAACACTCTTGTGTTGGCAGAATTCCTGAAAGCTCTTGGTTTCCATTAGAAATCTGGATTCCTCAAATGTACTTCAACTATTGATATCTTCATTTTCTCTCTGAATGCCATGTGCATCATCAACCTTCCCTTTTTGCTATTTGGTGAAGCTTGAGTTTTAATTTTAGTTTAATCCAGTCTGCCTGTGGAAAGAGGTATCCACATGTTCTTAAGAGGCCCCCACCTTGTGGGCTCAGTATCTTTGTTTGGTCTTAAGCAATATAATGACCACTGAATGGTTCTGCCTCCACCTACTGTATATTTTGTTAGAACTAGACTCTTTCTGAGTGAAAACCCTTTTCTATTTTCCCATGTTCTCAAGGAAATGAGCAATAACCTGTTAGATTCTTAACGTAGATTCCTCAGAGTTTATTTCTAATCATGATTTTCTTCTTGCTACTAAATGTCCTTTTGTGTTATTTTTGCATCTATAACCAGTTGGCTGAGCCTATCAAGGTTTTCCAAATTAAGTCTTGTTGTATTATGCTCAAATTTTGGTCTACTTGGTATTTCTGACAGCATGTTGCCTTCCAGCAACACATTCTTTGCACTCTGTGTATGCACAGAGGAAAATCATTCTCTGGCACAAGCCTTAAACCTGGAGCATTGTGCCATCATCCTAGTTTTGCCTTTTACTCCATAAAAGGTTTCTTCTTCAAGGGATATGCTTTCGTGCTTCAAGTCTTTCTTTTGACGTGTCCTTGCAACAACTCAGCATTTTCTCTTGGTACTACAAATGCCAAGCCACAACTTTTCTCTTTGTATGAATTGTTTAATGTGTTGGTCAAGGTGAATTAACCAGAATTTGATTTCTAGGATTTGTTTTGTTAAGTTTGCTCATCTTTCCTTTCAATATAGATGTGCAGGGAATCTGGACCTGCAAATCAAGCCTAATGCATGCTCAGTAGTTCTAATTGTTGATAGTCCTGTTAAGAATTGTTTTATGTATGTGTAACCATTATGTTGCTTTTCAGAATTCTTGTTTTGTTAAGTTTTTTGTTGAAATCTGTGCTCACATGTGAGATCGTTTTAGCTGAACTAGCCCAGAGAAAAACTGGATTTAGTGGGACCTGATCACCTCACTAATGTCCAGGTTTTTAATTTCTCTGCTCTAGCTCACCTGCCATTTTGGGTATGATCCCTCTCATAAAGCTAGCTAGCATTGTTCTATTGAGGCCTCAGTTTTTGTTTTTGAAGTTTTTATATTGTTTTGACAATTTATTATATTCCAAAGCTATAGCAAAGGTTTTCTTTTGTCTCTTCTTTGTGGAACTATTTTCATCATATGGGGGACGCCCCAAACTATGGTCAGTTTCCTGGAGCGCCAAGCTTGTGCACAATGTTTTATTTTAAGTTTTATGCTGCAACAAAGTATATTTGGGGTTGTGTTTTCTGAATTGTGTATGTTACTTTCCTTTCTTGACAAGGAAAAAGCCTCCTGAAATCCTGAATGTTTAATGTAATAAGGCAAACCTGCCCAATGCAGGCCCCTAACATGACATATGTAAGCTTGTGACGTAAAAGCTCACTGGTCACCATACTCTGGACAGGAGGACACTTCACTAATAGCTTTATAAAACTCCTTTCTTCATGGTTGAATGTATGCATTTTTGATCTGCTGTCACTGCTCCCTACTCTGGTACAGAATCATCCCCCATGTTGTCATGTGTGAATGTTTTTTTGGTTCCTTTTTGGTTCTTTCCTCAAAGCCCACTGTTGCTCTATGGACCATCAGTGAGACAGGAATAAAAGCACCATTGCCAATTACATGCTGGGTTACAGGAAGACTCCCTTTTAGCAACAATAAAGACAGATTTCGCTGGGTGCTAGGGGGGGTGGGAAGACTCTTTAGTTCACCCTCCACTAGGACTTTCACATACCCAATAGGTACATGGAAGAAGATCCTCTTCAAACCCCAGTATAAGAAGCTTATCAAGGGGGGGGGAGAAGAAGAAAAGAAGACTCAAGATTAAGATATGGATTCACTTGTAACCATGAACTCTAATGTACCTGTGTGTTTTTCTAATCAATTATTGTCATGATTGTGTGTGATTTATAGATCAATTCTTGTTATTTATCTGGGTTAAATGGCAGTAATGATTTTATGAACTCAACTTTTATTTCAATGATTGTAACCCTGTGTTTTAATACTGTATGCCCTACAATGTTGCCAATGCCTGCTATCCCTGCATCGTAGTATTCAAAGGAAGGAACCTTTGGCCTATTGGAATATTTTTCCAAATTGATTTTTGATTAGTTTAGATAGTGGCTCCAACCTTTTTAGATAGACGGTACACCCCGGTACACACCTGAAGCTACGTGGACTCGCCGCCTGTCAACTACAGATATGGACATTGTGTTATTGCAAGACCTCGCCACCAGATGGTGACATAGGTCTTGAGGGGGGGAACTGTGAGGAAAAGCCCCCTACTTTTCATGCATGTGGACATCGTGATCGCCAGTGTGGTTGCCAGGGTGCCTGGAGATTTGACTCTCACACATCTGCTCTAAGAAGTGGACTTTGCTTACAGTTTCTAAGGCTTATGTGGCAGCTTTGCATTCTACATCTCTGAAGGGTGTGAGCCAGAACTACAGACATGCTCCAGCTGCTCCTTGTGTGCCCAGTCTTGGCCACTGCAGAGGAAGAAGCCAGGCCACCATGTTTCCAGCCTGGCTCCATGGACCTAAAGCTAACAACAGCAGAATCCATCTTGCTTTCCTGATCCAAGCATATCCTGCCAGGCTGAACTCATTCCTTCTTAGTGGGAAAGTCACACGTACACACCCTGAGCCTGCAAGCAACCCATTTACCTCATGAATGGATTAATAGCTCCACTGTTGATCCTAATTGCTCAGCAATACCAGAACAATAAATCTTGCCCAGCAGAAGATGAGAAAGAGGAAGGACATCTCCTGTCTCCATCAAGTCTTTTGTCTACACCGGGTGGTACCTAGGCCAGCATTTGATTCCCTATTGTCACCTTCCCAGCTAATCCCATTTAATCTTAAGTACCCAGCCATTTCCATTCTCACCCTAGTCTAATACCTTGGAGCCGCCCCAGGCAGCATCGCAGCTTGGAAATTTCCAGCTTCACCAGACTAAGGTGAAGTTCATTGGTCAAAACTGGCATCCAATTAGGTGTCAGCAAGGGATGTCCAGCCTCCTTGGTCATCATAGAGCCTCCCCCTGCTCCTCCCAGCACCTAAGGGGTCTAAGAGAGTCTATTTAACCTCTGACCCAACTCCACTCATGTGTGCTTCTATTCAGCAACCCACCTTCCGCTGTCTAGATCCATCCCCAATTCTGGCCACAGTTTTGGGTCCATTTCCCCTGTCCTCTCATGTCGCCATTGGAACCTTCCTGGAGGAACTACGATGGTAAATATCGCCCTGTATGTCTACCCTGATATGTGTCCCTATCAATCTATCTATTTTTCCTAGACCTGTATGAATGTGTGAGTGTTTTGTATTTTTACCTTGTATGAAAGAAATATTATTCTAAATAAATTACAATTGGTTTTTATTAAATTAGAGTCCTTTATTGAGCATTGACCATCTGAACGGTTGAGCCTCGTATACACAGATAACAAAGATTCCCTTTTAGGGCCAGCTGTCTCTCAATCTAATTCCCCAAGTTATTTTGAGAGCAGTTTCCCTAACACTCCCAGCTCTCTTTGGGAACACCTTTTTGAAGAAGATATTGGATTTATATCCCGTCCTATACTCTGAATCTCAGAGCGGTCACAATCTCTTTTACCTTCCTCCCCGCCACAACAGACACCCTGTGGGGGAGGTGGGGCTAAGAGCTCTTACAGCAACTGCCCTTTCAAGGACAACTCCTATCAAAGCTATGGCTGACCCGAGGCCATTCCAGAAGGTGCAAGCCGGGAATCAAACCTGGTTCTCCCAGATAAGAGTCTGACAACTGCACCACTACACCAAACTGGCTCTTGGAACTAAAGGGAGTGGGGAAGACAACAGAGAGCCTTGTGGAGAAGAGGCCAGAGATATCTGTATGATAAAGGACCAGAAAGTCTTTTGCAGGAAATCCAGCATTGTTTCAGAGGCGTTTGGAGTCGGACCAAATGACAGTCGAGTTCTGATTGTCCTGATTCTCTGCAAAAACCATCCGTGAAAGGAGGTCACCATTTTTCTGCCTTCCCACTGGGGTCTACTAGAATCAGGGAAGCGGCTCGATCCTCTGCATATTAGAACACAGAGAAAACATACCCATCTTCTGCCCCACATCTCCCCAGTGATTCCTTCCCCCCCCCCCCCACATACCTGAGCTGGCCACATGATGGCTCTTTTCCCTTCAGCACCCAGAGAAGATGGAGGAGGAGGCATCTAGGAAGGCCTCCCACTCCTGCCTGGAGGGAGAGAAAGAAAGAGGGTGAGAAAGCCTTTTGTGCCAGTCCCTGGAGTGAATCTCTCTCCAGTTTGGATTCAGGGCACAATCCAAGACAATGGGGGAAGCCTCACCTTCGTTTTTGCGCTCTCCCTGGGCACCTCTGTGCGGGAGGTGGGGCTAAGAGCTCTTACAGCAACTGCCCTTTCAAGGACAACTCCTATCAAAGCTATGGCTGACCCGAGGCCATTCCAGAAGGTGCAAGCCGGGAATCAAACCTGGTTCTCCCAGATAAGAGTCTGACAACTGCACCACTACACCAAACTGGCTCTTGGAACTAAAGGGAGTGGGGAAGACGACAGAGAGCCTTGTGAGGAAGAGGCCAGAGATATCCGTATGATAAAGGACCAAAAAGTCTTTTGCAGGAAATCCGGCGTTGTTTCAGAGGCTTTTCCATACCAGGGATATTTGGGCAGAAGGAAGCCCCCCAAAACATGTTCCAAAGAGCCAGTTTGGTGTAGTGGTTAAGTGTGCGGACTCTTACCTGAGAGAACCGGGTTTGATTCCCCACTCCTCCACTTGCACCTGCTGGAATGGCCTTGGGTCAGCCATAGCTCTGGCAGAGGTTGTCCTTGAAAGGGCAGCTGCTGTGAGAGCCCTCTCAGCCCCACCCACCTCACAGGGTGTCTGTTGTGAGGGAGGGAGATAAAGGCGATTGTGAGCCGCTCTGAGACTCTTCGGAGTGGAGGGCGGGATATAAATCCAATATCTTCTTCTTCTTCCTCCCACCTGCAGTCTCCAGGGAAGCTGCCTTGAATCGATGCATGAACCAAGACAGAAGAAAAGAGCACAAAACAATCCTCTCCGCTCCATCAGCTTAGGTCTCTGCCCCAACATGGGGGCAGGTTTGCCTGCATCTTCCCTGCCCCAAACGCCCTATAGTGTCCCTCTCTAAACTGTGACCAGACGGGCTGTTCCAGTGCTTTAAAAACCATTAAAGCAAAGGTCGCCCCCTGTGCAAGCACCAGTCGTTTCCGACTCTGCTTTCATAAGGTTTTCACGGCAGACTTTTTACCAGGTGGTTTGCCATTGCCTTCCCCAGTCATCTACACTTTCCACCCCAGCAAGTTGGGTACTTTTACCGACCTCGGAAGGATGTTAGGCTGAGTCAACCTCGAGGCGGCTACCTGAACCCAGATTCCGCCAGGATCAAACTCAGGTCGTGAGCAGAGAGCTTGGACTGCAATTACTGCAGCTTAACACTGCGCCATGGGGCTATAAAAGCCATTAAAACCAAAGGGGGAGGGATGGTGGCTCAGTGGAAGAGTATCTGCTTGGGAAGCAGAAGGTCCCAGGTTCAATCCCCAGCATCTCCAACTAAAAAGGGTCCAGGCAAGTAGGTGTGAAAAACCTCAGCTGGTGACCGTGGAGAGCTGCCAGTCTGAGTAGACAATACTGACTTTGATGGACCATGGTTCTGATTCAGTATAAGGCTGTTTCATATGTTCATATATTAGTTTAATATTAATATATTGGTTTTAAAAAAAGAAAAAAGGTAAAGGCAGTCCCCTGTGCAAGCACCAGTCGTTTCCAAGTCTGGGGTGACGTTGCTTTCACAAAGTTTTAACAGCAGACTTTTTGCAGGGTGGTTTGCCATTGCCTTTCCCAGTCATCTGCACTTTCCCCCCCAGCAAGCTGGGGACTCCTTTTACCGACCTCAGAAGGATGGAAGGCGGAGTCAACCTGGAGCCGGCTACCTGAAAACCCAGCTTCCGCCGGGATCGAACTCAGGTTGTGAGCAGAGAGCTTGGACTGCAGTACTGCATCTTTTCCACTCCGTGCCACGGGGTTATAAAAACCATTAGTTTAATATTAATATAGTGGTACGTCCCAACAAATGTGTCGTCATGCCTAGACACCAGTCAACTGCCAAAGAAACCAAAACTTATACACCCAATAAAACCCCCCAAAACTTATACGCTCCATACCCAGGGAAGGAAAAAAGCTGCCATTTGGGTGGAGGGGGGGATTTCAATTGGCAGCCATCCCCTCCTCCCCAGTTTCCTAAATTCAGCTTCACCCCACAACAGCTTTGGGCCAGGACCGCAGAAAAGCCAGGGGGAAACTCTGGCAGACGCCCAAGGGCTGCAGGGTGCTGTGTAGAGGCAGGAAAAATACCCCCCAAAGCATCAAACATGGGGCAAATAATCACCTGTGCGGTCAAGAGCGGACCCTCCTGCTTCCATTTCCCCAAGACAGAAGAGAAAATCTCCTCCCAAAATTTTCCATTGCCCTCTTCAGATTCTGTTTTGTGGGGGTCTTCTGAGGGTCCAAGAAGAGCCCCGTGGCGCAGAGTGGTAAAGCTGCAATACTGCAGTCCTAAGCTCTGCTCATGACTTGAGTTCGATCCCGGCGGAAGCTGGGTTTTCAAGTAGCCTGCTCGAGGTTGACTCAGCCTTCCATCCTTCCGAGGTCGGTAAAAGGAGTCCCCAGCTTGCTTGGGGGAAAGTGTAGAGGACTGAGGAAGGCAATGGCAAACCACCCCGCAAAAAGTCTGCCTTGAAACCGTCGTGAAAGCAACGTCACCCCAGAGTTGGAATCGACTGGTGCTTGCACAGGGGACTACCTTTACTTTTTTTCTGAGGGTCCAGCAACACCGTTCCCTGCCCCCTTACCTCCCCCCCCCCCCCGCATCCCATCTCCCTCAGGACTTCCACCTCCCCCTTCCAAAAAAAAAAAAATATCTCCCCCTCGGATCCCCGTTCCTTCCCCCTGTCTAAATCTCCGTCTCAGCCCCCTACTTCTTCCTAGGCAGGGCTCTGGATCGGAAAGCCGCCTGAACTTTCTCCAGTCTCCAAAGGCGCCGCGTTCAGATCCTGCGCTCAGTCCCTTGCAAGAACCACGTGGCTCTGCACAAAAGGGACAAGCGGCTCTCCCTGGGGCAGGAGCGTGGGTGGGTGAGGGGGGGGGGGAAGCAAGGAAGAACTTGAGGGGTTGCCTCTTTCACCCCTGCTTCTCTCCCCTCCCCCGCCCCTTGCTCTCTGTTTTGAGTCTTGCATTGCAGCACCCAACCCCAGATTTCTCCCTCCCCCCGCCGAAATCTCTTGCAACTCACCTGGTTCCCTCCCCGTCGTTCAAACCGAAGCCCACCAGATTCAAAAGCGCTTCCTTGCAAGGGGCGGGGGAAGAAACAGCCCCTCCCCTCCATCTAACCCCGCCCCCCATGTGCCTCTCTAGGATTACAGCTCTTTCGCTTTCTTTTTAAACCTTAGAGATAGTGCTTGGGGGGTGGGGAGAAAAGGGGGTGGTACTGGAAATAATAATAATAATAATAAACTTTTATTTATACCCCGCCCTCCCCGCCTAGGCAGGCTCAGGGCGGTTAACAAGGCATGGTAAAACCATGATACAATAAAACAGTATATAATATAATTAATAATTTAAACAGTAAAACCAATAAAACAGTATAACATGATGGAAAGGAAGTTGCACTGGTTTCCTCCAGTTTTCGCCTTATGAGTTGGGACCGCCTTCCAAAAAGGTGCTGCTATACCTCTCTCTCGGCTTGGCTTCGCGAACGAAGATTTAAGAAGGGTGCAATAGTCCACGTCTGCTGCAGGCTCGCTGGTGGCTGACAAGACCAATGCGGGACAGGCAGGTCCGGCCACAGTGGCTGCAGGGAAAAGTCTGATTTAGGGTTGGTGCTGTAGCAGTGCGATTCTTCCTCAATCTCCTTTTGTCCACTGGGGAATAATGCCACCAATGAATGAACGAGTGAATGAACGAATGAATGAATGAACGAACGAACGAACAAGTGAATGCTTCCAAGCAATCCCTGCTTAGAGAGCATTTCAGCTCTTCGAGGGAGCCAGGAAGGCAAATGCAATCAGAGGGTCTGAGAAAAGGGCAAAACGTACCATAAACTATGATACACCCTGGTAAAGGGTCAGGCTTCTTTTAAAGAGAGAAAGGTTTTTTTAAAAAAAAATCTCTGATAATCATAGGGTGGCGATTGCCTCTGTGGAAATAGTTTTATTAAACCAGGGACGTTCAACTCATTTGTTATGAGGGCTGGATCTGACATAAATGAGACCTTGTCGGGCCGGTTCATATCAGGCCGCCCCATGTGTGTACCTATTTAAGATTAGGTAGCAGAGATATAAAGAGCCCAGTGGCGCAGAGTGGTAAAGCTGCAGTCGGAGCCCTCTGCTCACGACCTGAGTTCGATCCCGGCGGAAGCTGGTTCAGGTAGCTGGCTCCAGGTCGACTCAGCCTTCCATCCTTTCGAGGTCGGTCAAATGAGTCCCCAGATTGCTGGGGGGGGGGGGAAGCGTCGATGACTGGGGAAGGCAATGGCAAAACCACCCCGTAAAAAGTCTGCCGTGAAAACATTGTGAAAGCAACGTCACCCCAGAGTCGGAAACGACTGGTGCTTGCACAGGGGACTACCTTGACCTTTTTAGCAGAGATATCAACTTTTTGAAGAACACAAACACGATTAAATATTTTTTTTTTAAAAAAAAAACCCTTTAAACATTAGCACTTGTTGGTCTTTAAGGTGCTTTCTTTGTATTTCTCCCATTGGATCCAGGGAACTGGGCAAAGGAAGCTCTGGCTCTTTCCTTCCCTCCCCGGGGGATCAGGAAGGGGAGGAGCCTCAACCAATGGAGAAAATAGAGGTATTACTCTGTAGCTTCTGTGTGCCTGAACAAGCCTTGCAAGGCAAGCTGAGGTACAAAAGGACGCAAGGGAGGAGGAGAAAGAAGCAGGCAAGAGCCAGTTGCTTGGGGGCCTGATAGGAAGCCTCTGGGGGCCTGATTTTGCCCCTGGGCCGCATGTTTTGACACCCCTGTATTAGGGATGCCAGCTTCCAGACGGGACTTGGGGATCCCCTTGAATGACAGCTCATCTCCAGACTGCAGAGATCCGTTCCCCTGGAGAAAATGGTGCTTTGGAAGGCGGACTCGATGGCGTACGTCACTGAGGTCTCTCTTCCCCCCAGGCTCCATCCCTACATCCCCAGGAGTTTTGCAGTGGAAAAGAGAAAGTGTCCAATAGCACATCAAGAGGCTAAGAACATTTGCGGCAGGATATGAGTCACTGCTCACTTCCTCAGATACAGCTAGAATGTGAATCCACCTGTCCTAATACCTTGCAGGGCTTTTTTTGTAGCAGGAGCGCCTTTGCATATTACGCCACACCCCCAGAGGTAGCCAAGCCTCCTGGAGCTTAGTTGGCCCTGTAAGAAGAGCCCTGTAAACTCTTGGAAGATTGGCTACATCAGGGGGGCATGGCCTAATATGCAAAGGAGTTCCTGCTTCAAAAAAAAGCCCACCTTGGCGAGTGGACTGATTTGAGAAGCCGAATGACAAGAGCGGGAGAATGGCAATAGGAGGCGTGGCTGGATCAGGTGTGATATGTAGAGGGGTAGCAGAAGCAGAAATATCTGCACTGGCAATGAGACAGAGCCCCGTGGCGCAGAGTGGTAAAGCTGCAGTACTGCAGTCTGAACTCTCTGCTCACAATCTGAGTTCGATCCCGGCGGAAGCTGGTTTCAGGTAGCTGGCTCAGGTTGACTCAGCCTTCCATCCTTCCGAGGTCGGTCAAATGAGTACCCAGCTTGCTGAGGGGAAAGTGTAGATGACTGGGGAAGGCAATGGCAAACCACCCCGTAAAAGGTCTGCCGTGAAAACATTGTGAAAGCAACGTCACCCCAGAGTCGGAAATGACTGGTGCTTGCACAGGGGACTACCTTTACCTTTAATGAGACAGGAAACCTGGATTGCGATTCAGTCCGGGAGGATGTGTTGTCCTAAGCCTCATCACCAGTGGCAATTCAGCAGCCTGCCCCCCTCCAAGGAGAAGGAAGCAGACGTCCATGCCCAAAAACTTTTCTAGGGAGATTTTATAGCCAGCAGCTAATAGTTAAATGTGCAGCCAGCATCTTGGGACTGCAAGGATCCGTTTTTCCTATCAGTCGGCAGCCAGCTTCGAGCAGAGAGGTGTGCACTCTGCCACCTAGACTGTACGTCAGTTCTCAGCCTTTTTCTGTGGCTTTCCAAGGGTGCTGATAACGCTGGGAAACTGGGAGTGGCTGGCCTTTGCCCGCTGGATCAGACCTGGAGGCGATTTTGAAAAAAACTCTCGACTTGCAAGTCAGGGAATGCCTGAACCTCATTTCCCTGATGGCCAGCTTCTGTTGACCGTGTTGACAAAATGGGGCCCCTCCTCTGAGTCCTCACTGTCACTGAGCCCTGGCTGGTTGACAGCCACAAGTATTCTTGCCTATAGGACATGGGCAGGTGTGGAATTCTAGCAGGAGCTCCTTTGCATATTAGGCCACACACCCCGATGTCGCCAATCCTCCAAGAGTTTACAAGGCTCTTTTTTGTAAGCTCTTGGAGGATTGGCTACATCATAAGAACATAAGAGAAGCCATGTTGGATCAGGCCAATGGCCCATCTAGTCCAACACTCTGTGTCACACAGTGGCCAAAAAAAATTATATATATATATATATATATATATATATATATATATATATATATATATACACACACACACACACACACACACACACACTGTGGCTAATAGCCACTGATGGACCTCTGCTCCATATTTTTATCTAAACCCCTCTTGAAGGTGGCCATGCTTGTGGCCGCCACCACCTCCTGTGGCAGTGAATTCGTGTTTTAACAATTTATTAATAACACATGGTTACAATATTTAATTATCTTTTTCTTACACTAAACCATATGATATTTCACCCCCCCTCCCTCCCATCTTGACTTCCCCGAAGTTACAAATTTGAATTCAATTCTAAAGGTACCACTAATCTATCAAAATATAATACTTTTAATTAATACTAAAAAATTGTCCAATGTCTTTTTATATTCCACTCTTTCTCCATATATCCTTTGAATTTCTTCCACTCCTTTTTAAACAAGTCTAGGTCATAGTCTTTTAATTCCACATGTTAATCACCCTTTGGGTGAAGAAGTACTTCCTTTTATCCGTTTTAACCTGTCTGCTCAGCAATTTCATCGAATGCCCACGAGTTCTTGTATTGCGAGAAAAGAGTCCCAAGCGTTTCAGCCTTTCTTCATAGGGAAAGTGTTCCAGCCCTTTAATCATTCTAGTTGCCCTTTTCTGGACTTTCTCCAATGCTATAATATCCTTTTTGAGGTGCAGCAACCAGAACTGCACACAGTACTCCAAATGCGACCACATCATCGATTTATACAGGGGCATTATGATACTGGCTGATTTGTTTTCAATTCCCTTCCTAATAATTCCCAGCATGGCAAACGCACACTGTCTTGACATTTTCAGTGAGTTATCTACCACGACCCCATGATCTTTCTCTTGGTCACTCTCTGCCAGTTCACACCCCATCAACTTGTATTTGTAGCTGGGATTCTTGGCCCCAATATGCATTACTTTGCACTTGGCCACACTGAACTGCATCTGCCACGTTGACGCCCACTCACCCAGCCTCAACAGGTCCCTTTGGAGTTCCTCACAATCCTCTCTGGTTCTCACCACCCTGAACAATTTAGTGTAATCCGCAAACTTGGCCACTTCACTGCTCACTCCCAACTCTAAATCATTTATGAACAAGTTAAAGAGCATGGGACCCAGTACTGAGCCCTGCGGCACCCCACTGCTTACCGTCCTCCACTGCGAAGACTGCCCATTTATACTCACTCTCTGCTTCCTATTACTCAGCCAGTTTTTGATCCACAAGAGGACCTGTCCTTTTACTCCATGACTCTCAAGCTTTCTAAGGAGCCTTTGATGAGGAACTTTATCAAAAGCTTTCTGGAAGTCAAGGTAAACAACATCTATCGGGTCTCCTTTGTCCACATGTTTGTTCACCCCCTCAAAGAAATGTAACAGGTTAGTGAGGCAAGATCTTCCCTTACAGAACCCATGCTGAGTCTTCCTCAATAACCCGTGTTCATCAATACATCAGGGGCAGAATTCTAGCAGGAGCTCCTTTGCATATTAGGCCACACACCCCGATGTCGCCAATCCTCCAAGAGTTTACAAGGCTCTTTTTTGTAAGCTCTTGGAGGATTGGCTACATCAGGGGCGGAATTCTAGCAGGAGCTCCTTTGCATATTAGGCCACACACCCCTGATGTAGCCAATCCTCCAAGAGCTTACAAGGCTCTTTTTTGTAAGCTCTTGGAGGATTGGCTACATCAGGGACGTGTGGCCTAATACGCAAAGGAGCTCCTGCTAGAATTCCACCCCTGGGCATGGTCAGCATGAGGCTTCAAGTGCAGCCTTTAAATGCCTCATCGTGCGTCCCCTTTCCCATCCATTTATTGGTCAGTATCACAACTTCTATGGCGACGCCAGCCTATCGCCTCCAGCCTCAGCGAGGGCAGCTAAATATACGTTAGTCTCTTCGGGGGTCTGATACGATAGATGAGCAGGGGACCACTGCAGATTTGAAGTCTTTCCCAATCACACAGTTCTTCTATTAATCCACTCTCCTAAACTTGAATCAAGCTGGCCTCTTGGCGACAGGCTTTGGCCGATCACTTCAATTAAGCCTAATAAGAACACCACTTCAAACAGACTCACCAATTGGGGTTTAGCTGAGCAAACTTCCTGACAGACTTATCTCTTCCAGTCAGCTATGGAGGAGGGGGAGCTGCTCTATTAAACTCCCCCTTCTCTATGTAGGGCCCCTCCATTGGAGGTCCTCCAGGTCCAGTGAGAGGGAGAGCGCGGGAGAGCGGCAGAGAGAGACGGGGCAGCAAGGGAGTGAACAGAAGAGCGGCAGAGAGAGGGGTGTGTGGGAGAGTGGCAGATAGAGGGGGCAGCGAGAGAGAAAACAGGAGAGTGGCAGATGAGGGGGAGCAGCAAGGGGGAGAGTGATAGATAGAGAGGGGGGCAGCGAAAGAAAAGCAGTGCACAAGAGAAGGGGACAGTGAGAGAGCAGCAGCACAAGTGAGAGGGGGACAGTGAGAGAAAGAACAGCAGCACATGAGAGAGAGGGACAGTGAGTGAGCGGCAGAGAGAGGGAGCAGTGCAAGAGAGAATGGCAGCACAAGAGTGAGGGGGACAGTGAGAGACAGAGAACAGCAGCGCAAGAGAGAGGGGGGAGAATGAGAGAGCAGCAGAGAGAGAGAGAGCAGCGGCACGAGTGAGAGGGGGAGAGTGAGAGAGAAGAGCAGCACATGAGAGAGGGGGACAGTGAGAGTGTGGCAGAGAGAGGGGGGAAAGTGAGAGAGCAGCAGAGAGAGAGGAAGCAGTACAAGGGAGAATGGCAGCACAAGAGAGAGGGCGACAGTGAGAGAGCAGCAGAGAGAGAGAGCAGCAGCACAAGTGAGAGGGGGACAGTGAGAGACAGAGAGAACAGCAGCACATGAGAGGGGGACAGTGAGAGAGCGGCAGAGAGAGAGGGAGCAGTGCGAGAGAGAATGGCAGCACGAGAAAGGGGTACAGTGAGAGAGAGAACAGGAGAGAGGGGGACAGTGAAGGAGCAGCAGAGAGAGAGGGAGCAGTGCAAGAGAGAACGGCAGCACAAGAGTGAGGGGGACAGTGAGAGACAAGAGAACAGCAGCGCAAGAGAGAGGGGGGAGAATGAGAGAGCAGCAGAGAGAGAGAGCAGCGGTACGAGTGAGAGGGGGACAGTGAAGGAGCAGCAGAGAGAGAGGGAGCAGTGCAAGAGAGAATGGCAGCACAAGAGTGAGGGGGACAGTGAGAGACAGAGAACGGCAGCGCAAGAGAGAGGGGGGAGAATGAGAGAGCAGCAGAGAGAGAGAGAGCAGCGGCACGAGTGAGAGGGGGAGAGTGAGAGAGAACAGCAGCACATGAGAGAGGGGGACAGTGAGAGTGTGGCAGAGAGAGGGGGGAAAGTGAGAGAGCAGCAGAGAGAGAGGAAGCAGTACAAGGGAGAATGGCAGCACAAGAGAGAGGGCGACAGTGAGAGAGCGGCAGAGAGAGAGAGCAGCAGCACAAGTGAGAGGGGGACAGTGAGAGACAGAGAGAACAGCAGCACATGAGAGGGGGACAGTGAGATAGCAGCAGAGAGAGAGGGAGCAGTGCGAGAGAGAATGGGAGCACGAGAAAGGGGTACAGTGAGAGAGAGAACAGGAGAGAGGGGGACAGTGAAGGAGCAGCAGAGAGAGAGGGAGCAGTGCAAGAGAGAATGGCAGCACAAGAGTGAGGGGGACAGTGAGAGACAGAGAACGGCAGCGCAAGAGAGAGGGGGGAGAATGAGAGAGCAGCGGCACGAGTGAGAGGGGGAGAGTGAGAGAGAACAGCAGCACATGAGAGAGGGGGACAGTGAGAGTGTGGCAGAGAGAGGGGGGAAAGTGAGAGCAGCAGAGAGAGAGGAAGCAGTACAAGGGAGAATGGCAGCACAAGAGAGAGGGCGACAGTGAGAGAGCGGCAGAGAGAGAGCAGCAGCACAAGTGAGAGAGGGACAGTGAGAGACAGAGAGAACAGCAGCACATGAGAGGGGGACAGTGAGATAGCAGCAGAGAGAGAGGGAGCAGTGCGAGAGAGAATGGCAGCACGAGAAAGGGGTACAGTGAGAGAGAGAACAGCAGCACGAGAGAGAGGGACAGTGAGTGAGCGGCAGAGAGAGAGAGAGAGAGCAGCAGCACAAGTGAGAGGGGGACAGTGAGAGACAGAGAACAGCAGTGCAAGAGAGAGGGGGGACAGTGAGAGAGCGGCAGAGAGAGAGCAGCAGCACAAGCGAGAGGGGGACAGTGAAAGAGAGAGAACAGCAGTAAATGAGGGAGGGGGACAGTGAGAGAGTGGCAGAGAGAAAGGGAGCAGTGCAAGAGAGAATGGCAGCGCAAGAGAGAGGGGGACAGTGAGAGAGCAGCAGCACAAGTGAGAGGGGGACAGTGAGAGTGTGGCAGAGAGGGCGACAGTGAGAGAACAGCAGAGAGAGAGAGCAGCAGCACAAGTGAGAGGGGGACCGTGAGAGAGAGAGAAAACAGCAGCACATGAGAGAGGGGCACAGTGAGAAAGCGGCAGAAAGAGAGGGAACAGTGCAAGAGAGAATGGCAGCGCAAGAGAGAGGGGGACAGTGAGAGAGCAGCAGCACAAGAGAGAGGGGGACAGTGAGAGACAGAGAACAGCAGCGCAAGAGAGAAGGGGGTCAGTGAGGGAGCAGCAGAGAGAGAGAGAGAGACAGGGACAGTGGCAGCAAGACAGAAAGCAGGAGTGCAACAATGACGAGTGAGAGAGCAACAGCCAGAGAGAGAGAGTGCAAGAGAGAGCTGGGACCGGGTGGGTTGGATGCTGGAGAGAAGCAGCAGACCAGCCCACTTTCCCCCCCATCAAATTTCTTAGCTCCTGGGCTCCTCCACCCAAAATTTTCTGTCTACAGGCCTGCTTCCGGTGTAATGAAACATTCAAGGTCAGACTTCAGCTCTTGCGTCAGTGGAACAAACGGCGAACTTCTTAGAGATAATGGTTTTATTTAAAATAAAGCATGGTCTTTCTATTAGGCAAGAATGTGATGGAGAGGTGAAAGTAAATCATACAAGTACAAAAAAAAAATGCACGTGATAAAATCAGACCTACTAACATTTCTCAAACTTAGCAGAATATATAAGCATTACAATTCTCTAAGATTTAGGTAAGTCAGTTTTCAAGTCGATAGGTAGAAGGCTAAGTACAACAGGAAGCTCCACACATGTGATAAGCTCACCCAATAGAAGGTGTTTTCTGACTGGAAGCCTCCAATAGAAAGCCAGGTTGGGCGTCTATGTTACTCTTTTTACGAGGTGCCAGAGGAAGAGAAATAAAACAGGCAGCTGTTCTTCAAATAAAAACAATTGGAGCTTTAACTGATTGTGCAAATGGGTAACTATGCTAGGATACAATCTTGATAACTTTCCTGAGCAGGAATTGAATTTTACAAGGGGTCACATAATGCATAAACATAAATAGAATCATGTACGTGCAACGTATTTCCTCTCATCTGTGAGTGTCCTTTGGTGGAAAGGTGTACACTCCAAAGGAATCTTATCCCACGCTGCAATCATTTGTACGGTTTCTCCGCTGAGTGAATTTTTTTAAGGGAAGTACATGCCGACTGAAGTCTTTCCCACACTCTAGGCATTTGTATGGTTTCTCCCATGTGAACGTATGAAGCTGCTTTATACTGAATCAGACCCTCGATCCATCAAAGTCAGTATTGTCTACTCAGACTGGCAGCGGCTCTCCAGGGTCTCAAGCTGAGTTTACGCCTATTTGCCTGGACCCTTTTTAGTTGTAGATGCCGGGGACTGAACCTGGGACCTTCTGCTTACCAAGCAGATGCTCTACCACTGAGCCACCGTCCCTCCCCAAACCGTCCCATGCGAGTTCTTTGTTGGGAAGTCGCTTTTCCACTCGCACTGAAGCTTTTCCCACAGTCCAGGCATGTATACAGCTTCTACCCTGTGTGAATTCTTTGGTGCAAAGTAGGAATGTAACTGTGTCTGAAGCTCAACCTTACTGTAATGAGACAAATTCACTCAAGTGGGGGGGGGGGATGGGACGAGGTGGAATTCACATGCCTCTTATCATCTCAGTAATTATTACAGTAAAGTTGGGTAAAAAAACCCCGAAAACATTTGCAAGTAGTTCCACAGGGACTCAAACCCGGGACCTTCTGTGTGTAAAGCACTACACTATGGAGAAGGTGGCAGAAAAGGCAGTCATTAAAAATAAGTATCTACACCAGGGGTGGCCAAACTTGTTTAACGTAAGAGCCACATAGAATAAATGTCAGAAGTTTGAGAGCCACCAGACATGAAGGTCAGATGTTTGAGAGCCGCAAGGAAGGAAGCAAAATAAATTTTTTGGGGGGGGGAGGGAGAGGAGGAAAGAAAGTAATTTTAACTTTAAATGCATTGTCCAAGCTATTGGCTAGCTTGGAGAAGGGATTTAAGGAGAGAAATGCCTTCTCCAGTTCGCCCAACGGGGTGGAGGTGAGGGCTCCAAGAGCCACACAATGTGTGTGAAAGAGCCACACGTGGCTTCCGAACCTCAGTTTGGCCACCCCTGATCTACACTAATATGACTGCCTACAAAAGTTTGCCAACGGCATCTGTTTATAAAGTGGGTATTATTAGCGGGGAATAAACTGACAAGACATGTAAAGAGAAAAGAAGACGACTGCAGATTTATACCCTGTCCTTCTCTCTGAATCAGAGACTCAGAGCGGCTCACAATCTCCTATATCTTCTCCCCCCACAACAGATACCCGAGGTGGGTGGGCTGAGAGAGCTCTCACAGCAGCTGCCCTTTCAAGGACAGAGTCTCAGAGCAGCCTACAATCTCCTTTCCCTGCCTCCCCCACAATAGACACCCTGTGAGGTGGCTGGGGCTGGAGAGGGCTCTCACAGCAGCTGCCCTTTCAAGGACAGAGGCTCAGAGCGGCCTACAATCTCCTTTCCCTTCCTCCCCCACAGCAGACACTCTGTGTGGTGGGTGGGGCTGGAGAGGGCTTTCACAGCAGCTGCCCTTTCAAGGACAGAGGCTCAGAGCGGCCTACCATCTCCTTTCCCTTCCTCCCCCACAGCAGACACCCTGTGAGGTGGGTGGGGCTGGAGACGGCTCTCACAGCAGCTGCCCTCTTCAGTGCACAAATGGGTGTACAGCAAAATAATCCTTTAGGATAAAGAGGAAGGGCCCCAGCCTCTGACACTGCAGCGGACTGCTGTGGCATCGAGCATGTGAAAAGCTGGGAACCTGTCTTGATGGACAGTGAGGTGTCCACATGTCCTGAAGCCTTTCCCACATTTGAGGCATGTGTATGGTTTCTCCCCTGTGTGAATTCTCTGATGGACACGAAGGTGTGATCTCTGACTGAAGCTTTTCTCACACTCCAGGCATTTGTATGGTTTCTCCCCTGTGTGAGTTCTTCGGTGGCAAGTGAGAACGTTACTGCGACCAAAGCTTTTTCCGCAGTCCACACATTTGTATGGTTTCTCCCCTGTGTGAATTCTTTGATGGGAAGTCAGACTGGAACTTTGGCAGAAGCTTTTCCCACACTCCAGGCATTTGTACAGTTTCTCCCCTGTGTGAATTCTATGATGGGAAGTAAGACTGGAACTGTCTGTAAAGCTTTTCCCGCATTCCCTACATTTATATGGTTTCTCCCCTGTGTGTATTCTTTGATGGGCAGTGAGACTGTAACGTTCATTGAAGCTTTTTCCACACTCCATGCATTTATATGGTTTTTCACCTCTGTGAATTTTTTGATGGACAGTAAGGTGTCCACTTCTCCTGAAATCTTTTCCACACTCCAGACATTTACATGGTTTCTCCCCTGTGTGAATTCTTTGATGGGAAGTAAGATTGGAACTCTGACTGAAGCTTTTCCCACACTCTAGGCATTTATATGGTTTCTCCCCTGTGTGAATTCTTTGATGGAAAGTAAGACTGGAATTCTGACTGAAACTTTTCCCACATTCCAGGCATTTATATAGATTCTCCATTGCATGGATTTTTTGGTGGGAACTAAGGTATGAACTTGAACTAAAGCTTTTCCCACACCCCAGACATTTGTATGGTTTCTCCCCTGTGTGAATTCTTCGATGGGAAGTTAGAGTGGAACTGTGTCTGAAGCTTTTCCCACACTCCAGGCATTTGTATGGTTTCTCTCCTGAGTGAATTCTTTGATGGGAGGTAAGACTGGAACTGTCAATGAAGCTTTTCCCACACTCCAGGCATTTGTATGGTTTCTCTCCTGAGTGAATTCTTTGATGGGATTTAAGTCTGGAACTCTTACTGAAGCTTTTCCCACACTCCAGACATTTATATGGTTTCTCCCCTGTGTCTCTTTGATGGGAGGTCAGGTGCATTCTCTGCCAGAAATTTTCCCCACCCTCCTGGCATATATATATATTTTTTCCTTTACACATCAGCAGCTGAATATTAATGACTGATATTTCAGGGAAATTTTCCCTGCTTCCAGTGCACTCATTCCTGTTGTCTCCTTGACATATTTCTTGCCATACGAAGTCATGCTCTTGTAAAAGACGAGAACTATTCCTCCCTTTAGATGAGTATTTTCCCTCTTGCTTCCTTGGCGCGTCCAGATATTCAAACTCCTCTTTCACATCTGAATATGTATCCTCTTTTCCCACCAACACCTGTTCTTCTGTTTCATTTGCTGACTGCCACTTGCTTCCTGCTGAAAGAAAGGGATACCTGGTACGTTGATATGACATTTTGCATAAATACCTAATTTTGAGTTCATTAGCATCCAATGACTAACAAGGTTTTCTGGGTTTAAGCTTTCAGAGTAAAGGTTCCCTTCCTCATATTTGAGTCAGAATGGAGATCTCTCATGCTGTCATCACACACACACTAAAGGATGCGCTTTCAATTCACCAGCCCTTGGAAGGAAGCAAAGGCAACACACAGTTCTGAGACAGAGATCTTAAGCCCCTACCTGCCAATTCTTCCTCTTCACCACAGCCCAGAAGAAAGAGCTCTTCTTCTTCCAGCCAGGATATGAGGTCAGGTTTGGCAATCAGAGGTCCTGTTTATCGGGGAGGGGGGGGGGGACCACAAAATTAGACTTCTTTGGTGTGCCCATACATTCCACCATTCTAAGCAGACTATCCATCACTCCAGAAACACACAAGAAATAGGGCTGAGATGGAGGACTGTATGGGGTCAAGACTCATCTCTCTTTTGTTATCCTCAAACTCTGTAGGATCATGGATATGAGGCTATACTAGGGCTGCCAAGACCCCGGTCCGGCCGGGGGTTCCCCCGCCTAGAAGGTTCCCAACCCCACTGGCCCACATTGAGGTGGCGGGGGGAACCTCCCCCAACATCGCTGGCACAATGACGTCAACAGGAAGTGACGACATTGCACTGGCGATGTTGCACGGTGGCCGCTCTAGGCGTTTCTGGAAAAACTCTATAGTTTTCCTGGGCGCTCTAGCCATTTGGGAGGGGAAACTCTATGGTACAATAGATACCATAGTGTTGTTGCCTCCCAAATGGCTAGAGCATCCAGAAAACCATAGACTTTCCCCGGAATCGCCTAGAACGGTCGCTGCGCAATGTCACCAGCGTGATGATGTCACTTCCTGGAGAGTCCCCCGCCAGGGGCGTCAAAGTACTTGGCAACCCTAGGCTATACACACACGTGCACCCAACTCCAGACCTCTTGGAACCTCAGCCTCTGTACATCTCCCAAGTCTCCAAATCTGGCTTTTTAAAAAATGACAATTATACTGTTGAGCCAGCAGCATACTTGACTTCTTTGAAAGTAAATTACTTTAGAAGGGCGTTCTCTTTGGCAAGGAATCTTACACTCCCTTCTGCAGTTCTTGAAGGCAGGTAAAGGGAAGCCCCCTACTTGGAAAAGTGATGCTCGTGTTCTTTAAAGGAGGCGGAGTCTCTGGGGCACATGTTTTTCAGTTGCACATTTCATAACGCGCCACGGTCAGAGATTATTACTCCCTTGTTGGACAAGATCCCTGCCCTCACAAGTAAAGCCAGGCTAGGCTACCTCCTAGCTGACATAAACCCTAAAATCACCTATCCAGTTGCCAGGTTTTGTTTGTTGATCATTAGGCTGCGGAAGATGTACATTAACCAGGTTTGAATTCTGGACTTGAATAATTGATATGTTTCACATCTCTCCTCCAGTACTGACCCAATGCCACATGGGGCCCTAGGCAGACTCGCTGCCTGGTGCTCCCCTCCACAACAACCCCCTCCCCGGTGCCTCCTCCTCACGGCTCTGCACCCCTCCCCACGCCTCCCCCAAGCCTCGTGGGCATTCAATGAAATTGCTGAGCAGTCAGGTTAGAACGGATAAACAGAGGTACTTCTTCACCCAAAGGGTGATTAATATGTGGAATTCACTGCCACAGGAGGTGGTGGCTACAAGCATAGCCAGCTTCAAGAGTGGTTAGATAAAAATATGGAGCAGAGGTCCATCAACTGGATGGGCCATTGGCTTGATCCAAAATGGCTTCTCTTATGTTTTTATGTTCTTCTAGATACCTAAGAGGTGGTGGCGGCTACAAGCATAGCCAGCTTCAAGAGGGGGATAGATAAAAATATGGAGCAGAGGTCCATCAGTGGCTATTAACCACAGTGTGTATATATATATGTGTGTGTGTGTGTGTGTGTATATATATATATATATAATTATTGGCCACTATGTGATACAGAGTGTTGGACTGGATGGGCCGTTGGCCTGATCCAACATGGCTTCTCTTATGTTCTTATGTTAATCTTAATGCAGTGTTTTAACTCCGAACTGTAGGGTTTTTAAAAATTGTTATTATTGTATGTTGTGATCCGCCCTGAGCCCATTTACGGGAAAGGAAGGAATATAAGCCTACTAAATGAAATAAATAACTAGTATTTCTGATGATTAAGATGTCCAATAAGGTCTTCCTCATGATTAGCCCATGAGAGAGTTGCGGGGTTGCGTGCGATCCGTGAAGAACATAAGAAAAGGAAGACCAGACAAGGGAGAAAAAGGGAATGAAGCAGTGCATAGGGGAGGCCTGGGGATCCAGGGAGGGTGAGAGTTATGTTGGAAACATGGCCCAAAAGGGGATTTAGAGAGGAATGCAGGCTGACCACCCAGCAGATACCAGAAACAGCATCACAGCAACAGAGCAATACTCCTGCAGATTTGGAGATGGAGTCTGAGAAAGACAGGGACCTCAGTGGGGTACAGTGGCACAGACGCCAGATTCCAGACAATCTTTTTCTTTGGAGGACTCATCTCTGTAGTCCGGAGCTGAGCTGTCATTCCAGGGATACCACCTGGAGGCCTAAAATATTTATTGGGGTAATTCCAAGTTCAACAATTACTAAGATCTTTGATGATTAATATGCCCAATTAGGTCTCCCCACCCCCATGGCTAGTCCATGAGAGAGTTGTGGGGCTGTGTGCAATCCTTACGGGCATTAGTAGGTTAGAATCATAGAATCCTAGAGTTGGAAGGGACCTCCACGGTCATCTAGTCCAACCCCCTGCACAATGCAGGAAACTCACAAACACCTCCCCCCAAATTCACAGGATCTTCATTGCTGACAGAGGGCCATCTAGCCTCTGTTGAAATACCTCTAAGGGAGGAGAGGCCAATTTCATAAAATCCTAGAGTCGGAAGGGACCTCCAGGGTCATCTAGTCCAACCCCCTGCACAATGCAGGAAACTCACAACTAACCTCCCCCTAAAGTCACAGGATCCTCATTGCTCTCAGACGGCCATCTAGCCTCTGTTGAAAAACCTCCAAGGAAAGAGAGCCCACCACCTCCCGAGGAAGCCTCTTCCACTGAGGAACCGCTCTAACGGTCAGGAAGTTCTAGGATAGATGGAAGCACCTGACCTGAAATGTATGGCTGAGTCCCAGACCTTCTATCCTTCATCTCCCATTATCTCTTGGCCCGAGGGGTATCCTGGGACAGTGAAATCAAACCACGCTGTCTTATTTGCTACTTCCTGGATTCACCTCGCTTATTTCCGTCGCCCACAAGGAGAGCACAGAGCCCTTCCCGCATCAAAGGAAGGATAGAGGAAGGTGGCAGAGATCAGCCATTGGGAGCAGGTCAGGCAGCCTGGCTATGCCCTTCCTCCATAAGGCCTTCCTTATTGTCAACAGCCCCGTGGCGCAGAGTGTTAAAGCTGCAGTACTGCAGTCCTAAGCTTTGCTCACAGCCTGAGTTCAATCCCCGGCGGAAGCTGGGTTTTCAGGTAGCCGGCTTGAGGTTGACTCAGCCTTCCATCCTTCCGAGGTGGGTCAAATGAGTCCCCAGCTTGCTGGGGGGAAAGTGTAAAAGACTGAGAAAGGCAATGGCAAACCACCCTGTAAAAGGTCTGCCGTGAAGCCGTTGTGAAAGCAACATCACCCCAGAGTCGGAAACGACTGTTGCTTGCACAGGGGACCTTTCCTTTCCTATTGTCACTCCTCACTGGAAGAAGGAGCACTGCAAGAAGGTCCTAACACTAACAAACACAGATCTCTATTTGCGATTCTTTTAATCTGCTAAAAACATTCCCATGATTTTACACTGCCCACTTATATCAAGAATTGCTGCTTCCATTCCCATTTGTCTGATGAAGTCTGCTTAAGAGCATACGAAAGCATACGAAAGCTTACATTCTGAATAAAACTTAGTTGGTCTTAAAGGTGCCCTTGTCTACTGCTGTGATCTGATAATGACTCCAAAACAACCGTTTGGCTTACAGATCTGTTAGGAGTATGAAGATGAGTTTGTCCCTTTGTGACAGAGACTAATCTTTGGGACCAGGGCAGACAGCCTGGCCACACCCTTCCTCCTTAAGGGCTTCCTTATTGTCACTCCTCACTGCTAGAAGGAGCAAAAGATCCTCACCCAGGGAGGCCACGTTCCCATAATTCTCCAGCATGACTTCCTTGTACAGAGCTCTCTGGGCTGGGCGCAGCAGGGTCCACTCCCCCGGGGTGAAATACACGGCCACCTCCTCGAAGGACACCCCAGTCTGCAAGAAGGAGAAGGAAGCAGCTCTTGACTTCACTGGAAAGCTGGTCCAGGAGGGGAAGCCAAAAACGGAGACCATTAAAACAGGAAGAGCAGCGTGAAGGGTGGAGGGAAGAGCCCTGTGAGGTCATCTCCTTCCCGCCCCCCCCCCCTCCACTACCCTATTGGGAGCGTTTTGGAAGCAAAGGGGCTGTCAGTCACAGATGACAGCCAGTTGCTCAGGGGCCTGATAGGAGCCCTCCGGGGGCCTGATTTGGCCCCCGAATTGCATGTTTGACACCCATGGTTTAGAGGGAGTATTAGTTACAAGAGACATTCGGTGCTGGGGCAAACCAAAAGTAATGTTCTAATTTGGCGTTCCCATTGGCAGGGTTGCAACCCAGCACCGGACCACGGAAGCCTCAATGCCGGGTCTCCAGGTATGGCCGGACTGGCCCGTTCCCCTCCATGCCACTGCCTACAACTGTAGCACTCCATGTGGAGGACGCTCAGAGAGCGCTACAGACACTGCGCACTGGCCAGAAGCCCTTCCCCGCCCCTCTCTGATGTTCGGAAAAATCAGAGAGGGCCAGGGAAAGCTCCTTGCCGCCGTTTCCTGGTTCCTGGCTCCACCCCCAAAGTCTCCTGACTCCACCCCCAAATTTTAGTGGGCCACGAAGGCGACATGTAAAAATAACCGAGCCACAAGGAAAAAAGTTTGGGAAACCCTGTTCTAATTTGTCCTGCTTCTCCAAAAAACCAACCTAGACGGGGTGTGTGTGTGTCATAATTTCCCTGCCTTCCCAGGGGGGAACATTAGAATCCATAGGAAGGAGCTCGATCCTCTGAACATTACAACAGAGAAGAAAGAACCACCCATTGTCTGCCTCACATCGCCCCAATGATACCCCATACCTGAGCTGGCTGCATGGCAGCTCTTTTCCCTTCAGCACCCAGAGGAGATGGCTGAGGAGGCAACCAGGGCGTCCTTCTGCTCCTGCCTGGGAAGGGGGAGAGAAAGAAAGAGGGTGAAAACCCCTTTTTGCTCCACGTCTGTTTTCGGTGCCAGTCCATGGAGTGAACTTCTCTCCAGACTGGATTCAGGTCACAATTCAAGATACTGGATTCGATCTGTCAAGATGTTTGGCCCCACATCTCTCCCCTCAAACAGCCATTCTATGTTGGGGGGGTGGGATCCTGTCTTCCATTCATCCCCTCAGTTTGGTGTAGAAGAAGAAGAAGATATTGGATTTACATCCCGCCCTCCACTTCAAAGAGTCTCAGAGCGGCTCACAATCTCCTTTACCTTCCTCCCCCACAAGAGCCACCCTGTGAGATGGGTGGGGCTGAGAGGGCTCTCCCAGAAGCTGCCCTTTCAAGGACAACCTCTGCCAGAGCTATGGCTGACTCAAGGCCATTCCAGCAGGTGCAAGTGGAGGAGTGGGGAGTCAAACCCGGTTCTCCCAGATAAGAGTCCGCACACTTAACCACTACACCAAACTGGCTCTCCAGTGTAGTGTTTAAATGGGTGGACTCTTATCTGGGAGAACTGGTGTTGATTCCCCACTCCTCCACCCACACCTGCTGATGTGACCTTGGGTCAGTCACAAGTTCTCTCAAGGCTGTTCTGCTCAAGAGCCGTTTCTGTCTGAGCTCTCTCAGCCCCGCCTACCTCACAGGGTGTCTGCTGTGGGGAGGGGAAGGGAAAGGAGATTGTAGGCCTCTCTGAGCCTCTGTCCTTGAAAGGGCAGCTGCTGTGAGAGCCCTCTCTAGCCCCACCTACCTCACAGGGTGTCTGCTGTGGAGAGGGGAAGGGAAAGGAGATTGTAGGCAGCTCTGAGACTCTGTCCTTGGAAGGGCAGCTGCTGTGAGAGCCCTCTCCAGCCCCACCCACCTCACAGGGTGTCTGCTGTGGGGGAGGAAGGGAAAGGAGATTGTAAACCTCTCAGAGACTCCTTTGGCTAACAAAGGGCAGGGTAAAAATCCAATCTCGTCCTCCTCCTTCTCTTCTTCCTCTTCCTCTCCTTGAAATGCTTTCTGGAAAACTCTGCCAATCTGTTCCTTTTCCCTGCCTGCAGTTACACCCCTCCCTTATCCCTTCTAAGGAGGCCAAGACCCTTCTGCTTGCCCCCCTCCACCTTTTAGAAGAAAGGAGAATGGGGTGGGAGAGCCCTAATTAGAAGGGATGGAATGCCTGAGGTGGCAAGTGAAAGATGCCAGCTCCAAAAGGAATTAATTTCTCTGTGCAGACAGAAATCTAGCCCTTGAGGATCGTGTTCCTCCGCCTGAAGTCTCAAGGGAAGCGGCCTTGAATCCATGGGTGGACAGAACAGGAGAAAAAAGCAGCAGGGAGTCCAGTCTGCTCCATCAGCTTATGTCTCTGCCACGGCGAGGACAGGTTTCTCTGCATTTGGCCTGCCCCGAACTCCCTGCAATTCCCCCCACCCCCTAACAGTGAAGAAGAAGATGATATTGGATTTATATCCCACCCTATACTCTGAATCTCAGAGCAGCTCACATTCTCCTTTATCTTTCCCACACATACACACACACACACACAACAGACACCCTGTGAGGTGGGTCGGGCTGAGAGAGCTCTCCCAGAAGCTGCCCTTACAAGGACAGCTCCTACGAGAGCTATGGCTGACCCAAGGCCATTCCAGCAGGTACAAGTGGAGGAGTGGGGGATCAAACCCGGTTCACCCAGATAAGAGTCCACGCACTTAACCATTACACCAAATTGGCTCTCAGTGGACTGTTCCAGTGTTTTAAAAACCATCAATTCTATATTAATAAACTGGTTTACCTTGACTTCCAGAAAGCTTTTGATAAAGTTCCTCATCAAAGGCTCCTTAGTAAGCTTGAGAGTCATGGAGTAAAAGGACAGGTCCTCTTGTGGATCAAAAACTGGCTAATTAATAGGAAGCAGAGAGTGAGTATAAATGGGCAGTCTTCGCAGTGAACGACGGTAAGCAGTGGAGTGCCGCAGGGCTCAGTGCTGGGTCCCATGCTCTTTAACTTGTTCATAAATGATTTGGAGTTGAGAGTAAGCAGTGAAGTGGCCAAGTTTGCGGATGACACTAAATTGTTCAGGGTGGTAAGAACCAGAGAGGATTGTGAGGAACTCCAAAGGGATCTGTTGAGGCTGGGTGAGTGGGCGTCAACGTGGCAGATGAGGTTCAATGTGGCCAAGTGCAAAGTAATGCACATTGGGGCCAAGAATCCTAGCTGCAAATACAAGTTGATGGGGTGTGAACTGGCAGAGACTGACCATGAGAGAGATCTTGGGTTCATGGTAGATAACTCACTGAAAATGTCAAGACAGTGTGCAATTGCAATAAAAAAGGCCAACGCCATGCTGGGAATTATTAGGAAGGGAATTGAAAACAAATCAGCCAGTATCATAATGCCCCTGTATAAATCGATGGTGCGGTCTCATTTGGAATACTGTGTGCAATTCTGGTCACCGCACCTCAAAAAGGATATTATAGCACTGGAAAAAGTGCAGAAAAGGGCAACTAGAATGATTACAGGTTTGGAACGCTTTCCCTATAAAGAAAGGTTAAAATGCTTGGGGCTCTTTAACTTGGAGAAATGTCGACTGTGGGGGTGACATGATAGAGGTTTACAAGATTATGCATGGGATGGAGAAGGTAGAGAAAGAAGTACTTTTCTCCCTTTCTCACAATACAAGAACTCGTGGGCATTCAATGAAATTGCTGAGCAGTCGGGTTAGAACGGATAAAAAGAGGTACTTCTTCACCCAAAGGGTGATTAACAGGTGGAATTCACTGCCACAGGAGATGGTGGTGGCTACAAGCATAGCCAGCTTCAAGAGGGGGTTAGATAAAAATATGGAGAAGTGGTCCATCAGTGGCTATTAGCCACAGTGTGTGTATATATATATATATATATATATATATATATATATATATATAAACTTTTGCCCACTGTGTGACACAGAGTGTTGGACTGGATGGGCCATTGGCCTGATCTAACATGGCTTCTCTTATGTTCTTCTGTGACACAGAGTGTTGGACTGGATGGGCCACTGGCCTGATCCCACATGGCTTCTCTTATGTTCTTCTGTGACAGAGAGTGTTGGACTGGATGGGCCATTGGCCTGATCCAACATGGCTTCTCTTATGTTCTTATGTGACACAGAGTGTTGGACTAGATGGGCTATTGGCCTGATCCAACATGGCTTCTCTTATGTTCTTATGGTGTAACCCAGTAGACCTGTGGTTATACCCACAGACTAGTCAACTGCCAAAGTAAAAAAAAACCAAAACTGACTCAAACACCCCATAGCCGGGGAAGAAAAAACAGCTGTCTTTGGGGGTGAAGGCAGGGGCATTTAAAAGGGCAGCCATCCTGCCTTTCTTGAGAAATTTGCCTTCGCCCCAAAGCAGCTTTGGGCAAGATGGCAGAAAAGCCAGAGGAAAACTCCAGCAGCGGCCCAAGTGCTGCAGGGTGCTGTGCAGAGGCTATCAAGTCTGGCTTTAACTCTGGCTCACTCAAAGAGCATGCTGGGTAGAACCAATGTGTAACCAAATGCTGCTAGCTAACTCTCCCCTGTTCCCCCCTCCCTTCTATAGAGAATGTCCCCGCTTTGAAATGGTGATGTGTGAAGAGTCTTATCTGAACCTTCTCAGCTCAGGCTCCGGGGAGACAGCAAGCCTGGGAGTACCAAGGCCATGGGCCTCTAATCAACATGAGAATGTATTAGTAACATCTATGTGTGAATGTTCCCTTTGCTAGATTCCCCAGCCCGCAGGAATCCCTTTGAAGTGTTCCTTATATGCAATGTATCTATTTTACGGTCTTCAGTCTTTTCAAGCTCTGGCCAAGGCCGCAAGTAACCAGTATCAATAAACTAGTTCTTTGTCTCTACATCGACTCGTTATTGAACCTGCAGACTTGACAGAGGCAGGAAAAAGGAATCCCCCAAAGCATCAAACACGGAGCAAATCACAGGTGGAGAAAAGACTTGACTCTCCTGCTCCCGTTTCCCCAAGACGAGGAGCAGCCAAACTTGCTTAATGTAAGAGCCACACAGAATAAAAGTCAGATGTTTGAGCGCAGCAGGACACGAACGTCAGATGTTTGAGGGGAGGGAGGGAGGAAGGAAAAGAAGCCATATTGGATCAAGCCAACCTTTCATCCAGTCCAGCACTCTGTGTCCCAGTGGCCAAAAAAATAGGCACCATCAGGAGGTCCATCAGTGGGGCCAGGACACTAGAAGCCCTCCCACTGTGCCCCACTCCCAAGCACCAAGACTTCAGAGTATTACTGCTCCAGACAGAGTTCCAACAATACACTGTGGCTAATAGCCACTGATGGACCTCTGCTTCGTATGCTTATCCAATCCCCTCTTGAAGCTGGCTATGCTTGTAGCCGCCACCATCTCCTGTGGCAGTGAATTCCACGTGTTAATCACTCTTTGGGTGAAGAAGTACTTCCTTTTATCCATTCTAACCCGACTGCTCAGCAATTTCATGGAATGTCCACGAGTTCCCGTATTGTGAGAAAGGGAGAGAAGTCCTTCTTTCTCTACCTTCTCTATCCCATGCATAATCTTCTAAACCTCTATCATGTCACACCTCAGTCGACGTTTCTCCAAGCTAAAGAGCCCCAAGCGTTTTAACCTTTCTTCACAGGGAAAGTGTTCCAACCCTTGAATCATTCTAGTTGCCCTTTTCTGCACTTTTTCCAATGCTGTAATATGCGTGAAAGAGCCACATGTGGCTTTTGAGCTGCAATTTGGCCACCCCTATCCAAGACAGAAGGGGCAACCCCTTGATGCTGAGGTGGAAGATTTCCTCCCAACCCCCCCACCCCCAGCTTTGCATTCTTCAGATTCTGTTTCGCAAGGGGTCTTCTGAGAGCCAAGTGACACAGACACTGTGCCCCCCTTAGCCCCCCTTTTGGCAGCTCCTTCAGCCCCCTTCATTTCTGTTTCCCAAAGTCTTCCCCTCAGCCCCCCTCCTTCTTCCCCCCCTCAGTTCTGTAATTCCTGATGCCAGATTTGTGTTCATTTATCCTTTGGCGGAGGGTTCATCCTGTTTGCCCTTGTAGAGAACTGAAGGGCATTGCTGGCATATATATATATAGGAGTTGTCCTCGAAACGGCAGCTGCTGTGAGAGCCCTCTCAGCCCCACCCACCTCACAGGGTGTCTGTTGTGGGAGGAGAAGATAGAAGAGATTGTAAGCCGCTCTGAGTCTCTGATTCAGAGAGAAAGGCGGGGTATAAATCTGCAGTCTTCTTCCCTTGATGGGCTCTTTTCTTATCCCCTGCTCTAAATCCCCCCCTCCCCCTGCGACTCCTTCGTAAATGTGTCTCTGCAACGGAAAGCCTCTTCACAAAGGGGACAAGCGGCTCTCTGTGGTGCAGGAGCAGGGGGGGGGAAGGGAACCAAAGGAGGCAAGAAAAAAACGGGGAGGGGGGTTGCTCCCTTTCAGCCCCTGCAAATGCCCCCCTCCTTTCTCACTTGCATTGCAGCCCCCAATCCCATATCCCTCCCCCCAAGCCTATTTTTGCTCACCAGATTGCCTCTGAGCCCTTCAAAGCAGAAGCCAGCATGCTTTCTTGCAAGGGGCGGAGGAGGAAATGGCTCTCCCCGCCCCCCAACTCAGCCCCATGTGTCTCTCTAGGACTGCGGCTCTCTCTTTTAACCCTTCGAGACAGCGCTCATTCTGCAAAAGGAAAAGTGGCCGCACTCCTATATTAAGATTGCACTGCCCACCCCCCCCATTCTCCCCCCTCGGGAGTATGGACCACCTCCTAAAAGGGGCTGGGTATGCTTCACTGAGGCATCGTTTTATTTTTTCCTTTTTGAACCCTGGCTCTGTGCCTTTCTAATTCAAGAACTTTTGAGGACTTCTGACACCCAAGGAGAATGTCCTATTGACAAGAAACAGTCCTTGAGAGCAAATTAAAAAGCAAGGGTTAAGAACATAAGAGAAGCCATGTTGGATCAGGCCAATGGCCCACCCAGTCCAATACTCTGTGTCACATAAGAACATAAGAAGCCATGTTGGATCAGGCCAATGGCCCATCCAGTCCAACACTCTGTGTCACATAAGAACATAAGAGAAGCCATGTTGGATCAGGCCAATGGCCCATCCAGTCCAACACTCTGTGTCACATAAGAACATAAGAGAAGCCATGTTGGATCAGGCCAATGGCCCATCCAGCCCAACACTCTGTGTCCCAGAAGAACATAAGAGAAGCCATGTTGGATCAGGCCAATGGCCCATCCAGTCCAATACTCTGTGTCCCAGAAGAACATAAGAGAAGCCATGTTGGATCAGGCCAATGGCCCATCCAGTCCAGCATTCTGTGTCACATAAGAACATAAGAGAAGCCATGTTGGATCAGGCCAATGGCCCATCCAGTCCAACACTCTGTGTCACATAAGAACATAAGAGAAGCCATGTTGGATCAGGCCAATGGCCCATCCAGCCCAACACTCTGTGTCCCAGAAGAACATAAGAGAAGCCATGTTGGATCAGGCCAATGGCCCATCCAGTCCAATACTCTGTGTCCCAGAAGAACATAAGAGAAGCCATGTTGGATCAGGCCAATGGCCCATCCAGTCCAGCATTCTGTGTCACATAAGAACATAAGAGAAGCCATGTTGGATCAGGCCAATGGCCCATCCAGTCCAACACTCTGTGTCACATAAGAACATAAGAGAAGCCATGTTGGATCAGGCCAATGGCCCATCCAGCCCAACACTCTGTGTCCCAGAAGAACATAAGAGAAGCCATGTTGGATCAGGCCAATGGCCCATCCAGTCCAATACTCTGTGTCCCAGAAGAACATAAGAGAAGCCATGTTGGATCAGGCCAATGGCCCATCCAGTCCAGCATTCTGTGTCACATAAGAACATAAGAGAAGCCATGTTGGATCAGGCCAATGGCCCATCCAGTCCAACACTCTGTGTCACATAAGAACATAAGAGAAGCCATGTTGGATCAGGCCAATGGCCCATCCAGCCCAACACTCTGTGTCCCAGAAGAACATAAGAGAAGCCATGTTGGATCAGGCCAATGGCCCATCCAGTTCAACACTCTGTGTCACATAAGAACATAAGAGAAGCCATGTTGGATCAGGCCAGTGGCCCATCCAGTCCAACACTCTGTGTCACATAAGAACATAAGAGAAGCCATGTTGGATCAGGCCAATAGCCCATCCAGTCCAACACTCTGTGTCACATAAGAACATAAGAGAAGCCATGTTGGATCAGGCCAGTGGCCCATCCAGTCCAACACTCTGTCACACAGTGGCCAAAAAGACCAGATGCCAACAGGCAGCCCACTAGTGGGGCCAGAACTCAAGAAGCCCTCCCACTGTTGTCCACCCCCCCCCCCAGCACAAAGAATACAGAGCATCACTGCCCCAGACAGAAGAAGAAGAGGAGGAGGAGGAGGAGCAGATTTACACCCCACCCTTCTCTCTGAATCAGAGACTCAGAGCGGCTTACAATCTCCTTTATCTTCTTCGTCCGTAAGAGACACTCTGTGAGGTGGGTGGGGCTGAGAGAGCTCTCCCAGAAGCTGCCATTTCAAGGACAACTCCTACAAGAGCTATGGCTGACCCAAGGCCATTCCAGCAGCTGCAAGCGGAGGAGCGGGGAATCAAATCCAGTTCTCCCAGAAAAGAGTCCACTCACTACACCAAACTGCCCAGTGGCCCATCCAGTCTAACACTATCACACACTCACTGCCACAAAAGGTGACGGCGGCTGCAAGCATAGCCAGCGTCAAGAGGGGATTGGATAAACCTCTGGAGCAGAGGTCCATCAGTGGCTATTAGCCACAGGGTATAGATGGAACTCTCTGTCTGAGGCAGTGGTGCTCTGTACTCTTGGTGTTTGGGGGGCACAGTGGGAGGGCTTCTAGTGTCCTGGTCGCACTAGTGGGCCTCCTGATGGCACTTTTTTTTTTGCCACTGTGTTGGCCTGGATTGGCCATTGGCCTGATCCAACATGGCTTCTCTTATGTTCTTCTGTGACACAGAGTGTTGGACTGGATGGGCCATTGGCCTGATCCAACATGGCTTCTCTTATGTTCTTATGTGACACAGAGTGTTGGACTGGATGGGCCATTGGCCTGATCCAGCATGGCTTCTCTTATGTTCTTATGTGACACAGAGTGTTGGAATGAAGGGCCATTGGCCTGATCCAACAGGGCTTCTCTTATGTTCTTACGTGACACAGAGTGTTGGACTGGATGGGCCATTGGCCTGATCCAACGTGGCTTCTCTTATGATCCTATGGGACACAGAGTGTTGGAGTGGATGGGCCATTGGCCTGATCCATCATGGCTTCTCTTATGTTCTTACATCACCAGTTGAAGGATTTTCTAATAATGCAGAACTCCTGTGGCCCTTGCAGAGCAGTTTTTAAACTAAATCTTGGGGGAAAGCCGACAGGAGATGAAATGTCTCTGGTTCGGGAGGACTCGTCTCAAAGAGATGAAGGGTTAGCTGCTATTTTTCTACCGGGTAACGGGCCAGAGTTGTCCTCTGTGAAGGTGACAAACAATATGGACTGTCTGCCAGAGTCTCAAGGCGGCAGGAGGAAGGTGGCGGGCCTAGCTCGCCTGGGAAATTATAGATGTTTGTATGCAAATGCTAGAAGTGTTCGAAGTAAAATTGGTGAATTGGAATGTTTAGTGTTGGGAGAAAACATAGACATTGTGGGAATTGCAGAAACTTGGTGGAATGAGGAGAATCAGTGGGACACGGTGATTCCTGGATATAAGCTATATCGGAAGGATAGGGAGGGAAGGGTTGGAGGTGGGGTGACTCTGTATGTCAGAGAGGATATACGGTCCAGTAAGACTGAGATCAGAGAATTAGATTCACTTTTAGAAATGCTTTGGGTTGAAATAGAGGGCCCAAAAGGAAATTTAACTATGGGAGTTTATTATCGCCCACCAAATCAAAAGAGAGAGGACGATTATAATATGATGGAAGGCTTAAAGATAGCAGCTAAACGTAAAAACTGTGTCGTAATAGGTGATTTTAACTACCCGCAGATTGATTGGGTCAATATGTGTTCTGGTCGAGAGAAAGAGATTGAGTTTCTTGATGCTCTCAATGACTGTGCTATGGAGCAGATGGTCACAGAACCTACCAGGGGTGGGGCGATCCTGGATTTGGTCCTAAGTAATGCCCAAGACTTGGTGAGAGATGTAAAAGTGATTGCGCCACTTGGGAGCAGTGACCATAATGTTATTGATTTCACCATTTGTATAAATAGGGAGTTGTCCAAAAAGACCGCCACAACCACGTTTAACTTTAAAAGGGGTAAATACACTGAGATGAGGAGGCATGTGAGGAGGAAACTGAAAGGAAAGGTACATACGGTCAAAACCCTTGGGGAAGCTTGGATGCTATTTAAAACTATAATCCTAGAAGCTCAGATAAAATACATACCACAAGTTAGGAAAGGCACAAACAGGCATAAGAAAAGGCCTGCGTGGTTAACAAACAAAGTAATGGAAGCTGTAAAAGGTAAGAAGGACTCCTTTAAGCGGTGGAAAACCAGTCCAAGTGAGATTAGTAAAAGGGAACACAGGCTGTGGCAAATCAAATGCAAGACTGTGATCAGGCAGGCAAAAAGGGACTATGAGGAGCATATTGCAAAAAACATAAAAACCAACAATAAAACTTTCTTCAAATATATTAGAAGTAGGAAACCAGCCAGGGAGGCAGTGGGGCCCTTGGATGACCATGGGGTAAAATGATTACTGAATAGGGAAATGGCTGAGAAGCTAAATGAATTTTTTGCCTCTGTCTTCACTGTGGAAGATGAGAACTTTTTGCCCGCCCCAGAACCACTAATTTTGGAAGGGGTATTGAAAGACCTGAGTCAGATTGAGGTGACAAACGAGGAGGTCCTACAACTGATAGACAAATTAAAAACTAATAAGTCACCGGGTCTGGATGGCATACATCCGAGAGTTCTGAAAGAACTCAAAGTTGAACTTGTGGATCTTCTAACAAAAATCTGTAATCTTTCATTGAAATCTGCCTCCGTTCCTGAGGACTGGAAGGTAGCAAATGTCACCCCCATCTTTAAAAAAGGTTCCAGAGGAGACCCGGGAAATTACAGGCCAGTCAGTCTGACTTCAATACCGGGAAAGTTGGTAGAAACCATTATCAAGGATAGAATGAGTAGGCACATTGATGAACACGGGTTATTGAGGAAGACTCAGCATGGGTTCTGCAAGGGAAGATCTTGCCTCACTAACCTGTTACATTTCTTTGAGGGGGTGAACAAACATGTGGACAAAGGAGACCCAATAGATGTTGTTTACCTTGACTTCCAGAAAGCTTT